>NW_023601322.1:5777208-6389105 GCF_014898055.3 Talpa occidentalis
TGTCATTGTGCACATAGATATGCTCTTACATACACACCTAATTTCCCTAGAGCAAGGAAAGAGAAAAGTTTTACCCTTCCTACTACATACAACTCCGGGAACTGTCTCCTAGGATTAGATTCTTGTAGGAAGTAGTGGTATTTACAGTGCTAAGATTGGGAGAGAAAATGTATCACAATTCAACACTGTGGCTCAATTATATAAAAACCCATTTTTTAAGATTCTAAATATATGAGCTTAAGAACACAATGAAGAATCTTATCACTTTTTCAACAGAAATATTTTTATTAAAATAATAAACCCAGGTTTTATTATTTTAATATTTAAAAAACATATCCTCAAGACTATAAAGTCAAATTATAATTAATATCAAAGTATAATGACCATCAAATTTTCATTTCCTCTTGATATCAGATTTAAAATAGTGTATTATCAGTCAGTAAAACAATTGATTAATATAATTACAGACTAAAATTACTTGTATGTATTGTAATATTTTAAGAGAATTATGTTGCCATATAACTTATATTGAAATATATGAAAATAGGGCCTCCCCAGTGGCACAGCAGTTGAGTGCTGGGTTGCGAAGCTGCCCACAGCTTCTGCAGCGCCGGTTCGATCCCCGGCTACCGGGCGAGGGTCCCACATGGCGTGCAGACCTCTCCTGCAGCCTGCTGCTCCCCTCAGCAGTGTATTTCGTCGGTCTGCCTGTTCTTCTCCCCGCTCTGGCTCTGGTGAATTCTCTCACCCTCCTGCGCTTCTGACTGTACTCAGTGCTTGTATAAATAAATAAATAAATCTTAAAAAAAAAGAAATATATGAAAATATTTTGTTTTATTTGAGATCATTAATTGCAATCACTTAAAATTTTGATTTAAAAATTACAAATTTTTATATTACAAGTTTAGGTTCATTTAATGTTGTTAATATTCGGGTTCATGATAAGCATGTAAATATTATAGAATGCAAAATATTTCAGTAGAGGGCCTCCCCAGTGGTGCAGGTTGTTGAGCGCAGCGCTGTGAAGTTGTCAGCAGCCTCTGCAGTGCAGGTTCGATGCCCACTGGCTGGGAGATACCTGCATGTTACCGCAGGCCTCTCCTGTCTCGCCCACTGTATTTCTTCAGTCTGCCTGTTCTGTTCTCCACTCTGTCTCTGGTGAATCCTCTCACCCTCCCGCACATCTGGCCTGTATCCCGGTTCTTGTATCAATAAATAAATCTTTAAAAAAAAAATTAAGTAGAGAACTACTAAATAATCTAAGCAGATATTAGGAATATTTTTAAATTGAAAATAACCAATGCTTGTTTTTTCCTGTCACAAATATTTATAGCTATAACTATAAAATATTTATATATTTGAGAATGTAGTATACAACTCTAGTTTAAAAAGACTCTGCATTTGAAGACTCAGATTCAGCAAAAATAGCGTTTTTAGATTGTATCTTTTCTTCTTCATTTAGAGGTCCTTAAGTTAGTATTTGCATGTCATTTCCCAGATCTGTGGTTCAGGTCTGGAAGATGTTAGAACATATGTGTTTTGACTAGATGGTTGTTGGCCAATAATTTATCACTGACATGACGCATACTAGTAATGTGGTGCCTAAGGGCCTCCATTCATGATTTCACTAAGTGTGCTTTGCCCAGCACTCCCTTATTTGGGCCCAAACCAATAAATTCTATACTTTTTAAAATGGAGACTGGCCAAATATAACTAAAATACTTCCAGTCCCCTTACAAATTATTGTTTTAGTAAGTCAGTTCCATAAAACAACTCTACCTAATTCAAAGCACCCAGACAAGTACTTGCCAGAAGTTTCCGACATTGACTCTCAAACAACCGCATGAGTTAGGGAACTGGATTCTTTCATCTCACAACTGAGGACATTTTAACTAAGAGAAATGAAGCTACTTGCTGGCGGTTACATGTGTTTAGAAGGACATGTAATATGACATGACTTTTCTACCTCTGTTCTTCCATTGCTTTCCCAGAGTAACCAAATATATCCATGAGGACACACACACACAATTTTATGTGGTCTGCATGCAATTTAGCTCCATCAAAGATTAGTAACAGAATTAGCAAGTGTAATTTCATTAAGCACATTCCAGTTTGTATTCTTAATCTCATGTCTCAATTTTGGCACATTAATTCTTTAGAATACCTGCTTTCTCACTCCAGTTTACCAGTGACCCTGCCTCCTCCTCAGGACAGTAGGAAGCTGGAGCCCTAGAACACTACATTGAGCCTCCTTAGGATATTGAATGGTTGAGAAGATTAAAAAGAAACCACTTCAGCAAGTCAGAAGAAATGTTTTGTCCTGATTCTGGCTCTAGGAGCTGAAACCGAGTCTAGGGTCTGCTTTCACAGTATCCATTCAAGAATATATGAATATTTCAATTTTCAACCCATATCAAACCTTGCTTTTCTTCTTGTGATAGTATCTCTGTTCATTTATAGCTGAGAAAAATCTCCAAACTATACCTTCACTATGTGAGAACAATATTCTCTATAAAGTACAGAAGGGTAGTTAGTGTACTTCAGGCACAGAGATTACTAGCAGCTGTACACACAACTGTGTGTACAGATTACACACAACTGTGCTCACCACCATCCATGAGTGCCCAGCTCACTAAGCTTTTCCATGCCCTGAGAAATGCTTGTGATTTATGTGCTCAGAAAATATTCTGTTCTATCATATATGCCTAAAATACATTTGCCTGGGTGTAATAGATCTGTAACAGAAGCTTAAGGTCCCTCATTTATTTATTAGCCCTGTCTCATAACCTTGCTGCTCTCCAAAACCTGCATGTTGATTTTTTGTCTTGCTGGTTAAATTTAATTCAAATGAATGTGTACACTGAATTTAAATAATCAAAATATTCTAACTATATGGTGCTTACATAACAGGACAGAAATTATGCAAACCAAATTTGCAAAGTTATTCAAAATAGTACTAACATACATATAAACATGTATGTGGGGGTTGGGGGATTGTGTGCCTGTTTTTAAAGTACCAAAAATTCCTCAATAATAAGGCTAGCCCAAAAAGATCTTTAATTCAGCTTAGATTCATTATCTAGAATGATAAAGTCTTGCTTATTTGACATTTTACTAAGCCTCCTGGATATTTAAGATGTTGAAATTTTTCAACAGTAGATCTCAAATCCTTCCTGACTCCTACACAAAAACTGTTCTGAAAGGAAAATATGTTTTCTTATTTTCTGTTGTCAGCGATGGTTACCACTAAATATTAAGGAGTAAAAACTCTCATCATGATATAACTGCAAAAAGGAATTTGTTCCCTAAGACTGCTTTATCCTACTTAACTTTCCATTTTGCCCTTTAGAGCAATCATTTTAAATACCTTAGATTGCCTTAGGAGTCTTTGGTCATTAGATAGAGAATAAATATCTCTTAGCATATAAATGATACATATATTGTACATCCCTAGATACGACCATAAAATATTTAGCCTGGATACCTAGCAGAATTATGGGGTATGAATTATTCCCTAACTAAAATCTCCATGAATCTTTGGAAATTACACTACAAAACATTAACCATGTTGTCCTATTAGAGTTTCTTGATAACAGCCCCCTTACTCCCACTTTGACATGAGACCACTATATGGCCCTCGGATTTTTTCTCTCTGATCCCATATCCCTACATCTTATTTTAACTAAAAGAACTGATGCCATTATTATGATAAAACCAATGTATTTGAAAATGCCTAGTGGTGGGTGATATCAACACCAAGACTAATGTGAACAGAGAAACATACAAAAATAGAGGAAATTTTCACATTTAATTTTAGCCTTACAACCACTGAAAATGTAAATTACTGAACATCACCTAAACCACAGAAGGCTAATTTTGTGCTCTTCCAATTAATACCCACTCATCAAAGGCAAACAATATTCTGATACTTATCTTTACAATTTAAAGTCCTTGTACTTGAAATCACATGGATACAACAACAGTGAATCATCTATTTTGTTCCTAAGTTTTCTGGCTCAATATTTTATCAGTGAGAGGCATGCGTGTTACTGTATATACCAAAGTCATTATTTTTTGCTTCAGTTTGATATTCAGTTATAGCAGGATTTACAAAGTGTATTCTTTCAAGTTTCCTATCCTTGATGTTTTTGTGTTGACCTAGAGCTCCAGTACTGTGGCATATAGAAAAGGTGTTTGTGATCGCTGCAGTTTTCCTCAACAAAGGGAGAGATTCAATATTTTAACATTGCTTTTAAATGTTAGCTATATTTTTGTAGATACCATATATCTGTCTAGAAGTCCAACTTCATTCAGTATTACTTTTAAAAAATGTAGTATAAACAAGTGTAGAATACCTGTAATTCATTTTCTGTTTCTTGAGATGATCATATACCACTTTTTAGATTCTACTAATTGGTGATTGGTATTGAACGACTTCTGGGTAAGAACCATATGATGCCCCTGAATTGATCAAGACAGCTCCATTTTATATTTGTTAGATGTGATTTTTCTCCTTAGAATTGTTAGTTTTAAATTTATAGAAATATTGACCTATAGTTGTCCTTTTCCCCCTCCCAGTTCTTGTGCTAAGGGCTTCACATGTATTTTTTCACTTAGTTTGCCATGCTGCATTCAGAGAAAGGTACTGCTCTTAATAGGCTTCTTTACTGCAATATCTTTAGCAGATTTCGCTAAATTCATGCAAATCAATACAACTATGAAGCAAGGTGAAAGAAGGGGGAACTATTGACATTACTAATGATAGTTGAGTTATGTAGTATCAGCTTGAAGAAAGCACATTAGAAGTTAAATGCAAAAGAAAAATATACATACACACATCCATTTGGAGGTAAATAAACACAAAGTCTTTTATTCTTACCAATATAGTTTAAATAGACATGGGAAAGAACTTTGAAATATGAAATATGATAGCTATGAAATAAACAACACCAACACCGGTGGGGGCCATTGAGTGTTACTTAGCAAGTGTTAGAATGTGAATGATTCTGAGTGAGGGACAGGACACCTGAATATGAAAGATTCTCTTTCTTAAGAAAAGGAGACCATCGAAAAGCCCCAAGTCCCGCAGGGCAAACAGAAAGCAGGGGAAGCTGGGTTGCCTGAAGACAGAGCAGCTGGCATCACAAAGTCTCAGGACTAGGCAAAGCCATCAGCATTTCCTGAATCCCAATGACTGACAGCAAGCAGTTAGCCAAGAACCTTGAGAAAATAATTACTCCACTAAAAAGAATTGAGAATATCCTGGGATGGATAATAATGACTGCCTGAATCTATGAAAAGTAAAACAAGGCAGCAAACCCTCCATGAAATTTCACAAGTCATGGATAATAAAAGAAAAAGTTAGATCCAGAACAAATAGACTAATGATAACGTCCTTAATCACAGCTAGCTGAAGCCTCTTTTCTTATTAATTTCCATCAAATAAGAATTGGAAATTATACAGACACTATAGATATCCAATAATGGACTGTCACATATAAAATTACCTAAATGAGATAACCGTGGAACAATTTTTCATTTCATAGTTTGAGTTAAATCACCCTCAACTAATCTTTTTGTTGATTTCATAAAGTCCTGAATGTGGAAATAAGGTGTCCTGTGGAGACTGATAGAAATAAGCAGCACTCAAACTGTGTTTGGAGTCTAAAGAACCGACTCCTTGCAGGATGGAGAAAAGGACAAAAACATCAGGTGTTCTGGCTTCCACTGAATTCAACTAGAGGAGCATGAATAGAACCGTACCGCTAGGTGAAGTTTGAGTAAGAAGTTGAAAAACTCTAAATGAGAAAAATGAGATGAAAACCCTGTTACAATTGACAATTTGCATAAGATGATTCTCATAGTGAAAATTTACATTTTAGACTGGTCATGCCAGAACATTGACCTACTTACAGGACTTCTTTATTTTCCAAGATTGCAACTCTTCATTTTGAGATGCCACATAATAGGCAAAACAGAATGAACCAACTCCACTTACACTTAATTTATGACCTAACTCTGAAATGAAAAAATATAGATGCATATTCCATTGTTTTTGCTATTATTCCAGTTGTGTATGACTCCAGTTCTCATCGGTTGGTTCCCCCCACTCTTATGCACAACATATATCTGTATTATTTATTGTGGTGATTGTATCTTATGTCAACACAGGTAAGACTACCACTGAGCTTGTAGTTCCTGAAATGGACAAACCTCCTTCAATACACTTTTTTATTAAGAGAATAAAATCCATGAAAGCCAGAAACAAGATGAATAAGCTTATAAAAATTTCCATTTTAGCTCTCACTCAGAACCAGATAAAGCAACATTATTTCCTATGAAGAATACAAATGCAAAGCATGATTGATGTATAAAAATAATAAAACTTGCGACTGTCATTAAGAAGTTAAAGGTAATCCTAGGCATCTAATCCATGTACTTATCTCCTCAGGGAAATGTACTAAGCAAAGTGACCCATATTGTGCTATAATCAATCTACTTCACAGATTAAGATGTTTTAAAAGCTTAAGCTGAAAGGTGATCATCAGGATGGATATCTCTAATTTTCTTGTCAATTTACAGAGAAAATCATGGCAGAGATTCATCTAGAAATATGCTAATCTATGATGCTGTGGGATTAGCAACATGTAGCACATCCAGAGAGGTTTTCACGTTCTGTTGGCAAGTGATTCTAAGACAATGATCAAAGGAAGTCCTAGGGAAGGTGCTACTGCATGAGTACACTGCCCAGTTCCGGTATAGGAAGTTATAAGTACAACGTCAAAAATTCAGAATGAGTCACATTAGTTATTATATACTCATGGCTTTCCCATGATGCCAGTTTTTAAGTAAAATCAATGAGGGCTCAAGAAATAACACTTAACTTCCCCAATAAACATCAAACAGAAACTTAATTGGCAGTCAAAAATATTAAGAATAAATGGATCACAACTATGAAGCCAATGTTACCACTTCTAGGAAGTGAAAAGGACATATGCAAATAACTGATATTTTACATTGAAAACTATTAACAAGAGGAAGGAATTTTCTGGAACACTCCTACTAATATCACACAAAAGCCTATGAATTTTATTTTCAACAAATAAGGACAATATTTACTCCTATTCATGGCACCTAAGCATTTATAATTCGTGTTTTGGTTTTCAATACACACTCTTTCCTTTCCTATGCTCATTACTGAGAATTTAAATGTGAGGAGGTAGTAAAAAAAAAAAAAAGCACGTTTTCAATTCAGTTTCAATTAGAGTTTCATTTGTCTACTGGTTTCCATGGCCCTTTAATCTCCCTGTATAGATTGTGCCTGAAAAGAATGATAAAATCATTTCGCTTTATGTTTATACTATAAACTTTTCATGTGCAATGTATTGGCCCAATGCATGTAATAGTTACATGCCAGCAGGTAGAATGTTTGTTTGAAAAAGATTTCCACTGTCTAATTCTCTGCTCAGCCAGGAGGAGTGTGGAACGTGATCCTCTAAGTGAAAGGAGAAAGAACACTCGCTTCCTTTTTATGACTCGTTTGAAAACAAGTTCACAGTATTCTCCATTTACACTCAAAATGCCTGCCACCTGGGGTTCTCAAGGAGACTCCAGTGGGTTTTCTCCCTTGCTCTCCTCTAATTGGGATCTGGGAGTTGTGACTGATAGCTCAGAGACAGGGAAGGTGATACTGCCAGAATTAATGCTGTCTCCTGACCGCAGGGCTCACGGAAGAGGACTATGAATTACCTTTTGTTCTCTATGTGTAAGAAATTATCAGATTTCTCCCCCTCTATTTCCCCTCCCTTCTTTATTACCCACAATCTGTCTAATTCACATTCTGCTTTTGCATTTATTTTGCAAGTTAGGAGCTGAAATTGTTCTCACTCCATGAATACATCACCGAAATGTTTCATCTGCCTTAAGGCATTGATTCCACTTAATAAGGTTTCCAGTTTGGGGTCAAGAATGAGCCTGAAGTGATTAATTTTCCATCTTGATCACATGATATGACTCAGCCCTTATGAGTTAATTTCAGCCTGAAAGACAGCACATTTCATAATGAGAGTGGAGGGCATGTTCAGGAGGTACCTGTCAGGACATTCATCTCCCCGGGAAGACTCTTAGCTTTAAGTATACTCTGAATTAATTCAGAAGGTAGGAAAGCAGTGGACCTATGTGAAAGGATCTTTTATTTCATGAAATTTTGAGAGCTCAAAAGTCGTTTTAAAGCCTCTCCTAAATTCACAATCATGTTGCAATTTGTGGGATAATACATTTAGGGGTGGTTCCAAAATTTAGATGGTAATGAATTTGGAGTAGCTCTCACTGATGATATGAGAGAAGGTGTTCTGAAATCTAAAATCAAGAACTGACCTTGATTTTCAGATGTTTTGCTCTATTGGCCAAAGCCTTATTGACTTTTAAACTTTGGCTATCTCACAATTTATAGTGAATGAGTTTCTGAAAAATGTTTAATACTTTTCAACTTCAGTGGCTTTTTCACTTAAATAACTGCTGAACTTTTAAGTAAATAAATCAGTATTTACCTTTGTGAAAACCATCTACAAGTAGATTATGGAAGCTCATTTACTCTTTTAACATCTACTAATTTATATGACACAAAGGAAGCGCGGACACCAGAGCTAACAAGAAGCAGGATTAATGCACTGGTGCTGACTCAGTGGATTGATATCCCAAGGCTGAGCCCCTTTGCAGGAAGTCTGGGGCTTATATATACTTCAGTTTCTACAAGATTCCTGGTGGGTTTGCATTGGCATCTTTACATGGTCAGATAGGTGAGTCATATAGTTGCATATCAAGGGTGAGTGTGGGTCTGCTAATCCTAAAGGGTCAGCAGTCATGAGACCCCCGGGTCCATCCTGCCTCATGGCGATATACGGTCTAACATGAAGCAAGATTCGTATCAGGGACTAAGTTGCATACCAGGAACTGAGCAAAAGGTTACTAAAGTCCCCAGACTGCTTATTTCAGGTCACCATGCTTCATTAGTAGTAAAAACTAAAGCATATATATATATATATATATTTTTTTTTTTTTTTTAAACTACGCATATCCAGACTTAGAGTTCACCTTAAAAACCATTTATGTTATTGCTGGGAAAAAATGTCCACTGCAATTTTCTAGAAAAAACTATTTTCTCTAACAATGAGAAAGGTGAAACATGAATTATCCCAACTTATTGAGAGCTGTGCTTTCCAGACAATGGCCTGGAAAATCACTGCAGGAAGAAGTTGCCCACAACACTTTTTTCTGAAAGATTGCTAAAGAAAGACAGCCATCAAAGGTATCACCCAAGAACCATCCTGTCTCTGTTTGTGTTGGCAGTGGGTAAAAAAAATACACCGCACTGTCACATGCCAATGCTTTCTCATTTCTTAAAAAAGGAGAATTGTTCCTGATTTATATAAAATGACAAAACTGCTTCCATGTCCTTGGGTGGCTGCCTTAGGGATGCTTTTCTCTCTTTAGTGAGTTTGACAAATACCTGTCACGGTGCAGGCATTTTTATTGTTTGTTTAATAACATTAATTTATCAGGAAGGAAAGAAAATTTATTTGACTTACTGAAGAATCGATAAATCAGTGTACGAGAGAGAGAGAAAGAGAGAGAGAAGACCCACATGTGTAGACCCATCACCCTGTATGTGTTTGATCTGCTGATTATTGCAATTTTTGGCATCAAGACCCTCTATGCCATCCCAATTGTCAAAATGCTGTAATAGCAGGCAAGATCCAGCTTCAGAAATATTGAATAAGTAATTTTTTATCTTTAAGATGTAAAATATCTATCATTATGACTCAATTAAGCTTTCATTACAATACCCTCTATCAAACTTGCAATGGCATCAACTGATTGTTGTGTAATTTTTACAGAAATGGAGAATGTAAGCATAATTATTTTCAAATATCCATGTGTAAACTTGAATTCTATCACCATCCATTCCAAAATGATTGCATGCATTTTTTCACATATAAATATGAATATTTTAAAAAGACATACATACTTACACACGTAAAGAATATTTATAAACAGTTACTGTCAAATCTGTGATTTCTGTAATATTATAGAAAGCACGTTGGCAACTTGCTCTGATAACAGACATCTAGTTCTAGCCAAAACAGAACAAACATTTTAATTTTTCTGCCTATCCCCGAAGACCAGCACATGTTTTAGAATGGTTCATTGAAGATATAAAATTCACTACAGTATTAATTATGGAAACTCTGCTTCTAAGAGAAAGTAGAAAATATGCAAACCATAAAGTTTGCCTTTAATATTTTATATTAAAACTTAGAATGTCATGTTTATTTTTATAACAACGTTTATTATTCCCTGTATTCACAGCTTCTGTTTCTTCTTTGCTTTGTATCTCAAGCATAATCATTTTCTTTGAAAATCAACAATAAAACAAGGCTTTTGCATCATTTTTGCATCCAAAATATGTTGAAAAATACATATTCTTTCTCTTATTTCTTTATTTTATCTGTTGCAGATTAGACACTTCAGCTGTTAGAAAAAGAAAAGCAGATTTTTTTTTTGAGTGTGAACTGCGTTTTCACACTTGTAATATAACTGTGCCTTTATAGATGATATCCAAGCCATGTAATAAGGAGTATATATATATATTCTTCCTTATATGCAATCCAATGCACTCAAATTTTTGGTATACTAGCATAATTGCAGCTCAGTTTTGTTACCAGTAGTTCAACTTCAGATACAATGAAATTTCAAATCCATTGATTTTAGAAAGAGTCTGACAGACATTCATTTCTCATAGCTGTGCCAATGGTTTTAATTTTACAAACTTGTAAGTGGATTTGCTTAAAACATGAAATATTGTATCATCAGTGGCAATCATTGATTCAAAGTAAGCTGGAATTGCAGGTAAGCTGTTTTGTACTCACAAGGGACATTATGATTTAAATTCCATGCAAATAGAAAGCATTACTCTATAGAAAAATTAATTATGATTCCTTTGAGAGCTTTCACTGCCCATATTTCCACATTACGTTAATTTAGTTATAAGTATAAATATTTCAAGCTACTGGAAATTACAATTAAAATTATGGGCTGTCTTAAGGCCAAACCATAAACCAAGGAGAAAATGTGGGATAGATGAATGTGTTCCTGGAAATGGATCCACTGAGTGTCTGCTTGTCAGCCCCTCTCAGCCGTCCGCCATGTCCTCATCCCTCTGCTCCTGCTCTCTCTGCCCAAGCAAGTAGAATAGAAAATATTACACTCACACACTTTTGGGGGAAAAAGTCTGAACATATTTCTTTGAGTAACCTTATATTCTTATTTTTAATATGTGTACTAATAAGACATCCTAAATAGGCTTTACTGATCAAATAGATTTGGATCCAAAGAGAAAAGGTTAAGAATGACCCCCATTTTGTTTTTCATTATGAGGTAAATGGGCACGAGATCAGAAGTAGAAAACTACGAATTTAGCTGTGGAGGACAAGGAGAGCGTGAGGAGAGTGAGGAGAGGCTAGAGCTTAATGGACGATGGCAGAGGACTCTGGTGGCAGAGCTACAGTGTCCACACCTGACGGGAGAAATCCTCCCCTGTCAGAAAATGAACAAGGATGTAAAACAACGGCACATCATTAAAGAATATATATAAGGTAGCTGTGCTTATGATAAGACTTAACTGTCCAGTAGATGAAGCTGTCCAGTAGAGATGCCTTGTGAGCAGTAGATCACAGGAAGCGGAGGTGAACAGACCTGGTCTAGGCTGGCATACAAACAGGATATATTTGAAAATATTTCTAAATGAGATTATCAAGGAGCCACCTGTGGACATCAAAGGGAGGGAGGAAAGGTAAGTCTGGGGAGCTCCAAAGAGAGATCAGGAGAAAGCAGAGGAAGCTCCAAAGGAGAATGAGAATGGGCAGTAGTGACATAAGCAGGAAATCAAGAAAGTGTGTTCTAGGAAAAGTGTTATAAGGAAACAGAAATTACCACCTGCCCAGGGATGCTGAGAGGTTATGTAATAGGATTGCTGAGTTTATTCACAGCCTGAGCCAGGTGTCAGTCATCAGTGACGTTTCCAAAAATTCTTTCAGCGCAATTATGGCAGTGAAGGCCAGAAAGCGTGGTTTAATAGAGAAATGGGAGATGTGTAAATACAGAATAAAGGGCATCTAGGGAAAAGATGAATTGGGATTTATGGTGACATCAAGAGAAAGTTTTCTTTTTTCAATAATTTATTTATTTATTTATTTATTTTACATCATTGTGTATTCTCCATAAAGTTCCCACCACCAGTTCACCTGTGAACCATCACCAGAGTCCCTTGCTTTTTATTAGAAGAGATATGGGTATTTAAGTTCTGACAAAAACAGTGCAGACAAAAGAAACGTGAGAATGCAACTGATGGAGGAGAAAATAAGTGTAGGCATGCCCTTGAGAGGACAAGATGGGACAATATTTAGTGCACAGGTGACAGCTTTTTCTTGTAGACTGAGGTCTTGAGTGCATAAATGCAGTGGCAAGGACTGCTTAGCTGTTCAGGGGAAGCAATGCTATGTGGACTTTATATAAATGTGTTCTGATTTGTTCAGTAACTAAAGTCATGTACCCTGATTAACTTATAGGTTCAGGGGGCTATTAAAAGGCAAACCATATTTAGTTGGGATCAAGAGTTGATCCCAACTGTGTTGAGGTAGAAACTTCAAAGATGTCTAGAAGAGGGACAGTCAGGACATTTTCTGAAAAGAGAAGGGAAACATGAGATCAGTCATTGAAGAAATGTGTGAATTAGTCATAGAAAGCTTCAACTATTCTTTGCTCTACATAATTGCTTACCCATTTCAGTCTCTGGCAAAAAGTCCATCATCATCAATTCTTGTCATCTGGATGACCTCTGGAACCTCTGTTTGCTCCATGGCTGCTTAAAACAATTGTTGTCTGACCTGTCTGACGCAGTGCAAAGGTCTTTGTTCACATGAGGCAGGTAATCCAGTTTCTGTGCAATGGCTCTCCAGCTGCATTTCAAAAATGACTCGCAGGTGTCAATGTTTCACATATTAAAAAAATATTGACAGTTTGGTGTGCCTCAAAATTTATTTGTTATTTTTTTCTGAAGATTTGGACAGACTGAGTCCTTAGCAGGCGGAAAGTGATGTTCTCTCTGGGTAGATGGTGCCTGAATCAAATGGAAATCTCAGACACCCTGTTTGTGTTCAAGAATTGCTCGTTGCAATTAATAGTTCACATGTTTGTTATTTTGGGGCCTAACTTCTTGATATTACCTACTGGTCTGTCAACATTTTGTCTTTACAAAGCTTCACAAAATGTAACAGGAAATTTTCTGGAATGTATACATAAAATTTAAAATTATTTTATTATTTTGGAAAATAAATTTGGGGTTTTATTTTGGTCAAGATAAAGCTATTTACTTTGAATCACCAGATTTTGCTATTTCATTCTTTCCTATTTATGCATACCAGCTTACTCATTAAGGCTCTTTCTGTTTTGTGTTTATTCTCTTCTGTTGAGAGAATACAAATTTGAATGTGAGTAAATACAGAAAATCCCCCCTTATGCCTATGCTAACATTATAAGAAGCAGAGTAAATAAATTATAATAAATGACTCCACCTAGGAGAAGTATTTCTGGAGTAAGACAGCAACATTTGGATTTAAAATCTATCCATATTTACTGAAAATAGCCAATTACTTTCTGTGTGCACAACTAAGGAGGGAGATTACATCAAGGGAAAAAACTGCTATATTCATTTCCTGGAACTGCTTGAGGAAACAATTAATTAGATTTGAATTGCAAAATTGTACCAGACTACATTCTATTGGTATTAAAATACACATTGCATCCTTTGTGAACATGCTTGTTTACCTTTCAAATCTACTAGTGCATACAGTTTCAATGTGTTCCATGGAAGATCATTTATTGATGCAAAAATAAATATAGCCTCACCTTTTCTTTCATTGACCTAAATTCATTCAATTTGTAGCAAGCATGGAAATTGACGTTACTTGGATAATAGTTCTGTGGTGAGCCCTTGTGTCTTGTGTTCATTTTTTTTAAGTGTTATTTTAGTCTTGCTTTAAAAAGTAAGTCTGCAAATATCATATCCTTGTAACCTTAAAGCAACATTATTAAACATGCTAAATCGAAGCTGTTGGAAATCCAAAGGAAGGTTGTCTCTCTCTCTAACCACATTTGCATCAAAATTATCTTGCCCTAATTTACTTCTTAGATTATGCTTACACAAAGAAATACCTAGATAGTGTTCAAAAAATAATTGACCTGTTGGATTTCAATAAATGTTATTAAACCAAAAAATCCAACTGAAAAAATGATGTAGTTACTGTTGATAAACTATGGTTATGATGTTTCCACCTAATATTTGAAATCAGCAACACAAACTTCCCAAACAATAATATTAATCTCAAAAACATAATGATAAAACCCACTAGTATTTCTTTCTTTTTTTTAAGATTTATCTATTTATTTATTTTTTTAAAATATTTATTTATTTGTTTGTTTGTTTGTTTGTTTATTTATTTATTTATTTATTTATACAAGCACTGGGTACAGTCAGAAGCACGGGAGGGTGACAGAATTCACCAGAGCCAGAGCGGGGAACAGAACAGGCAGACTGACGAAATACACTGCTGAGGGGAGCAGCGGGCCGCAGGAGAGGTCTGCGCGCCATGTGGGACCCTCACCAGTGGCCAAGGATCGAACTGGCACTGCAGAGGCTGCGGGCAGCTTTGCAGCCCAGTGCTCAACCGCTGCGCCACTGGGGAGGCCCAGTATTTATTTCTTTACATATATGTTACTGATGTATGCACTACTTACAAGTTACTGATTCAAATATATTTTATATTTCTACCTACTTTTTATTTATATGTGTAATATTTGGTTCTACCAGTAAATAAAAAGCAAGTTATAGTGCGTATAATTTGTATACTATATATGTGTGTGTTTTTGTATGTGTGTGTGTATATATATACACATATATATAATTACATATGTAACTTTAGTTTTTACTTTTTGTATGGTTGTTTCTTTTTTACACTGGATTCACCAATATTCGCTGATGTTGTATATAAAGCTAAGCAGTTTAAACTCATTTTCTTAGTTACTAGACTTGTTGCTTATTCATTATTAATAATTCTTTTTTTGTGTGTTTCAGGATAAAATATGTCTATTTTAAGTGTAAAATGTTTTATCCCACAAAGAAAATACAAACCACTTTTAATACTAGCAGGATGAATTATTTAAAATTCCATTCAACTTAAAAACCTGCATCTAAATCAATCAATCAATCAATTAAATATTCAATTTATATGTCTTCTATAACAGCATGAACAACTATTTAAGGATTTATACATGAAATCCACGTACAGCAAATATTCTCCCTTTAAGCTATTCAGAAGACCTCTTCGGTATAATGTGGAATATGATGAGAGGAAACAAGTTCCATGAATCTTTGCTTTTCCTACAGTAAGAGACACAGACTGTATCACAAGCTGTTTCAGAAGTTGCCAAATGATTTTCTGAAAAATGAGACAACATTGCACTAGGTGAGGGTAAGTATGGGGTGAAATTCATCATTACTTAATTGGCTGATGTACTTAATGATTTAATAACTAATTATCTAAGTTCATATAAACCGCAGGTGAGTTTCCCAGCAAAACACAAAATCACTGATTGCAAAGGCAAAGGCTTTCCCCCCTCAGCTCAGATAAATATGTGCAGCAAGTGCCAGTTTGAAGGTGATGTTTTGATTGAAAATACAGACACCAGCTGCTATGGCCTGAATATTTGTGTCCTCCCTAAATTCGAAAGTGAAAACAGAAAGCCCAAGGTCATGAAGGAGGGGCCTTAAGGAGTGATTAGCTGGGAGGACACAGCACTGTCATGACAGGATGTCCTGGGGGTACTGCCCCTATGACAGCCCCCCCCCCCCAGAGATCTCGTCCCCTCTCTCCAGGAGGACACAGCTGTAAATTGAAGTCGGCAGCCTGTGACCTGGGGGCGACTCCACAGGACCAAGATGTTGGCTCCCTGAGCATAGACCTCCCAGCCTCCACCAGCCAGCTGCGAATTCCAGCTGTTTGTCAGCATGGATTCTATGATATTTTGCAACAGCAAGATAGACTAAGAGGTCATCTTTGGTTTTGCTTGTCAAATCTCACTTAAAGATCAATTTTATCTACTAAGCATCTTCAATAATCGTAATTTAACGCCAGCCATGTAAAGCCATAGTTTCTATACATACCTTAACAAAATGCACTTCAAAATGTTTGGCTAATTTTACTGAATAGTCATATATATTTAAGATTTCTATAATTGAGATACTATAATTAGGCATTCAACATTAATATATAGTCAATGAAATATAAGTAACACATCAAACAAAAATGTTAATGTTCTGGTTTCCTAAGATTAATGCTATCTGAGTATTATACATTATATAATCTAAAGCTACATAGATGTATTGTTTCTATTTGTGTTCTTTAAAGAACACAATTTTATAGCTTTCCAAAATTGAATGTGACAATTTATACCTCTTTTTCTGCTATAGATTGGGAAGAGAATCCTTTCTCACAGCTATTGAACTTCTTTAAAACCTCTTAAAGCTGTAGAACTGAAGTCCAGGTAATTGCTATCAGACAAGAGGAGAGATTCTTGAAATTGTACAGCTCATGAATTTTTTTGTGTTGTCATCAACACGGGTAAGAAAGGTTATTAAACTGCACTGGTGGCTGCCCCCTGATTGATGCCATGTGTCAGATTTTAAATTCTTTCCTATCCAGGCTGGTAATGCATGCATTTCCCAGTCACTGGTTTGTGGAATTGTAGGTGAGTTATAAGTCTCTGGTTTTATTTTATCATCTCTCAAAAGCTCCATTCTTTATCCATCTTTTCAGCTTTAATCTCACAAATAAAACTAAAGATTTCTACTTTCATGAAATACTAATCACTGGTATTTCCAATGAATCCTTTATCAAAAGTTTATTTTCAAGTGAACACAGCTGAAAATGTTTCTTAAGATTAAGTTTGAATTTGTTGTCATTATTTCAAGGAAAACATTATTTCTAATCAAGCTAAAAAGTTGCTATTTATACTCCAGGCATCAAGAAGTCATATTTTCGAGGTAGTTTCTAATATTAGTGTTATTTAGATTCAAATCTGTCTGTCTTTCTATCTTTAAGTAAAGGGGGGAAAAGTAGTCTACACTCTAGGAGAAATAGAAAGGAGAGTTTCATAGTATATATTTTACAAATTTGTTCCATACACTTTCACTGTTTTTTTAATTGTTCACTTAACATTTTTAAAACTAATTTATTAAATATTTTAATTGAGATAATACTAGGGTACCCCCATCAGGTGTTGCCACCATAGTTCACAATCACCACCAAATCACCCACAGTTCTTTGTGCTTCCTTCCCTCTTTCTTCTTAATCTCCCCTAGTTTTCCCCCTCTGGTTGCTTCAATTTTTTTTTAAAGATTTATTTATTCATGCATACAGAAACTGGGGTACAGGCCAGAGGTGTGCGGGGATGAGAGGATTCACCAGAGACAGAGTGGGAAGCAGAACAGGCAGACGACTGAAATACACTGCCGAGGGGAGCAGCGGGTGAGTCAGGGGAGGTCTGCTGCACCATGTGGATTGCTCCCTGCCAGGTTCGGAATCTAACTCGTGCTGTAGAGGCTGAGGATTTCTTCATAGTGTGGTGCTTAACCCCTTGCGCCTCCAGGGAGGCCCCAGTTGCTTCAATTTTATAGTGAGCTTTCAAGGGTTGGGTCTAAAGCTTGTCTTTATCTGACGGTTAGTTTAGTTTCTCTATATTCCACATATTAATGTCACCATCCAGGTATTTATCTTTCTTACTCTAATTTTTATACATTCACTCTTAAATGGGTTATAATGGGTAGGGTAAATTCTACAGTAGACTTTAATTCAAAGAGCAAAATTGCCTTCAAAACTGTAATCACATCAAATCAATGTTAGGTATTCTTCCCTCTACTCTGTGTTCTACCTCATATTCACAAATGCAAATTCTCTCTTCACACCAAGTCCCCAACCTCCTACATATTCCCGAGAAATTATCATGTCTCCACACCTGAGGGATTTGTAGGGCATCAACTCCAAGACTTTAGAAAACATGTCCAAAAGTGTAATTCACTGTCTCACATTTCCACGGTTATGCAAAAACAGTGATCTTCATTTTCAAACATAACAGCATTTCTATTCAGAAAGCTTTGGAAAGAGCACGTCAGGTAACCCAAAAAAATTCATGGTAAGACAAGAGATTACTTATAAATAAAAAAAGGGAACACTTTCTAGAAGAGCTTTCAAGTTACCTAAACATTTCAGAAGTAACAGGGGTCAATTTTCCAGCAAGTCAACATTATAAAGAATATATTAGATATCCATTTCAGAACTTAATCTTCCACCTCATTCCTTGGGGAAGATGTAGTGTTCATTGTGTTTTTTACTTGTTTGCTTTTGCTAAAACTCTTTTGTATTACTTTGTATTTCCTCTCTGCTCACCACTTTCTCATCTTTGATACCTTTTTCTTGTAGCATTTATTTGCAGCAAAGAAACACCTTGATTCTACAGTCTTTTTATAAATCAGCTTAATGCAATAATTTAAAATACTATAATTTTAAATAAATTATTTTTTAAATTTAGATCTACATTTACTGCCTATTTTTATTTTTGTTGCTCTCATTCTCTCTATATGTAATGACTAATACATGTCATATATTGTTGAACTTAAAATAAGTTACTTTCCAACAAAATATGTTTATTTGGGGGTCTCTCTGGTGGCGCAAGGGGTTGAATCTCAGCACTATGAAGCTATCCACAGCCACTGCAGCACATGGTCAATCCTCAGCCAGGGAGCAACTCACATGGAGAGCAGACCTCTCCCTCTCCTGACTCGCCCGCTGCTCCCCTCAGCAGTGTACTTCGGTCAATCTGCCTGTTCTGTTCCCCACTCTGCCTCTGGTGAATCCTCTCACCCCCTGCACCTCTGGCCTGTTACCTGATTCTTGTATGCATCAATAAATAAATCTTAAAAAAGGAATTTAATGACATATATTCCTCCTACATACATGTGAGATATGCAGATAAACTGAGTTAGTCTCCACAGTGATCCAAGTCATCACCTTAAACACCAACTCCATTTAAAAACACAAGAAGACATTGGGTGAGGGGTTGAAGGGAAGGAAAGAACAGTTAGGAAATATTTTTTAGTCAAACTACAGTAAACCAGGATAAGGATGTCATGTGATTTTTAAGCCCTTGTATCCCCATTGTTATGAGTTTCTAGAGATTGTGTCATCATCCTCTTCTGGGACAAAGATTTTTTTTTTTTTTAAAGGAAAAGGTTATGTCAAATAGATTATTTTACAATATGAACACTATTTTATGAAGTTACTTTTTTTAAAGATTTATTTATTTATGCAAGAACTGGGTACAGGCCAGGCATGCAGGAGGGTGAGAGGGTTCACCAGAGACAGAGTGGGGCGCAGAACAGGAGGATCCACCGAAACACTTTGCTGAGGGGAGCAGTGGGCGAGACAGGAAAGGTCTGCTGGGCCATGTGGGACTCTCCCTGGCCGGGATCTAACCGGCACTGCAGAGGCTGCAGACAGCTTCACAGGCTGCTCAACCGCCTACGCCACTTGGGAGGCCCTCACTAATGCACCTTTAAATGAAGTTAATCAGAATATCAACTAATTCTGTATACCACATTGATCCTAACTTCCTATTCACATGTTTTGAATGGAACTAATACCTTCTATTTCTTAACCCACAGAGTGCACTAGAATGCATTGAAGAGTTTCAAAAACCTACTAGGTAAACCAAGGATGACTTTAAAAAGATGAACAGAGACTACTGGAGCAACACATAAGGCCATCCTAAGATACCACACAGCTATTTCTGGTTTCTGCATTATTTGCTCAAAGAAAATGTAAAAGACAACATCTTCTATGTATATGTGTCCACATTTAGCTACACAAATACTATTGTATTACAATTACAATTGCCTACGATATTCAGTTCAGTAACATTATGTTATATATTCTATTCTATGATGTTCACACAAGGATAAAATCACTTACGGACACATTATTTCCCAGAATGTGTCTCTGTTGTTAAGGGATACATGAAAATACACACACAGACACACACACACACAGAATTCAAGAATATAACAATTTACCAAAAATTTAGAAAGAAATGCATTACATCCAGTAAATTATCTTGTGATAAATGGCAGATAGATAGATGATAAACTTCAATAGTAACCCTACCAAAATCGAGTATGAAACTGGATATTCTTTTAAATTCTTTGAGATGTAATTTTGATTTTCTGCATGTTGAAAGGTACTAAGATGTAAAAGTACAAGCTCACGTAGTTACCACAAAGGAAATTCAAACAAAATCTTACCTGTTGCTTTTTCTTAGCTTACCTAAGAATGACTTACCTTCTCCACTCAAGCAGTTGTTGTTTTTCCATGAACTATTCCAAAAAGTTTTACAGGGCATTCAGTATAGGAACATGTTCTTAGAAAGGCTACCTTCAGAAATCAACCGACTTATAATCTTGATCTATTTAGTTTTGAACAACACCTTTGCCAAGGTAATAATGCCACCCAAACACATTCTCTTTTCATTTCCCTTGTAACTAATTAATTTTCACCAGGCATATGAAAATAAACTGTTTAGAACACCACATGTATCCATTATTGCTCTACTAGAAGAGAAATTGTAAGTGGGATTAGTTCTATTACATGGAGAATGTTGCTAATGGATTCATTTTACAGCAGGTGGTTCAAATTATATCCATCCAATTAGCATATACTAAAATGTTTCCCTTAGAAAATCAGCAACCATAAAAGACATACATTTGATTGCTTTTACAGTATTTAGATCATTGAATATATATTTTAAATAAACTACTAAAAGATAAGCCATAGAATTTAGAGGATTTTTTTAAAAGAAAAATAAATCTCAAAAAAAAATTCACTTATTGCATGTCAACATTTACAAAGTGCTTATGTATTTCCTCAGACTCTTATTCATTATTTACTGATTTTATTCTATTCTATTCTAAAGAGGATTTTAAAGCAGCTTAACTAATTCTTTCAGTAAATAAACATTTACCGTACAGTTTGCATAGGTAGGCACTACTCCCTCCTGTATTTACATGAGTTAGTGTACGTATGTTTCATGAAAGACCTAGGAACAATGACATCCCAAAGAAGGAAGTATTCTTAGTGTCAAGACATTAGTTTCTAACACTATTTATCATTATATGGATTCAGGGATCTGTGGAGAAATGACTAATTCTAAAAATGGGGCAGGAAATATAGCAGATAAGTGTCAAAAGTCTGGAGCATCTTATAGAGCTAGAAAGTAAAGAAATACTTTAAAAATATAAAATAACACAGCAAAGACATTCAATAAATGAAAAGGCAACCTATGGAATCAGAGAAAATACTTGCAGGTTATATATCTAATAAAGGGTCAATATAAAAATTACGTGAAGAACTAATGCAGTACAATATAAAAAAACACAATGCAAAAACTTAAGCCAATTAAAAAATGGATAGAGGAACTAAATAACCTGTGTCAAAGAAGGCATACAACGGTCTAACATGTACATCTAAAGGTGTGCAATAGCTCTAATCGCAACAAAAATACAAACCAGGGCCTCCCCGGTGGCGCAGCGGTTGAGCGCTGGGTTGCGAAGCTGCCCGCGGCCTTTGCGGCGCCGGTTCAATCCCCGGCTGCTCCCCGGCCACCGGAGGAGGGTCCCACATGGCGCGCAGACCTCTCCTGCCGCCCGCTGCTCCCCTCAGCAGTGTACTTAAGTCCTTCTGCCTGCTCTGCTCCCCGCTCTGGCTCTGGTGAATTCTCTCACCCTCCCGCGCTTCTGACTGTACCCAGTGCTTGTATAAACAAAACAAACAAACAAACAAATATACAAATAAAAAAAAATGCCTCTATTAAAAAAAAAATCTTAAAAAAAAAATACAAACCAAAACCACAATGAAATTATCATCTCAGATCTGTGAGAATATCCAGAAATATGAGGTAACAAGTGTTGATGAGAATTTGGAATAAAAGGGACCCCCCTGTCATTATTGCTGGAATTGTAAATTGGTAGAGTTACATGAAAAGTTGTATGGAGGTTTTTCAAGAAATTAAAAATAGAACGACCATATGATCCAGCAATTCCATTTCTGGTATATATATCCAAAGTGTTCACCATCTCAGAGAGCTACTTGCATGACAGCATTATTCACAATAGACGAGTCATGAGGAAAACGAAAAGACCAAAATTCTGAGTGCCCATTGATGTGTTGCTAGATGAATTTGTCATTTTATGACTATCATAGACTGTATTTATACAAACCTTGGTGGTATGACCCACTACACACCTGGCCTATGTGATATAGCCTATGAGAGCCAATGCACAGTCCATTATAGATTTAAAAAGTCATACATCAACTCATGACTATATGTATATATAAATATATATGTGATGGAATATTACTCAGCAATGAAAAAGAAAGAAAATCTGCTAGTTGCAATAACGGATGGATCTTGAGGACATTAAGCTAAGAGAACTATATCAGACAGGGAAAGACAAAATATTGCATGATCTCATATGTGAGTGAATGGTGGAGAACACAAGGAAGATTTGGGTTATTAGCATCTCCTTCCTAAACCTTGCGGGTAGTTATAAAAAACATATTCATGTTACTATGATTCAATAGTACATGTACTTATATTTCTGCATTATGCTTCAATTAAGGCAAAATTGAACAGGGATAGAGAAAGTAGTGAATGAGGTGGAAGTAAGTATTGACATGGAAATGAAAGACTTTAGATAAATCATAGAATATTTTCTAACAGGTGAAAAAGTCTTAATTAAATATGTTAAACATGTGAAGTTTGTTGGAATTTTGGGTATCTATCAGGAGTTGAATAGCTAAAGGCATATTGAAACTTGATGTGTTGCTTTCTGGGGGAGATATGGGAGAATATTCAAAATTGAATAAGTACTAATTGCATGACTCTTCCCTTAAGCTTCATGAATATTATATTCCATTACAATTCTTTTGGGGAAAATTACACATCTGTAAATCCTCCTTAGCAGGTTAAAGGAGCAAATTGTGTGGTCTTAAAGGTTAACAGAAAGTAATGAAATAAGAGTAATGGCATTCAGTCTTGTAGGTGAAGCATAGAAAGAAGCAAAAAGATGGCAAGTTAGACTTTAAGAAAGAATGAGCAAATGTACAAAAAGGAGAAATTCTAAGGTTTTTTTTTTCTTTTTTCTTTTTTTTTTTTTTTTTTTTTGCTAAAAAGCAGTGCTTTGGCAAGTAGAAAAGAAAATGTCTTAGCCTAAAAATGGAAACGTTGAGGTTTGGGTTGTGTGTAGTAACACTAACACAAAGTTGTGAAGTGCCATTCATTTCTATTATGTTAAATGTATATATTCTATTCAGTTGTATTATGTTTGTGTTTTAGAAAGTTAATTCTGGTAACAAAAAATTCTTTGTTGAATATAACCTGCTTCTCATTGGTTCCAATTTAAATAGCAAAATAAATTGATTTGTAAAATGATTCTCAGTCACCTTTTTTAGAGAAATAAAAAATGTATTAGGAACTGAGCCTCTAAGTTACATCTGTAAATGTTAATTAATGTAGGAAAAAAGATATGCAAATAAGTCACCTTCATATTCTCTGATGAAAAAAACTGATGAGTCATTTCTGTTTCATATACCCAGTGACATTTCTGCAGAAATGTTACATCAATATCAACCTCGCCACCAAGCTCAAATTCTCAAGGTTAGCAGTGACATGAGTCTAGGAACAGAATCCACTCCCATCTATCAGGAAAACTGCAAGGTATTCAACAAAGAGTTAACATTTATGTCAATGATTCATTTTTTTGCGTGTGAAAGAACAACTAACTTATTTAATATATTCATTTAAAAATATTAAATAACTAGATTCAATGCAATGAACCAGTGGTTGGAGAGGAGGGAAAACTTGCCTTATATTCTGGACTCTGACTGATCAAGTAATTAAGTCAGCAACGGAGATTAGCAGGAGAAAAAAATATATACATACAAGGAATCTTCATAGCCATAGACATTGAGGTGAAATGGGGGTATATATCCTGAGCTAAGGACTTGGATAGAGGCAAATTGCTTCAAGGAGGGAATATGATGTGGGAAATATGATTTAAATGATGAAGGTCAGATGCTCTGTGGTCAGATGTATGCCTGATATGCGTCTCCAACAGAAACATTATTTCTGATAACAATGATAATTCTGGGTAATGCCCCAAATTTTCATCCTTCTGGGTAGCGTAGGGAGCAGTTTAAGTATCTCCTGAACCTGCAGGGCCTGGGTTGATGGCAGCCAGAAATAATGCATAGAACACAGTGTCAGGGGCCTCCCCTGGTGGCGCAGCGTGTTGCGTGCAGTGCTGTGAAGCTGTCTGCAGCCTCTGCAGCCGGTTTGATCCCAGCCAGCGGGCAAGGTTTCCGCATGGTGCGGCAGACCTCTCTGGTTGTGCCTGCTGCTCCCCTCAGCAGTGTATTTCAGTCAGTCTGCCTGTTCTGTTCCCCACTCTGTCTCTGATGAATCCTCTCACCCTCCCATGCATCTGGCCTGTACCCCGTTTCTTGTATAAATAAATAAATAAATCTTAAAAAATATATTAAAAAAAAAAAAAGAACATAGTGTTAGGTCTTGGGAAAGCCTGTTCTGTACATCTTGGGGAGGCCTGTCCTTCAGCTGAAGTGTGGGTACTTACCAGAAAGGACAGTTTATACAGTAGGAAAGGAAATGCTGTGTGCAGATGGCTGAGTAGCTCAAATTCAGAGACACCCTCAAACTCAGATCCCATTTTGCACTCAAGGTCGTGGAGTGAAACTGGAAATTGGAAGACTGTAAGACAGAATGTGTTTTCTGAAATACTTTCCTTCTCACTCTGACAGATGTTTCCTATTTTAAGCATATGATTATTTTTGTAAGTCTCCCTCAAATATTGCAAGGAATAAATGTCTAGCATCACCTAGTTGAGATATGTAACACTTGATTCTAACACTATATCTGTGGTTCAGCTCTACAATCTTATTTCCACTGAAAGAGAACAGATTCATTCTAATTCCACTGCAAATTAAACACATTTATCTGAACAATGCAAATTGTATTACAGTTTATGTCCCTATATAAGAAATTCTAACACGTCATTTCCTAAAAAAATATATTTATCATGCTTCATTTTGGTTCTCCTCTGCTTCAGACTCATGGCAATGAAAAACTCCTTAATCACGGATTTTCTTTTTTTTTACATGAATCCTATCAAATTTTATTGCAGATATAATGATTGAATTTTGGCCCATTATTTTGAACCGTCATTCCAATGGAGATTAAGTTTGATTTTATGAAACTCTCTGGTTAATTTATCCTCTGAATCTGATTCTGATGGGGAATTTTGCAAAACAAAATACTTACACTTCACTAGGTACACCGAAATTCATGATGTTCCATTTTCAAGTGAATAAAATTTACATTTTAATGATGGTAATTATTAAAAATGTTTTATTTTTCTATTTTGGGATAAATTTATACTTTAACAAGCTCTTCATGATGCCTATTTAGATCGACTACTTATAATGACTATGTAGAAATAAATAATGGCTATTTGGTTCTGAAAAAGAACAAACAAGAGCCAAATAAAGGAACACAAATTACTATTATGCCTTCATGGGACTTAATTCCAAACACATATTGTGTTTTCTCTGCAGTTTTCATACAAAACTAAGACAACTAAAATTTTGACAATCTGTGGTTGATTTGGTACATTATCAAAAATCTTCTTTTGAAACTTAAAACAAATTGAAAACATACAAAAGAACTTTAATCAAGAGTTTTCTCAGATATTGGTATAAAATTAATCCATATTACCTTGAAGAAAAAGTACTTTCGGTGCGTGTAACCAGTGGGTATCAGGCCAGATTCTTAGAGGCCAGAGGAAGGCAGCCTTTTTCATCATTTGCCTCTGACTTTCCTGGGTTGATTTTCCTTGACAATTCTTCCCTCACTGTGGTCACCAGCCACTCGAGGATTGTATCATTTTATAATAAGATTCCTGGGATGAATTATGTAACCCCAGTGATCTTTTTAGAGTTGCTTCTAAATAGTTGAGACTCTGTCAGATGACTCATTACCAAAACAAAAAAAAAAATATATTTTTGTTGGTAGAATAGAAAGTCCAAGAATGCATAGCAATACATACATTTTATTCATTACATAAAATGATATTCAACAACAATTATGTGCGTATACATATTTAAAATTTATCGCTTTTGTTTTATCTTTAAAACCACCAGAACTCTTTACAGCAAACATCCACACTCAGCCAATTGCAGTGGGGGCTTGCTTGCTTGCTTGCTTAATTAATTAATTTATTTATGCATAGAAGAACCGGGACGTAGGCCAGAGGTGTGGGGAGAGAGAGGATTTACTAATGTTGCTGAGGGGAGCAGCGGGGAGATAGCAGAGGTATGTTGCACCATGTGGGTCAGCTCCCTTGCAGGGGATCAAACAGGGACAGCTTCCTAGTGGAGACTTAACCCCTAGGCCACCAGGGAGGCCCCACTGGGGGTTTCAATAACCCTGCAGCACCTGGTTCTCTGCCTCGACCCAACAGGGAGCTCACAGTGTTCTGGGGTTTCTCTTAGCACAGCAGTGCACTATATTCCCTTTTACAGGAGCTTGAAATCCATTCATGAAAGTTCCACCCTCATGACTTCATCACCTCTCAAAGACCCCACCTTTTAGGTCTATCACTGGGCATTAGGATTTCAAGACATGAATTTACTGGGGACACAAGTGATTTTTTTTTTTTTTTTGAAGATTTATTTATGCACACAAGAACCAGGGTACAGGCCAGGTGTGCGGGAGGGTGAGAGGATTCACCAGAGACAGAGTGGGGAACAGAACAGGCAGATTGACTGAAATACACTGCTGAGGGGAGCAGCGGGCGAGACAGGAGAGGTCTGCCGCGCCATGTGGGATTCTCGCCGGCCAGCCGGGATCGAACCTGCACTGCAAAGGCTGCGGACAGCTTCACAGTGAGGTGCTCAACAGTCTGCGCCACTGGGGAGGCCCCCACAAGTCATTTAGATCATAGTGAATATCTTTTAATCTGGGCAAATTCAGAATTCTTTGCTTGTAATTATAATGTTTAATTGTGCCTTTTTTTAGGTCTAGTTTGGCCTACTTTATATTGATTTGACCTGGACCATGGCAAGTCCTTCGAGAATGTTTAGCATATGTCTTTAACACTCCGAAATTTTAATGCATTTTAAGAATAAAATATTTTATCATTTTTTAAAGTATATAATTCTCACTTGAGATTCTATTTTTTTTAGGAACATAATTTTTTTTTCATTTACACACATCTATCATTTCCTTGTGTGAGTGGACAGCTTCTCAAGTGTGTTGTCAACTTCACTGACTATATTATTAACGCTGCTTTCGTTATTTCCAGTGTAGTTTTTTTACATTCCATGAATGATGATCTTTATATTTTTGCAACATTATTCAACTCAGTCCTCAACTTTCTCCTTCCCCTTCTGTCCTGCCTCCTTTTCCCTCAGATCCTCTTTCTTCCCTTGTTCTGATTCTTCCATCCCCTTCCATTGCTGTCTCTTCTGCCTTCGTCTTTACAACCTTAAAGGATTTAATGAAACATAGAGTGAAATGGAGGGAACTTCATAAATATATTTTCAACTCTAAAAGAAACGCCACATTCGATGAAGGATGCAGGAAAGGAGAGGTTAAAAGGGCATTACAGAAAACAGTTTGTCCTTTTTTCAAATTTAGGGAAAATGTGGAGAACAAAATGAAGTGTACACTGTGTCTAATCTCTCTTTTTCAGTTGACGCTCATCTCTTCTGGGAGTTGTTATAGATGTATTTACAAATCGCCATTTTTTGCTAGTACAGAGATTTTATAAATTTTTTTACAAAAATTAAAAATTTGCCCTAAAGCAGCAATAAATGCAATACCTGGTCAATCAAGCAATTCTTACTTTTTTCCTAAATTAACTGATTAGTGATTAATTCTAACCCATTTTTGACTAGATAATAAAATTCAACTTTTACCTTAAAAGAGAAAAACGTGTGATTGACATATAAACCCATTACTGTTCTAAATGGACATGTACAATGTACTTTTTAATAACCTCTTCAATAGTGGGTATTTGAATAATTATTTTTATTAAAATGTTATGAAAGACATAATATTTGGTGCTCAAATTATAACTGCATAAAAAATGTAAGTATAGTCTTTGGGGATTTTGCAACTCATGTTATAGGGTTGCCTTATTCACACACATGAAGTTTGTAAAGCACAGAATTAATCCCTAAGGCATGTTAATATGCTTCTTTGACAACCCTTATTAACTATAACAAGGCATTTAAATTGCAGATACCCTGCTGAGTGAATATTCAAAAGGCACTTGACAGCTCTACACCGGAATACCAGATGCTCTGTAACAGAACACTACTTGTTTTATTTTGTGATTTATAAAAGCTTGACTTAGTTACATATTTTCCAGGAATTAGAGAGAAGAAAATGAGGAGGATAGAAAAAAATAAAGGAAAGATAGATAGAAGGAAGGACAGAGGGAAGGGAGTGAAATTACTTTTACATATCAGGAGCCCATATATGTCAGATATTTTACATTATTTTCTGCTTTCTCGAGTACAAATCTCTGTGCCTCTTTATCTCATCATTTTTGACACTGCTTTGACGTGTCTCTTTCCTGAGATCCACTCTACGTTTCAGTGTGGAAATTTCTCATATTTTCGCTCAGTGGCACTGCCTATTTATATTATTTTAAGTTGCTAGAATTTATGAATATTTGTCTTTATCTCAATTTTAATGTTCATTCATGAACTTACCTTCTCTCTTTAAAAATAACTCTTTATACAAAAGGAAATTATTTACATCCATTGGATATTAAGATGTCCTGTAGAATTAACTTTTATAAAGAGATGGTTCTTTTTCACTCAGCAGCAATAGGAAATCTTAGTGACAGAGCAATTCCACAGGGAGCAGGCAGGATAAACATGCTCCGATATCATCACAAACTGAGCACGGATCTGGCCCCTCTCCCCTGTCTGTGCTTCCAAGCAGGAAATCAGGACAGACAACGATGTTATAACCTAGAATGTCAGGGTCTGACCCACTTGGTCTCAATCTCGCTCGCTGCCTTCCCTTCCCTGCATAGTTTTCATACTCTAAGCCTCACATTCCTCCCTCTTTTATAACTGATAGAGCAATGACTGCTTCTCCAGGGAGATATAAAGTGAAATTGCTAATATGAACTTTAGATTAGTTACTATTATATAAAAAAAAGTAAGAACGATTCTTGGCAATAGCATTTTTTTAATGCATATTATGAGTATGTCCATCTTCCCCAGTTACTTACACTTTTTTAAATTTAATTTTATTTCTAAAAACAAAGAGCATGAAATAGGGGGATAATGGAGGAAACTTAAAAAAGGTCAAGGGATTTAAAATAACTATTGGCTATTCCATTCATACAAAGTACAGCACTGCAATGTAGCAAAAATTTTTGGCTAAGCAGGTTGGAATATTCATCTTCCAGACAGAATGTTGGTCCAAGTGCCCTGGTCCCCCGACATCTGACCTCTCCTCTCTGTTCCCACTCATGGGTGCCATCATGTCACCGACAAGCAACGCTCCTCTTGAACTTAAACCAAAAGACTCTACGATTGTTTTAAACATTCCCACTTGGAGTATAACTCTGAAGCTTTTTAATGCCCCATATATTTTTACATAACTGAATTTTTTAGATAAACTATACAAAATTTGCAGTATAACCTTTGAATTACGCAATTCAGGGACATCCAGTGCAAACAGCACCATGATTTCTGATCTTTGCAAGTAGAAACTCCATGAGCATTAAGCAACCATGAAATACTGCATGTAAATAAAATCATACAATACCTAGCTTGTTTCACCTAGCATAATGTTTGTATGATTCCTGTGTGTTATTATCGCGTAACAGACCCTCATTACTTTGTGATCATTGAATTATGTTCCATTGTGTCCATGCACCATTGTATTGATTGTGTAACAGGGTGGTCCCCAGGAAAAGGTGAGGTTTCAGATTCCCTGGCCCACCCAAGGGAGGGTAGAGCTGAGCAGGGAGGGAGAAGAAGCTGGAGAGGAGACTAGGGAAGGAAGGAGCAGGATGGAGAGCCAGAGGGAGACTTGGAGGAGGCCAGTGGAGCTGGGAGACATGTGAAGAAGCTGTGATTGCTTCTTGGTCCTGGACTGGTCGAAGTAGACGTGGGCGAGATCAGTGCAGAGGTTAGCAATGGCAGTGTTGATCTTGATTTTGATTTTGCTCTTTTCCTCCCAGACTTGTCTGGCTGTTTCTGTCCCATTCCTATAGGTCCCCACAGGGATGTGCCTTAGACTGTGGCAGCCTTTTGGGCCTCAGTGACCCTGCTTTGGGCCAACCCTGTTTCGCTGGACATTTAGCCACGAGGGGATGGGTGACTTTGGGTGCTTGATTTGGAAATTTTGTTTTTTGTATTTTCTTTGTTACACACTTATTGTATTAAAGTTCCTTTCCTTTAAAGGTCTGATGCACTAGAGTATGTTTTGTCTTGATGTGGCAGATGGCAGAACTTATTTAGAACTGGTTTGAGGGTTCTGGGGTGCCCCTGGAGATCTCATTGCATAGAATCAGAGACTGGCTTCACCAACAGGAATGAATTATCTACAGTTCTAGAGGCTGGATGTTCAGAGTAAGGTGTCAGCAAACTTGCTTCCTCCTGATAACCTAAAGGGAAAGAGCTGATCCAGGCCTTTCTCGTGGGCTGATAGCTGATCATCTTCTGCCTCTGCCTAGTCATGTTGCGTTCCCTTTTTACGTCTCTGTCTTAAATTTTCTGCTTATATGAGGACACTTTTCATACTTTCTTCAACATGATCTCATTTTAACAAATTATATCTGCAGTGACCCTATTTCTAAATAAAGTCACATTCTGAGTTACTAGAGATTGGGAATTCATATGAATCTTGGGGGCAAAATTTCATCCCCTAACAACAACATATTTATCCATTCATCGGCTGGTGGTTGAATGGGTTGTTACTACCTTTTAGCTCATGTGAATTTTATAGCAATAAAATTTGCATACAAGTAAATGTTTGAGCCCCTGCTTTCAATTCTTTGGGGATATACCTGGAATTAGAATTGCTATATAATATGATAATTCTATGTTTAGCTTTTGGGGCACTGTCAAGCTGTTTTTCACAAAGCTACATCATTTCACATTTCATTTCTACTAACAATATATGAGGATTCCAATTTCTCCATATAATCAACCCATGCTATTTTCTGCTTGTGTTGATTATAACCATATATAATCATGGTTATGGTTATGGTTTATATTACCCTATTGGCTAATGATTTCGATCTTATTTTCATGTACTTGCTGGCCATTTGTGTACATTATTGGGAGGAATGTGTATTCTCATATCGTTGTTTTCAGTTTTTCTGTCTTTTGTTGATTGTAGTGTTTTAGAATGCTTATATTCTTTGGATATAAAAACTTTATCATATTTGATTTGCAACTATTTTTTCCCACTCTACAGGTTGTCTTTTCACATTCTTGATAATGGCCTTTTATGATGAAAAGTTTTAAATTTTTATATTTATCTATTTCTTCTTTTGTTGTTAATGCTTTTTGGTTTCCTATTTTAAGACACCATTGTCAAATCCCATGCTATGAAGATTTATGCATCTTCATAACCTTGAGTAATATTGGTATTAACTTTCCTACCCCTAAACTTGGATGTATTTTCATTTATTTAATTCCTCTTTGGTTCTTTTCAGCAATGTTTCTGTAGTTTTCAGTGTACGAGTCTTCCACCTCCTTGGCTAAGCGCATTTCTAGGTGCTTCATTTTTTTAGGCCCTTTTGTAAATGAAATTGTTTTCTTAATTGCTTTTTTTCTGATTGTTAATTGCAGGTGTATAGAAACAAAACAGATTTTCATCTGTTGATAGTGTACCTGAGATTTTGCTGAAATTGTTTATTATGATCTACTAGCTTCTTTGAATTCTTTGGGATTCTATATATAGAATTATATCTAAGAATATAGATAGCTTTATTTCTTTCATTCAAAATTGGATGCCTTTTATTTCTTTATCTTCTCTAAATGCTCTGACTAGAAACTGCAGTGCAATGTTAAGTAGGAGTGATGAAAGCATTCTTGTCTTTCCCGTGAACTTAGGGAAGAAGCTTTCAATGGGATGTCAGTTGTGGGTTTTCATGAATGACCTTATCATATTGAAGAAAATCACTACTCTGGTTTATTTACTTTCTTTTTTTTCATCATGAAATGGTTTTGGATTTTTCCAATTGCCTTTTCTGTGTCAATTGAGATAATCATTCTTGTCCTTTGCTCCACTAATCTGGTATATTACACTGATTCATCTTATGCTTAACCACTCTCGTAATTTTGAGGCAAATCACACTTGATCATGGTTTATAATTCTATTAAATGCTATTGGTTTCAGTTTGGTAACATTTTCTTAAGGATTTTGCATCCAATATAGCTGATCCCAAAATGAATTCAGGAGCCTTCTTTGCAAGACAAGATGTGATTGTGGGCACTTTTTGAATGTTAATTCTTGAGTCACGTGGATATTTTTATTCAAAGGCACTGATGCTAATGATGATGAAGCTATGATTTGTGATGGTTTATGAAGAGACAAGTTTTCTGCTAAACGCTTTGCCTCCTCACTCTGACTTAAATAAATTGAGGTAAGCAGAAGTAAAAAAAAAAAAAATTATTAAAACAAATCAGGACTGAGGACTCGAGCCCAGAACCAGATTGCTCTGAGGAAGCCACCCGCATTCTGAGCTTCTCAATGAAGATTTTATACTTTCCCCAAGGAAAACATTTCAAGGATTTTTACAGACAGTCTGGGCAGGTGTCTGGCTAATGTTTCTATCTGATGTGGCCTTGAGGAAACAGAAGACAGTTAAAATTTACCCTATCTCTTTAGACCCTTATCTTCTGGAAACTGAGCCTTTTAGCCTTGCCATAAACCTTTAGCCTGTTTTCTGGGGGAGTGACTGATTTGTGCAGAGGTAACTTTGTTGTTGTTATTAACACCTTCACAACTTGCAGCTGTGCCTAACTGCTGGCTCTATGAGTCTGTCTGCCCTGGCCCCAGGGCTCACAGTCCAAAGTCCAGGGTGGACCAGAGGGCAGACCTTGAGGCCAGGGAGAGGGGAACTCAATTGTCAGTTTGGGTTTACATTACCATCTTAATCTTTGCCACTGTTTCTTGAAAAAGATGCTAAAGAATAAAGTCGTATTAACCTAATAATGAGGGCAGAAGGGTAAAGCTAGCTCTATAGATTTTTCTTTTTAAGATTTATTTATTTATTTATTTATTTATTTATTTATTTATTTATTTATTTATTTATTTATACAAGAGCTGGGGTACAGGCCAGATGCACGTGAGAGTGAGAGGATTCACCAGAGACAGGGTGGGGAACAGAACAGGCAGACTGACGAAATGCACTGCTGAGGGGAGCAGCGGGCAAGACAGGAGAGGTCTGCTGTGCCATCTGGGATTCTTGCCAGCCGGCCAGGATTGAACCCGTGCTGCAGAGGCTGCGGCCAGCTTCACAGTGCGGTGCTCAACTGCCTGCGCCACCAGAGGAGGCCCATAAATAAATAAATCTTTAAAAACATAAAAATGAACCAAGAGTAGTTTATAGAATGCTGTAGGGTAAATGGTTTTTCAGGCTTTTCTGCCTGTTATAGGGCAGGGAGAGGGGCAGCCCAAACCCCGCAAACCTGCCTATTCTAAATGGGTTCGGCCATCCGCCGCATCAACACAAAACACATGAGACTTTAATGGGAAGGAACTTTAATAAAACTAGGAAACAATACAGGTAAGGCAAAGAGTCTAGTTTCTAAATGAAGCACCCAAAGTTACCCGTCCCCTCGTGGGTATAACTCCATCCATATGGGATCAGCCCAGAACAAGGCCCCAAAGCCTGCTACAAGTCTAAAGCATCTTCCAGTGGGGACCCACAGAAAAGGGTCACAAACAACCGGACAAGCCCGGAAGGAAAAGAGCAAAATCAACATCAAGATAAAAGCTGCCATTGTCACCTCCCCACGGGTCTCACCCACATCTGTGTCACCCAGTCCACGACCAAAAGACAAGCGCAGTTTCTTCACGTGTCTCTAGGCTCCACGCGCCTCCTCCAGGTCTCCTGGCTCCATCCTGCTTCCTTCCTCAGTCTCTTCTGCTGCTTCTCCTCTTCCTGCTCAGCTCCACCCTCCCTTGGGTGGGGCAGGGAACCTCCCCCTTTCCTGGGGACCACCCTGTTGCATGCCCTCCCACCATTAGGATTGCCCTCCTTGATGGGGCACCTGCAGTTGTTACATTGTTGCAAACTATCCTATTTACTTCTGAGGGCCATGGGTGGAGTATTGAGAGATAGTCACCAAGAGAAGCAGAAGCAGAATAGGCAGGAGAGAGAAGGGGAGAAAGAAGAGCCAGGGAAGCCTAGAGTGAAGACTTGTCTGGGGCCTGGAGGTACACCTGCCTGCATGTACCTGGTTGCTGCAGTGCATGTACAGCTCAGTAAAAGCTTGAGAAACCCACCGAGGGCTCCAGGACTCTCCTTTACCTGCCTGCTGGATCAAAAACACCTGCACTGTGTCTATCCCGGCACTACAAATGCATACCTACATCTGCCCTCCAGAATTAGAGAAGGCATTAAAGAGAAAAGGAAATGCAGCTCTTTCAAAATGCAGCATAAAAGTAGACAGAGAAAACATATTGGAATGGGAAATCCCCTTCCCAGAATATTCAAGGGCTGATTCCTACGTGACAGCTTCCCTGGTCTAAAATGAATGTGGAGCTCTGGGTGGTAGCAGAATTGTGTCTCCTGACTAGAAATGAGATAAAGGTCATTTTATACATGACCTTTCTGTTTACAGAAAATTAAGAGTCACAATGAATTAAACATTAGGCTATTTTACATTTTTATCTCATGTTTATCTCATGTTTATAGCAACAGCATTTTCAATGTCAATTTTTTAGCAGCTGCTCTTGTATAGATCTGGTCTTTTTTTTTGTTCATTTTTGAATGTGGTGTACCTTGTGCCCACTTGGTCAAAGGAGAGAGTGGGTATTGCATTAGCATTTGAATATTTCTTTGATTTCATTCCAGATATTTTTGTTCTTTTTTTAAAATATCATTACCTCCTATCCATAATTCATTCATATTTCTTTCATGCTTTTAATCTCCTTTTTTCTTGTTTCCAAGGCTTCTATTGATTGACATTTTCTCAGACTCTCCCTGCTTTCGATGACCTTGATTGTTTTGAGAAAACTGGTTGGGATTATTGTACGATGACAGCATTAGACATTCTTCTCATAATTAGATGAGGGTGAATAGCTGAGTTTATAGAATGCGTGTGGTGAGCAAGAAGCAGGCTTCAGTCGGGGGTTGGCTCTTAAAGAGAATTTATTTATGTTGTCACTCTAACACATCAAACGGGAAAAGCCAACCCAACGTACCCAAAGTACCTTCAACCAAAGCCTCAGAGCAACATGCCTTAGTCTGATGTTCTGTTCTGCCAGAGCAGCTCACCAGGCTGTGGAAGTCTCTAGACAATGCAGAATGTTTCTGAGAGGTGGTCAGGCTGGAGAGCAGGCAAAGTCCCTTATCCAGGGTTATGCTCAAGCTGTAACAGGGTGGTCCCCAGGAAAGGGGGAGGTTCCAGGTTTCCTGCCCCACCCAAGGTAGTGTGGAGCTGATCAGAGAGAGAAGAAGCTGCAGAGGAGACTGAGGAAGGAAGGAAGCAGGATGGAGCCAGAAGGAGACCTGGATGAGGCACATGGAGCCTAGAGACACGTGAAGAAACTGTGCTTGCCTTGTGGTCTTGGACGGGGTGACAGAGATGTGGGTGAGAGACCCGTGGGGAGGTGGCAAGGCAGTTTTTGTCTTGATTTTGATTTTGCTCTTTTCCTTCCAGGCTTGTCTGGTTGTTTCTGACCCTTTTCTGTGGGTCCCCACTGGAAGGTGCTTTAGACTTGGGGCAGGCTTTGGGGCCTTGCTCTGAGCCAATCCCATTTGGATGGAGTTTTACCCATGAGGGGATGGGTCACTTTGGGTGCTTGATTTAGAAACTAGATTCTTTGCCTTTCCTGTATTGTTTCCTAGTTGTATTAAAGTTCCTTCCCATTAAAGTCTCATGTTTTGTGTTGATGCAGCGGATGGCAGAACCCTATATAGAATAGGCAGGTTTGCGTGGTTTGGGCTGCCCCTCTCCCTGCCCTGTAACAAAGCCAGTCTCTGAACTGCTCTGAGTTTGGTTTGGAAATCCATGCTATTTGTACACCATTATCAGGCTTGGGTTCAGACATTTGCTTTATCAGTATAAGGCACTCAGGGTGCGGACGCAGCCACCTTATACTTCACACATGGTGCTCGCAGGCACCTTACTTCTGTTACTTTCATTTTTGGTCAGTTTGTTTATAGTGCATATATTATACCGATTACAATGGGTCTCACTAATTCTGAAACTGGACGATGCACTGTAGTTTTGGTCTATGGGTGCTTTGGTGGTGGGTGTGGTATGATAAAATACATCTGAAGAGGCGCAGACGTATGCCTTGAAATCATACAGTGTTGTAAACAAATGCTACTTTAACACAAAAAAAGGAATAAATAAAAATTAAAAAGAAATGGCAAATTCCTTCTTTGTTAATCTAGTGTTTTGAACAACATGATTTTTCCCCCCTTAGCCCATTATTGATTTAAGGGACTGGTTAGTTAAAATATGCTAATTTATTATGCAGTAACTACACCAAAGCTTAGCATGTTACACAAAACTGATTTACTTATCAACCTACTATGTGGGTGTCATTGTTTGGCTGGGACTTTCTCGCCATACTGTTAGGGGAAAAGGATGTCCTGTGCGAATTTCATACAGGCTTTGTGGATGCCAACCCCACTCCATCAAAACACTGGGAACTCCAAATCCCATGATCCCCAAAGGGAAGTTGCGAGGACCTAAGGGGAGAGTTAAACAGCCATTTTCTCTTTGTAAATAAAAACCAGTATGTTAGTGGGGTCTCGGGGGGCACTTGGCTCATGCTCTTGGCCAGGCAGGTTTGTTCTCGGCGGGTCATTTGGGATTCCAGGTCAGCAGAGCAGATAGGACACATTAAAAAATTTATCTCCCTTTTTTCTCTCTGAGTTGTACATTTCCTCATTCCCCTTCCCTTGTAAATAAAGCTTTGTTAACCTTTAGTGTGTGCCTGCAGTGTAAGTCCCTTTTAAGCACCAGGGTGAGGACCCAAAGTCAGGCAACCCTTTTGAGAGCGGGGTTACTCTGCTCAGTATAATATTTGTTTCCAATCTGAGATTAATTTGATGCACTTACGTTTCTTGTATCCAAAGCAGAAAGAAAGAATGCAGGGGAAACCATCTTCACCTCTTAAATCTACTGCCCAAAAGTAACAGGGGTTGTATCTCACATTTCATTGGCCAATGAAAAACACAGTCAATCTTACATTGGGAACAAGCGTAAAATTTACCCAGAACGTGTTTTCATCATTTAAATAGAAGAAAGATGCATAATGCTTACGGAATAAAAACAACTTTGTGGAAAGTGTGAAGATAATTAGCATCAAATCAGAAACACTTATAAAATAGAGAGAAAAACAATATAAGTTAAAATAATTCCAAGAATTTGATTGAATAAAAAACACTCAACACATGTACTTTAGCAAGAATACAAATGTGGGCCTCCCTGGTGGTGCAAGGGGTTAAGCACCTCACTATAGGGCAATCTGCAGCCTCTGCAGCACAAGTTCTATCCCCGGCCAGTCAGGGAGCAACCCACATGGCACAGCAGACTTCTCCTGTCTCACCCGCTGCTCCCCTCAGCAGTGTATTTCAGTCAGTCTGCCTGTTCTGTTCCTTACTCTGTCTCTGGTGGATCCTCTCAACCCCCGCACTTCTGGCCTGTACCCCAGCTCTTGTATGCATAAATAAATAAATCTTTTAAAAAAAAGAATACAAATGCACCAACAAATGTACTAACTTCAGGAGATGACAGCTTGAAATTCTCTGAGCTAATAAGATAGAAAATCTAAGTAAAACTAAAATTTGTTGATTAAAATAGATAAATTTATAGATGAAAAACTCAAAACACAAAGAATTTAAAATGTGAATTCATAACCATAGATGAAAATGAAGTCATCAAAGGAAATTATATTCTCCCTTTTGCATTTCTTGTGTAGTTCAGCCTATAATCTTTCCAGAATAAAACTAATTTAACTTTCAATGAACTTTTTTTTGCATAGAAAAATAAAGTTAAACAAAAGTGTGCTATAAAGGGGCAATTTTGTCCTTTATAATGAAATAGAAGACTGAATACTACCTCAAGCAAGGTTTATTACAAAGCTATATGATGCTAAATAGGTACTCTTTCAAAGCAATCAAATGGTAAAGCCAATTTGTGCTGATATATCTCGATAAGCAAAGCAATTCAGTGTTCTCAAAATAAAATATATTTCATATTTATTTAATGAGATCCACATATTCAAGGGCAAACAATGATTATGCTGCTGCTGGCTAGTTATTTGCCATGTCCTGAAAACTTTATAAACCTACTCTATAAAAAGCTATATAGTGCAAAGAAAAACAAAAAGGAATATATATATAATATAGGTGCTTATAATATACATTAAATAATTCCAAACATAAGTGCATTTCAAGTGCAGGTCCTCATGTTCCCAGCTCAAACAAGGTTGAGTACTGTATAGGATTATATATATATATATATATATAATACACTTTCTTCCTTTCCTTAAAATTCTCCACCTAAAAGTGCAAGCTTATCAATTAATCAGTGCAGAATTTAAAGTGTGCTTTCACCTGACTCAGTTTACATAACAAAGCAGACTTCAACTTTTCAGCATGAAGTCATTAGACCTCAATCAAAACCAGTTTGAAATGGTGTGCAATTCTTATAAAGCTAAACATGATTACCATATGATCCAGCACTCTTGGATATATATACCCCAAAGAATTGAAAGCTGGTGCTACACAAAAACTACTCCACAGTAACAGTAGGATAGCCACAATCATGGCAATATTAACCCTGATAGTCAAAAGGAGGAACAACAAATAAATGGATAAACAGGTTGCAGTGGAATGTTACTCAGCAAGGAAGATGTGACACATTCTACAACATGGACTTGAAAAGTGAAAATGTTTTAAGTGAAACAACCCTGTCACAAAGAGATAAAATATTATCTGATTCATCTTTTATGATGTTCCTAAAGTAGTCAAATTTACAGAGACAGAAAGTAAAATGGTAGTTTCCAGGGCCTGGGGTGGGAGGGGATAGTAGGAAGTTAGTGTTCAATGAATATGGTGTATTAGGTGGGGCAAAAATTGTAGGGATGCACATTGGTGATGATTGCAAAATAATGGGAACAAACTTAATGCCACAGAACCATACACCTAAAGATAGTTAAAATTTCAAATTATATTGTGTGTGTGTGTGTGTGTATATATATATATATATATATACACACACATATATATATACACACACACACATACATATATGTGATATGTGTATATATAGTCATGATTAAAACACACACACAAATATAGGCAGAAGCAAAAATAATTAGAAAGACTGTTCAGGGTGCTTTTAAAAGTTACATAGTAGGAAATATAACTAAAGAGAGTGAAAAGATTTTGATATAGAATTTATTCCCAGGTGAAGATCTCCCATTTGACAGCTACTGTAAATCATTGTATGGTCCTTTTTAGATCATGCCTGTGCACACAGCAAGGTGGTGGAGGACGTGGAGCCGAGATCATAAACACACCTTATGAGTCAGGGAGAAGACCGACAAAGTGCCTGATGACAAGATCACATATGAATTTAAAACTTTCCTGATTTTAAACCATTTAGATGGAAGAAACATTGTAATATGAAAAACTAAGAAGGATGACACAAAATTGCCTCTGGGTGTGACAACTCTGCTGGTCTTGAAGCTGCATTTGAAGGGTTTAAATACATTTTAATGTAATACAAGAGAAGAAAGAAAACTGAACTTCTAAAGTATAGATAAGTTTATATACTATGATACTCGACAAAAATGCAAATGCAACCAAATATTTTAAGTAGATTTTTTTTTATATCAGGTACATATGTGAAATGATCTAAATTATAAATAGAAGCCTAAAAGACATGCAGATCTCAGTGGGAAATGGAATATTGCTTTTTATTTAAAGCTTGTCTTATTGTAGAGCATATATACAAAATACATATAACATGTTCATCATTATCCATATTAATTTTGCATATTCATATTCCTTCATATAATGGTTGATGAGGTATGCATTGAATAACATCCTTAAATTCTCCATGTTTCAATTTATTCATCTGGGCATCAGGAGAAATAAGTCAGGATCTTATTGTTGGAAAAGAAATTTCTCAGCCTGAGAAGAGCATACTATACAGAGAACATGCCTTATAGATGACACTGTAACTATTTGCTGCTATTCCTTTTGTAGCTTCCATTTTAAAATAAATCTGCAGTAACCTCAATTTGGGAAATTCATCGTCTCACTTCAATTAGTTGAACTTTAGATTTACATTGAGAGGCAAAATATTAAATATTGAAACCCTGATTATATCATAATACATCATATTTATCATGTATCATGTATACTATAGTAAATATTAAAGTTTTAAAGTCTTCCTTTATATACAAAGTAAATCAAGTTGTAGCAAATATTTTTCAAAAATTTTAAGTATCTAAGTGTCTTTATTTTTGATTTTTAAAATGACATTCTGATTGTTTTAATTGTACTTATATGTTTATAAATTATTTTTAGCTGAGGTAACATTAGGATCTCCCCAATCAGTTATCACCCCTGTAGTGCACTCATCAAAGATCCCCCCACAGCCCCCCATAATAGTCCCTTGTGCTCCTCTCTTTCTTCTTACCTTCACCCCTCTGGAAGCTTCAGTCTATAATCAGCTTTTTTTTTTTTTAGTTTTTAAAAAAGCTTGTTTTTATCTCACCTTTTGTTTGATTCTCTATTTTCCACATACTAATGACACCATCAATTAAATACCTCTTTTAAAAAGAACCAAGTTGGAATCTGGCCTATACTTTTTTCTTGTTTCCTTTTGGCTCATATTCCTTTATGAAAATAGATAATACTGAGAGAAAAACAGTAATATGACCCACCATTGTAATTCTCCCATACCAAGCTGCACTAAACATTCTCCCCCTGCCAGGAGTATTCAACATTTCATTTGGATAAATGCTCCAATTCAAGCTGAATTTCCTCACCTCTGTAAATAGCTTGACCTCCCTTCTAAGTATTGTCATGTTTCCCCCTGGAATTTCAACAACCTGTCGCTTAAAATCATTCTATTTAAAATTAAAACAACAATATAACGTTAAACAGCAAATGCATTTGCTCCTATTTAATTTCAGCACATTCTGGAAAGTTGGCCATGAAGTTCCCAGCAGTGCTTTCTGCAAGCTGCTCATTTCCCAAAACATACAGTGTATCTGGCATAGTCGCACCAGTATTTAGTAGTCTCTCTGATTATTGCTTGCCACAGTTCCTTTCAAAGATACCAAATCTTCCTTCGTCCCAGGGCTGATGGTGCCTTCGCTAATAGTCACTTCCACTGACTCTTCACTGAAAACTCCCATGTGGTCAATACTCTTCAAGTGAATCTGTCCTGAGCACCTCCAGATGGAAGAACTTCAAGTCACTGAAGCAGATACTTCTTTCGGATTCAATGCACTGCACATACCAGGAATGGAAAAAACAGATAAATATTGTATGGGAATAGAGACGTTTTTCTCCCCCATACAGGACATCGGCTCCTAAGAGTCTTCTGCCCCAAGGCTGCCTAGTTCAGGGTAACTACCTAAGACATCTCTCGTGCTCCCACCTTCATGGTCGTTTTGCAGGTAAAGAGAAGAAGCAAATGGAGAACAAGGACGTGCATTGAACTGCTGACTCATGCTGCTTTCCCTGTCTTCTCTGAAATCCTTCCTGAATTTTCTACAGACATCTTAATGTCTAGAACTTAGTTGTGAGTTCACACGTAGCTGCGGGGAAAAAGGAAATGGTGTTTTATTATTTGAATTTTCCCTTTATTTTTTTGCCTGATCCTTGCACAAAACTTTTATGTTCAAGTGTGTATCTGTGTGTGTGTATCTATGCTTGTATGTGTTTTATTGAGATAAAGTTACAAGGCATAAAATTAAATGTTTTAAGATGTATAACTCAGAGGCATATTGAACATTCATAAGAATATTCAACCATCCTGCATTTGCAATATTGGTCAGGATAATTCCATCATTGGACTTGTAAACTAGTTTCTTCCTATTCCTCTTTTCCCACCCGCCCTTATCAAATCCTGTGATCTGTTCTGTCTCTATAGATTTACCTACCCCAGATATTTCTTATAAAGAGTATCATATAATTTGTGACCTTGAATTTAAGTCTTCTTTTACTTAGCCTATTATTTTTTAGATTTATCTATCTCACTCTTACTTAAAGATCAGTCATATTAAATTTTATGCTTGTTTTTTGCTTTGTTTATTCATTCATTTACTGCTGGCTATTTGAGTTGATTCTCTCTTTTGAGTACTGTGAAGAGGCTGCAGGGGCATTCAGGCACATTCATCTGAGCATATGGTTTCAGTTCTCACGGGTAAATATCCAGGAGTGGAATTGCTGAATCCTATGGTAAGTCTATGGTTAGCTGATTCATTCTTACCCAATAACATTGGAGTCTTGCAGCTAGAAATGAAAGAGTCAGCAGAGATGCTGTGACAACCAGCAGTGTCTGCATAGCAGAGATGCCCAATTTGCTCTTTTTGGGGGTACTTGCTCAGCTGTCCAGTAAAAAAGGAGCAGAGTTCTCTTTCCCACCAATGAACAAAATAACTTCCATACAACCTTAACACTTGCACTCAGAACTCAGCATATTGACTTCTTTGGCCCAGATATTTTTAATACCATGTTTGGTCCAAGACAGCTGTATCACTCTTTTAAAAAATGTGGAATGAGAGCCACTGTATGATGTAATTGTCTAGTAATGAGACCACGACAAGGAGCAGGCCCTTTCCTGACAACCATGCTCAGCGCAGGCTGAGACTGCATTTCCGGCAATTCATTGTCTAACAAGGTGTCTTTATGAATTGAAACGTCTGGCAGAAAACAGTTTAAAATTGTATATACTATTTATTTTTAAAAAATTAATTATTTGAAAATAAAGTCTCCTTCATATGATCGTCTTAAGCTACATCCTTACAGACACAGGTATAAATGCAGGTCACATTACTCCTAATGATCACAGGCAGCTGTTCTTGCTTACCAGATAGCCAGTGAGCAGATTCATCTTGATTAATTATACGCGTGATCTCAGAGAATAGCAATTACACTTTCTCAAAGAAAGGCTTTTCTCCCCTTCCCTGTAGTAAGTTAAAAGCTTGAGTTCTGGAGTCAGACACATCTGGGACTGAGTGTTGGCTCTTTGGCATAAAACATAATTTCCTAATCTGAGTGTTAGTATTGATTTTCAGGCAGTTCATGAATCATCGGGAAGTCTTCGCACGGTACATAGGCGTGAGCGTGTGTGTGTGTGTGAGTGTGAACACAGGTATTTTTCCATTAGGAATATACAGGTTGTCACCATCCAGATCCTCCCCATGTTGAGATCTTGGTTTAAATGCTGTCTGATATTAGGAAATTTATTTAACTTCATAGAACTCAAGGAACTGATAAAATAGGAACATCCCCAAGGTTTAGAAAGAAACAGGTCAGGCAGTTCTCCTGGAACAATTGTGCTTGAAGAAGGATATAAGGCTTATTTCCTTCTTTGCTTTTCCCCTTCACTCTTTTGTACAGGTTGCTACAAGTTTGAGGTTAAAGCAGTTTCCTCAAAGGCTTTAACTGTCATGTGAGTCACCATTGGTGGATTCTTTCCTGGGGTCTTGTACTCTCAGAGTCCCAGCCACATAAAATGGCACTTAACTTGATTGCCCAATAAGCCTAATGAGCCCAGTAAAATGTAAGGTTGATGGTGATTGAGACTTTTGCCTTTTTTTTTAATGCCCTCAAAATCCATCTCTTACTGGGTGCATGATAAATATTTTCTTCAGATTTTAATTTAATAGTTGCCACTTTCCAATCGCCATTTTGTGGAAGAAAATTTTTATTTTTTTTTCTATCTTGTTCCATAAGATTGGTATGAATATCTGTATATAAATATTTTAATAACTAAATGCATTTTTCAAGTATATTGAAGCTAATAAAAAACCAGAGTAGATGTTTCTATCACTCCATAAAATTCAGAAGATTTTGTAGCAATAGTGAATGGCCATTAGGGAAGGGAAAAAAATAAGAAAATCAACTTCATTGCTTAATAATTTAGTAAAAGGTGGCTTTTCAGCATGTCCAGAGGTAAACAAAAGCAAAAAAACAAACAAAAATAAATACTAAAAAATAAGTATCAAAAAATGGTGGAAGAGGTAAACGTAATCAATACTTCAAGGAAATGTGTGATTCTTTGCTGCAAGGTTATTTTGCATATTAAACATTTGAATGACACAGTTCTAACACATGCACACGTACACTTCACTCAGGTAAATGCAGATTTTGATCATATTTGACTAGCTATGACTAGCTACATGATTTTTGACAGGATAACAAATATGTAGATGTGCCAATTCTCTCCCATCTCAAATGTGATCAAATATCTTATTTTTTCCAATTCGTTGGGAGATTTGGTTCTAGTATGTTTTAAGTAATGTCCTTCAGTCAGTAACAGTTTGCCGGGTAAATTGGTTTGTGTTATTTCTCGGTTTTTCTTATGGTTGTTAAATCAATATAGTATCAGAAGTCACTTTCTCAAACTATGTCATTTCCCTTACAATCATCAAGTAGATTAATAGGTATATGTTTATTAGTGGTTCTGACGTTGAATGAAGTGTTTATTATTCAATCTGGAAGCAACAGTTCCTGCTTGTTACCTCTGAAAAGGAATTCTCTTTAATAACTCTAACTTTTAATTACAGAGCAATTGTGAAAGTATCATTTCATCCTTTCTCCTTTCATCGCCAAGGCATCATTAGCATCATCAAAGTACATCCAACAGATGATCAGGACTGAACAGGTCTTCCCTTTCTTGGAGTGCATTCTAGACCTTCTGCTTCAAGAAGGGGAGATTTAAGGAGGCAAACATTTTCACCCCCAGGCATCTGTAGACACAATTTTCAGTCCTTCAGGACTTACCATAGTAATGTTCACTTTTCCATTTTTGAATCAACTATATCTTACCCCTCTTTCCTGTGGCCACTTCCCAATTTTCATTCATCATTCATTTTAGTCTGAAATCTCTGCTTCAGTCAACGGACCTAACCTATGCCACCATCACAAATATGATTTTTGTCAATGCTTCCCTCTTCGTTCCTTCCTCGTCCTATGGAGTAGATTTAGATTATCACAAGTTTACAGCATGATCTCCACTGGGTAGGAAAGAAGCTGTAACTGTACATCAATACAGAACTGAGGAACAAAACAACCACTTCAAACTTTTATTAGAAGTTTGGACTGTTATTTTTAAAGGCTTTGCCATTATGTCATATTAGAAATCAATCTCTTTGCTGGCAATCATAAATGCATTCAAGTCCCAGGATGACAATAGCATCAGCCACAGAGAGTACAATATTTATGGAAGTCAGGAAGAAGTTTATGAGGTCCACCATCATCTCCCACCCTTTCTTCCTGATTTTTCGACAATATCTCAACAGTAGGTGCAGTGGTGACACCCCTTTACTTTTATGATTGTTTCACACGCATCCATGTACTCGTGAAGGCAGTCTTTTTAGACTCTTATTTTCCTTTAATTTTGTAAGCACAAGTTTTAGATGCTCTTTCTGACTTTCAAAAAATCCACTACATTTTATGTGATGTATGACACGTGTATAAAATTGTATTGTATTGTATTGTATTGTATTGTATTGGCTATTGTATTGCAGAATTCTCTGATTTCCAGTGATATCAATAGGCTCTTCACATATTCATGCCATTTCTTTGCACTGACGTGGATGGCTGCAGGCCCATCTGTGGGTGTTATTCCAAAAACTTTGGTTACCACACTCTTCAGAATGGTAGCTCTCTGTTTCGCCTCATTCCATCTCCACCGGTTATATTTCAAACAATCTAGATTTTTGGCTTGTGTTCTGCTCTGATCTCTAACTCTTCAGACTGGTATACATAGAACAGATCAATTGAAATTCTGATGGAGTCTGAAGAATTGATAAAGGAGATTTACTATTTGGGCCTCTAATTTCTGATAGTGGGTCATCAGCACATTTGCAGCCACAGCATTGGTATCCTCCATTTTCATTTCATTTTGAAATAACCTTCTAAAACTATTCACTGGTTTAATCTTCCTGATGTATTTCTTCCTTTTTTAACTTGAAGCATTTTTTTTGACTCAAAAACTGTTCACATCAGTTTCCAGAATTTTCCTGTGTCAATACAGAGCAAAATCAACCCCATTTGGGATTGATTTTTTTATAGTCTCAGCATATTTACATGTATAGGAAGAATAAAACAGTTTCCCTTTTTTCTATATTGCCCTCTAATTCTTTCATTCATATAAATCAATCAATTATGATAAGATTATTGAGGCCACACAGAGAGTGGTCAATGCAACTACCCACTGAATACCCTGTGTTAAATTAAACTTTCTTGACCTTTCAATTGTGAACAGTCAGTAAAATTTGTCCCAGTTAATAATATATAGAATCCATTGTAACAAAGATTCTTCCAGGAGCTGTTTATATCTGTCCATAAAATGAGTCAATTCCTTGACAAAATAACCCTTAGTCTTGGGAATTACCTGCTCAAAATATCCTCTCTCTATTATCTTTAAAATCATGAGGGATGGAATCAATCACGTCTATTATAAACTGATACTTTTATGATCTCCCATTGGGATAGTATTTTAATTCCTAGTCATAATTCAGTCTGAACTAGGTAGTTCCCAGCGCTTTGAATAAATGGCTCCATTTCGACTTTCACTAATGTAACTAAACACAGCCAAAGAACAGAATTCCTTGGTTTGTATCTTGTTTTTATCCATTTTGGCTCCCCCTCCCATCCCCAATGCTGCATTTATCATCACTACATTCTGTTTTCCTTAACTGATCATAATGCTTGGGCAACTTCAAATCATGGGTGTCTCAAGGGCAAACCTGGTATTAGAGATGATTCATCCTCCCTTTTCTTCCAATTCTTTCTCCCAAACAAAGCTCTAGCAGGAGTTGTTGCAATAATCCTGCCAACTATACTAGTTGGCGCAATTACTCCTGTATACTCACAGAAGCTCTGATAAAGGCAACGGATAGAGCATTAGCAAGAGAATGAAACACTGGCAAATATCAGAGCAGAGAGAATCAAGCAAGCTCCCAGCATCCTCTCATACCCCCAAAAGCCTCCCTTCATCTCTTGAGTGTGAAAGTCCAAGACCTCAGAGAAACTGAGGTCTTTTATACCCCTCTGATGTTGAAGATTTATATTTGAGGTGACTGTATTCCATGACTTTCCACGTTGTCACCAGAAATTTTTTAAATCTGGTTTTTGGAGGAGCAGGTAGTGTCTAGAAAAATATGGAAGCGTGTGCATCTAAGCATGAGACATCAGACTAATCACCTCACAGATAAACTAAGAGAAATGGTGAGGTAATAATTCTGTTGCATGTGCTTCTCAGGAATATAAGCTTATTGACAGAGCTTCTGACTAGGTTTTCCTAAGTACTATGAAGGGATATCATGCTAGGAATCAATACTTCTTACACCAATAGGATGCATTTCCCTCTCCTACTTAGCTAGTAGGATATGCATAGATTGCTAACCAAATTATATGGAATATTCTAAAAGTGGTATAGAATATTAAAGAGAAACTACTCATTTCTATCAAGGAAAGAGAGAAAGCTGCCCAGGGGTGGCTATCTCAAACCTGAGTTATGAATAAGTTCTGTATCTGTCACATTGTTAAATAATAATTCATCAGCAAGTGACATTTTCCACTTGAATTCTTAAGATACACTAGCATCTTACAAAATTTCTTAGGAATTTGGAAATCTGAAGATACGGACAGATTTAGATGTCACTCTACCAAGTTTAAAATTTTACTTGAGCTTAAAACTTTTATTTTCAAAAATTTCCTAAGTTCTATGCTATCTATTTTTCAAAAGTTGAATGCAATTTAGTCCAAGTTAGATAAAATATGTATATCTTAGCTATTAAATTCTCAGCAATCTTATCCTAAGATTTATATATTAAGTATTGAATATACAGACTATGTTCTCATTGATATATATTGTTATTGCCAAAACTATTAATGTTATTTAATAATAATATTATAAATAATATAATAAGTGTTATAAATATTAATACTAAACATTAAAATCTTTCCCTACTTGAAAAATAAAGAGTTGGGGCATATCATTGTGATTCCAAAGAATCTTCCACTATGGTTAATCAACTAACATTTTTAATATAGCCTCGACACACTTAATACACATAAATTATTTATAACTTCTAATTTTAATAATTTATGCAGGTATTTAAGAGAATGACATAAAAATGCATTGCCATGTTTTTTGAAGTTTGGGGATCAGTGGACACACAGGGTAATTGTCCTTAGCACTTTAAAATCTCCAAGCTATTATCAAATAACTATGTTTTCATGTGTTAGAGGAAGGGTTGAATAATTCCACCTGGCAATAAAAAGTCAAAAAATAATTGCTTCTCTTGGTACCTTTCTCTTTCTGACAAAAGAGGATGCTTTTGTTCAAAAGATTATTATCTAAGAAAATGAAGGTTTAGGAAGCAGGCCACAAGGGAAATCACCTGCAAACAGAGAAAGGGAATTCCAAGAGGGTAATGGTGTGGTCAGCCAAGAGCAAAGTCAGAAGCAAGAGCAATGAGGATGAGCGTGTTTTTAAAAATGGAAGTGAAGGGAAACCCATGTTACTCAGACAAATTAGATATTTTCCCTTTCCCTTTTTAAAACATATAGTTATTATTGAGGACTCATTGGTTTACAACACGGACATGAAATGTGCTCAAACAAGCTTCTTTCTAGCTTAAGCCTGCATACTTGCCATTTCTTCAGCCTTGAAAGCTTCCCACCAGCATTAGATCTTTCTTCTTTCATAATAAAATCTCCAAGATTTAGCTGGGCCTTCCTTATAACTGACGACATTTTAGGGACAATGTAATGAAGTGACAGGTGTTTCTTTTACATCAAGCTCTCTGAAGGATTGTGCTGATTTGCACATTCCTCATTCCCACTGCCTGGGATAAAGACAGTGGCAGGATCTTGAGCAGCCACTTTGGGCCCAGAGGTAAAATGTTTGCAAGTAGAAAAGGAGAGAGGCACTAACATTGCTGGAGCTCTCACTTTTGCAGACTTACAGAGGAGAGGAACAAAGCATTCTATTGCTTGAGACAATTTATATTGCACCTCTGTATTACAGCAAGTAGAGTGGCTCCAAACTCAAATGCCAATGTTCTGGGTGGTCCAGCCTTCTGACCATGCCCACTTTGCTCCATTCCGCTGCCAGCTGACCATTATGGATCACAAAGGATTTTTACTCCTTGGTGTTAGTATGGGATGTATTGTTCGATACCTGGTATTTGTGCATTAATGAAGTGGCTGGAGGTGTTGTATGAGGTAATATCTTGGTTCATAGTATTTAGACTTAGATTTAAGAATGAACATGCACTGCATAAATTAATAGCTGTTCACCTTGACAATGTTATAATTACCTAATCTGTGAAACTAAGCAAAGGGGGAAAGAATAATGGTGTTCATAGATTATGCCTAGCTGTGGATCAAATATGGACAAGTGATGAATACCCTATAAATGTCTGCCACCTGATGAAAGACCAGAATGTACAATGCCAAAACCCAGCCCTTCTCTCTAATTAAGGGATTTAATCTGAATATTTGTTCTAAAATACACAGTGGGTTATAGAAGAGATTAAATTGCCAAAATAGTTTATTTGGAAAGGCATACAAAGACTATAAAATAAAATTGCTGGCACATTTATATTTAAAGTAGAAATATATTTCAAATTTATACTAAGTAACACTACAAAATATTTGATAGGTCATGATGTTTGTGGAATTAAACTTTAGTTGTCCTGCCTTCTCTGGGTGATTATCTGTTTTCCTCTAGTTTCCAGAAAACTAGCTACCATTAACTCAGTAAAAATTCTTGACTCATAACCTTTCATCATTATTCCATTACCTCGACAAAAAGAGCCCATGGCAGATTCAATATTGATCAAAATGACCCCTATAGAGGAAGTTATTTATATTTATACATTTGAGAACAAATCAGTATTCAGTTAGGATAGCATTTTAGCTCGAAAGCTAATAAAGTGACCCTATTAAAATGATCTGCTTTTCCATGCATATTGATTTCAGAAGCTAATAGAAGGTAAACACTGCAAAGAAGTACCATTCCACATTGCAGAAAGCGGGAAATTGCTTGCTACAGTTTTATGGTCCCAAGATCCATTAAGTCTTGAGTGTTTAGTTACACAGATGTCATTAATGCACACGGAGCATTATCAGTGCTTTGCAGACACAACGAGTCTCGTCAATGTCGTTAGTCTGGCTCGCTCCTGATTCTGGAAGTCTTACAGTTTCCACAGAAGAAGTGTATTCCAACACAGAGAGCCATGACAGCTAAGGTTGGAATGATCAAAGTAGAAAAATGCTACCTTTCTACCTGCAGTAATTTTGATAGAAAAGGCCTGCAAGTTATATGCATAATATTTTTTTGCAGGATTAAATTTAAAATATAATACCAATTATTTTATTTAAATTTCAGGTAATTATATATCAAAGGTATGGGAATAATAAATAAAATACTCAATATATTTATTTTAAAAGCAAATACAATGAAAACTAGGAATATTTTAAATGATGCCTTTTTAAAAAAGTTATTTATTTATGCATACAAGAACTGGGGTACAAGCCAGAGGTGTTGAGGGGGTGTGAGAGGATTCACCAGGTAGGGAGAAGAACAGGCTGATTGACTGAAATGCACTGCTGAGGGGAGCAACGGGCAAGGTTGAGGAGAGGTCTGCTGCACCATGTGGGATCGAACTCATGCTGCAATGGCTGAGGATAACTTCATAGTGCTGAGACTTAACCCCTTGTGCTGCCAGAGAGGCCCCAGTGATGTCTTGTTTTTAAAAAAACAAAATTATACATGTTCAAGAAAAATCCATCGTATGCAGCTATAACTACTGCAAATATTCCATGTTGTCCTGACACCTTTAGAAAATTTACACAAGCAGAGAAAATTACTAAACTAAAATTGCATTCTCACAACCCAGAATTTACAGAGGTTTTGTCATATTTACTTTTCCTTCTTTTTAAATAAAAGCAATATACAATATATAAGACATTGGGTAATGTTTGAACCCTGTCTGCTTTTATCCTAGAACTTCTCTATCAGAATTAAATGTAAATCCTTGCTGTCCTTTGTGATATTGATGAGTAACCCATTATTTTTATAGGAAAATTAATCAGCCACATTTATACTGATACTTACCTATCAGCAAGGGTCAAATTTCAGAAAGGGAGAGACTGGTACAACAGAAACTGAAGTCACTAAGTATGTGGGAAAAAATTGTCTTCTGGAAAGCAAGTGATTATAGCAGCTGTAAGAAATGCAGGAAGATGCCGTCAGAGGAAAGTGATCAGTGACTCCCAGCCAGTGAATGACTCATGGAGGGACTCTACTCTTATCCCCATGCCTTCAAGGTCTCAGACACTGGGGACTACAACTCCCAGAATGCCATGAACTTGACATCCTGAAAGAGGGTCGTCTGGAAGGTAGGGGTAGAGGTAAGTGGCTCTGCCTATTTTGCTTCCTTGATTTCTGCTTTCAACTTGCACCTGGTGTCAGACAGCAGCGTTAGTGGGCTGCGTTCACCAGTTAATCTTCTCTCTCTGTTCTCCCTCTTCTCACTCCCCTGGTGAATAAACCTTTACGGATTTCTCTCTAAATATCTGCTCATGGGTCTTGTCCTGGGTTCTTAAGCATGTGAATGAAGACTCACATTAGGTAACTCCCATTTTCCCTGAGCTTACTGCCCTGTAACAATGTTCCTCACACCTGAGGAAGGTACAGATGAAGATATATACAAACACACACACACATTTCAATATATATTTACATATATGTATATACATAGGTGTATATGTTTGTGTCTTTCCACTTAAAAAAATTAAAACGTAATGATGATAGTATTAGTTATATACCAGTAGGGATTTAATGTGGCACTTTTCCTTCTCAATAATCCATGAAGCAATATCTCCTATTTAACATGGCTATCAGCCATGAGACCTTGTCACTCACTATGTGAGAACTGGATCTGTATCATTTCTTCTTGAATTCAGGTTCCAGCAAGGAGTGAGGAGGAAGTGAGGGTCTGTGACTTCTGACATTGGCTCAGGTAGGCCAGTTGATGTGTGTGATGGTCATTAACGATTTGCTTGGGCACAGCAGTCAACATGCAAGAAAGTTGTCCTGAGACAACCAAGTGGGAAGACCAAGTGTTCAGCAGGCAGCTGAGCTTTGGAGACTTCTACCCAAAACATACCTGCAGAAGAATAAAATCATGTATGTGCAAGGTTAATAACTCAGCACTATTTGTAATAGAAAAAATAGACATAATGCAAATGCATATCAATGGGAGAGTAATTGAATAATATCTTTCTTAGAAAGAGAAAAAGATTGTGAAAAAAGGTAGCTCTAACAGAGCTAGGGAGCTCATACAGTTGAAATAAAGGAGCAAGTGATAGTATATTGAGATATATCAATATATGATATATCATATCATCACAGAGGGCATGATTAATCTTTTCTAAACATGAAGACTTTCAGAAGAGAAAATCTGAATTACTAATTTTGTTGATTTTGAATTTATGCTCTTCTAGTATTTTTGTTGTTAGAATATCACTCTAACAATTCCAAAGCTTTTGGTACTTAAAATATATCATGACTTTTGAATCAGAAAACCTGTGAGATAAAGATATCAGTTAATGATTGCATGATAAGTGAGAAGGAAAAGCTCACAAACCTGTGTGTTTGAGTCTATATGAAACAGACCAAGCAAGAAAAGATGAAGTGAATAACTGTGAAATACCAGTAACACATCCGAGGATAGTCATTTTATTATTCTCTATTTCTGTACACATTGGAAATATTCCAGTGAGAATTTGGGGGCAAAGAATTGCAAAATAGAGAGTTTTAAAAAAAACCAAGTAGTCTCATTTTCAAGACTCGTATAATTTCTAGCAAAACGAATTGAAGACAAGCAAGAATGCTGTTCTGTGGCTTTGAGTGTGTCTTCTGAGAGAGAGGTGAGGCTCATCTCTTCTGGGCAGGCAAGAAGGGAGTTCAAGAGTTTACCCTATCTCCTCCCTAGAAATGCTCCTTTGCTCTCACTGACCCTCTAAAACCAACAGTCTTTGTCCCATGTCTCCTGTCTCCACCTTCATTCTGGCGCTGCTTCAATCAGTTAATTGTTTTATATATTTGTTTGTCATAACAAATGATATTTTATATCTATTATAGACCTTTAAAATAATGTCTTGTTACTTGTTTTAAAGAAATTGTCCAGTGCATTTAGAAGGAAGTATATTCTTCTGGGAGCAAGTAGGATATAATATAATTCCTATCTTGGGCAAAAAAGGTTTCTCTGTTCTGAAAAATAGCTACTCAATTCATTTAGTATTAAATTAGTGGGTAATTGTTGTAAGTGCTTTATATGAGACCGAAATACTTTTTGGCTTGTCAGATAGGTGCTCGAGTGTGTTTTAGAGATACTTGCTGAGATTAAAGTTTTTATTATGCCCTTTTTATTGTTCTCATTTAAAACAATGGAATATCGCTTGCATTATCTATATAGGGAAAAGCTGGAGTCTCGAAAGGATGTGACAGAATTTTGCAAATGTGTAATTTTGCAAATGTGTAATTTTTATCAAGAAAAGAAAATCAGTCATGCAGCTCACAGACACATATGTAGTTTATGTACCAGTGTATCACAAAAATCCATATATATATATGTATATATATATATATACATATATATATAAACACATATGTACATATTTATATACTGGATGTTTCTCTATTCAGCATACTTTCTGTATTCAAACTAATTCTCTTCAATGGCCTATCATACTGATTTTGTACCTACTCTATGCCAGCATTTTATTAAACAAATATTTTTTCATACATATTTATGAAATGTAATTTTCCTTTTCTTTTACTGGAGTAATTTTAGCATTAAGCTTTGTTAATTTCATACTACATAGTAATAAGCTGGCATTACATTCAAATGATATGGTTTAACATGCTAGACTGTTAGCAGCTTTCATTCTCAATTTGCTATTTTCTAGATAGGCTGTAAAAATCCATTTCTCTATCAATTTGACCTTTTATACCAATAATTTTGTTTATAGTATGCAGTTTTCTTCTTCATTCTGGAGAGTTGGTAGTGCACATATGTGTTCTGGAGATAAAAGATATTATCAAAATGAATTGAAATAAGGTAGAATGTTTTGCTTCCTTAATATAATATATATATGCATAAATTGATATAAATATATGTATGTGTATATATATAATTATATTTAACTAGGACAGAATTTACTTAGAGAAAAAAGGAAGTTATTACCCTTACACAAATCTTTGTGTTTTTCTGTTAGAGAAATAAAATCATGACCACTTTTTTTTTTGTAACTTAATTTTATTGAATATTTTAATTTTAGGAGAGGGTTAGAATGAAATTCACTGATTTTCTTGTCCTGAACAAATGAAAGACACAAAATGACTTTTAAATGTTAAAAAGGTAAGAATCGTGCCTTTAATGTTATTGTTTTAATATCGTCACTTCAAACATTGATTTTGGATCACAGTTGATTTTCACTTCTCTAGAAATGTTTGAATATCGTGATCAAACGTCTCGTCGCATTCTACCTTCAGTTTGACGTAGATTGTATAATATTGCAGAGAACTTAGTAAACGCCCAATGCCCTTCCAAGCACCTTGTGTATATTAAATAATTTGTACAATAATCTATGAGAGGAGTAATACTATAAGCACTCTTTTATAGCTCAAGAAACAATGGCCAAGGAGGTAGGTTAGTTGGTGGTGGGGCTGGTTCTCTGCTATTTTCTATGAATGACAATAAAGCAAAATAAAGATCATTACACAACTCTTGGTTTATGTAAGTCTCTTGCCATGCAATTTATAGGTGTTATAATACTCAAACCTTTGAGGTTTATATTATCATCATTCCTATTAATAGACCAGGTGTTAAGGTAAAGGAAAGAAAAAATGCATGACGTTTTGATATTAGATAGGATGTAAGAATATTTGATCAGACAGAATAAGAAAAAGAAATTGAAGACCATAAAATAATGCAAATATGCAAAGACGAGTCACAAGACATTTGGCATACTTAGAAATTCAGATCTTAAAAATAGTTTAAACAATCACCACATGTAAAACAGGACCATTTCAAAGCTACAATGCTTCATGTACGTAAAATTACAAAATGTTTTCTTGAAAAATATCACAGTGTATTGATTAGAGGGATAATAATTACTGAGATATGGGGTATTCTTAAAATTCTAGTTAAATTGTGTTATATATTTATTCATTCATTACAATTATATATAAAAAGGAATAGGCAATATAAAAAGGAATAGTAAGAGTGATATCTAAATCAACAATACATCAAAAAGTCATAAAAACTGTTTCACTAAGGAATGAATTCTCCATTGAATTTCTGTTGACATTTTAGGAAGTTTTGAAATAATAAGCCTAATGAAATAGTGTAAAAATAAGAATACAAATAACATATTTTTAACTTTATCTCTCCTTTTTTTTTTCTAAGAAAAATGTCACAGAAATGCTTCTCAAAGTAAACCATTGCAGATTTGGTAGTTAAAAGTCTGAGCTAAAAAGCATTTTTGAGGTGAAATGATAGGCCTCTTTATTCAGTACAGTCAAAAAATCTGATTCAGTAAAATAAAACTTCCCAAAAGGTATGGCATATTATCTAAAGAAAGGAGGTAAGAGGACACATTTTTTAAAATAATTCTGGCACTTTTTAAAAAAAAGATTTATTTATTTATGCATAAAAGAGTTGGGGTATAGGCCAGAGGTGTGGGGGATGAGAGGGGTCACCAGAGACAGAGTGGGGAGCAGAACAGGCAGATCTACTGAAATACACTGCTGAGGGGAGCAGCGGGCGAGGCAGGAGTGGTCTGTGGTGCCATGTGGGTTGCTCCTTGGGTGGCTGGGAATCAAACTCCTGCTGCAGTGGCTGCGGACAGCTTCACAGGCTGCGTCTTAACCCCTTCTGCCACCAGGGAGGCCCCAATAAGAGGACACATTTTAAAAGAAACTCTACAGAATATATTTACAGGTCAAGTATTTCAGCAGTAAATAAGAGAACATTGTAGTGGTGATACTAACCATAAGTCAGAAAGGCAGACGCAAAAAATTAAGGGCATTTAAACGAATCTAAAGCTGGAATGTAAAAACAATAGTGACTAAGAATATCTGTAATTTCTGGAGGGTAACACACTTAATTTTTTTTAAAGTTTCATTTATTTATGCATGCAAGAACTGGGGTACAGGCCAGAGATGCAGGGGGTGAGAGGATTCACCAGAGACAGAGTGGGGAGCAGAGCAGGCAGATTGACCGAAGAACACTGCTGAGGGGAGCAGTGGGCGAGACAGGAGAGGTCTGCTGTGCCACGTGGGTATCTCCCTGGCTGGCCGGGGATAGAACTTGTGCTGCAGTGACTGGCAGTAGCTTGACAGTGCTGTGTTTAACCCCTGGGCCACCAGGGAGGCCCAGGTTACACACTGTATAATAATCATAATATATAAGCCTTAGGCTAACCTACGAAATATGATTGCTGCTGCTTTAAAGAAATATTAGTAAATATGCATTAAAAATTTACTCCGTTTTGAGACCTGGAGCAGGAAGCAGGCTAACTCTATAAAGTGATGACTAAGGTCTACATTATTTATTTCAGGCAAAACATTGTTCAAAACACTGTGCATGAGTCATTTCACTGAATCCTCAAGATCGTTCTCTGAATCTCACTCTCCACAAGGGAGTGAAGATTCCCAGAGCATCCTCAGAGATGCTCCTGAAGCATGCAGGCCTGTTCTTTGATGTGCCAAAAGGTTCTCTCTCTGCTGGTCTGTCTGTCCCCGCAAGGGGAAACATGCCTAGACATCACAGAGACCCCAAACACTCCACATATTTTCAACTGTCTCTCAACCATCAGAAAAATAAAAACAAAGGCTGTTTTGCAGTGATAGACACCCCATGTCTCTCTGGGACTTGGGGAAAGGAAAAAAAAGTCACAAACTTATTTTCTCTGACTCCTCCAAGAGTTCAGAGGAAATGGGGAATAGTTTTTGGGAGAACAGATTTATAGTTCCATAAATTTGAGTAGATCGTGAAGTTTACTTTTATTTAGCCCAAAGAAAATGTCTTTGTTAATCAGAAGGAAAGAAAATCCAGAAACAAAGTTCCTCATCCTCTGGAATATTCATTGCTATAGAGATTTTCAACTTCCTTTAGAAAATGTGTGTGTTTCAAACCTATTTAGATGCTTTGTTATTTTTCTTCCAAATATCAATTCATTTCTGTTTTGAGCTCTATGATGATTTTCCAGAAGTTTTCAAATGCTCAGAACTCAAATAGTCAGTTTCTCCAATTGTCTAATCTATAAAATGGTAGTAGATATTCTAATATTTATCTTATTGCTATAATGATTAAGTGTCATTATGTATGTAGACTGCTGTGAAGGCATGCTGGCCCATAGTAAGCTTTCATTAAACTTTTGTTGTTGTCATAGGGTAAAAATGACACAGGCAACACCCTTGGCATTTTTCCTGGCCTGAATCAACTTAAAACATGGTGCTGAATCAGAGTGTCAGGCGAAAGGACAGAAGAGCACGTTCTGTCAGTTAGTAGCTGGAAAAGTCAGCAAAATATTTCTGTAAATGATCAGATGGCAAATCCTTTATTTTTTGCTGGCCATAAAAGTAGGACCAACTACTGAACTCTGGTGTGGTAATGTGAAAGGGTCCATCGACAAAGAATAAAGAAACATGGTTGTGTCCCAATAAAACTTTATTAACAGAAGCGGACGGAACGGTGGAATCAGCTAACAGGCTGAGTTTGCAAACCTCTGAGTTAGGCTAATGAATCATGGACAGGTGATCAATGCAAGTAATTTATTTCATTATTCCTTAATAAGATGTTTACACTAAGCAGCAGAAAAGTGTGAACAGTTAGTCTGAAGATTCTCATTGCTAATTTCACTACATTTACTGATAGGCATATGTTTTTTATTTATTTGTTAAATTACTCATTCAAACATTTATTATTGAGGCTGAGTTTCATATGTGTTCATTTTTATGTGGTATAAAATTAGCCATCATAATATATGTTTTAAAATTGTACTTAGGTTAATCAGTAAAATAACTGAACAACATTTTATTAAGAATATAATAACTTTCTATTTCTGAATATTTATTAAAAGATGGGGAGAGGCATTAGTCATTATTATAATTAGAATTACTAGATGATTAAATTACAAATTAAGAAGATAAAATACATGCTATATTAACCCTGCAGGAGAAGTCATTTGTGAGTAAACGGAAGTAAGTTTAATAATAGACTCTTACGAGTAGCTCATAGCTCACAGATTATTTACTTTGCCTCTAACATTTTTCGTAATTTACTAAGACCCTCTAGTCTCTTTAGTCTTCTTTTCTCCTTCCATTTCTTTCATTCTTTTGTGTTGTCCAACTACATATTGTCTTTGTCATTTCTGCCTTCACAGCTCCTCTGACTTTCTATCATCACTTGTGTTTGTAAGTAAAATAATCTTCTCCCTCCCTGATCTACTTCAAAATCTAGACTTGTTAAGACTTAGAGAGTTTAGATTTTTGCAGAATGCAAATTAGAAATTACAAAGAATATTGTTTCATTTGATTGCTAAAATATATAAATAATTACATAAAGATTTGATCGTGAATTCAGGGGCTTATTGTAAAATGACATGCATTTGTACCCCAAGCCTAAATCCTTCATTTTTTCATACCTTTCCGCTGTCTTAGTTATATTGAATTTAAAGAGGAAGCAGAATATGCTACGTTTATATTCATCTATCAATGTTCAACAAAATGATCAGAACAGGCCTCCCCAAAACATGTCAGCTTGGCACGTGGATTATTTTGAACTGATGTTAATTGAGGCCCTGCAGGTTCACAAGAAACATTTCCTACTGTCAGGAAGAGCAAAAATTGGGGCGTTAGCCAGAATTAGGAATTTGACCACAAAGTTAACCATTTAATATGGTTTAAAATTTTAATCAGAGAAGCCATTCTAAAAATCAGGGTGAACACCTAATTATATCTGGCGCTGCTCATATGAGTGCCCCTCTTTTCAAAGTCTCAGGCTCCTATCCCAGTCCTTAGCTCAGGATAAATATTCCCGTTTTGCCCCACTGGTTTTAGAACCCACACCTACATAGATTCTCCAGATGCATGTAGTTAAATTTGTTATTTTCTTCTATGACTCTGTCTGATGTTAATTGCTTTGCTTGAGCAGTTCATGAGATGCCCAGAGGGGTAATGGGAAATTTCCTCTCATCCCCCAATATTTACTTAGCCTATGTGGAACTGATTGGGAACAAGGAGAATCCCATTGCAAGGGAGCCCTTGACCTGTACACATAAAGGTGTTGAAAATACATCACATCCTTAATACAAATGGGAACTGTTTTCTACGAAATACATTAGTCCTATCTTTCAAAAATTTAGAGATGTGTCCAGAGTCATACTGAAGAACATCTGACAGTGCAATGAAATATGTTTAATGAAGCAAATCATGGAGGTTTAACCAAAAACAATACCAGCTTTATTGTTGTCGGCAGTGATATCTGTTGATGTTTTGATAATAATTCCTAACAAGGCTGGCCTTCTAAAGGAAAGAACAATGTTAAAGACTCTTAGAAGCATCTTTGATGATATGCCTAATAGCCCACTTACCAATTTATTTGAAGTGGCTTTATTCCATTTTCTCTTTTAAATCTAAGCAGTTTTATATTTGCTTATAGACATTGTTCGTATTTACCTGGTACACTGATTTTTAGATAATGTGGTGGGAAAGATCACAATAAACATTGCATCAGATAAACTTCTACGGAGCATTTTCTATTCACTACCTTGTGGTCTGTGTCCTATTGATAACTATTTAACCTGCAGACTCGAATACTCAATAATTATCAGTGTAAGCAAAATGTCTGATTCAAAATGTCTCAAAATAATGAAATCTAACCTCAAAAATAAGCCACAAGAATCACGGCAAAAATAAAGCCTAAAAGACAACTGCATGCACTGAGTCGTAGACATTTATTATATTCACGTTTACATTATTTTAGTCCCCATTCCTTGATCACTGTGTTGCTTGGTCCTGCTTTTCCTGAAAGGGATTGATTCTTCACTTAGAAAGAGGGAAGAATCATTCTTAAAACCCTAACATTTTGGAAAGAATTTAAAATGTTAGTTTGACAATTTTATTTTCTGAATGAAGTTAATCGACAACTTACCAAAAGAAAGGAAGAAGGAACAAGAGCCATTGGCTTCAGGTGTATGCAAGCAGCCAAGCTCAATGCTCTGTCCCCATGCCTTGGTTGTGTGATTCTGTAGATGGTGACTATGAGAACTGGCCTCCCTACTCGTCCATATCTTACTGCTTTACAGACTTCTTGGGTTGCTTAAACCTTCTCTGTTTCACTTATGAAGACTCCAAAATGTGATGATAGCAATATATGACCTGAAGAGATGCTGTGAAAACTGAGAGAATACAAATAAAATGCTTAGCATAGACCTTTGTATGTATTATGGGGCCTCCCTGCTGGCACAGGGGTTAAAGTTTGGCTATCAAGCTATTACCAGCCACTGTGGCATGAGTTTTATCCCTAGCCAGGGAGGTGACCCCACATGGCACAGCATATCTCTCCTGTCTCCCTGCTGCTCCCCTCTGCAATGTATTTCAGTAGATCCACCTGTTCTCCTCCCCATCCTGTCTCTGGTGAATCCTCTCATGCACCTGTGGCATACACCCTAGTTCTTGTATGTATAAATAAATAAAAATAAATCTTAAAAATATAAATACATACTCAAAAATTAGTCATGGTCTTAGTAGTCATAAATAAGCAACTAATTAAGCAATAAATATATAAATGTTTTATGTTTTTTTTTTAATCTGTTTCTTAACACATTTTCACCAGGTGGAGCATGGAGCCAAATTTCAGGAGAAGGCTTGTGGATTGAGTGACAGTATCATGACTAGGGGAGTTACTAGGTGAAGGAAGTGAAAGGAAATATAGCCTAGAAATATTGATGTCTCATTAACTATTATGTCCTGCATATAGAGCACCAACGAGATGCCGAAGGAACACACAGAAACCTATCAATTCATCACTCAGAATTAGCCTAGAAAAGGAACTCACTGATTTTCAAAAGCAATGAATCCTGGGAAGGTTCAGATTGACCCTCAGCATTATTAACAATGGAATGAACCGACAGAATCAAACAGGAAAGAGATTATTCTCTGAAAGCTCTTTAGTTTTCAAAAGTCATTTAACATATATTTACATCCTTAATTACTTGTAAAGGAATAATTATGGCCTCCCTGGTGGTGCAGCGGGTTGAGCGCAGCACTGTGAAGCTGTCTGCAACCTCTGGAGCACAGGTTCGATTCCCGGCTGGCCAGGGAGATACCCATATGGCACACCAGACCTCTCCTGTCTTGCCCGCTGTTCCCCTCAGCAGTGTGCTTTGGTCAGTCTGCCTGTTCTGCTCCCCGCTCTGTAGATCCTCTCACCCTCCCACACCTCTGGACTGTACCCCGGTTCTTGTCTAAATAAATAAATCTTTTAAAAAAGGAATAATTAAAGCATAATCACCAAAACTGAACAAACAGCCAGTGAGTAAACACAAGAGAGCAGTGGGATTGACAAGATGGAAACCATGGGGACCAAGCCAAGCAGGTGGGTTTTCCTCAGTTTTAGTCACTAGGACTAAAATGAAAGATACTTCTGTCAGATCGAAAACAATTTTCATTTTCAAGGAACGATTAATTTTTTTTTTTTAGCTTAAATCTATAAGACATTCTGTTGCATCAAGCAGCTTTGTGAAAAGAACAGAAGACCCACACAGGAGTAGAGCGCTTGGTATAGAGCAGAGACTCAAAAAATGACAGCAGTTGGGAAGAAGCCTTGGAGACTGAAGTCTGAGGATACTAACACAGAGAAGAAATCCCAGGGATTGCCTGACCTGAAGAACCTGAAAGACCCCATTTCAGTAAAATATTTCTATTAATTACCTTTGACAGAGACTTGATGGCCCCTTGTAGATTCAGCCTCTCCCCCTTTTTGGCCTCCTACCTTGGTTTAGACTGAGCAGTTGGGCTCCAATGAGACCCTCGTTGTTAAAACTCCTTATTTTGTATGTCCTTGGTTTGGAACTTCCTTGTCAATTTGGGTCACTTCAAACTGAGTTGGCTGACTGCCAATTTCATTTTGAGACACTTTCTGACATTTACTAATAGAAGAAATTGTATCCAGCTTTGCTCTTAAATCAGAATTATACCAGTTTTTCATTCCATGACCTCAAAAATATAATTGAAAAAATTCATCAGGGTGCAGAAAGTCATCCTCCAGTTTTCAGTCAAATGCAAGTTTTTTATTATCATAAATATCTGGGACTCCTGGAAGGAAGCATGCAACTAGAGTTGCTTTGGAGGTAAGGTTAGGAATCCCAACTCCTTTGAATGACTGGTGTTCTTCATTTTACCATGATTCTACTATTCAGGTCCCTGCATCTTGCTAATGAGTGATGTTAGCTGCATTAGGATGTGATTTAGTTACTGTGGTTCAGCAGAGTATATGATTATCTGATCAGTCCTTTTTTCTATTCCTTAGAATCAAGAAAAGATTTCCTGCAGCAGTTATATACTTGCTGTGCACCTATTACTTGCGATCAGGTGGGCTGGCTAGCACTGGAACTTAACTTTCATGTAGTGACATTTTGAAGGCCCAAGGAAGAACCAATACGTTTCACCATTTTCACATGTTCTCAGCTCTCCAAGAAGCCAACTTAGCCAGCACGTAGTAGGGTTCTCAGAGACAGCATGCAAATCCTTCACTCTTTGTTCATACTCCTATAACAGAACAAGGGCCATCAGGTGTTATAATCGTGGTCAAGAAACCCTTACCCTATGCACTTTGGCTCACTTTACAGTGCCCTGGTAAAGGTTTAATAACTTATTCTCCATGACAAAAAAATCCCTAGTGTGTGACAATTGCCTGTTTCCCTGGTATCAACTACACAGTGAGTCATTTCAAATTACTGCCTTGATGAAGATTTAGAAGGAGATATGCATAATCAGCAGCTCACCACCGCCCTGTGCCATTACTTGATAAAACATGAGATGCATAGAAAATAATAAATTACCACAAGAAGATTCATCTTACTCGCATAAAATAACCTAACTCGGCTAATGTTTGCTATGTCTTTTCTCTACATTTTGCTGCATTTCTGAGTCCTGGATATAAAGGTGTCTTTTTCCCCCCACATTCTGTTAACTTGTTCAGTTTCTATCAGCTTGATAATACAACATAGAAGCCAAATAAAGAATATAGCTTATAAAAACTCTCAAGTGGTTGATGTTTGTCATGACAGTATCCGAGACTCAGATCCCTACAATAAATTATCTTTATGCTACTACTCATGACCTTCTCCTTTGAAATGATTGCCTGCCATCTGTTATTTCATTAAGTATTAAATCTTTGTTGTTGAGCAGCAAGCCAATTTGCCTTAGTGACTTTACCAAAAAAAAAAAAAAAAGCATTTTAAATGTCTGTATAAGGGATGAAATTGCTTAAACTCAGCGTTCTTTTAAATTTCAGATAAAAGTGAATATATCCATGTGAAGTACACTGCAATCAAGAGATGGGAGTCATTGGCTGTGCAAGCAGACACCCCCTGAAAAGCTATTCAGCACTTACACCCTTCATTATCACAGTGTGCATCTGCTGCAAACTTCGCTCAGTAAAAATGAGGATGTGTCCATGATAATGAGCAAGAGATTTGGTAATAATTGTATGAGACATAAAATTGTTGGCAATTTTTGCCACTTCTGTCACTGAACTGCCTTTGGATTGTTCTTTTCTGTTCTGGGGATGTGTGCTTTGTGTATAACTAATCCCTCTATATTTTCATTGATCCGATCATTCAATTTGCATTTCCTAAATCATTTTATAATTTGCATTAGGACCTACCTAACTTGGAGTGCATAGGAACAAGATCTTGATAAGGCCGTGACCATGTGCAAGTTAAATTATTTATACAAATGAATTTACATGGAATGTATACATATATTATGTGTGTATATATGTATATATTATGTTTATATGTTTGTCTATGTATATATTATATGTACATTATATATGTATTTTTATTCAGGGTCTATGTTGTCTTATAAAGTTGATATAGATAGATAAGATAGATAGATAGATAGATAGATAGATAGATGGATTTAAACTTTTCTTAATATATTCATAGTGTTCAAGGAGACATGAGAGGTTTGCTTTTATGTTAATTGAGTAGCATTAATTCCACCTTTAGCCAAGGACAGGATTTTTTGACCAAAGCTAACTCACAACAGCAGTTATCTCCAATAGTCATAGAAAAATGCCCAAAGTGGACCCAAACCAGTGACAGTCCACATATGGACACTGTGGTGACTCAATACAAAACACTCTGTGTCTCAAGTAAATGTTGAAAGTAAAAATGGGAAGTGAAGTGAAGGATGCATCCCACATCCAGGCAGACAGGCCATTTATAGACAGATATGTAGTAACTGGCAAGTGAGCCAGACTATTCTTAGAAATTAGGACTGAGGATGGAAAATGGCATGAGTAAACCAAAAATTCAAATTCTGAAGAGGTGCTGGAGTGAGATGTAGCTTAGACAAAACACTAGAAATGCAAACCAAACTTGCAACAGAAAATTTTAAACTGGAGTGTATGGGTTTAAACCAAAGTTTTGCAAGTTAAATTTAGACAGCAGGATCCCCATCAATAGAATGTACGTTTTCAGGAGGAAAAACTGAGGCTTGGGAAACAGCGCAAAATCTCGACGACAGCACTAGGATGCAAAATCTAGTTGCAATTCAACAGGAAGTATAACCCAGTGTTGGTAGACTTCTCCGTGTCAGGACAGAGGTTAACTGAAGAAGTCCTCAGACATGATGAACTATTTCCTTCCTCAAACACAGAAAGGCCTGGACAAGGGCAGCACTGATATTAGCATCTCAGCTGGGGGCTGACCAATGGTTTTTGCAAATGCAAAAGATGCAGGTTGAAAAATAACCTTGTTCTAATATTCTAGTTTTCATATCTTCTCTACTGCATGTCTTTATCTGTTTGCAAATCATTAATTCACTGCAAACCGACTTTCTTATCTAACTTCAATCCCAAAAGTCAAGTTCCTGGAATTATGACGAGATGTCTCCTTTGTTTTCACTGCTAGAGCTTTCTAAAAATATAGATTGCTAAATTTCAATCCAATCCTAGGATATTGTCCAGGAATATATGTATTTTTAAGATTCTGGTATATATTCAGGTTTACAAGCAACTGTAAGGAATGTAATGTTAATTAGGAAAAAAGCTTAATGAGGAAGGATTCAGATAAAAAGTTTAATAGGCTGAAAATATCAGTTCCTGAGGAATAAGAAATGTATTTCCAAAAAAATAAAACATCTGATTTTAGAAGGTGACCTCTAAAAGGGAGAGTAAAGACAAGCAGTATAAAAGGAAGAAAGAAAAAAAAAACCTAAAAGAGCTTCAATACCAAAGCACCATTTGATTTATATTCACCTAAGGAAATGGAAAATGATTTCAATTTTTCAAGTTGGAGTAATCAGTCCTACAGCTTTCTGGAACCCCAGTGCTGGGGGATTTTAAGCCATGCAATTACAAAGATAGGAATGAAAAATTATTAAAACATAAAAAAGTAAAAGGAGACAGTTTCTAGGTAAGGCACATGTTATATCTCATTATATTCATATTCGATGTTGCAATTGCAAATGTCACAAGTGGGGAAAAAACAATAAATAAAACAATTTTCTATGAAAGCATTGCTTCCAAGGCTCTGCCATGTAAGGAGAAATTCTTGAGTTTCATGATTCTGGAATGAAATACCTGTAGTAAAAAGACGTCTTCATTCAGCTATCAATCAAAGGCTAGTTAGCTAGGTAATGACAGGAAGCATTCATGGCAGTGTGTGAATAATTTAAAAGAGTATTCTCTTGATTAGGGTCCTGGATCACATTCTGAAGGCATGTAGGAAGTGGGATTTTTACAGATTAGTTTCATTTTGAGGATTGTTCAATATAGAAAACTAATGCTTTTAGCAGGTGGTGGTTGAATGCATTTAATGGTATTCCTTACAGGGATCCCTTAAATCCCTTTTCTTCTAATAAAGCTACTTACACTGATAGGTTCAGACTTAATTTCACTAAAATGGCAACAACTCATTTTCACTTGTTTCAAATTTAATTTCTAAACCTCCACTGGTGATTCTAATGTGTTTTCTTTCATATTCCGTCCTAAGTCACCATCTCAATTAAGAAACAACAGCCAAACAAAAGTCTTGATGGAGGTACTAAGTAGACATGGCTAAAAATCATGACAGAATGAAGCATTAGAGAAATGTTCAGGATATTTGTTTACAAAGAGATGAAAATTCAAGAATCATAGTTTGAATATGTTTTGGTAGAGGGAAAAACTGAGGAAGGGAAATTCAATCCAGCATAAAAGAATCTCAGAACAGTGTGATAAGAAGACTCTAGAAAACTGTGGAAGTCCCAGCAGAGACAGCAGAAATTTCAAGTCAGCATAAGCACATTGCAATTAATTGCTCCCTCCAAAATAGATAAAAAAAAAAACCAAAAATTCAGGAAAGGCATCTTGGTATAGTATATAGCATATTGCACTTGCTACAGTGCACTATAGCATCTTGGCAGCCAGAGTGCCCACAGGGTGATAGAAGTGGTGAACCAGAAGACAGGATTAAAGAGTGGGTGTGGAGAAGGAATTCAGCAGCTATAGAATAAGCAGGTAATTCATTAATCAAAGTCAATAAGTGAGAGCCAGGAGAAGGATCAGAAGAAATGTGTTGGTCTGTTTTTCCCCTGTCCACCAGCGCCTGTGGCCAAGGGCTTCTGGCTACGTTACCATGTCATGAAAGTCACCATGTCATGAAAGTCACCTTGAGCTGTAGAGTTATTTTGTAATGCTCATTTCTTAATCTGAGTCGTGAGTATTATCCTCTTCACCCTCCCACACACAGAGGTAGGTCTTTTAAGGATAATGACAGGTCTGTACACCGTTGTGTGAAAGAGGCATGTGATGAACACTAGGGGTTCTGCCGACTTCTTTCAATGGGGAGGTGGCGATGAAGCACGCACCTGCCAGAGCTGTGACAGCGACACATCCAGGGACACACGGGGCTGGGGGGCTGGATGTAATGGGAGGAGGGACCGGGCGCCAGAAGTAGCCTCTCTAGTGCTTGAAAATTCAGTAATATATGGGAAAGAGAAGGGCACCACACAAATGTCTGCTCTGTTGAAGCCGTGATGTATTTCTCAACACCCCCCACTGTCCTCTGAAACACACCTTCCTGAAGGACAAAAGGATTGCTGGGGGTTTGTTTGTTTTCTGTTTTTTTAGAATAAGTTACTCTGTTGCCACCCACGCTGTCCCCAGGGCTCAGCCCGCTGCTTCCACAGCTCTGGTTTCAAGGGAAAGTAAAGACGATGTGACAGGAAATAAGCCACCTTCAAGTAATATAATAACTGGACACATGCTCTAAGGCACAAGATTGGGGGAAAGCAATCTGCTCAAAGGGGAGAGAGTGTTCTCAGCAGCCCTTGTCTGCCTGAAGGGCATGGATGTTTGAAAAGACAATATTGCAACTTTTCCAGCATTCTCCAGAGAGTGACTTAATTCCCAATGCAAAGATGTTTATAGGATTCTAAATGTGACTTTGATGAAAAGTCATGTTTTGGCATACTCTGAGGAACTATGATATGGAGCTAAAGTTATGGTAACTTCTAAACAATGTGGGGGTTAATTGATTTAATTATAACGCTTATGTACATTATCTCAATTTATCATATTATTATTAAACTTAAAACATTTGCTTTCCCTATTTCTAACAGCTTCAGTCTAAGGTTAATATATCATTTCTTCAACTCCAAAAGGATTTAGGGTAAATTGGAGAGTAGTTTTCTTTTATGAGAAGCATATTAAAAAGAGATGTATAGTGCAGAGCTATGGACAGTTCATTTCTTACCACCCCTTTGGCATCTGCTTAAAGTCCCCCAAACTAAGTAATTAGGAACCCTCCTATATCCTTTCAATATCTCAATTTCTTTTTTATGATATTCTTTTAATAAAGTAAAAGCCTTCTTTTATTAACTTGATGATATCCTTTTATTAAATAAAATGTCAACATACTTAAAATGTACTTAAATTAGGGAGGAAATAATTTTTCCTGTGTTTTAGTTCTATTACAACACTTTGAACTTTAAAGGTCAACTTTGAATTTGTTTCTTTTTTAAATTCAAACCTGGAGTTTACATTTAAACCATGACTTGTCATTATTTTACTTGAAGCAGTGCTTATTATGACTTCTGTACAGTGGATTTTTATGTCAGACAGAGATGTCAAGGAAGAGAAAAGTACTTGCCATAAATAAATCACTTCATTCAAAGACAGACTACCTTAAGACAACTTGGGTGTCACACAGACGTATTCAAAACAAACAAACAAACAAAAAATACTATCAAATCTTTGAAACACCAAAATCCATGAATTCTGATGAGAATCCTGAAAATTGACCTTTTAAAGCACTTAGAAATGGCAAGGAGAAACAGATTATTATTTCCTTAAGAAAACTTATTGTACTGTTTTCTTAAAGGTTGCATATTTTTGGATATCCTTTACTGTGTAATAAAACATCTACTTTCCATAAATCCTTTAGAGCACTATTTTTTAGAGAGTGTAAGGGTATATTAAGATAAAGTTTTTATCTATATTGGATACATACTTATACTTTGTAAAATCATATTTTCCTAATTTTATTTAAAATGCTAGCATGACTATAAGATTATAGTCAGCTAATTATATTTAAGAAGCCTAAAGTAATTAGTAGTAAAAGAGGACTGGGTTATTTATTGATATCTACTTTTTAAAAATAAAACAAAGGAAACCACATTTATAAATTCAGGATATTATGTAGAATTTGTGAGGCAAAATATATCAGCATTTCATATTATCTTCCAAGTCTACATATAGACAATCTTATGTATTTATGAATCATTGATATCGATCATGCATGCCTTATACATATTTATCAGGGTATATTTTTACTGGTGTTTAAAGGCACCATGAAGTGATGCTTCTTCCATTAAAGAAACATTTTATGGCAAATCCTATCAACCATGCATATTTATAACCACCAAATCTGACCAATCCGAAATTGAATTTCCCTGTCTTATAACATTCTGCTCTCTTTTCCTACTGTTAAAAATGTCACATACACACATAGATACACAAATGCATACACACCTTCAACATTTGTTTGTGGTTGGGTGTGTGCGTGAATATGTGTATAATTAAGTAAAATTACATGTGAGCCTTAACGTTGAAAGAAAACATTTTAATTATACTTGACATACCTTAAGATGTAAGAATAAGTAGAAATGATAGCATGAATAAGATAGCAATTTCACAAAATGGAAGAAAAATGCAAAAATTTGAAAACAAGAAAACGTACTGATCAGAGTCAAAAGGTGATCGCAAAAGCCTCACAGGATGATATTCACAATTACTAGGAATAAAGATAATTTCCTTGTTAAAGGTGAACAAAGCTAGAATGTGAGTATTCGGAATCAGACACTAGCAGCTTGTAAAAATGGGGTGTGTTCTTTCTCTGACTTCTTAATGTTTCAATGTGACATCAAATATATTGATTCTCTTATCAATATATACAATCTATTTGTCCTCTGCTTGAATCTCAGTTGGCTCTGCAGAGCACTAGAAACCAGGAAGCAAGAGAGAATCAAAGAGAACTAAAAAAGCAAGCTTTCACTTGGAAACCAGGTGCTGCCATGTAGGGGGCTAAAGCTAGTCTTTGGGGAACTAGCACCACATGAAGAGCTAAATCACCACCAGGAACACCCAACTTACCACTGTCAGCCGAGGGAACCCAAATAAGCTCACTCATTGCTGCCTCTGTCCAGGTAGACTGAGTTCTGCTAAAATTTGCTGATACATTAATATGTTGATATTATTTGAAATATATTTTGCCCTCACTTCACTAGTCATTGGGGACATGCAAATTAAAATTAGACCGCAGCATCAGTGCACATTTGCCAGATTTACTAAAATAAAAGCATTAGGAAATATCAAGTATCAGGCAGTAAGTTGTTGTGCACAGAATCCTTAACTGCTGGTGGGAGTGTAAATTGGTATTTTTAAAAATTACTTGTCAGCATCAACTGAAGTTAAAAATACACTTACCCTGTTACCAGGCAACATCACTGCTAGATATGAATCCAAAAGAAATGTGTACATACGCTTACCAAAAAACATACTAAAATTTTCATAGCTGCATTATTCATAATGACCCAATTACTTCTCTATTGCCCCAAACTAGATACTACACAAATGTTCATCAACAGAAATACTAATATATAGTAATGCATTGACAAAGATATCGTATGTATGGCACTGATATAAATGATCTATAAAACTAAGCAACAATATGAATGAATATTACAAAATAATGCTTTTTATTGAAGTCACACTGGTGTACAACGCTATATATGATTGAGAGGTATAAAATCAGCCTTTTCACATACATGTTACCAAAACACAACCACCACCAAGATACCTGTGTTCTCCATCATTCTCCACTAGCGCGAATAAATACAATTTTGAATCAGGTAAGCCAAAAAGGTTTACAGTGCAATTCTATTCAAACGTAAGGCAAGTGATAGGAAAATCTCATTTATACTGTTGAAAATGTACATAATGGTTTTTCTTGGGGAAATGAGTATAAGAAAGTAAGTTAATATTCTATTTCTTTTTTTAAAGATTTATTCATGCATACAAGAATTGGGGTGTAGACCAGAGGGGTGTGGGGGGGGGTGAGAGGATTCACCAGAGACAGAGTGGGGAGCAGAACAGGCAGATTGACTGAAATACACTACTGAGGGGAGCAGCAGGTGAGACAGGAGAGGTCTGCTGAGCCATGTGGGTTGCTCCCTGGCTGGCTGGGATCAGACTTCTGCTGCAGTGACTGGTGACAACTTGATAGCTCTGTCTTTAGCCCCTGCACCACAGGGAGGCCCCCAATATTTTATTTCTTGACCTGAATACTGGCTATTTGAGTGGGATCAATTTTAAAAAATACATATATATATATATATACACACGTATTGAAATTATAATAAATGTTCATAAATAAATATGCAAATACTATGTAAATATGTAATAATGTAAATAAAATGTTAATAAATGATAAAAATTAATATTCATCATTGACTTAATGTATTTGAATATTAACATTTTCCTAAGAATAAAACACAGAAATATCTGAAATTATTTTAACTCCAATTAGTTCTCTTCCATCTTGCATGATATGTTTGCTTACTATCTTGGGTCTACCTCATCTATATCCTTCAAAGTAGTCAGCAAAATTCATTTCCTGGCATTTTAGATTTATTCAGTTGTTTAACAATTTATTTGCCACCATTTTCTATTTATTTCATTAGACTTTTTGTTTGTTTCTTCTCATTTTTACTGCGTAGTTCTGTAATTCTTGCCACAGTAGCGTTCTAGCAGTAGTGTCTAATAAGACTTTTTAAAAAACTGTCAGATATTACAACCGCTTCTTTTAGTAGAGAATTTGAACTTCACTCATTATCACTCTTTTCTTCCATTAAAATGTTTAATTTTGAATTATTTGCATATAACTTGTATTTTTTTTTTTTTTTGCATAAAAGAACTGGGTCAGAGTGTGGGGGTGAGAGGATTCACCAGAGACTGAGTGGGGAGCAGTACAGGAAGATCTACTGAAATCCACTGCGGAGGGGAGCAGTGGGTGAGACTGGAGGGGTCTGCTGTGTCTAAGACTTAACCTGTAGGCCATCAGGGAGACCCCTATAACTTGTATATTCAAGGTAATTTAATAATCTAATTTTTGTCTTTGGTATTCTGAAATTTCCCTATTTTAAATATTTTAAAATTTTTTTCTCATACTCAAGATTGTGTGCTTTCTAAATCTGAAAGTTCATAGAAGTTTTGGAAAATTCTCAGATGCTATCTTTTTTTTTTCCATATTACCTTTCTTCATTCTCCCTTTTTCTTTATGGGTTCCAATGGAGAGTTTAGGATTTCTCATTCTTTCTTACATATCTCTGAATTTTTCTTTCATACTGTCATCTTTTAATTTTCGTCATTGCATCAGGTTGTATATAGATATAGTATTCTAGTATATAGATAGTAGATATAGATATAGTATTCTAGTATATCTGCTATAGATTAACTCTTTCATGCATACAAGAATTGGGGTGGTTTTACCCCTTTTAGAGGATGCCTGAGCTTCCTCGGGCTATCATAACAAAATGCCACAAACTGATTAAAAAAGGAAAATGCAGAAATACATTGTCTCACAATTCTGGAGGCTAAAAATCTAGAGCAAGTTTGGCAGGGTCGGCTCCTTTTTGAGGTTGTGAGGGCAGGATCTGTTCCCGGCATGTCTCCTTGGCTTGCAGACGGCCATCTGCATGTTCTCAGTGTCTCCTTGAGTAGTATCTGGAGTCACACTTCCTCCACTGATAAGGTTCTGGTCATATGGGATGAAGGTCTATCCTAATGAGCTAATTTTAGCTGTAATACCTCTGTAAAGACCATGTATCCTAATAAACTCATTCTAGTTACTAAAGATTAAACCCTCAAAATATTAATTTTGGATGAACATAATTCAGACATAATGGTCTCATCCATCATTGCGCTACTCTCAAACATCACCTTTACACATTCATTAAGCACAGGCTAGCCACAGCAATGATTGTAAGTCCCATTCAGATGTGACAAAAGTTGTCATTCCTTAGGTTATCTCCCTCTTTATATTTGGATCTTTGCTATTTCTCACATTTTTGTGAACTCAGTTTTAAATATTAAAGGAAGTTTGTCAGATGCTACTCCTTATATTTTAGTTGAAAGTGAGGAGGAAAGAAAGTTGCAGGATGGTTTTAGGTGTATAATCATATATAGTCCGGTGACCAGAAAGTTCAAAGATTTTAGTCATCACTTAGTATATAAGGGAAGGGTCAGGGTCTTCCTGGTGGCACAAGGCGTTAAGTCTTAAGACTATGAAGTTATCACCAGCCACTGCAGCATAAGTTCAATCCCCGGCCAGGGAGGTGACCCACATGGCACAGCAGACCTCTTCTGTCTCCCCGCTGCTCCCCTCAGCAGTGGATTTCGGTCCTTCTGCCTGTTCTGCTCCCCACTCTGTCTCTGGTGAATCTTCTCATGCCCCCCGCACCTCTGGCCTGTATCCCAGCTCTTGTATGCATGAATAAATGAAATAAATTTTTTCAAATTTAGTAAAAAAATAAAAGAAGGGTCATTTATTTCAAATATAAAATCCATGTTTAGGGTTTTGATTACCTGCACTGAAAATTAAAAGGGAAAAATTATTGATATGTTTTCTACATCCTACATTTTGATAGTCTGGGTGTCCTTGGTCTGAGGTAATGAAAATACTAATTTTTCTGGTTTAAAATTATAAATGACTAACTTTAGCATAGAAAATTCATTGTAATTATTATATAAATATACATTTGTTGTATTTTTAAAATATTTATGTAAAAGTGCTTGTTTTCTTTTTCTCATGTGCTGGAGAGCTAACTAAAAATATCCATCTGTCTCGCGTATTCTCATGGACCCCACATGTCATGTCATATGTTCCCTCTGACATTTATCAGGCTGCTGCTCCACTCTCCCAGGTGGTCTTTTCACATTTTATCCTTTTATATGAATTGTGTTCATTCTCCCTAAAGTCATTCTCACTGTTCTAAATTCCCAGATTTTATTATTGTTTTTTCAATTGTTTTTCCATCTATTAATTTATATCTAAAACCATATCCTAAAACACATGATATATGAGCCATTTTTTACTCCAGGAAAATAATCCTTGTTATGTATTTGATATTCAATGTTTTAAACTAAATTAGATTATTCTGAATGATAGATGTGCTTCCAGATTCATAGTATCAGTGATGGTTTGATTTGAGGCAAAAGGATGTATGGTATTTAAGACTATCTTGAATATCATTTCAAGTAATTGCTAGAATATTATGGTCAGTAAATTCACTGCATTAAAATACCTGTGATTTTTAAAGAAATCTTCACAACTGGAATCAAAGAAAAATCTAAAAGTATACATCCTTATATATTGGGGAAAAAATCAAAATTGTCTTATTACTGCAATTTTTTTTGCAGTTGGAAGTCCAATTATTCCAGCACCATCTGTTAAAAAGACAATTTTTTATTGCTTGTATTACCTTTGTTTTTTTTTGTGAAAGACCAAAGTTGACTATATTTCTGTGGGCATATTTCTGGGCTCTCTATTCTGTTCTATTGTTCTATTTTTCTGTTCCCTCATTGTCATGACCACACTGTCTTTATAATCCATTATATTCAATGATCATATTACACACACACACACACACACACACACCATCTGGTTAAAATAAACTAAAATGGAAGGTTATAAAAATATGACAGCCTGATAGAATTTCTTCCTACTGTACTTTCAATTTTGATCTGCATAGGTTTTTTTTCTATGTTTATGTATCCATTCAGTTGTTTTCAGACCACTATCAGCAGAGATCTTTGGCATCGCTGAATGAAAATTTGAATTTGGAGTTGGGATCTGTTGATTTTTTTGTAGAGAATCTGAACATATCTCCCCTGACTCATAAGATGAAAGATAGTCTCAAAGTTACTTTTCTAAAGACCTGAAGAAAGTAAAGTGGCATGTACTGGGAATTTTGTGACCCAAGAGGTATGTGTGTGTGCTCAAATGTGGACCAGTGAAAGATTAGGATAAAAATACATCTAAAAAGTCATTGTCTAAAAAAACCCCTAAAATCAGTGATCATTAAAATAAACATCAGGAATATTCATGGATAGATTTTTAACAAAAATAATCAAGGATACTTATGAGCAGTACATATTTTTTCTAAACCTAAATGAAATATTTGCTAGACATGATTCTCTAAATAAATAATTTAGTCAATAAATGAAGCATAAACTCAAATATGAGTCTTAAATCATTGGCTTGGAAGAAATATGTCAGAAGGAAACCATCAGGGAAAAGAAAAGGAATCTGAAGTATGTATCTAGAAGTCTTGACATGCAAATAACAGAAATTCCAGAAGGGGTAAATGGAACAGATGGAAGACTTAATAATTAAATAAATTACATAAATCATAGAACAGTATTTCCTCTAGCTAAAGAAATAACTGAGCTTGCAGATTTGTATTCAGGGAAAGAGTAATGAAAATGTCATACCCCTGAGTCAGTCCTTGTAAAACCTCAAAGATCTAGGGAAGCTAGAACAATTTATAATATATAAAATAAAAAATATATTACAAGGTAAAATACACTAACCTTGTGTATAATATTGAGAGATCAGAGAAAGATAAACTCCATTAATGCAGGATGAGTAAAGTACTATAATTACACAATTCTACACATAAAGTAGTTACCATGCTTTGTCAAAGAGAAGAAAATATACTTTCTTGGTGTAAAAGCACCTTGTTTATTAAATGTAAATGCATGCAAGTTGATTGTCTTGAAATAAAGAAATTATACACTAAGGATTGTTTTTTTTTATTTTAAAAACTTTGTTTTGATTTATTCAGTGGAAGTAAAAACACTATTATCCTGATCAAAATTAATTTAGGTAATTCAAAAGTTGTTAAAACTCTAGCAGATGTGTATTTACACATATACACAGAGAAATGTGACGTGATTTTCCATATAGACAGAATATACAAACATAAAAAAAGGACAACTTGAAGTTGTCTGCCCATATTTCTGGTGTTGGAAGTCTGTCCTATCCTTATTTATGTGGCCTTAGTTTTTAGTTCAATCCCAGCTCCATTGTTAAAGTGCCAATTTGTCCTTTATGCAGAGAGCAAGCTGCTTTGGAAGTTGGAGTAAAACTTTAGACAGCCAACTAACCACACCCATAAAAAACTGAAATAGTTATTAAGAAGGGCTTTTGAAAAAGTGGCTTACAGTTATGTTAATGAAACAATGTCCAATTATAACATATTTCAATTTAATTTAATTTTCCTAATGTTCACTTATATTTTTTGAACTATCTATTATATAGGTAAGTTTCAGGTAATCATCCTTAAGATTCAACCTGTGTTACACAACATTAAGTCCTCCAGTAAAAGTTCCATTCTGTCCTTTCCCACACAATTGACCCCTTTCACCCAACTTAGTCACCCATCCCCTTCCCACTGGTTCTTAAAGCCCAAAGGGCATATGCCACTCATGCTGAGATACTAATGAATTAGAAGCAAATTACCTGATGAGAACAACTAAAATAAAGGGGGAAATGTCTTAAGGATTTTAAAATGGTTTATGACCTAAAAAAGGAGATTTAGGAGGACCTAACTTTTGGAGTCCAAGGTTAGAGAAGAAAGAATTTGAGACGATGGGAAATAAAAGGAGATGATTTTACAAGGGACTTGAAGGAGAGAGTCAGAGCAGAACCAGCAAGGCCAGATCAAGGGCTCTCGATCAAACAAAACTCTTATTTAGGAGCCCAAGTGGTTAAATCTTAGAAGTAAGAGATAGCTTGAAAAGATCAACTAGGGGAAGCAAGTCAGCATAATATCTGCAGAGTGAATGGTTGAGTGTTTTTTAGAACTTAAGAAAAAAATAAGCCAGAGATTTAAAACAAAACCTGTACACTAAGAAAAGAAAAAAAAAAAGAAAAGAAAACTTCAGTGAATTATGTCTAAGGGAGAGGACTTCAAAAAAGCAGAGTAACAAAAGAAAATCATAAATGCAGTCAGAGGATAAAGAATGATTAATTTAATGAGCGACTCTATATTAGAAGACATATCTTAAAAGAAACAATAGAAGTCAAGAAATAATGGACTGATACCATGAAAGGGCAGAAAGAAAATGACTGTGGTCTCAGAATTCTATTAAAAAAAAAGTATTCCTCAATAATGTCTTAAGACAAGGGCAACTGTCCAGATAGCAGGTGCATAAGATGTGTTAGATTAGGCTCGTCAGGAAACACTTCAGAGACATTACAAGGAAAGGCTCTTCCTTGTTGCCTCTTCTCACAGGGATGTCAGAGTCTAGGAAGACCATTTCAGCTCTTGGGTTTGGGGCTTAGTGCTGTGCAATTAAGAAAATGTTGTCCCTCCCTATCAAGATTCAGCGGAAACATGATATGGCAGAAACTTGATTGCAATCTAGCCTTGCAGCTCAGCTTCCCTGTGTGAGTCAGTCATAAGTCCTTCCCAGCTATCACCAGGGACTTGGGTTTCCAACCTCAGGGCCACAGCTAGATGACATAAAATCACAGGATTCGCTTGGGCATTGCTGGTTGAGGAGGCACGCCTGATTTGTTAGCAAGGTTTTGATCTGAGATTGAATGTGATCAAGATGGATGCCTTCACATCAGTTTCCATGGACCTTTCCAGAAGTTAATTCCTTTTCTGGGATTTTAGCCCACCGTTGATCTGTGTTGGACAGAAAGCACATACTTCTCAGTGAAATAAATATATTTTCAGAAGAAAATAACTGAGACATTGTGTTACCAATAGAAGTGTGATGAAGAGATGAAAAGCTAATGGATAGTTTTAGCAAGAAAGGGAAACTTCTCTAGATGGGAGTCTCATAGTGGGAGAATCAGAAATGATGTTTGTTGTGCCTATATTCTGATTTTTCAAGTTCTGTAGTTTATACGTAACTGTGTATTTTACAAACAGAATGATTTTTAGAAGTATCATTTGTCTTGATTTTAAGGTAATTATCAGAATTGTTCTGATCAGGGTGCTTGGGTTTCTGCCTAACCCTTTTCAGAGGAATTTGAAGAAACTGAGAGTGGTGTTTTTTGATTTTGTGGTTTTGTTTGATTTTGTGTTCTCCCTGGGAGCTTATTTTTACAACTATTCAGAAAAAAGGCTGACTACTTACAACAGAAGTAAACTAGTTAAACATGAAGATTTTTCAAGTGTGTCAAGAGAGGGACCAAGAGAATCTATAGAAGATGTGTCAGATAGAGTTAAAACTGACAGGGCTTCCTCCCGGAGATGACATACAGCAGCTCAGCAGCTGTCACCGAGAGAAACACTAAACACAGCCAGGAAAACACCCCTCCCCCAGAGCGACCCTCTGAAATGATGGGGTTTCCTCTGAGGAGATAAATGTCTCCTCTCTCACTGGAGAGTTAATCAATGGCTTAGAAACTGCTCCAATTCATTTGAATTACAGAGAGCACCTAGCTCTTACCCCAATGACAGCAGCTCAAGGCAATGAAGGCTTAAAGTATAGGTTGCAAGTGGAGTGGGGAGAGAGGAAGTTGGAGGATGGGGCGAGAGATGAGGACAGTTTGGACACTTTTGCTGGTTAAGGGTCTAGAGACAGTAACTGAGTGCACCTCACTTTAATAGAGCATTGCTACACAACAACCGGCATCACATTAATTGCCAAGAAATAATATGTTTGAAAAGGTAAGAGTAAGAGTGTGCATTGGTTGGAAGAGTGTGCAAGAAAGTCAAAGTATCAAAATACCGGATGGTCTCACTCATAGCAGGAATCTAGAAAACTTAAATAAGGGACCAGGAAAATGAATATAAGAAAGTGAAAATCAAAATCAACAAAAAAACTATGAACCAGAGACACTTTTTGGGGGGTGGGGGGGCGGGAGGGGAAGGATTGGGGTCAGAATGGGGCGTTTGCAATTGTATGGGGGAATATAAAAATAAAATTTAATATTTAAAAAAAAAAAAATGTTGGGAAAATTGGAAAAAAAAAAAAAAAAAAAAAGAAAGTCAAAGTATCAAATGGCAGTTGGAATATTAGATTTCTGTGCAATCAGAACCTGAAAACCAATGCTGGCTTGCTTCGGGGATATTGGAGCGAAGGGTCACAGCAGCATTATGTAAGGTTGCCAGAAAGTCAGGTCAACCCAATGCCAATCAAGTGACGAATGCTGGGCATCTGCTCCATCTGCACCTGGGACTGGGACTCAGCTGTAAAGAGGAATGAAGTACTTATTTTCGTGTTTTTGAGATACATTCGTCTTCGTGGCATGAGAAGAATTGAAAGCCACATTTTTAGCAAAAACAAAACCAAAGTTTACTTAGACACAGGATGAAATAGTGTGTGTGAGAGAGAGAGAGAGAGAGAGAGAGAGAGAGAGAGAGAGAACAAGCTCTGGGTGGGCAATGACCAGGATGGGGGAAGTTGTCCCATCCTTGGGGAGCTTCTGGTCTCCTGGGTCCTTGGGCTCATTCTTGGCTGACTCCCAGCTCCTTCCTTCCCTTGGGAGGGGGAGAGCTGTGGCTGAAGGAACTGGTTTACTGCCCAGAGAACAGCCAGGGTGGGGAATGTCTCCGCAGGAGTTTCTTACTTTCCCAGAGCTTTATCCACCACTAGCTAATTCAAAGCTGGTGGATATTTGTGATGCTATCAGGCCTCCTCTTGGGGTACCGGGTATTGTTTCTTCCTTTAACAAATTTCTATCAGCCCAGAACTTCTGCAAACCTCTGGCGCCTCCTGGGTTGCCAGCCTTTGCTCTGTTGCTGGCACCATGTCTTGTCCTAACCGCCTAACATGTGCTATATTAGAATTGGAGAGATTTTGAAAGCATCTTGCTAACTGAAAGAAGCCAGTCGCAGAAGACACCACTGATGCTTTGTATACAGAGGAGGTAGTTCTGCAGAGACAGAAAAAAAATATTGGGGGTCAGTGGCTGTGAACGGGCAGCTTTATTAATTGAACTCCCAACAGAAGGCTCTGGGAGAGTGTGCTGAATTGACCAAGACTGGACTCTGTTGATCACTGATTAAAAAGATTTGGGAGTAAATAATCTGCTGAGCCATGCATTTAGTTGAATTATGTGTTTCATTTTCACAGTGTTGCATTATTCAAGAGAAGAATAGATTATGCTACAGAAAATTATGAGTGACATGTTAGATTAAATTGTAATTACATAAATATTCCATCATGGTCAATATGCAGTGGTGTTCAGTGCTCATCAGCAAAATATTTTCTAAAAATCTGATTAGTCAGAATGGGTGACTTAATCAGTTGGACTTGAGAGCAATTACTGTCTGTCCTGTTTTTGACAGATGTTTTGATGGTTTCGGGCTATCCGAAAATTGCCTTGTAAGAAACCAGCCGAAATTCCACCATGCTCCAGTATATTAAAATGAAGGACAAAATTGTTTTACTCAAAGATGATTTGTTTTAGGAGATAAGGCTCTATTTGTGGTATAGTTGCACAGTGTAATCAAGTATATTAATATGTAGGATTATTCACTAGAAATTGAGACAAATAGAATGCTGGTTGGTAATATAGTCATAAAGACTTTAATTCTTTCTAAATTTATTTGAAAATGGCATCAGCAGATCCAAAACCTGCTTCTCTTTCCATAGGTTAACAGCAATTACAATAGCTCTTCTCCAATCTTCATTAATGCACTGCAGTGAAACTCCAAGACTTTCCTTTAACTTGTCATGTAACTCACTTTTAGAGAGTTTTTATATTTAATTAATATATATATATATCCTCACCTTTTTAATTTTTTAGAATTTGTTCTCTTCCATTGGACTATTCTCTATGCTTTTGTAAACAATTTCTTTACTCAGTTTTATTTATTTGATGTGTAGATGCTACTTAAAAGATGCTCAACATCTCATTCTGATTGTCTTTATATATTTGCCTCTTTTTCTCTCTCTCCCAGAAAAAAATGGAAAGAATATACATATATTAAGATGAAATCAGATGGAGAGACTTAATCAAGAACAAGTCTATACAAAACCATACTATAGAAATTATTAGAGTCTCATGATGAACTATTCAAATGATCACTGTTGGAGAGCCAAGATAGGAAAAAATGGTGAATCTTAGGAAATAAAAGCTGAATCCACTAGAAGACTGTTTTTTTTTTTTTAAGATTTATTTCTTTATGCATACAAGAACTGGGGTACACTCCTGAGGTGTGGGGAGGGGGTGAGAGGATTCACCAGAGACAGAGTGGGGAGCAGAATAGGCAGATTGACTGAAATACACTGCTGAGGGGAGCAGCGGGGAGACAGGAGAGGTCTGCTGCACACTGTGGGTCACCTTCCTGGCCGGGGATCGAACTCATGCTACAGTGGTTGCCGATAGCTCCATAATGCTGCATCTTAACTCCTTGCACCACTAGGGAGGCCCCAAGACTGTCTTATGCAGACTAGAAATCTTTGTAAGCAGTGACATAAAAAATGAAAAACTAGAAATAAACACACACTGAATCAATGATAGTAAGACTCAGCATCTAAAAAATATAATCATGTCATCTGAGTTCATTTCTAGCATTCCAACTTATTTTTAGGTGTCAGATGGAGACAGGCAGGGAAACAAAGCACATTTGTGACTTTGAAACCAGTAGCAGACAGGTTCTGTTGGGGTGCGCTTGCTCTACCAAAGAGGAAACTTGTTGGCAGGGAGGGAAATTCTCATCCTCACAGGCCGTGATGACTGGCCCACAGTTGTCCCTACACATGCAGGAGAGGAGCAAATCTCACGAGCAGAGACATTCTCCTGAATCTAGAATAAAAGAAGCAGAAAGAAGACCACAGTGTCTACCTGATACCTTCACTAGAGAAGAGATATTGAAACAATCATATTTGACTCTGCTTAAAATGTTTCAATATAGAGAAAATTGCTTTTAAAATATCCCATAAATTCAGTTAGATCTCTTCTCACTACTCACTGTGCTCACTGGTGATGAAAAATTCGCTTAATGCAGTCCTCAAATATCGGCTCTAAAGAATAAGACGTGACTCTTATGTTGTTTTTAAAATGTTAATTAATCTAAAGAAAAATTACCCACAATATGAGAGTGTAGGTTGAAATGTTTCTTCAGCATTCAAAATATACAAAATAAAAACCTAAAAGAATCTGAAAGTACAAAAAGATAAAAATAACATTTATCATATAATGCTTCACTATCAAAATATCCTTAATTTAAAAAAAATAAATGACGTGCTATTTATTGGAGCTCTGAAGCAAACAAAACATGCTTTTTACATCATATGTGATTCAAAATTGAGATGTCTAGAAATAGTTGAAAGAAAAATGAAGAAATATTTCCATTAAGAAATAATTTAGGGAAATTTAAAATCCTATCCAAGTAAGCATTTTTAGCATTGAAGAAATAGCTTCTTCCAAGTAACCAAATTATGAGCACTTCACTTACTAAAGCTTCACTTTCCTCCTCTACAATTACCAGGGCAAATAAAAACAGTATTCACACAGACTCAACTGAAAAGATAAACAACCAACCAAAATCCATTAGCTACATGAGGGGAAAATAAATACCACAAAACAACACACAAATATCAACAACTGAAAGAACAAACACCTGGGGGGAAAGGCTGGAACACAGAGATCATTCTTAAGTGCTTTGCAATATACTTCCAAAGACTTGGTGACTGTCCTGAGGTGTTAAACAGAAGATGTCATTAGAGGACAGCTGAGAGCAGAGTACAGACAAGTTACAGCTTGGAAAGGCTGTACTGTGAAGAGATCAATTCTCTCTAAATAAACTAATTAACATCAACCAACCAAAAGATTTGAGAGCTAACTCAATAAGCTTATAATAAAATTCACCTGCAAGATATGAGCATGGATAATTATGACAGTTTTCTAGATCAAAACTAATGAAAGGTGTTATCTGTGGGATAACCATAAATTAAAACATTGTTTTGTTCCTAAGTAACTAAACAAACCAATGCAAATACCTAGAACAACATACAGGGAAAGAGATTTTCAGAATATATGTAAATACAGAAGAAGGTGTTAAGTATTAGCAAACAATAAAATAGAGATTTTAATGGTATTTCACAAAGTATGAATCATAAATAATTCAAATGTAAGAAATGCTTAACACCAGTCACTGATGCTTAGGAAAGCATGAATTGAATTGTCAAACATGAAAACATATTAAGAATGTTCATTGTTAGTAAAGCAAAGTGAAATATGAAAACATATTAAGAATGTTCATTGTTAGTAAAGTTAGTAATTTTGTGGAATTATAAACTGTCAATAACTTTTTGAAGAGAATACGACTGTCTGTTAAAATATAAACATAGATAATCTCTGGAATTAGCAAGTCCATCTAGAAATCTCTACTCCAGAAAGTCTTGTCCTTGTCTCAGAGATCTGTATTTAGATGTGTTAACAGGCAACATCCAAAAACAAGAAACAAATATCCATCTCTATATGAGTGATTAAATAAATGATGTTATTAAGTATTATATATATCCACACAGAGACATACATATAAATTAGTATTAAAATATTGTATTGACATGAAAATTTTCCAAGGCACATGTTTAAAGGGAAAAGTCAAGTGAGCAAATAAAGAATGTTTGTTGCAAAAGTATTTGCTTACGTACATTTCTAAAAATGCAGGCAAATTCAGACTTAGCATCTCCCAACCTAATAGAAACGGATGTCCTCTCTACAAACTCTCAGGAATCTTAACTGAAAAGAGACATGAAAATAGGCAATTACTGTGTCTCTGTGAAGAGAATAAATTGCATTTAATATAGGTGACAGGATAATGCTTGAAACAGTTTTCAAGAAAACAGGTCATATGCTACTATTGTAAACTAAAAACTAATGACATATTAAGTGCAGTCTTGTCACAATCCATTTTATTTTAACATAGAATCTGGAGAGTTCAGAGAGATGCTTACGAAACATAAATATTAGACCACGGGTTTACCTGTTGAACTTTTCTTCCTTGAGACAAACAAGGAATGTTTCCTAAATTTATGAAGGGGGAGGAGTTTTTGTGTTTCAGAAAGGATGTATAAAGGGTGTTGGGAATGAATGAATGAATATTTACTTCTTTCCAGACAATTCTTTTCACTTCCTGCAAGTCTATCCTATTTTGTTGGCTGCAAACTTGACCTTTCACCCAGTTAATGAAGAACAATTTTGCAGCATTTTACATGGACAGGCTCTCAAGATCTTTTTATTTATCCGTCTTGCTAGGTCATCAGTTATCTAACACAAGTTCTCATTCAGTTACATAACTGGTTTCTTGTCAGTCATCCAGAAAACCCGTACTTTGATTAAGAGGTTTTTATTTATTTATTTATTTATTTATTTTTTAATTTTTATTTTTTTATTTTTTTTTAATAATAAATTTTATTTTTATATTCCCCCATACAATTGCAAACGCCCCATTCTGACCCCAATCCTTCCCCTCCAACCCCCCACCCCCCAAAAAGTGTCTCTGGTTCATAGTTTTTTGTTGATTTTGATTTTTACTTTCTTATAGTTATTCATTTTCCTGGTCCCTTATTTAAGTTTTCTAGATTCCTGCTATGAGTGAGACCATCCAGTATTTTTCTTTTTCTTTTTGGCTTATTTCGCTGAGCATGATCCCTTCCAGCGCCATCCATGTTGCTGCAAATTGCATGTGTTTATCTGTTTTGAATGCTGAGTAATATTCCATGGAGTATATGGACCACATCTTCTTGACCCAGTCATCTATTTTTGGGCATTTGGGCTGTTTCCAAAGCTTAGCTATTGTAAACAGTGCTGCTATAAACATAGGGGTGCAGGTGCTCTTTGGAATGGATATTTCTGTGTCCTTTGGGTAAATACCTAGGAGTGGAATTGCTGGATCCTATGGAAGCTCCATGTTTAGTAGGTCCAGAAATCTCCACACAGCTCTCCATAGTGGTTGGACCAGTTTGCACTCCCACCAGCAGTGCAGGAGAGTTCCTTTTTCTCCACACCCTCGCCAACATTTGTTGTTGCTAGTTTTTTTAATATGTGCCATTCTCACTGGTGTGAGATGGTATCTCATGGTAGTTTTGATTTGCATTTCCCTGATTGCAAGTGATGTTGAACATTTTTTCATATGTCTGTTGGCCATTTGCATTTCCTCGATTAAGAGGTTTTTAAAGATGAAATGAGGAGGCTTGCATGAAAATTGTGAAATAGAAGCAACAAGAATCATAAGAATGAAAAGATGAGAGAAGCTGGAGGAGGGAGAAAGTAGGAGAAGGAGGGAATCTATTAATTTTATGCTTGTCATATATTTTAGTTCTCCTAAGGCCCAAATAAATAGCTACTTTTATTTTATAGATAAAGAAAGCCTTGCCTAGAGATGTTAATAAAAGTAAATATGGTTTGCAACGAAACATATGCCAGACTCTAATATCTAATAATTTGGATATAACGTCAGCATAAATATTCAGACATTGTGCCCAGAGTATAGAAGTTATTCGGAGCGAAGCAAAATTTCTTCTTGCTTGACAAATTATATCTCACAGGCAGAGAAAATCCACCTATCCACAGCAGAAGAAAAGACAAATGACAGAAGTCGGAGAAAGGGAAACTTCCTTTTTCCATAATATAAGGAATAATGTTATGTTTAATTTTCCCTTACGTCTTGCTTTCCCATATGAACTTACTCCCTTGAATTGCTGTGTTAATTATAAAGTTAAAAACTTTTGGGCAATCTATCCTATAAATACTTGACAATGATTAAAATTTTATTGCATCAAGTTCATTAAGCAAATCCTATCGGACTGTGAGTTTATTGTCAATTTTAACTTGTTCAAGTGTTTCAATTACAATTCCATTTTAAGCTGTAATAAGGAGGTTGATAAATGACAATGGTTAACAACTGCTATTAAAACTACCCAGGGCAACACTCCATAAATGTAGAAACAATTAGAGTAACAAATGATAGTAGCAATATGCTATTATCTTTACATTATTCAGTTGATTTAGTGCAACATTTTAATTGTTATACCTGAAAAAATGTTCCACTTGTTTTCATTGATTTGGGTCGCTGTTTTTTTTATCTGATTTTATATCCATTTTATCTGTGATGCAAAATAGAGTGAAGATTTGAGAAACAAAGATCAAATCATGTGAGGTGTTGTGAGTCACTGACTTGGCAATTCTGATCAAGACAGTAAAGTTAAGATTTAAGGTGAACATGGGCCTCCCTGGTGGCACAGGGTGAAAGTCTCAGCTCTATCAAGCTATGCACTGGAGTATGAGTTTGATCCCAGGCCAGCGAGCTACCCATATGGCGCAGCAGACCTCTCCTGTCTTGCCCACTGCTCCCCTCAGCAGTATATTTCAGTCAGTCTGCCTGTTCTGTTCCCCATTCTGTCTCTGGTGAATCCTATCACTGCCCCTACCCCCTACACCTCTGGCCTATACCCCAGTTCTTGTTTGCGTAAATAAATAAAATAAATCTTTAAAAAAAAAAGATTTAAGGTAAGTAATTTGTTCTGTGAGAAACTGCAAACTTCAACTAACAATGATTTTGCTTTTAATTTCTTCTTCTAACTTTCAAACATGTGAGTTAGGAAGAGATCACTTCAGTGCAAATTTGCTTTATAGCTCTTTCTTCAAAGTGCCTACTTGAAGGCACCTCTCTCTCATTCAGTCTTTTCAATTTCTCACAACTATAATTTGTTACTTGTTTTGCTTATCCAGGGAATTAGGTAAAACATGAATGAACCTATAGTATCCTGGGTATTTATAATTAATTAAGAAAATGCTACTTAGCCATTGGCCACCCATTTATTTTATTCCTAAAGTTCTCACATGAATTCATTTATAAATATTTATAACTTGTTCAAAAACGATTAAACACCTTTCACACTGTTATATTCTCTGAGATTCAATCTAGTCGAATCACTAAAATGTTTTGAATGAGTCTGGTGTTTTCTTCAGAAGTTGTTCACTTTAATATATGTCTGCTGGGTTGAAGAATGACTTAAAATGTAGCCACTTTTTGAAACCTCATTTTTTTTTGAAATAGTGATATAAATTCAAGAAAGACTTCTAGGAAAGGATTCTTATAACAGGATAGAACACTATATATCAAGTAATAAGTATTAAATGGAGAAAATTTACATTTTTATTTTTTGAAGAAAATTCTTCCCTGGTACTTAAGTTTTTTTTTTTTTTTTTTTTTTTTTAGAAAAAGAAAAAGTTTATTGAGGAGAAAAAGAACAGAAATAAAGTGGGACTCCCAGGCCAGGGAACCCTGGTACTTAAGTTTTAAACTAAGAGTTTAAAAGCTTTAAAATTCTGTTGGGGTCTGTAATTCACTTTCCTAAAATATATCAATGAAAGAATATGAATATTTTGTTACAAAGATGTGGGGCAGAAATAGTGCAATACCCTTAGAAGATTTAATACAAAAACATCTCCTTGGAATACTGGAAGCAATTCTAAAACACATTTTAAGAATCTTAACAAAATTCCCCAGTATCTTTTAATATCATGGACAATCTTGTGAAGCTTGCTGAAGCTGGAATAATGCTTAAAATTATCCAAAATCTAACAGCTATTTTGTGGGAGGAGGTTAGAAACCTTTATTTACTTAAATCATATTGTGGCTTTTCATACTTTAAATAACTCCCACAATCAGTAATTTGGTACCTCAGTTCACAAACCATCCAAGAAGGCTGAAAGCATTGTGGAGCTTAAATTGTTTGGGATTTATCATCCTGAGATAAACTCCAAACAGCTGTGGTTTCAATTGTATACAAATTCTACCTCATCTGTGTACTTTCTTTACCTAGTATTCCGTATTATACTGTCTATGGAATTTTAAAACTTCTCTTGTAACATTATATATGTCACACTAACGCTCAGTGTGTGTCCTTACTTCAAGAGTAATGAATAAGACAAGTTATTCCTAACTTAAAAATAAGTAGCTTCAGAATATAGACAAAATGAAGGCATTATGAGGGCTGTTAAAATTTTACAAAAGGCACCATATTGTAAGATAAATTACGAATTCCCTGTTTAGATCAGGAATAAAATTAATCAGAGATTTTCAATATGATTTTGGAGTTCTAGCTAATGCATTAAAGTAAGACAATTAAATGTTTAGCAAAATAAATTTAGTTGCATTTCATGATTATAAAGATAGAGAAGAATTTGCTACAAACATATAATGAGCCAGGTATTTGTAATGTGCTTGAAGACTGGATGCATATATAGAAATCAATAGCTTTAATACTTTACAAGGAATCATTGTGAATTTCAAAGGGAAAGTATATATTTAATGAAAAATGGAAAATATGTTCAAAATAGGTGTAAAAAGATGAGAAGTTGCTTACTTTGCATGATATTGAAGTGCATTATGAGTGACTGAGATAAAATAATATGGTATTAAGAAAATTGAACGGGATAGCACCTAGGAAGTGATCTAAATACAGAATTTAGATATTATGTAGGAAAAGTATTCCTTCAATTCAGTGATAAAGTTATTTAATAAAGAGTGTGGTTCAAAGTGGCTGCTCAAAGAAAAGCAACAGAAACAACCATTCACCTTACAGAATATGAACAATATGTTTCATGTGGATTACAGACTAATGGTAGAAATTTTAAAATCAAATTGTTAAAAGAAGATTAACAGGATGTTTGTATCATATTGTGGTTGGTGGTGGTTCTAAGCTCATCAGAGAATAGAGTTGTCATAAAGGGAAAAAATAGAGCTTAAATGCAAATTAGTACATATGCAAAGTATTTATTATCTGATATGCTTACTTAGATTAATACATAAACAACTATGTTCTCTTTAATTCTCAATATAAACTTGATGCCGTGTTACGACATTCCTTACAGGGTTCTAGGTATAAGTGCTAACATCCTTAATTCGCAATCCAGTCTAATATTTCTTAGATAATTTCCTGAGTTTTAAGGACTGTTATCATTTTCCTTTGATATAATGTCAGTAAATAAATGGTGTTCCTGTCTAAGCCTTGATTTGACATACACAAATCCACCACATCTTTCGATAGCATCCTCCTTATTAACTACCATGAGGTCCCTGGCAAACAACCTTTTGTTGCATCAGAACAGCACCCACAAAAAATGCACACATGAAAAATCCAGTTTTCTTATGATCTGGTCCTGGATAGTCTGAGCTATTTATCCCTTGGGGGTGCCTGTGCCAAGGTCCACCTAGAGCCCCCAGGGTTTCACTCATCCAAGCTGACATCACTGCAGCTATCACCTCCCCACTGAGCCAACAGCAGGTTCTACCATTAGGCAGCTCATATTCTCAGTAAGGAAAGAAATTGTCTTCACATCAGCAATATGGTTTTTAGTGACAACTGCTATCAGTAATCACACTTAAAAAAACTTTTTCTTATCATTATAATCATAGCTGGGACTCTATCAAACAAGGCATGCTAAGGCAGGAAGATGACTTATCGACGATCACAGCATCCTGGTCTACACTAGCAGGTTGATATTAGAATTCTATCTTAGCATTTAATTTTATTGTTTACCATATACCAATAGAGAATTTTGAGTAGGTTTTTCATTATGATCACCCATTCAACAAAAATAATGGTCATACGTGTTAGTGTATAGTTTTTCTTTTCTTCTTGTAAATTATGAAAACATTCAAGCTTTCTTGATTTGGTATCTAGTATCGCAATGGGAGTGATTTGGGCCAGAGAGTTCCTGTCTACAGTTCTCAATATTTGGCTATTCCAATTACAAGGTAACTAACTAAGTCAGACTTCCAGTGTATACAGAAAGCTTTGCCATTTGCACCAGGATGCCTGGAAATATTGCCATCTGCTCTGGGTGATGCGATGCAAGCCAACAGGATTCTCTGCCCTAACCTTCATCACAGGACACTTTACAAAGCTGCAAAATAATTTTTTTAGCTGAATAGTGTACTCTCATTTTTATGTTGTGATTATTTCTTTTTCTGTTAGTGGCTAAATTGGTTCTTCTCCAATATGAGTTAATCCTTGATTAACAGTGTATCGGCAAAATTGAAGGTTTTAATCATACAAACCCCCCCTACAATGATTAGAGGTAACTTCTAATATTACCAGAAGCCACTTAAGTACATAAGCACATCAAAGGATTATAAATAGCTCTTAAATCACTTTGAAAAATATAAATAAACAGCTCTAGATAATTCAGTTATATTTAGATATTATTACCGCATCCCTCAATCTTTGCCATTATGCTTGGAAGGAGGAAGACATCCTCTTTCCTTCAAAGACCTGCTAATTGAATTTAAAAGAGGAAGTACAAACCTAACAAACATTGTTACATTACTTTATCTCTGCATAAATGAACCAAAATGTTTCTATTGAAAATGCAATATTCACTCAGCAAATCTCTAAAGATAGAGTCATCTCAAAAACTATCCAGCAGAGACAAAATGTATTGATTGTAATTTTGAATTTTTTTTGAACTGTAAACAGGTTCATTCCTTTGGGTATGTTAAAAAAAAATGATTGAAGAGGTTAATAAGAACTTTTCAGGATTATCTTTGGGGGCTGCTGTCTACCAAATGCATTTTCTCTTCTTGAGCACAGCGCTGGACCACATCATCCAGCCTTCCTAGAAGCTAGGCATCATATTTCCACACCCATATTTTCAACAATGGAATATCATTGCTTCCAGACAAAACCCACATATTTTCCCAAACTCCTGCCAACATTCTCTTTACTGCTTTGTGCAGGCTGGAACTGTCATGACTGCAGAAGCCTTAAAAATAATCAGTTGAAGACAGCAGAGACAACATGAACCTGAACCCCTGAAAGACCTGGTAGTGAAGACCCTCCTCCTGCATCTCCCCCTACCCCCAAAGCACCCACCAGGATTAATATACAAGCAAGAAAAAAACCCTTCAATTTCCTTTAAGATTTTGTATGTTTGAAATGTACTTATTATAGCTGTTTATAATATATAATAAGCTATACTTGTTATAGCTATTTTTTAAAGTTTTATTTTATATATTTTTACTCATTTTTCATTTTTGCAACAATGTATGCATTTTCATCTTAGTTATAATCCCCATACAATTCCCACTCCCCTCCCCTACTGTGTCTCTGGTTTATAGTTGCTTGTTGATTTTGATTTTTACTTTATTGTAATTAGTCTTTTACCTGGTCCCTTATTTAGGTTTTCTAAATTCCTGCTATGAGTGTGACCATCTGGTATTTTTCTTTTTCTTTCTGGCTTATTTCGCTGAGCGTGATCCCTTCCAGCTCCATCCATGTTGCTGCAAATGGCATGAGTTTATCTTTTTTGATGGCTGGGTAATATTCCATGGTGTATATGTACCACATCTTCTTGATCCAGTCATCTATTTTTGGGCATTTGGGTTATTTCCATACCTTAGCTATTGTAAGTTGTGCTGCTATAAACATAGGGGTGCAGTTATAGCTTTTTAAACATAAAGTTAATATCCACAATAACATCTGACCATTTCATCCAATCACGTTCAATAGTATACTGAGGTCCTTTAAGAGAGTGCCCAGCCCTGTGGAGTAAAACAGCTGCTGTGCAGGTTATCACCAGGAGGGCCAGTCTTGAGCTCAGACTGGGATCACTGTGGGAGTTAGGCTTGGCAGAGCCCCCCTCAGCAGGGTGCAACGAGGCCCTTTGAGTGTGACTGTCCTACAATACTCTCAGCAGAAATCAAGGGGGGAGCCCCAACTTCTGCTTCTGTTAGTCACTTCCCCATACAATCACAGTTTCTCCTCTTCTGTCTTCTTTGGGGGCAGCAGGATTTATTTAATCATGCTCTTTGTGTTCATTTCACATACCAAAGTAATCCCTGGTATCCTAGGACCCCTCTGACGCTGTGCATCAATTTTGATTGGGACCCACTGGCACACAGGGCGCAGCAGACCTCTCCTGACTCGCCCACTGCTCCCCTCAGCAGTGGATTTCAGTAGATTTGCCTGTTCTGCTCCCCATTCTGTCTCTGGTGAATTCTCCCACCCTGCTACCTCCCACCCATGGCCCATACCCCAGGTCTTGTGTGCATAAAAAAATAAATCTTGGGGAAAAAAAAAAAAAAAAAACAACCAACACAGTTACAGCTGCCTTCCACCAGGCTGAGGGGTGGGGAGCACAGACCTTTTCACTGTGCCCGCTGACGAGATCAAGTTGAGGCTTTTGAGATCCCATCAGATCTTTTCTGTGATTTTCCAGGGGTGCAGGTTACCCAGGTCTCAGGTGACTAAAAGGGAGAATGGATTGAGTGTCTTCAGTTAGCAGCTTCACAAAGGGTATTTTAAAGGTTCATTGACATGATATGTGTCTAGGGAAAAAAAAAAATCTGTAAAGGAATTATATGTCCAGGGAAGTAATTCTAAAGAGCCATAAAGAGGTCACAGTTTTTGTGTAGGGGATTAAAACCTAAAGAATTACGCGTAGACTTTGAACTCTAAGAATGAGTAACAAGCAGTGGTGATAATTAGAGAAGATGGATGTCCTCACCAGCCCTCCCTGTCTCGCTTTGAAGCTTAATTAATTAATGAAGTTAATCACATTCTCCTGGCGCTTCCTCCATTCTGTTTCAAGTCTACTGAAGGCTTGAAATTTCCAGCAAAATCCTTGGACAGTAAACTGCGCTAATTTGGGACAGTTTCAGTTCTTACAGCGTCTGTGCTCCCCACCCCTCAGCTTGGTAGAAGGCAGCTGTGCCTGTGTTGTTGTTTTTTTTTTCAAGATTTATTTATTTATGCATATAAGAACTGGGGTGTAGGCCATGGGTGGGAGGTGGCAGGGTGAGAGGATTCACCAGAGACAGAGTGGGAAGCAGAACAGGCAGACTGACTGAAACACACTGCTGAGGGGAGCAGCGAGTGAGACAGGAGAGGTCTGCTGCGCCATGTGGGTAGCTCCCTGGCCGGGGATCAAACTTGTGCTGCATTGGCCACGATAACTTCATAGTGCTGAGACTTAATGCCTTGCTCCACCAGGGAGGCCCCCAACTAGGTTTTGCCCCCAACTAGGTTTTAGATTGAAACAGACACACACACACACACACACTCACACACACACACAAAGCCCTATATTTGAATTGGTTATCAGTCTTTATGAGACAAATAAGCATAAGATTGTTACCTCTCAAACAAACACAGAGCCAAATGCTCCAACTGTCAATATTTATCCTTTAAAACCAGAAGCCAATTATACCCTAGCCAAGCCCTAGAAAATTCCTATCAGTTTGTTCTTATTTCTTGGTGAATTAATTAATATGAGATAGGATTAAATTTCAAATTCGGTACATTTTCAAGCCCTGATTGGCATTATAGCTCTCAGGACAAACACTATAGGCTATAGTTTACCTAAAATGTAAAAAGATTTTCTAAATCAAAGGAAAGCGATGGAACATGTATGGCATATCTATAACAACACAATTCCAAGAAGCATTTGATTTGAGTGGAAAAGTTATTGCCAGTGACAGAGATACTCTCTATGAGAAGCCAAAGGATATACTCTCTATGATAAAAGTGTTTATGTCCAAATTAAATACAGCCACTTAAATGGTAATAAAGCATGCAATGTAAGAAACTACCAATTTCTCATTGATTTTATTAGTTTAACTATAATATTTATTAAGAAAGCCTTGTCGATCTCAAATGTTTCTGATTTCATTATTTAATGAAAATAATTAAAATGTGCCTACCAAAGCTGATTGAGAGAAATATTTCCTCTATGGTTTATATGATTAATTTAATATCTACTACTATCATCCATTTCATTAAAGTAAGACTCAGTGGAATGAAAATGGGTTAAATAGTTTTCAGTATCTGTTTTGTAGGAAATGAAGCAGTTGGCTGACAAGAGATGCTGGCTATGCTGGGTAAACCTCCCAAGTGGATTCTACTCATTGTGAAAGAAAAGTTGGCAATCAACTTTTCCCTTCAGCCATGACATGCAGGTTTTCAGATGATAAGCAATCTGACCAGAATTATACAGAAAACTAATAAAAACATAATGCAAAAGAATAATCCTAAACAGGGCTCCATCATGGCGCAAGGGGTTAAGCACCTCACTATGAAGCAATCTACAGTCTCTGCAGCATGAGTTCGATCCCTGCTGGCCAGAGAGCATCCTACATGGTGCAGCAGACCTCTCCTGTCTTGCCTGCTACTCCCCTCAGCAGTGTATTTCAGTCAGTCTGCCTGTTCTGTTCCCCACTCTGTCTCTGGTGAATCCTCTCACCTCCCGCATCTCTGGCCTATACCCCAACTCTTGTATGCAAAAATAAATAAATAAATAAATAAAAAAGAATAATCCTAAAATACAGATGGAGCTTAGAAAAAACGGGAAATCCTAATAACTACGTTAATTCAACAAATACTTATTAGTCACTTTTTATATACCAAGGACTTTTTTTTTAAAAGATTTTATTTTTGCATGAACTGAGGGGCAGGCCAGAGGTGCAGGGGGTGAGAGGATTCACCAGAGACAGAGTAGAGAGCAAAATTTGCAGATCCACTGAAATGCACTGCTGAGAGGAGCAGTGGGTGAGACAGGAGAGGTCCACTGCACCATGTGGGTAGCTCTCTGGTCGGCCAGGGATCGAACTCAGGCCGCAGTGGTGATAGAGCTGAGACTAACCCCTAAATGTCCTTGGGCTCCATCATTGAACAAAACCGACAATATACTCTCCCTTTGCTGAGCTCACATTATACTTTGTGGGGTAAAGTTAAGACATAAATAGTAAACTTATAATTATTATAATAAATTTATTATGAGTAAGCATTACATGCACAGTCATGGGTGCGTGATAATGGAATTATGGAGAAGTTGCTGAGGACGCACTGGCTCTGCAGGTCTTTGTGCAGTAGAGCAGAAGCAACATTTGAAATGTAAGAACCAGCAGCTATTTTGAGAAAAATCTACCAATTAACAGTCATATAAAATTTTAAGCAGAGTGTTGAATATTCGATTATTGTAGACACCGAGTTAACACAGCAGCCTCATCTGTCAAGACAGCAAAGGGACGCAGCACCTTCAAGTTCAAAAATACACTGCATGCTTGTTTAATTTTTTTGATGAAACCAGGTAAAATAGAATGCACAAATTGTTTGTAAGAAACAAATATTTACTATTCCTATATGCACCAAGTACTTCTAAATTGAAGGCTACATATTTTATGAATTTCAACAGATAATAACAAAATATTTAATACATTATGCTAAAAATATTTCATTATTTATTATTCTCCTTATAAGAAAATCCACTTTAACAGCGAATCAAAGGGTAATCAGTAAAAATGAAAGAAAAATATATTAGAGTTATATCTAACTGTATATGCATATATTAAGAATTTTATGTTTAGGTTTATAGTCGCTTTTAAACATTTTTATTTTTTCTTAATTTCTTCTTTAAACATATGCTCACTTTTGTATCTAATTTTATTTCCGTAAGTCCTACTGATTTCTTTTAGAGTCCCTGATTTCTATGCATTTCAGATGCCACAAAAAGTGATTCTACCTCTGGGTTTATTCATTTGTTCAGTGATGTTAAAATCTAACCATGTTAATAACTTAGTATTTTTCTTTCCTCGTATCCAAATATAAATACTACTTTATATCCATGTTGAAAGGGATGGAATGTTCCAGTGAAAGAAAAACAACTTGGACTTTCCATTTGAAAAACGAATTATTTCTCTTTTCATTTCTTGAGTTTTAAAAATAATGAGAAATATTTGCATTGAGCTCATTTCTGATTTCAGATCACAGCTATGTTGAGGTGAAGGACATTTTGCTTTTCCTCAGGTAAAAGAAAGTGGCCCAATACGAGGGCACCAAAATAGTTTCCATAATAAGTCACCGTCATTTTGTCGCTTGGCTTTTTTCTCCTATTCCTTTATTCACAAGCTCTTATGAACACCACTTACATTTCCTTTCTCTGTGACCCTGGAGATGATGTGTTTTCCAGATGTTTTTTGTTTTGTTTTGTTTTGTTTTTTCCCTTTTGCCTGAAGATGAAAAGCCCTTTTATTTGGCAAGATGTTCAAATCACCATGCCTATGGATTTCTAAAAAATCAGCTGGAAACGTTAATAATGCAATGTCTATAACTTAGAAGCGGCGAGTGTGGAAACTAGAAAAGGGCCTGATGACCCACACGCGAGGGTGAACCGTCCTGCCGAGTGACGTGGGGAGATCAGGAGGCCGTCAGCCCGTCACAGAGTTTTAAGAGAAAAGAGAAAAAAAGCAGTGCCTCTCATGAATATCCCAGAAAAGACAAATTGAGAGTAGAATTAGATTTTCTTTGTGCTTGTTTTACCTAACATATTTTATTTTATTTTTTTAAGATTTATTTATTTATGCAAACAACTGGGGTATAGGCCAGAGATCCTGGGGGTGAGAGGATTCACAAGAGACAGAGTGGGGGACAGAACAGGCAGACTGACTGAAATACATTGCTGAGGGGAGCAGCTGGCCAGTCAGGAGAGGTCTGCCTCACCATGTGGGTAGCTCCCTGGCCGGCCAGCGATGGAACTTATGCTGCAGGGGCTGTGGATTGCTCCACAGTGTGATGCTTAACCCCTTGTGCCACCAGGGAGGCCCTTACCTAACATATTTTAATTGGAAAAGATGGAGAAAAATACAAACTAGACATTTGGTGGAGAATGTAACATAATACACAGCGATGGGGACGTGGCCTTGCTGTCTGTGATGTGATAACTCCATGTTGCCCCCATAAAGAATGTCAAAAATTAAAGTGAAAGGGAGAGCAAGCAAAAGAGGTTAGAAATACCTTTCTGTGCTACTTGCATTTTCTAATCTTAATAAGTCTATTTTCATGAGGTGAAAGAGTAAAAGAAAAATCACAGCAGTGCTGGAAAGCATCTTAGGAGTTAAATTCTTGCCATGCCTTATAAAAATCACAGTCTGCCCAAATCACCACACCAACAGTGAGTTGTTTAAATATGTCATAATGCATTCAGTTTCGGAGCCATTCTGAAAAAGGCTCTGCATTGCACACTGATTGTGAATATCCCACGCGCGTTGTCCACCTGTCACAGCAAAGGCGGGTGCTGATGAGGAGCATGCTGGGGAAAGACAGCACCGGCACCTGTCTACACAGACCCAAGTCGGAGCGTGAGACGATGCTTGGTGACCTCAATATTAATTAAATTCTATCCTGCTTGTGCTCATTTGTGCACATCCGAGATAACACTAACAGAACAATTTTTTTTTGGGGGGGGGATACTATCTAATCACAACAGAAGAGGCGTCTAAGTAGTCTACTTTGCGATGAATTGACATTTAGTTTGTTACTAATCAACAATAGTGCATCTCCTCACTTTCGGAAAAAAATGCCTTCTTCAATATTTTGCACTGATGGACTGGCTTCCTCTATGACGCCAGCACATGTTAGAGGATTGCAAGTTTTCTGATTAGCTCTAAAATTCTGATAGCGCTAAAGCTCAAAATGTACATGTGTTTTCAAGATGCTTATGGGTACAGCTCTTGATTATCTGTATGAATGGTGTGAAGTATTGAATTGATTAAATACACAGTGAAAATCATCAAAACTCATATTAGTTAGTTTCAACCACTCTCCCTGTACCTGAACCTCATAAGAAACCACAGAAGTTAAGCACGTATATGATAATATTATCCAGCACTAGGCTACTTCCCTGCCTAATCTATTAGCAAACACTGGCAGGAAAGTGATTTGAACAATAGGGATATAAAATAACAAGAGACAAAAAACAGTTGATGAATCTTGAGGACAATAGATTTCATGTTTATAAAAATAATGTAGAAATCATTGATGGTGTTGTTCAAAATGCGTTAAGAGCTGTTGAGTTTGGATTTTATCACAAAGTTTAATTTAAGGGTTAGATGTTACATTGTATCATATTTCCACACATCTTTAACAAAAATGTAATTTTCACTTGCCTCACTTCAGATTACTTTTTTCCACAAAATATTCGACCATACCAGAAAGAGCATGAACCTTAGAGACAGCCTGGACTTTTGAATTCCTGCTCAGCTTGATGAATAAGCACATGTTGATGAATTAGGATGTGGGTTTAAAATTGCTGAACCTTGCTTTCATCCTCTGAGAATGTATGTAAATAAGATATACATTATATATTTTTTGCCATGGGGTATGTATTAAACATAAGTGTAATTGGAATTTATTTGGCACATAATAAGCACTTTGGAAACAGTAGTTTTCCTTCTACCTTCCCAAACATGAATCCCATGTTTACATAGAAAACACTCCATTACTCAGTGTATTAAGTTCATATAAAGAGGTAATTAATAAAAATATTTGAAGAACTATGCTGAGGAATAGCAATACTTTTGGAATAAATTTAAATAGCAACAGAGGCCTCCCTGGTGGTGCAAGGGGTTAAGCATTAGCACTAAGAAGCTATCTGCAGCTACTGCAGCATGAGTTCTATCCCCTGCCAGGGAGGTGACACACATGGCACAGCAGGCCTCTCGTGCCTCTCCCGCTGCTCCCCTCAGCAGTGTATTTCAGTAGATCCGCCTGTTCCTCTGCTCCCCACTCTGTCTCTGGTGAATCCTCTCATCTCCTCACCCCCCGCACCTCTGGTCTGTACCCCAGTTCCTGTGTGCAAAAATAAATAAAGCTTTAAAAAAACAGCGACTCCCACAAGGCCCATAGTGATCAAGGTCAGAAGACCTTCATTTACCTTTATAAGCTTAGGTACTTTAGAGATTGTCTGGTTTCAGGAAACTAACTCTATGGTGATACCATAGGAAATAGCCTTGTAGATGCATGCCTTGGCGCGCAAGGTGGCAGTAAAGAAATCTAGCTTCTCTCTGTGTCTGGAAGGATACAGGGCAACCTAAACTTTTGTCTCATTCTTTAGAATGCTATGTAACAGAACAGCTAGAACTGCTATCTGTGCATGGGAAAACTAGTTGAGAACATCATATATTTTTGCTAGGAGGCATTGTTATAATACCCTATCTCACTTACAACATTATGTGTAGAACTTGCTTTTTTGATTTTATGGACCTTATAATAAGCTATGAGCTATCGCAGTGCAGAGGCAAAACAAGACGCAAGCTTATTAAATCTTTTCTTAAAAAGTTCTGAATTTAAATGTAACGACAGTATTTTGTTAAATTTGGAAAGTCAAGAAAAAGGAATGCCAACGCTGACGTGGAACACTCTCAGTCATAATTCAGAGCTGCTATGGGAATTTGAGCCTCAAGCATACAGAAAAGAAAGAAACAGAGACAAGGAAGCAGCCAAAATATAATTGGGAGCAGCTTGGAAAACCTTTTCCATACAACTCTTCTTGATGTCTGTGCTTTCAGTTGTAATTTTTAAGATTTTCTTTGAGAATTTTTCTCTTACTTTCCTAAATTATTCTACTTGGAAAAAAATGTGGAAGAGCAAGTGAAATGAAAAATGAGAAATATTTCACCACACTCTGTGTGCTCTAATTTGTCTTAAGATTTCACTCTCCTTAGAAATGCCCCTTTAGTCAAGGATTCATTCATTCTTCTTAGCAAACTTTAAGTAATTTTCTGCATTTCACGGAGACAGATCTGAAAATGTAAGCATTTCTTCACATGGACAGTGACATATGCCTGCTGACTCAGGGGCCCCTCCACCCTTCAAATCTTCTAATAAAAATAAGGCACTCAAGAAAATAAATTAGCACATTTCAAGCACAGGTTTACTCTGTAGTTCTTTACTCCATTATCATCACTGAATTAAATTAGGGAGATGTTAAAATTCTATTCTTTTCAAAGATATTATTTGATACAAAGTTGAAGGCTATTTTCCCATGATGTATGTGGCCAGAATTTGCAAACCCTGGAGATTATTTAGAAATATAATTATGTACAGATTATGAAAGAAATGTGTTTTGTGGAGCCTGGCTGTATATTCTTTTTTTCTGGTGGGTGATCTCATATATGACAGGGTCAGCCTTGATCTTCAAACTGGACTGCAAGTAAATATGAAAGAAAGATGACCGAGACTTGATCCTATTCTTTAATCACCAAAGATGTGAAATAAGCACAGAACTATCACAGAGAAATGCTACAAATCATCAATCAGACAAATGGCACCGGTAACAGTGACATGATCTTCGATTTCTCTGAATATCCACAGATATAAATAAAGCAACTAGAACAGCAAGTCAAGGAGACCATAACTGACCCGCATCCCAGATAAACCACAAGATGATGTTACCTGGCGTCCTCTTAACCATAGACTGTGAGATGTGTGAATTTGGAGGGAAGGGATGGGTCACGGGAATCACTTACAAGAGCAGTGAGACCAGGTCATTTTGACAATGAAGAGAGAAGGTGGGTAACAGACCAATGGATTCATGAACCAGAGAGCCAAGAAAGCAAACAGTCGAAGCAAGTTTACCAGAATGAAGTGATCCTAGTTCAGCCTGGAAGCTCAGCGGGTGTTCTGTGAAGGGCAGGCTAAGTGGGAGAGATGATTTCACTACGCATTTTGCTAGGGAGTCAGGAGAAACTTGGAAAGTTTGTGGGGTGTAGGTATAGTCTAAGCCTTATGAACATTATATGCCCACAATTCAGGCTGTTTTCTCAGATAAAATTTGAAATCAAGGAAGGGGAACGAAGGAAAGCTGGAAAATGATTGCCTAAGAATAGGATCAATATTTTAAAAAGACAGAGACATTAGGGCCATGAAAAGGGATCGAATGCACCGCAGGGGGTGTTTCTCGGGAAGATTCCCCTTGCTTCTTTGACACCTCATTGAATGTTGTCACTTGATCTCACGCTTAGGCTCAGCACTCAAGTGTATTCAAGTTGTCAACGTGAGAGGCCTGTTTCCTCCAGCAAGGTCAGCCTGAACTTCCCGCCAGAGAAAAATGACAGTCGTGCTCTCTGCTCTTTTCCGCCCCTTAACTAACCTGCTCATTTTTAGGTAACTAGAAAAGCACACAGAGTTTTAAGAAGCAATGCAGAGAGACGTCTGAACTCTTTATCCAGTTTGTCCCTGTGCTTAGACCTTGCACACCCATGCCAGGGGATCACAGCCAGGAGGTTGAACTTGCTACAGTCAAGATGAAGACAGTTCCGTCAATACCAGGGGCCCTTCTGTGGCCTTTTCATGGTAACACCGACTTCCATCCCACGCTCCCACCCTCTACTGAACTGCTAGTCACCACTAATGTATTCTCTGTTCTATAATTTTGTCATTTCAATGATGTTGATTTAATAGAATCATATAGGATGTGATCTTTTGGTATTATTTTTTTCACATGGCACAATTAGTTCCAGGTTCTTCAGGTGACTCTGTGCATCACCAATTCCTATAATAGTGTGGACGTTTCTCAAGATATTAAAAATAGACCTGGGCCTCCCTAGTGGCGCAAGGGGGTAAGACACAACCATGAAGCTATCCGCAGCCACTGCAGCATAAGTTCGATTTCCGGCCAGCCAGGGAGCAACCCACGTGGCGCGGCAGACCTCTCCTGACTCGCCCACTGCTCCCCTCAGCAGGGTATTTTAGTCAATCTGCCTGTTCTCTTCCCCACTCTGTCTCTCGTGAATCCTCTCACCCCCTAGACTTCTGGCCTATACCACAATTCTTGGGTGCATAAATAAATAAATCTTTAAAAATATAATAAAAATAGATCTACCAAACAATCCAACAATTCCTGTCAAGGTATCTATCCAAAGAATGTAAAAGTATTAATTCAAAAGGATATATGTACACCTATGTTTAACACCTATTGAAACGATTTACCAAAACCAAGTTATGAAGCACATGAGTACCCAGGGACAGATGAATAGCTCAAGAAGAGGTGTGATGTACACACATGGAATACTAGTCCTTTCTAGGAGAGTTCACTGCCTGAAAGTGGTTTGGTATTTGATTCTTTATAAAACTATCTTAACTGTGTAGAAATTAAATCGACACTCCTTACTTCTAATCTTACAATTTTAAAAGTCATACATCAAAGAATTGTTATTCCACTAACTAATTAGCAGGTAAATTTGTAATACTTCCTTCTTTTAAGGACACTAACATATGAGTGGATAATGCGAATAACAAAAAATTGTTGAAATACATTGTTTCGCCAAGATATTTAAACTATTTTATGCTACTCCATAAGCTTCTTAGGATTAAAGTGGAAAAGCTAGACATTATATTTATATAAAAAAACCTGTATTGTCTACATAGACTATGATGCAAAATACTAAGAGAATTACAACATCAAGCACACACAACGGAGAACTCATATGAGGCATGCAAAAGATGAAATTTATTGTAAAGAACAAAAGAGAAGTTGCTTTGTTTAAAATGTGATGGAGAAAGATTTGGCTGGCTTTTTTCTCTGGCATGATAAAAATACAGACGTCCACGTCTAGAATCGGATGGACATTGTCATCATATGGAACAGGACAGCACAACATGCACTTGCAGCACATAACAAACCCATTTTGTATCAATTTCTTTTTTTATCTTTTTTTCTTTATATATATTTTACATCATTGTTCATTTTTAAACAATTTTCCTCACCCCCCTCACCTCAGGTGGAGTCCCTGTGGAATTTCCTTCACCAGTTTACCTCTGCAGCATCACCTCAGTCCCCTGTGCTGCTCCCTTCCTCCCTAGGATTCCTCTCCCTTCTCCCCTGCAGGTCAGTTTAAAACACAAAGCCATTACCTGGGATTATGGCTGCTGCAGCCCTTGAGAAAAGAGTCAACACCAATTTGAAATCCTCAGTAGGCTGTTCTGATTCCCTTGCCTTCTTCCTATATCATCCAGATTACCAGCAATCACAGGAAGAGTGAAAGCTGGAGAATCCAGAGGACCAGGGGGTAGGGGTAGTGGAAGGTAATTTAGATCGTTTTTGAGGCAACAAGCAAATAGCATCATATTGGAGCAAAGATCATCCTATTGGTCAATGGAAGTAGCTGCATCGTGACTTAAGACTAGCACCAAGACCACATACTCTCATTCCTTGCTGTGTTCGTTCCAGGCCACACAGGGGAATGACCCTGATTCAATCAGAATCAAGCACAGGTGACGCATGAGATCACAGCCCAGGCGGCGTCCAGAGGGCTTCCTCGAGCTGATGATGCACCCACATTTCAGCAGTTTCTATAGATGTTTGTCTCCCAGCTTCTTCTTACCTTTCCTGATTCGGAATAGCTGGAGGTGGAGCCTAGAATCAATATTTAAGCAAACAGCCAACTAAACTCGTCTAGGTGATGTGCTCACACGGTCAAATTTCAGAAACCACTTCACACAGTACATACATGTGGTTGCTGTATGTCGGCTCTTGTGCATGAATGAACATGAGCTCAGGGAGTGTCTCAGAGGTAGGATTTTCAAAAATCAAATAGAAAAAATGAGGATGAGCAGAGGAAGGTGATTCCATGACCAAACTCTGATCCTTCATTTTAGCTGAAATAACGCCATTTAGAGATGGTCCGAAGTACTTCCCACTAACACAGGCAAGATAAAATAGATTAGAATTGTGTATAACTGTCAAATGGGCTATAATAACTTTGATGTTTAATGTTTTATTCATTATTTTATGGCCTCACAGTATTTATAATTCCATTAGCATTGCTAAACTGAGAAATATAATGTGCTGGCTGGAAAACCATTAATTCTTTTGAAAATATGAAAGGTGTTAGGCAAGGTTCAAAATCATTTAAGACTACGGGTGCCAAAGAACTGCTCCTCTCAGAGAAAAATATGGATATTACTTTCAATTTGTTTCTGCCACTCAAGATTTGCAATTTAGTCGTGTCATTTTGATCAGAAAAATAATTCAAGAGGTATTTATTGATTGATAGCTACTCTCTGTACTTAAAATGTTACATGTTAAAAGGTGAAGGTTGCTTCTGTAAGGCAAGGATGTTAAATTCTCAGATCAAAAATACCTGTATTATTTAAAAGGGGCTAATAGCTGAATTAATCCTAACTGTTCACAGATGTGTTCGCAGATGAATGACATAGTTCAAACATGGGTAAGTGCTCTGAATGATAAGTTAAAGATATTTCCAAAATCCTGCCTCTGAGCTGTTCGTAGCTAATCAAACTCCTCTGGCATGAAGTCGCCAGCTGCTCATCTTTCCAGAAGGCGGGCATCCTGTCAAGTCTGCCAGGTCACCAGGCAGTAAAAGCAAACACATTCTGTTACCTCAGAGCAGACCTGAGGAGCCAGGGAACTGTGACTCAGCAAAGTCATACAACACAGAGTGATGCCAAGAGAAAATCCACTGAGCCTCCACATTGTCCCTAACCTACTGTGGCTCATACATGACTCACCAGTCAAATGACACCCTTGTCCTCAGCAGCAACACACAGCCCACATCTCCAGAATGTGGAGATGATCAAGATGCCCTCCTGCCCGCTTCACTACTTTTCTTAGTCTTTGAGGGGCGTGTTTGGGTGTTTATTCTTCATTAAATAGCCTGTAATATAATTTCTGCTATCTTTGCTAGATTTGTAATGTATGCGTTTTAATTTTGCTAACCATTCATTTTTGAAACTAGAATATTTTCTATTAAGATGAAGATTATTTGTGATCATGGGGGAAAAGCATAAAACTGGGGGATATAGAATGGTTTATGTCTTGAGACAATACATGGATCGTTTTCTATTTATTTAAAAATCACTTATCTTTTCTAAATAGCTATGTGTGTTGGTCTTAGACATGGAAATCACAAAATGATTGCCTTCACATGGCTTATATTCCTTTTGGAGAAGGCCAATGAATAAATAAGTTGTCCATGTGGAGGAAATGTTAATTTTAAATAGCATGTTCAGGGAAAGACTCACCCAAAAGGTAAATTCAGCAAAATCCGGGTGGCAGAGGTTTCCTGGTGACTTTCCTTCCCCTTCTGTCTGCACACACCGTTGTCCAGCTATAGGCGCCTTTATCATCCGGGAAACCAGATGTGACTCTTTGCAATGAAATATTGTGTAAGTAATGCATGAAATTTCCACCATACTTGCTTTTTAAAAAAGATGAACCTTTTTATGTCCATCTGTGAAGATGGTAACAGTGCTCAAAACAAATAATAATAAAAACAAAAAAGACAGCACATGATAAGCCTACAGTTAAGAGAATCAGCTGACCACATAGAAATACATATCTCATTTCATATATTTCACTTAGGATCTCGTTAACTATAAATCTTAGCCTTTATTTAAATAGCACCAATCAGTCCCAAGTGAAGTTGCTTAGACAACCTTTGGAAGATGAGGATTTTGCGGGGCAGAGGGAGGAATCAGCACAAAGTTCCTGAGCCAGCAGCATCCCTGGCACATTGGAGGGATATCAGGAAAACCTGTGCAGAGCGATGGAGAGAACAGGGTGGAAGTCTCAGGACATAGGTCAGTTAAGAAACAGAGTCCGTTTCAGTTTTCTAATTTGAATAGTTGATTCACAGTAGAAATTACAAAATCTGCAATATTGGTAAACTTGTGTAAGGAATTTAGCTCTAAAGATCTTAGAATACACTTTTTTAAAAAAAAGATTTATTTATTTATGCATGCAAGAACTGGGGTACAGGTCAGAGGTGTGGGCAGTGAGAGGATTCACCAGAGACTGAGTGGGGAGCAGAACAGGCAGACCCACTGAAACACACTGCTGAGGGGAGTAGCGGGGAGACAGGAGAGGTCTGCTGCGCCATGTGGGTCACCTCCCGGGCCAGGGATGGAGCTCATGCCATACTGCAGTGGCTGTGGATAGCTTCACGATGCTGCAAATTACCCCTTGTGCCACCAGGGAGGCTCTTAGAATACTCTTAAAGGAATTAGTGCAGAGGACAGACTTGCTGTCAAGATTATGACTTGACACCAAGGAGGCAAAACTGAAGCAGAAAGAGCAATCAGGAAAAATTCTAAAAAGGTGAAATCATCTGTTACTTGATTTAGGGAGCTAATTCCGATTATGGTCAAAGTAAAGATGGTGGTGAGAAAAGTTTAAAATTTGCATCTATTTTGGAGGACAAACAATAAGATTTTCTAGTGGTTCGGGTTGGAACTGTGAGAAAAAGAAATAAGTCAAAGATGAACCTAAATGTTTGTCTTTAGTTCCTAGAAGAATGAAGTTTACTGTAGGGACAAGGTGGGGCAGGTTCAGGAGGGACAGTGACGTGAAATACACCTTGTTTGGGACATGTTAGGCTTTATGTCTGTTAGACATGTAGTTGGTTGGATATCTAACATTTCCATAGCGAGTTGACTAAAAAATGAGGAGCATAGGGGAGTTTCAGGTTAGACACCTCACTTTATGTCAAAATTGCATGGTATTTATAGCCTTTGATGGAATGATCCACCCTCAGGAAGTTGATGAAGACATAAGATTTTCAAAATCTTTTACTCAAAATCCCTCTAAAGTGACTTGTAAAGTAATATTTCCTTACATTTTAAAATTGACATTTAAAATTTCATTCTGTCATTAAATATTCCAGATTATAAAATCTGTCATGTAGAATCTGTATGAAGATTAGGAACTATAACTGTGACATTACCCTTCTATAAATCCAGTAAAATCTAAATATTATCACAATTTGTTTTCTGCTACAAACCTTTTTTAAGAATATGTAAACAATTTTTCCTTTATTAATGTCATTTTTTCTTTTTATTTCTTGAACTTGTGTTTTCTTTCCATGTCTACTACTACTTCATATTTCTTTACAAAAATTAAAACAGATTCATTGAATTTAATTTTATTTACTTCCTGTGACCTTAAATTTCTAATATTAATATTTTATGGATTTAATTTTGCTAAATTGAATGAGTTTTTACTCAAAGAAATGAACAAAAACATGTTATACATTAGAAAATAATTATTGGGCCTCCCCGGTGGTACAGCGGTTGAGCGCTGGGTTGCAAAGCTGCCCGCAGCCTCTGCAACGCTGGTTCGATCCCCGGCCGCCGGCTGAGGGTCCCACATGGCGCACAGACCTCTCCTGCTGCCCGCAGCTCCCCTCAGCAGTGTACTTCGTCATTCTGCCTGCTCTGCTCTCCACTCTGACTGGTGAATTCTCTCACCCTCCCATGCTTCTGACTGTACCCAGTGCTTGTATAAATAAATAAATAAAAATAAATTAAAAAAAAGAAAATAATTATTGACAAATCATAATTGCAACTGCATCTCTTATTGAGATATGTGAGACTTTTCTCCTCTTCAGATTAATTCATTTATATTGTGGAGGACCATTATCTGCTACTAGAATCAGAAAAACTCATTGAAGATTAAAAGTATGAAGAAAAAGGGATGCTGAGCTCTTGATATATACAATACTTACAGGAGATAACAGATATGTTTTATTTACAATAGAGGCAGCAATATTTTATTTCTTAGAGGAATGAAAAAACTAAGAGCTGATGAGAGCTGATGAGAGACAATGGCCAGGAGACTCACATCTAAGTAAAACGTAAGATTTTCCACTCCACGGCAATTTTTAAAAATAAGTTAATGGAAATGTTTCTTTTCACATCTGAATAAATGTTCTAGAAACTATAAAACAAGGACATGACTGGCACATATTCAATTTTTTCAAGATTGCAACATTGACTGATTGGAAGTAAGGCTGAACGTGTCCGCTCCTCTGCCTTTAAGTCATGAAAAATGTGCAGTTGCAACACAGAATTAATCATGGGTTGAATGACTGCACCCTGCTAGCCCTTTCTCATTACTGAGCTGCAAGCAGGAAACTTCTTGACAGATCGGCATTTCTCAACATCATTTTTGCAATTCTGGAACATTCTAACTTTGACATAGAAAATGAAGATGGCGGGGCTAAGTAACAGTACAGGACTGCTGCCTTTCCTGTTTCTCCCGACCCCTTGATTCATTCTACCAGGATCTGCCTTCCACTAACCATATTGGCCTCTTAATGAATAGGGTATGAAAGAGGCAAGATCATGAAATAAATTTTAACCACTTATTTCACTCCTTTCTATAAAAAGACTGTACTTAGCACAATTTCTTTGACCGTTGTTCCCATTTCAGGCACATATAAGTTTGAGGCCTTTTGATGGCTGAGTAGTATTCCATGGTCTGACTGTACCAGTTTGATTAACAGTTGTCATGTGAAAAGAATTGTGGGATGTTTCTTATTTGGGGCTATTACAAAAAAATCTGCTATGAAAGTTTATGTAAGTTTCCGATGGGAACATGTTTCATTTCCCAGGGATAAATACACAAAGGTACAGCTGTGGTGTTGCATGGATAGTAGGAGCTTAATTTCGTAAGATGCTTCCGTCAGCTTTTTCAGAGTGGCTGTTATTTTACATTCTCACCAGCAACATAGGAGTGATCCAGTCTCTCTGCATCCACACCAGTATTTGGTCTTATCCCTTTTTTAAATTTAGACATTCTGATAGGGATGTAACTAATCAGTTTGTTCTTGAGAAGTCTTGTGAAAGAAGGATCTGAGTCATATTTGCCTCATGGATTCACTCATTAACCATAGCTGGGTTTGGTATGCTACCTCGGGTGTACCTTTATTCTATTTTTAAAGTTTCTTTTGTAAAATCTTGCCTATGTCTTCCCCTTATAGCTGAGCATCTAGGGAGGACAGTGTGTGTGCATGCGAGTGAGAGAGAAAGAGAGAGAGTCAGGGACAGAGATAAAGAGAGAGAGAGATTGAGAGGGGGGGTTGGCTAAACGCCAGAATCAATGGGCGAGAGAGACCATGTGAGTAGCAGATGGTGTTTTATGGAGTAGAGGAATGTGGGTGTTATGGGTACACAAAAGCATGAAGTATAGAAGAAACTTTATACCTTTCTGCTTCTTGCATATATACTTTTTTTTTGCCAAGTCTTACATATTTAATTTTCTTGATGTTTCTTTTTAATTTCTTTCCTTTGCCTTTTTCACAGTCATCACCAGAGCTCAAATTCCCATTCTCCCTTTGCTCTACTCTCTCCAGTTCTTCCCCTTCTTTACAATTACACTTTGCTCATTTGGGGTGTCTCTAATCACACCCCATCCACATGCATCAGCCCCCAGTAACATTTTCCACAGAATTGTCATCACATTCAGTAGGTTCATGGCTTGGATGAGTCTAAATAGATCATATCTCATCTATTCAGAGAAAGAACAGCTTATTATTTGCAGATAATGGAGTCAAAGAATGTGAATTGCTCCATAAACTGTCTCCCCAATCGGGGCTATCTAAGGTCTTTCGGGGGAAAAAAGGACAGAGTAGGGGAAAGGGAGAGCTTGCAGATTGGACGTTGGAGGTACTGAGAGTTGCTGGACTTCTGTCCGTCATCCAAACAGGCTCAGATGGGTTCCAGCTGCCGCAGATATCCCATATTCAGAAAATGGTGGTTCAACTGTTTCCCTAGGCAGAGGTTCAGCATAATAATGAAGATGGTGTGGATTTGGGGTCAGGAACAAAAGTACTGGGTATGTTCTGGCAGGCTGCTCCAACTGGTTAGAGGTGGTTGAATCTGGTTATCTAGACAGAGGGAAATACACAGATTAGTTCAACACTGTGCCTCTGAGTAAGTCGAAGGGATGGCTTGATAAGAAGCATGATCTTCCTTGAGTGAACACGGGGAGGGGAGCAGCACAGCCCTTTCTTTCCTGGGATTCTGAAGCCCTGGAATTATCTACGTTAACCACCATTCCTGTCCTCTGAAGTCCTGATTTGACAACAGAATTAAGTACCAATCACTCCAACTCAAACTTTTCCGTGTATCACTACTTTGTCTTAAAACCACATACTGCCCTTCCTCATCGCCCTCTCAATTTGGAATCCTCACTTTTATTGGATGACTCCATTTGCTCTTTTCTCTCCATGTTTTTACTCATTCATTCCTCTCTTATCCTCTATGAAATCCCATTAACTTTCAAAGTCCATTGCTAATGCCAATTTTATTTATAAATTTGAATACTATCTATGTTTCTTTTACATATACTATATGGCTATGCCATATCATAGTTATTTTCCTACTTATAGTTCCAATGAGCTTTTTGAGAGTAAAAGTAAATTATGCCCAACTTCATATGCCATTTGCTTGGACTGATATAAAAATATCATAGACTGGGTGGCCTACAGACAACAGAAATTGATTTTTCATAGTTCTGGAGCCTGGAAGTCCAAGATCAAGGTGCCAGGCAATCCATTCCTCTGTTGAGACCCTATTCCTCTCAAGATGGTTACGTTCTCTCTTGTCCTCTCATAGCAGGGGGGAATTCTCTGGTGTCTCTCCAATAAAGGCTCCAGCCTCATCATGAAGGTCTCACCCACACCCATGACCTCATCCTAATCTAATTGCCTCCCCCAAACACTTTTCCAAGTACTGCACATTAAAGTTCAGGGACTCAATATATGAAATTTAAGGGGACATATCTGGTCTATAACACTAAATATGATTTAACTCAGTACTTTAAATATAGTCATTTCTCAATAAATACTTGTTGAACAGTAACAGAAAAACTTTCAAAAAACAATTTGAGGGCCTCCCTGGTGGCGCAGCAGTTGAGCACTGGGTTGTGAAGCTGCAGCGCCGGTTCGATCCCGGATGCTCCCCGGCACCAGAGGAGGGTCCTGCATGGCGTGCAGACCTCTCCTGTCACGCCCGCTGCTCCCCTCAGCAGTGTATTTCGTCAGTCTGCCTGTTCTGCTCCCCGCTCTGGCGCTGATGAATTCTCTTACCCTCCCGCACTTCTGAGTGTACCCAGTGCTTGTATAAATAAATAAACAAATAAATCTTAAAAAAAACAAAAACAATTTGAACAATTTCAAAAAACAAATTCCTGATTTTCAGCTCCTACACACCACACACACACACACACACACACACACACACACACAGAAGAAAATGAGGCAAGGATTCTGTCTCTAAGGATTCTCCAGTAGAAAGGCAACCCTGCATTACACTAAAAAAAAAAAAAAAAAATGACCTTGGCAAAGCAATTTAAAAAACACATTCAAAAAGGCTCTAGTGTTTTTCCAGATTCATTTCTTTAAAAATGTGTATCTTACTTTTGGGGAGATGACTATGATTAAAGAAATATTTATAAGAAAAAATAACAAGTTAATTAGTAAGCACTTTGGACAATTCTCACATTAACTCTATGTCGATTTTCTTTTTTCGTTTGGCGAAATGTAGTAGTACAGGCTTAAGTGATTGTAATGATGCATCGTGGCAATCTTTGTTTAATTCAGTATCCAAAACCCCTTTTTTTCTCTTAAATTTTACAGACCACTTTTTTCCATGATATTCTTTATTGTTTTAGCAAACAAATGTATGCAATAAAAAAACGTAATTCTTTGCAGTACAAATTTAAATATAATGACTATAGGGCCTCCTTGGTGGCACAAGGGGTAAAGCACAGCACCATGAAGCTATCCACAGCCTCTGCAGCACAAGTTCGATCCCCAGCCAGGGAGCTGCTCACATAGTGCAGGAGACCCCTCCTGTCTCCCCCACTGCTCCCCTCAGCAGTGTGTTTCAGTAGATCTGCCTGTTCTATTCCCCACCCTGTCTCTGGTGACTCCTCTCACCCCCCCACACCTCTGGCCTGTACCCCAGCTCTTGTATGCATAAATAAATCAATCTTTAAAAAAATAAAAATAAATTAAAAAAATAAATATAATGACTAGAACATTGTATGGTAAGTTTGGAAGGGAGCACTTAACTTCCCCAGAAGACTGAAGAAGCATCACCAGCAAATCTTTATGGAAGCCAAGTTCTATGTCTTTCCCTCAAAGCACAGGGCCTAGAGCCTAACTGTGAGGCACTGAGAAGCTTCAAAACAAAGCACCTTACTAAATTCATCACAGTGTTGTGACAGACTCAAAAGTAACCTTGGCCAGTGGAAGGCAAAACTTCCTTGAAACTAACCACATGTTAGCTGGTAGGTAAGAAAAAAAACAGGGACATGTGCTCCCCTCCAATGAGAGAGTATAAGGTTGACTTGTAGTCTGTTTAAACTACAAGCTATGGGGAATGTTATTCAGTGTCTGAATGACACAGACTTAAGACCACTGTGTCTAAGCGTAGCTGGAGAAAATGATCAGAGCTGAGGTGGTGATACGTGAATGAAAAAGACCTGATCCGTGGCGCTGTTCAGAGCCCTACTGAGTCATGACACTGCACTGTGTTTCTGGCTCTGTTACCTCCAGCCTTGGCTCTCCTACCTTCCCAGATTCTGTGAACGATGTAGACACTGGCAACAAATCCCGCTTTTTCCCCAAATTAGCGAGACTTGGCTTACTATGCTGCCTGTCAGGCAGTCCACAAGCTGAAAGATGTGCCTTCCAGAAAGCCTCCCGGGTGCAGTCTACCTCACCTGGGCAGGTGATCCATTACCTGCCTAGCATCTTAACTTATTGCCACCATATGGAAAAACTTATTTTTCTACATTTTGGTATCCATCAAAATAACCCACTATTCTTATTTTGAGTTGCATTCTACTGGCAGCCATATTAATATTAATGAGGCCTTCTGGTTATCCTTACACATGCACATGCACCCAGGTACAATTTTCTTTTATATTCTCCAACCTCCTGGGAAGAATTGTGTAATCCAGCCTCCCAGAGTGAATCAAGTTGACAACACTTCCAAGACTGAAGGATCAGGGATTCCCCTGTCCTTTTGGGAAGTGACCCATCTGGGGTCAGGAGAGCCTGGCTCCCTTTCAAATCTCAACAGAACTATTTCCTGCCTCCAATTTGTCTTGTCATTCTAGTCCATTCTATACAAACACTGAGATTTCCTGACTGTTCTTCTCCAGTTAAAAATTACAGCGATATCATGACCTTTAATTTATCAGAGTGTGGGAGGTTTTGATGGCTGTGTGCCATGTGAGGGGCATGACGTCTTTCCTCTCACAGTAGAGTAGACGGAGCCTCTGGCTGAGGACACGTCTCTGGAACCGGGACCTGGTGCCCCACATGCCTCCACGGAAGGTCCCTCTAAATCCTCAGCACATGGTTGAAAATAGAACCAAATTTATTACACAACTTTAGAGTGGAATGAAAAGAATGTGCAATTTTCAGAGAAGAAGAGAAAGGTTTAGTGAAAAGTATAAAGAAACAGAACAGACTCAAACTTCCCCAAAGTTGACTTTGGAAGACAAAGCCAAGGGCAAATTAATTCCAGTCCCAGTTGTGCAACAGCCAATAAAGGCGCTTTTGACACAGAAGATCTGGGGAAGGTTTCCCACAAAAGGGGAAATGTGTCTCGAATTCATGTGGACAAATTGAGAGGAGATTTTTACTAGTGAAAAGAAATCCTTCCTAAATGAGCGGTAAGTAGAACTGAACACGCAAACACACAGCAACTATAACAACAGAAGACAATTATTTGTTTCAGCCACAACATGTGATGTGCAGAACAGGAAAAGCAATCAACAAAATATCATTTACATAATCATGTTAATATAAATACTGAATACTGATACAACAGCATTCAAGAGAGTGACAGATGACACCATCCAGCTGTGAAGGCCTGTGTCCACGCCGACTAGTCAGAACAAGAACTACCCCAGTGACTAATCATTTTAGCCATTGGTTCTGAGAACAGGGTGCGGTAAAATGTGGTGCAGACACAGGACATACAGGGATGGAAAATACCCCCTGGAGGGCTTTGCACTGAAGGAGAGCTAACCTTCTTCTTTCAGATTCATTAGTAGGCATTGTCTAAGCAATGGAAACTAAAAATATTTCAACAGGAGCATTCTACTTGGAAAGCATGATCAGAAAAATGATAAGCTATATGAGAAGAGAGATAGGAGGATTTTTTTTAATCTAAAAAAATATACACAAATATATACACATAAAATATATATTATATGCACAAAATAAAATATATACAAGTATAACACATAAAATCTTAGTTTTCTTTCATTTTAAAATGCATACATATGGAACTTTGATCAAAAGAGAAAGCAAAAGTTTCATGTCCTGAGTGTCCATCTGATTCCTTTTCAGTATTGCTCACTCATTTGATTGCTTTGCAGCGTCTGATTGCTTGTTAGTCTGACGCCCCTTCTGTGAGGACAGAGAGAGCAGATGTCATCTGTCACCCAGCAAGCATGCTCTCACCAAACACCGAATTTTCTGGATTCCCTGATCCTGGATATCCCAGCCTCCATATGGAAACTATGAGACATGAATACTGCTTGGGTTACCCCATCTGAGGTATTTTTATTATGGCAACCAAAATGGACTGATATATATTTTTTCATTTCGTATTATGCACTCAAATATTAAGTGTCAGAAGATAGGAGATCAAATTATTTGTCACCAAAGGACTGTTCACACAAATAAAAAATAAATTGTGCAAAATACATAATGCAATCAGAAAACATAGATGAGTCAACAGAAATGTGTCCTTATTTAAACAACAACAAAAAAAGAAATTGCTAAAATTATACAAAAATGTCTAAGCAGGCAAATCCTATAATAAATTTGCACAACTTTTTGGAAAGATATTTTAATGTGACATCGAGAACATACTCTCTTTTAGAACAGTTTGCGATCATTTTTAAATAGTGCAGTTATATATAAACACTAAGAGATTTTTCTAAAACCTTAGTATTAGGAGGAAGAACGCCAAAAGGCGTACAGTGCAACTCTCTGCCTTATGTGTTTTTTTCTAGGAGTTAGAACAATTTATAACACAATATTAAACTGCATAAATTCTGTCTTACTCTGATCATTCTCTGCCAGATGACCCCTCAGGTTTCACTATAACCCCTCACTGATTTGCCACCGTTCACCTGTGTGAGTCTGAAATCTCTCTGGCACAAATTAGAATCAATAGCAACTCATCCCTTCGAAGCCCAGGGATCTTATAAGCTCTTGAATTCACGTTTAAATCACAATATGAACTAATCAATAAAACAAGGTTATCGAATTAGAAGAATGTGACACTCAGAGGCAAAGCTTCCCGGAGGCTTGATTTATGAACTTTCATCAAACTTCTGATTGAAGAATATAGTGCAGGCTCTATGGACAAGAAGAATGCAGAGTTAGTTCTGCAGAGTTAGTTCTCTTTCTTCAGGGGATTCTGAAATTCCATGATGTGTACACTTAATATGGGAGAAATTTTCTTTCTATTTTTCCAAAAGCTGCTCAAGTTTCCATCATTCTCATGTATGCTAACCCATTCATTCTCCGTTCTCCTGGGTGACTGTTTTGTGTTTTATCTTCTCTATTCTAATACCTAACATCACCTCCCTTACGCCTATTCTTACAGGTGATTTTTCCTGCTTCACTAAGAAAATAAGAACCGTCAAAAGATACTGTCTGCGAGGGCCTCACACCACAGAGAGACACCAGTGTCTCCACCTGTGAATTGTGGTTTCCGTCCTGTCCATCTGGAAGTATTTTCTGCCACTGTCTAAAATGTAGTATGCATACTAGTACCCTTTCCTCTCATTCTTCAAACGTGAAGTTCCAGAAAGTCTCCCCCTTCTTCCAGGCATCATCAAAATTCCTCAGTCAACTGAATCATTGTCTTCAGCAACAAAGGTGTAATAATGTCTCTGATCCTTAAAAAAAAATCCTCTGCTTCCCACCTCATCCCTGGGGAGCTTCCCACGTCTTCACTCCCAACCACTTCAAAACCTCTAGAAAGAAAGAAATAAATAAAAGTGAACTAGAGTCACTGTCTTCAGTTCTCTTCTTCCCACTTTCTCTTTAATCCACTTTAACCAGCTTTCGTTCTTACCATTCCATCAAAGCTTCTCGTGAGATCTTGGACTTCCACCTTGCAAAACCTAAGCAAATGCAGGTACGTGTTTGCTACTTTGCTTTTACCGAAGCCCTGCATGACCAGCTGTTTTTGCTAAGCAACAGAAACCTGGGGGGATTGTCACTTTCCCATTGGTGAATGGTGCAATGGTGATATGAAAACTCTAACAAGCTAAAGTGGTGCAAATCCAAAAAGCAATTCCCACTCATTAATATAGAAAACTATTTGAGGATCCCCCCAAAAAGAATATAACACATCAATCCAAATAACACAAAAAATACCAAATAACACCAACATCTGGTAAAGGCAGAAGTGATATAGAAAAAGCCAGCCTCTGGGATGGAGTTCTGGGAAGGACTGAGCAAGACCATTCTCTCCTCAAGGATGGCTGCTGCAAAACCAAGGTGTTTTGGCTTTGGGGTTACCCTTGTCACTAGCAGCAGTTCCATGGTTTCAGGTTTCTTTTTTTTTTTCATAGCTCTCTCCACCACTTTTTCACCTGCCAACCTGCAAGATGGGAAAGAGAACTCAGAAACCACTGTTTAATTTGCCTTCAAAACATCACACACTACTGACCTTGCACCCATATCAGCATTGTACCTCTAATTCTCTGTGTGTTCCTTCCTCCCCATTGGAACTGGAGTGTTCCCAATTCCCAACCCACTGACTTCTCCATATACTCTCAGTCTATTGTTTATCCTGCCAATCTCATAACTTTAATTTATATGTTAACAAATTTGAATATGTAGTGCCTATGTCTCTCCCTTGAACTCCAGGCTCAAATATGCAACAGAATACTCAACATCTTTATTTACATGGTACCATAGGCATCTCAAAATTTTAAAAAATTGAATCCATCATCATAATGCTCTGTCTATGCTCAGTCCAAAAAATAATGGCAATTGCATTATTGTGCTTGTATCATCAAGATATATTAAGAACAGACCTTTTAACACCCTCTACTGCTGCCAGGCTGGCCCAAGGCACAACTATCTCCTGCCCATTTTATTTCAATAACTTTCTAGTTGATATCCTGGTCTTCTCTCCTCTTTCCTGCAGTCTAATCTTAATACAGAAGATAGGATGATCTTTTTAAAAACCTGTCATACTATGTCACGCTCCTGCTCAAAAGCCTCCCATAGCTTTTCATCTCATTAAGAGGAAAAGCCACGTCTTTGTGGCGGATCACACAACCCCACGTCACTGAAGCTTCACCACCTCTGACTCATCTGCTGCTATGTATTCACCTACCTGCCCCTTTCAATCCAGCTGCCCGGGATACTTTGCTTTCTTGTGCCTGGAGACTTGACTTCCAGATCATCTGCCTAACTGCCCCCTCACCTTCCTTAGATGTTTGCCCAGAAGCTACCATTTCAATGGAATCTGATTTACCAACTTATATAGCACCTGTGCTCCTGTATCCCTTCCTCAGATTTACATGTATCAAAGAATTATCATCAACGGAAGCATTCCAAAATCACTTATTTACTTTATTAGTCACCCTCCCACCTAAATAGAACATTCGCTTCTTAAGATTATAGACCATTTATTGGATGGATGCATGGAAAAGAAGCTGTTGAAATGATGGGGTATTTTACACTTGAGAGCTCTTCACAGTGGGAGGGAAATCTGGCAAATCTTACATTTTAAGTGTGGAATTTCTAAATGACTCTTGAACAATTTAAGAACATAATTACAAATACTCACATTACAGTGAAAACGTTTTGTTTTTCATTTGAGTTCTTTTGGTTACTCTTCGTATAAACCCAAACTGCCTCTAACCACTTCTCAACAAGTCCCAATGGCGCTGAAAAATGTGACCCAGGACACAGCTTCACTCTCTTCCCAAAAGCAACTGTTTTTAATACTTGTCCTGTGAATTCACTTCTATCTCTTCAGTCACCTCTCTCTGAGTAGCTGATCTTGACTTGTGCTTTAGAAAGAGAACAGTCATTACAAGTGAAAAAACCCGGGCAGCCCGGAGCTCTGCTACATGAAAAGCAGGTGTGAGATGTTTGCATCAGTGCATGGGCAGAGACTGAGAGGGAGCTCTGTTAGATTTTTGTCCTCTACTTATACTCAGGAGGAGCCACCCCCAAAGTCCCAGCCCCAGATTTCTTCCTTCACAGCATCGATTTTTTTAAGATTTATTTATTTATGCATACAAGAACTGGGGTACAGGCCAGAGGTGCGGGGTGTGTGTGAGAGGATTCACCAGAGACAGGGTGGGGAACAGAACAGGCAGACCAACCAAAATCCACTGCTGAGGGAAGCAGCGGGCGAGGCAGGAGAGGTCTGCTGCTCCATGTGTGTGGCTCCCTGGCCGGCTGGGGATCGAACTTGTGCTGCAGAGGCTGTGGATTGCTTCATGGGTTGCATCTTAACCCCTTGCACCACCAGGGAGGCAGCATCAATATTGATTGGTGAAAAGCTAACCTGACTGGGCTACTGACTGTAGCTGTGTAGGGTAAGGAAAAATGTCAGGCTTTTCTGCCCTCCCGCCATCAGGATGGATGATGGATCCTTGGGGTCCTGAATGCATGCCTGATGGTGGGCACCTGGAGTAGGGTGTGGGCATAGGTAGATGGGATTCACCTGGGCTACAACTGCGCTTTTAAGGGCGGCATCACGGGGACGCCAGGAGCAGCAGAAGCTGAAAGAGAAGACGAGAGAGAAGCCAAGGGAGAAGCAGGAGAAGCAGAAGAAGCAGAAGCAGGGGCAGGGGGAACGGCAGGGAGCCCGGATGGAGTGGGGATTTGCTGGGGGCTAGGGGGACTGTCAGCCTAGCGGCCTCCCAGTGCTCCTGCCGGCCGTGTACCTGCTGAATCCCAATAAAGGACCTGTGGGAGGCCACTGGGGACTCTGACTCCTCCTTTGCCCGGTCTGCATGGGATCAGAGGGCCTGCACTGTGTCCATTCCCTGCCCCTTACAAGCTGCCACTGCAGAAAAACTCATGTCCTCTGTAAACTGGGTCAGAACTCTGGACTGGGTCAAGCCACCCATAACCCAGGAAGCCAGGAGGTGTGAACTTTTACCTACTTTTACTTTCTGACCCTCCACCTGCCCATTTTACCTTGTGACCCAATGGTTTCCTCATCCATTGCCTCATCCACTGCCTCATCCATTACCTCATCCATTACCTCATCCTTCTCTTCCCCTCTGTTAAAAACTCCTTGGAACATGTTTTAAATTTTGTGTACCCTAAATTATGATTTTTGATTCCTAATAAATACACTTTATCCTTTTTAAAGCCTCTTTCATTTTACTGCTAATAGAGTCCTGGATCTTTCTTATATACTTTGGGTGATCATTATTTTGTTACTCAAATCATTCCAGCTGGGGCCATTGATGACTTTCGTTTGTCTCTTGTGTCCTGCTGCTATGAGGCCTTTTTTAGTACTTCTTTACTTTTGGGCACTGAAGATGCTGCAGATTTGTCTTGTAATTCCATGCTTAGTCCTAGCATCAGTCTTATGTCCATGGACCTCTGATTCCTGTTCTGGGAGAACAGTGTGACATGTCCAGATCTGGATGATCTAAGGTGATGGAGGGAGAAATACACCTGTGATTACTACTTGTGGACACACTATTATCTGTGAATGTGAATTCACAGAATTCACAGAATTCACTATTATCTGTGAATCCATGAAGTCATCTGTATGCTTATGAGGCAAAACATCAGATCACACTGGTGTAGCCAATCCATACACACAGGAATCGCTCCAGCCTCCTCCCAGCTTGTCTGTTTTCCCCCATTCCAGTGGGAAGTGTGGCTCCACCATCTTCCATCCATTCACCTTCCAGCCATTGTCAATTCAAAAATGGTTATCCATGCCCCAGTGGGGAACAACATCTCCAACTGGAGTTACTTTATGACCTACAGAATTATTCTGTGCTCAGACCCCTCTCTATAAAATGGAAAGCCAGCAGACCCACCTTGTGACAAAACCGTTTCTTCCTCCATTACGTCATCTATTACCTCATCTACTACCTCATCCATTATCTTTGCCTTGCACTTGTTAATTATCCTGAATACCAACTCTGCCCTCATGACATTCCCTATTTCAGCTTTTAGAAATTATGAGTGATAATTTTCCTTCTCTACTGTTGACTTCTGTTTGTATGTCTCTTATTTAGCAATTAGTTTGTAAGTCAAACAAGGGAACAGAAATGATATTTATTGACTCCATTCAAAACCCCAGGGCTGTCAAGTTACACTAATCCAGGCATTACCATTCATGCTGTCTTTGATGATAAATTGACCCCCTGAGCACAAGTATGCAACATCCCAACAGATATGTCAAGTGAAAAATTACCTGTCTTTTGGTACAAATGAGTATATTGAGTCGCTCTGTAGAGATTTCAGAGTTATTTCATAAGTCCACGATTAATTCTGAACATGGATGTCAATTCTCTTTGTCCATGTTTTTGTCTTACGAGAAATTATGTTAAATAAACAAATTGAAGAGCAAAAAACACAGACAGGAGCATAAACAGACGCTCGCACAATCTTTCTTGAATCCACAATAATTCATTTCAAGGCAGCACCGGTTAAAGGCACTGGAATATGATGAATTGGGGCTATTGTTCTATTCCCTGAGTTTGGGGGCATCTTGACTTGCTGGCATTTGAGAAAAGAAAAGCAATGGTTATATCTGGATCCTGCTTCTTGAACCTGCTCTACACCACAAATATCAACCTCCCAATAGATAAACGTAGCGGGTCCATGAACTTCACAATCGGCCTGTTCATAATCCCTCGCCTCCGAATTGTTTTTAACATCCTTTGTCTGTCTTCAAAACTGCCTTTGACACCTAAGTTTTGGTTCAGTATAATCTTTACAAAAATATCAGGAGCAGAGAGGTCAGAAAGCCCACACTATGGATTTTCCTTGGATTGGATACAGCATAGAGAGACTCGCTGTAGAGAGCACACAGGCGCACACAAGCTCTCACATGGCACAGTGTCTCTTACAAGAAATTCACTACCCACTTGGAATTACTGAATACACAGGAGCAACGTGGTTAAAAAGCTGTATTAGATGAAACCAGAATAGTCATAAGCGGATGTTATCTACTTCTACTTTGCTAATTGTGCAGGTCAACTGTGAAGTTCCAAACGACTAGAGTAAAAGTGAGAAGCCTGTGCACCCAAAACGAGGCTTAACCAATCATTTTGTTTGTTTATTTATTTTAAGATTTATTTATTTATGCATACAAGAACTGGGGTATAGGCCAGAGGTGCGGCAGGGGGTGGGGGGGTTGAGATGATTCACCAGAGACAGAGTGGGGAACAGAACAGGCAGACTGACTGAAATCCACTGCTGAGGGGAGCAGTGGGAGAGACAGGAGAGGTCTGCCGCGCCACGTGCATGCTCCCTGGCAGGCCGGGGATCGAACTCATGTTGCAGTGGCTGCAGATAACTTCATAGGCTGTGTCCTAACTCCTGCACCACCAGGGAGGCCCTTAACCAGTCATTTTGATAGAAGTGACAGAATAATGAGCATGTGCAACTGACACTGGGAATAGATATAGATGCACACGTGCAAATGCATGTACGTGTGTGTATTCATGTCTGCCTGTCAGCTCAGCCAGTCAGCTCTTACCAATGAACTCCTTACATTCCCATTTAATTGATAGTAGTAGATCAATAGCTGATAGGTAGGTAGGTAGGTAGATGGATGGATGAAAGGAAGCAAGTAAGTTAAAAAAAAAAAAAAGAAACTGCCATAATCTTTCTTGTTGGTGATAAAAAAAGATTGTAACTACACCTCAGCTAAAAGACTGTGGAAAAACCTGATTGCTACCTTGAATCATGTGATAAACAATAACTGTTCTTCAGGCTGGGGTAACCCCTCTTCTGCCTGCAGTCAGTGTGCAGGGCCTTGTGCTGGGGGACTGAGAATCAGGTGAGGCTTAGGACTCAACGTCCAGCTCACCTTCCCACTTGGAACCAACAGAAGGGGAGACGCAATGAGCTCATGAGCCTCAGGGGGTGCCAGGCTTTCCCCCAGGAAGTCCCAGGTTTTCACAGAGCCCTGCTTCCCCAACTTGTATGGGAATCCCCTGAGGGTTCCCCCCACCTGATGCGTGTTCCTGTTCACCTCTGTGGAGGAAAGACCAGACGAGTCCATTCTACCCAAATCTCAGGAGGTGCAGGTGCTGGTTGTCCATAGAAAAGCTGGAGGTGGGGGAGGCTCATAAGAAAGGAATTGGCTTCAGCAAAGCGGCTGGAGCCTCTGTGGGCAGAGCAGAGGGGGCTCCCGCATGCATTGCCAACAGGCCCAAGTTATTTTAAGCTTTTTTACCGAATGGCACTTAAATCTCAAGTGACACATAGCGTAACAGTTTTGCAATTCAAGGGAAAATATGGACGCCCCAACTTTTAGAAATGTCGTTCATTGTCTCTGGATTCTCACCTCTCCTCCTGCCCCTCCACTACCCCCAGCTCCTTGTCATCCTCCCTCCTGCTCTCTCTCCACCCCGGCGGCTTTCTTTCTCCACATTTCTTTACTTTGAGGTTCCTACCTATTTACTCCCTGTGGGTCATGCTCACTCCAAGTGTTTAAGTTATGCCTATTTTTTTTTAAAGATTTATTAATTAATTTATTTATACAAGCACTGGGTACAGTCAGAAGTGCGGGAGGGTGAGAGAATTCACCAGAGCCAGAGTGGGGAGCAGAGCAGGCAGAAGGACCGAGGTACACTGCTGAGGGGAGCAGCGGGCGGCAGGAGAGGTCTGCGCCCCATGTGGGACCCTCACCCAACAGCCGGGGATCGAACCAGCGCTGCAGAGGCTGCGGGGCAGCTTCACAACCCAGCGCTCAACCGCTGAGCCACCAGGGAGGCCCAAGTTATGCCTATTTTTGAAGTTTTTCTGTTTGAACTAATTTCTGAACAAAAATTTCAAAAAAACGACCTTCAGATAAAATATCGGCGAGAAAACCTGATATAATCACAACCCAAAATTGCTTTTGCTATCTCAACTTTTTCATCATTTGATTTTGCGTTTCTTAAGTACACATGTGTACATGTGTACATGTACGAGGGCTCAGGTTCAATGTACACATTGTGTCTACATTTTATATATGTAAACATGTTTTGTTGTTTGGGGGGAGTGAAAACAGCTTTACATTTCGAATTGATTTTTACATTTACTATTGGCAATATTTTGTGCAGAGAACAACTGATTTAGTTAAGATTTTAATCAATATTCTCATGGAAAGAATTTTGCTTCAATTTCCTTCTTCACTGGACAATGTTGACAGATATCAATGCTGACATTTTTAAAAGTAAGTTCACCTATTAAAATCATGTTTTACATTTGCTCGCAATATACTTTTTTATTAGATACTATTATTTTGTCCACCTTTGATCTTTTCCCTGAATATTTCTTTAATATTTTATGATGTGAATAAGAAATCAATCTGTTCACTTTACTTTATTTTTCTTATGCTATTTTCAACGTAAAGATAAACCCACTAAAATTTTTGAAATGTCAAATCATCCTTCAGCGTTTACCGTTAATGCCATCTTAGATTTAATCGCATTCTTTTGGGTTTGGTATTAAAAATATGTTTTGGTTTAATAATCCAGTTTTCCTAAAATTCATCATTTTAACATTTCAAGTAATCTGGGTTCTAGTTATTATAACAGACTAAAGTGTTGATGCTTTGTTGGCGATGATGTTGAATGTAAAATACTTTTTCTGAAGGAAGCATAAAAGTGAATCATTTTAGTGGGAGGAATGTGAAAGAATTGTTAATAGCTTTATAAACACCTTGAAATGTTAGAAGGACAGTGAGGAGTGCTTTTTAATAGTTGGGCTGGGGAACAGAAAAATAGAGGGGGAGTTACAATGCAAAGGGGAATTGTTAAATTTGTGTCCGGTGATGGTCAGAGCAAGCACTTCTGGAAAATAAGCAGATCAATCTACAGATTTGCCTCTGTGCTATGCCACAAAAATGGAGAAAGATAAGATCTCAAATCAACTGTCTACAGGAGCGCCTTGTAGTTTTGTGCATTTCTATTGGATTTTTAAAAATAGGCACTTAAAAATCTCAGATCAGCTCCATGAAAGAATTTAGTTTTCCATGACAAGTGTGTATTTGTTTACTTGCTTGCTTGCTTCTTTGACATTGATTGGCAGTTCTAATCACTCTTTCATATAGAGGAAAAGACAATGACATCTGTTCTGAGAAGTTCGTGAAAACAATTAAACTCTTTCATTCACATTTTTATAAAATAAGGGATTTGAATTCTTTGGTTTTACATATTAATTCATTGGGGAAGGGGGATGTGAAACCAAGTTGAAAATGAGTTTACATTGTTATTTTAATGAATTCCAGATGAAGATAGTAAGTAGATTTAGGTTGGCTTACAGGCATGGCACTAAAGTAAAGGAGGTTTAAATGGTCATTATTTATAAAGATTTCCTCAAATTATATTAGAAGGTCTAGTTTAAATCCTAATTTCATGGCAATAAATTGTATAATGACCATAATTAATTTATAATGGGTTCTTATAGGGTAGGTATTTTTAATATGTCATATCTAATCCTCATAAAAACTATAAAAGGAAGGAATTTTTTTTAAGGAAGGGATTTTTCTTCATTCCAATACATTCCTAGCATTTAACAAGCATTCTTTGTACCAATTAAACTGCCTATTTTCAGTCCTTCTTTGCCACCAAGCTCTAGATTTGTATTCCTCAGATTGACGCGGTATCTGTGCTCACATTCTCATCTCCTGATTATCTTTATTCTTTGAAGTCTCAGCTTTAATGTAGTTTTGTAGAAATTTCCCTTTTCCTCAATATATTAGGAAATTTTGTCAGGACATGATTAAGGGGTACCCAGGGACATATAAGTATTAAGGGGTGCTTGCTCTAAAAGGGATCCAGCCACCTTCTGTACAAAGGCAAAATAAGCAGACTCTTTATTAAATATATGAAAGATATTTAATAGAATTAGTGTGCAGAGAAAGAAGAAAGGCTATTAGGCTATTCCTAATAATAAACCAATAAACCACCCTAAATTACCCATCCCCTCCTGGGCAAATCCTAGTCAAACTGGCCCAGCCCAAAGTGGGGTTGTTGGAGCCTAAAATCTTGCCACAAGTCTAAAGGACCTTCTGGTGGGTAGTCACAAGGAGGGTAGGCAGGTCTCAGAGAGTTGGCACTAAATGAGAAACTCAGAATTCAAAATGGACCAAATAGTCCACCATGAAGTAAGAACAATGGCTGCCACTGTTTTTGCCCAAGACTAGGAGAAGCCTCCCTACCTGTCTCTGACCCCTGTGTCTCTTCTAAATATGTCTGCCAATTATTTCCACCATGTCTCTCCTCCAAGTCTCCTTCCCAGCAGTACCATGGTGCCAATTGGGCCACAGAAGCAAGAGAGAGGCATACCCTGCTGCTTTCTGTGCTATATCAGGGCCGCTCAGCTCCACCCCCAATTTCCAGGAACTTCTCCAACTCAGGATGTCTGGTTCATAGCAAACTGGGATTTGTAATCCAAGGTGACTACATGTAAGTGGGGAGGGGGTGGTGGGAAAAGTAACACTCATTCACTGTGTTTTCCTCCCCATTTTAGAGTTGTATTCACTCACTAATAATTTGTTCCTACTCTAAATTCCCACATTTCTCTCTAAATTTCCCTCATATTGCTTATTTAGTGGACTGAATCTTGCTCCAAAACAAATTCTATACAAGCAGAGATCTTAACTCTTTTGATCTTCTGCCTGGGGTTTAGTATGCTGTTTAGTGTATAATCATGCCACATAAGGATTGTTTTATGTCAATGATAGAATATCCATTTACAATGATTAAAAAAGTCCTAAAATTCAAGGCAAAAATAATGAATGTGAGAAGTTCCATAGTCAGTAAATGGTAGAACTAGTATTTCAAGTAAGGCAGCTTTCATCTCAATCTCATCATATCTTCAACAATTCAGATTTCCTTGGCAAGGGCATATGATTAATTTATGAATAAGAAACACCATTTAATCTAATTTCTGTAAAGAGAAAATTTAGAAGAATATTAGTATATGATGCATTCAGACTCTATTATCCAGGGCTAGGTACAGGATATTTATTGGTAATAATAGAAAGGACAGGAGATTTTACAAGAGTTCATTTGATGCTGGAATAGATGTGAACCACCTAACAAGAACATTTGACATTATATACTATGGCTTTCATTTCATAAGTAAAACATAAAATTAAAAGGTATATTTCTCATGTTTCCAATCCAACTAATACTCGAGAATCCTAAATATATCTATTTGTAAGTGCTATATTATCATTCACCCAACAGATACTATAGGGTAAAATAAGATATAAACAAAATTTTCTTGTCTTTCCTACCAAAGTGCTTCAGCCAGCAGTTACTTTTGACTTATATATTCTGATCTTCTGTTCACAAGTGTTTTTCTCCTAAGCACCTTGGTTTGTGAGATGAATGCAAATTGCAACAGAGCTAACAGCTAACAATTTCATTCTATTCTTTTGGCTGTCTGGAGATGATCTCACACACATTGCTATTAGGATATCTGTTGAAGAGTGTGTCTGAATGACATGAACTGTCAATCTTCCTTGCAGAGCTGGCTGGAGGGCATGATGTTTGATCTCAAAGAAGGAAAATACTTTGTTTTGATCCTTGAAAGAAGGAAATCTGCAACCACCTTTATTTGGAATCTTACCCCCGCAAGTGGCAAATCCAGATATTACAGAGAATTATTGTGGGCAAAGCAGAGTAACAAAAGTAACATGATTTTTCTCTCCATATTTTTCCTCAGAGAGCCAGTGAAGTTGGAGACCATGCTTCTGAAGAATTTGTTAATTTCCCACCTGCAATTCTTCAACAGTGCTCTTGTTGCAGAATTTGAAAATGTGTTGACTCTTGAGGACTTTCTTTTGTTTCCAACCACTGTGCTTCCTTACAGATATCGTGTTAGGAAAATGAGGAGTAAGTTTCAGACCACATGATTTAATCCAAATCGATACAGTATGTTAGTAATAGAACTGTGTGCCTGGGAATTGGATTTTGAGACTCTGCCATCCACTTGTAGGTCACCTTGAACATGTCATTTCCACTCTCTGGGGTTCTGATTGCTCATTTCTAAGATGAGAGTGTCAGGATCGCATTTGGCATGGGTGTTAAACTATGACTGAGAAAACTACTTGGGGTCTTATTAATAGATAACCGACTCTAGGGCAAACTCTTGGGAATTGATTCTAACAGCAACTCTGAAGTGAGGTGAGAGAATTAGGGTTAGTGTGCTTTCAAAGTGATTCTAGTGGAACAAGTCACAGCTGCCCTTGGAGAATTGCTAAGGGGATGGTTCCTGTGATCACTGTGTGTTCTGGATGAAATTCTTTCCTAAGGTGGATTGTGGCATCATGTAAGAAATAGCTAGTATACTTTTGAAAGATGGCTGATATCCAGCAATCTTCCTAGACAACATATTATAATTGATCTGAGATAGAAGTAGAGCCTGGAAAAAGTTTGGCTTAAAATGCACCCATAAGAACACCCTCTAGTTCATACATTTTATTTTTTTTTTCTATCACCACTTATTGAGGGCTTATTATGAACTTTGTGTCTGCCATTTTGAATATACTTTTTTTTTTTTTTTTGACCAGAGTTCCTTTATTTTTTTTTATTTTATTTTTTTTTTAAATATTAAATTTTATTTTTATATTCCCCCATACAATTGCAAACGCCCCATTCTGACCCCAATCCTTCCCCTCCCGCCCCCCACCCCCAAAAAGTGTCTCTGGTTCATAGTTTTTTGTTGATTTTGATTTTCACTTTCTTATATTCATTTTCCTGGTCCCTTATTTAAGTTTTCTAGATTCCTGCTATGAGTGAGACCATCCGGTATTTTTCTTTTTCTTTTTGGCTTATTTCGCTGAGCATGATCCCTTCCAGTGCCATCCATGTTGCTGCAAATTGCATGTGTTTATCTTTTTTGAATGCTGAGTAATATTCCATGGTATATATGTACCACATCTTCTTGAATATACTTTTGAGACACACTGTGCTATCTCCAGTGCACACAGGAGCAAACTCAGGCTAAAAGACATTGACTGATTAGTCAAAGGTGAAACAGTTAATATGTGATAGCTCTTGACTATCAGCACCATCCCTCTGTGTTCCTCTTGGTAACCATGATGCCTGTCATTAGCTTAATGAATGATACACCATACTGACATCAGAATTGGGCTAACTAATCAGATTTGGCCAGATTCCCAGTTTTATTAATTTCTAGAATGATTAAAAGTGTTTCCTTATGGGAACTAAATCTACTATACTCTATCAGGGGATTCTATTTCATGAACTGTCTTGGGTCAAATTCAACTGACATAATTATGGAAATAAATCTCAGTACATTTATTTAGAGTTCCCATCCCATGACCCATAGCCAACTGGCTACCAATACAGCATTTTTGGTTTGAAGTCAATCTTTGAATCCCAAGGCAATTCAGAAATTGCCAGAATTTAGGGGAAATAAATTACACTGATTCTGTTTAAGAAAGCATCCTCATCAGACATTTTAACTCCAAATATAAGATCTCAAGGCACTTGTAGAGAGCCAACAATTGGTTCTTTAAATGCTAATTTTCTTGTGGAATAAATATTTCTAGTCCATAATGATTTAATGTGGCCAGGTGGTAAAGCAAGTCTCTGAACTATCTCTTATATTTCCTCAGTGAGTTATTCTACAAATGGGGTAAAAAATTCCACAGGTTGAGAGTTGGAATTATTGCCTAATACTTATTACATAGTCCCTGGATATATGCTAAGAAATTTGTTAAATGTAACTCTTGGGATACTTATTCTGGAGATATTTTATGATCAATTTTCTGCTCAGTGTCAGACACCAGGTTTAGAATCCTATTCCTTAAGGATGCAGAAGATGAATATTGACTATCTCTGTGATAATCATGGAGTTCCACGTCAGTAGGATATTACTCACAAATCTTTCACTGAATTTTAGGGTAAGGTTACTACTTTTTGTTTGTTTGTTTTGCTTGTTTATTAGTTATAATTGTAAATATTTGTTTCATTCTTTCCAGACTCCTTGTTTTTGGTTTGTTCCTATGTTCTAAGTCCAGAACTTCAGTCAATAGTCAGGTCTTCCTTCTCACCAGATCTGTTCCACTAATAGCCTTTTCAGTGTCTGACCTCAGATAGGTGCTAAAGAGAGATACCAAAACTCCGTATTCAACATTATTTACAAGAACCATGCAGAGGGCAAACGTCTCAGTGACCCAGAGCAGAGATTTTAATTACAATGAATTGGGCCACCATCACTGTTTCCTTCAGAAGTCCCCCCAAGCCATCTCAGAACAGGCTGTCACAAACCTTGATAGTTATTATTAGATTTACTAAGTCTCCTGAGTATATAATTATACTGGTGATTTCTCAATTCCCATCTTATTGAAATTTTCCTTTGTTCACTATATGCTTGTAAGTATTTGTCAGATTCTGGCTGACTATCCCCTAGCTTCATAGAGGTCATCTGTTGCCCCAAGAATGAATGCAGAATGCTGAGTTTCAAGCTACTGTGTATCTGAAGTGGTACTCAAGGAATTCAAAGCAAAAGTCCTGCAAAATTATCTTGTTTACTGACTGGATGGAATATAAATAAAGTAGAACAAACTGGAGATTATTTTCATCTGTCAAAGTACCTTGTCCGTATGACATAGATAATGTGGTTACTGGTGTCTTTGAAACTAATTGGCTTTTTTGGTTTGTTTTCCCAATCTAATGAGACACAGAAAAAGAGAAGTTCTATTACAAATATATTTTTGTTGAGAATAGTTACATCCCAAAGATAAGTAATTTAAAGTGTCTGTTCTCAAACCTAGAGATAAAACATAAGTGGCGATTAAGGTATTTTGTTTGATTATAAGTAACCTATTATTACACTGCACATATTAATATACAGGCTAGTAATAGCTGGATACAACATCTTGGTTGAAGAGTTTTAGAATTTATGATGCAACTTTAAGGACAATTTTGTCAGAATGACAACCACTTCCAATTAAAAAAAAGAAAAAATACACTGTTGCTTTGACTCTTGTGGCTATTGACTGAGTTGATATTTTTTATTTATTTGATCTATGTGATAAAACAGTGATTCTTTGTGCTTGTGTAATAAAGTGCAATGAGCTTCACTCACATTTCTAGTAAAGTACAAAACTAAGAAAAAGATGTCAATTATGTATTCATTGTCCCACTTTAAGAATGAAAATCTTAGTGACAATTATTAGTAACTTCCCACTTTATTCCCTGTAGCATATCCGTCAGGTTTTTTAATTTAAAGTTTAACAAAGAAAACAATCAAGATAGTCAGAATCATACTGTGCATCTATATATGCACACAACTATATTCAAACTATATCCTATTTATCAATGAACTTATAAAAATATAAGCCACTTAAGAAAATGCTGCAGTGTTTCTAATATTGCCTAGACATAAAACTCTCTATAGAAATGTTTGTTTCCTATATCACTTAATAAAGAAATATAAAACTCTTGTATGAAAGGAGCCCAGAATCTTGCTTTCCTTTATTGGTTCATTGCCTGTTCCATTTTCCTCACATCTGCTAATTCATTTTGTAGGGCAGTTCATGACATGGAGAGAGAATATTGCCTTTTATGAGCACTCAAAGTCTATTCTTTTAAAGAAATACTTATGTATTCATATTAAATTATAATAACTTATTAACAGCAAAACAGTGGTTATATATGGCAAACAAGATGGAAAAAAAAGTGGGAAAACAACTCATTCCCATGTTGTTCATTGCCTGAAATTTCCAGGGACATTTAAAAATCATTTTGAGTTCAATTTGTCACAAACACCCGCCCATTTTGCTGGGCACCCCTTCTGCTCGGCTGAGAACACAATCTGCCCCGCCAGCTCATGGTTATGAACCCCCATCACTATCGTGCTCATGCTCATTATACATTAACCTGGCCCTGGCGCCACTGACTTCTTCATCTTTTGCCTTCTGAGAAGACCTACACATCATCAGGTTCCCTCGTTGTTCAGAGGAGGAAGCTGGAGAAAATGGCAGAGCCATCTGAAGCCGGGCTGTGGCTCTGCTGCAGTTTTAATGTTTCATATTACATATTAATCCTCCTCCTTGTAGCTGACGTCCTAGAAACCCGCATTTTAAGTTTGAAAGCTTCATTGTTGCAGAGTGGTAGTCGATTGCACAGACACTGTTTGTTCCGTGCATTTGCATTTATTTTGAATTACTTGCATTTTTTTTTTCACACTGATACCAACATGACTCCAAATATTTCGTTTGCTTCTATTAGTGCTAAATATCTGCGAAACGCCTCACCATCCTGCCAGACCAGCCTTGAGACAACGGCCTTCCCATTTGGACAGTCACTATGCCTTGGCTAGGGAATTCCAAGTCACACTGCTATGTGTTGTTCAGGTTTCTTTTCTTCTTATTGGTCTTGTCAGAAGAATGAGACTCTTCTGCACACAGATCTCCTTGCTTTAGTTGGTTGAAGCTTATATATCCATCTGCACCCTGCAGCTTGGCTGGGACAGGATGACCTTTTCTGTTAACACTGGATGATTACGCTGGATGATCATCCAGAGCAATGGTTTTACCTTTCATCCCTTTCTCTAGTTTGTTCAGTGAAGTCAACAAATGATTCTTACTTTATTTTTTAAAAATATTTATTTATTTATGCATATAAGAACTGGGGTACAGGCCAGAGATGCAGGGGGTGAAAGGATTCACCAGTGACAGAGTGGGGAACAGAACAGGCAGACTGACAAAGTACACTGCTGAGGGGAGCAGTGGGGAGACAGGAGAGGTCTGCTGTGCCATGTGGGTCAGCTCCCTGGCCTGCCAGGGATCGAACTTGTGCTGCAGAGGCTACAGATAGCTTCACAGTGCTGTGCTTCACCCCTTGCACCACCAGGGAGACCCCTGATTCTTACTTTAAAAAGGGTTTGTGTGTGGCCCTGATGGTGCTTCACATACAGTGTTTGACAGGAGGGTGTTGGCCGAGCCATCAAATGACATCACAACGCTACAACGAGTACTTCAGTATCTTGGTATTTCAAAGATACAAACTTTCTTCCTAAATATCTTAAATTTATATAAAAAAATTATCTTCTTCTGAGAATATTCACATGCAGTATTTTATTTGTTCAAACCCCAGGAGTTAAGTAGACAGAGCAGATGGTGTTAGAATAACCCCATACAGACGTGAAAGCTGTGACTCGGTGAGGTTATCCTTGACAAAGTCACACAGTAGCCAACAAAAAGCCGAAAGGAAAGGGTGCAATTTCTTTTAACAGTAGCAAAATAATGTTCTCACAGTATCACATTCATACAAATCAGGGCTATGATCTGACTGAGTTTCGATTTTAAGGGTTAGTTCTCATTATTCCGTTAGTGAACAGACTGAGGGGCATACGAGACCCTCCAATCTTGCACACTTTAAATGGGTTCGGCCACCCATTGCATATTCTTGGTGTGAAAGGTCTTTAAAAGAATGTGTGTTCAGCATAGAAGAAAAGAAAGGACAAAGTTTCTTAATGAAACACCCAATGTTACCCAACCCCTTGTGGGAAAATACTCAGCTAATAGTTTGTTTAGGTAGGAACAATGACTCTTTGACTTGAAAAATATAACTATTCTTGGGGGGCAGGGAGGAGGGAATAAGGCTTCTTGTCTTTATGTTGTCCTGCCGAGAGCTATGTTCATGCTCTCTCTTCCCAGAGGAAGACAACTCAAGGTTTAATCTTTTTCTAAAAAGTGCACTGCAGAGAGGCAAAGCCTGGGTCCCATTGTTAAATCGTCGTTACCTGGTCCTTGGGTGTCAGTGAGGGTGAAAAGTGTGCAGGCAGCAGGTTTTGCACAGCTGATTCAGGCTGTGCACCGATGGGCTTGCTCTCCTGCCTCTCAGAGGATGGAGGGGTCCTTCTTCAGAACCTTTTACAAAAAGCTCACAAAACTATATCCAGGAATGCTCACTGATAAAGGAAGTACGTCAAGCCAAAAAATAATAATAAAATGGTACAGAGATGGAGTTAGGGAGAATCTCTGATGGTATCATGTGAATAGATACTTCAGAAAGAAGGAAGCAGGGCCTCCCTGGTGGCCAAAGGGTTAAGCTCAAGGCTACCACTGTGGTAGCCTGGGTTCATCCCCCACCAGGGAGCTACCCACATAACGCAGCAGACCTCTCCTGTCTCCCCGCTGCTCCCCTCAGCAGTGTATTTCAGTCCACCTACCTGTTCTGTTCTCCACTCTGTCTCTGGTGAATCCTTTCAACCCCATACCTCTGGTCTACACCCCAGTTCTTCTACACAAAAACAAAGAAAAAAGAAAGAGGAAAGAAAGCCACATGGTTGATAAAACAGCTTTCAAGCTTCACTTCAGTCCCCATGGGTCTCTCACCTGTTTTGAACACTCTCTACCTGTTCCGAATGCTGCCAGAGTGCTCTCCCAACCCTACAAAAATATGTGGAAGAAGATGTTGGGATTATGTTTGTAAAATTCCTGCCAGAGCTGAGTGCTTCAGCTTGAATTATTATCCTCTTGCTTTGCCACAGTTTGTATTAGGTGAGCAGTTTGTAATTAGAAATTGAGATATGCGAACCAGGCTAAGCCCTTCATGTGTGGCAGGCACATGGCAGTCTCCCCAGTTAATCCTCAGCAGATGACCTCATTGACAGGTGATGGTCTCTACTGACAGGTAAGGGGGGGCACTCTGGACCCCAGGATCAGGTGCCAGACTTCTCGATCCTTCATTGCTCTTTGAAATGTGTCTGCTATCAGTTCTTTGTTCATAAATCCTAGAATAAAAGATTGGGCAAGTGTTTGGCTCTCAAATATCAAGAGTATATAAAACTGTGCTATTTAAAGGAATTTTTGAGTCATCCTGTCCAATTCCCTTTCAGCATGGGGTAGATCTAAGAACTCCCTCCCAAAACAAAGTTAATCAGTACTTCTAAGGCGCTGGCTTTTGGGGGGAGTGATTTATGCATTTCTTAATGTCCAAAATGCTTCTAAGAATTTTACTTACTATTTTATATCAATAATTCATGGCCTATACTAAAATACTAGGAAAGATATGAAGTAGAAATCATAACTACTAAGAATTATTTTACAAGCCAAACATAACTTTTGTAAAAAACTAAAAACAAAGTAAACCAGAATTCCCTCAGGACATTTCTGTGTGAAGATATATAAATATAATCTAAAAAATTTTTACAGAAATGATCTTTCTTTATATAATTCATATGACTTATGTTGACACTTTGTTTTTAATTCTTAAAAACAGAAAAATAGAGTTTTATTATTACTGGTTACATGGTTTAGTGTTATTGATCTTGTATTATTTAAATAATAAATTTCATACCATTAGACTTAAGTTCTCTCCAAATATTTTATTTACAATATTGCCATTTTTATATATAATACTCTTTACATATCAAAATTCTTCTTTCAATTATACTTTTCTTTAGGTAGCATTGTAATCCATGCTTTTTTTACAGTTATAATTCATAACACATAAGAAAAAACTACTTTGAAATTTTTCCAATGTACAGTGACATTTTTTACTTGGGTGATGATCATATTTTATTAATACTAGCAGTGGTAGTAGTTTCTCCTCTGCAAAGATACACTTATATGTATAATACATTTCACCATATTTTAAAACATTTCAAACTTTTCAAATTTCTAGCAAATATAATTGGAAAGGAAACCTGAACTTCTTAAAACACAGAAAATATTCATAAACTTTGCTTCTTTCATACTTTCTCTTTGTCTAGACTGCCTTTCTTCCTTTACTCTGAATTCCCCTAAGTCTTGCCCACTTTGACTATGGGCTTCATTATCCACCCCACATCACCTTGAGAATCTATTCATTTCATCAGCTTCAGTCTCTTTTTATGTGATTTAATGCAAAGATGCTGGGGCAATCACATTTCTCTGCCAGCCCTTCGAAGACCCAGGAAATAAGACACAAAGACAAGATTCTTCCTCATGGGTAAGTGCATTAAATACTGAGGAATCCACATGGTAAAAATCTTCCTTTCTCTTCCATATAACACTGAAGAAATCTCCATAATAATAATATGCCATGGAGGTTGCAAAAGGTGAGATATTTTCAGGAGCTATAGAAAAAATCTGATATGGAGATTTGAGGTGAATAGTGAATGGGGTGTGTATATAAATTGTAGACAGCTGTGAATGACTAGAACTGACAACCAGCCAGGGCAACGTTGGGGGGTGGAGAAACAACTGTCCTTGGATATAGAACTAGAAAGTCTTGGAGATCAAAAATCATGCATTTCATAAACAATTTGGATTCTTATTAATATAAAAATGTGAGCAATAGAAAAAAAGAATGTTGGAGCAAGGCACCCACAAGCTGTTTGTATCTGCCACATTCTCCTCTCTCCCCTCATCTGAAACTCTCTAAGAAATATTTGCTGCAGGCCATCTGTTAAAAAGTCAATGATTAAGTAATTAAGGATCTTTATATGGATCTGTGATTTCTTGAATTCAAGTCTTATTTGAGTATCTCTCAAAAGCACAAGACAGTATACTACATTTGTTTTTTTTTTTAAGATTTATTTATTTATGCATACAAGAACTGGGTACAGGTCAGAGGTGCAGGGGGTGAGAGGATTCACCAGAGACAGAGTGGGGAGCAGAACAGGCAGATCTACTGAAATCCACTGCTGTGGGGAGCAGCAGGTGAGTCAGGAGAGGTCTGCTGGGCCATGTGGGCAGCTCCCTGGCTGGCCAGGAATGGAACTCATGCTGCAGAGGCTGCAGATAGCTTCATAGTGCTGTGTTTAACCCCTTGCGCCACCAGAGAGGCCCCCTAACGTTTTTAGAGTTTAAAGTGTAGAACAGCTCATTTCTACTTGCTGTCGCATTAGAAAGATTAGACATAAGTCAAAACAGGTGATAAATGCTAATACAAGCCTGCTTGAAATTATGCCATCCTGCCAACATCTCTATCTTTAATTCAGCTAACTATGAAGAGGTTAATATCTGCAGGAATCTTTCACAGGAAAGCAAATAATAAATTCCAGATGTTAAGAACTAAATCCTAAAGACTTTGCATAGTATATGTATTCTGAGCCCACTTACACACATTTTAGGCAAAACATTTAGTAAGTACAATTAATTCATTATCATGTCCTTTGCAAATTAATTGTGATGAAAGAGATCACTAAACAAAACAAGCTACCAATAAAAATATCTAATGGAAATACTAGTCAAATTATAAAGCAAACAAATATTTTTCATCAACATTGTAATATATTAGTAATCACAGAGTAATCCTGTAACATAACACAGACAAATTATATCAATTGTGATTATACTAAGCCACTAAGAAAACGAATAAGTATCTTTTTAAATTTCAAAAGTCAGAGAAATATATTTTCTATTTTAAAAGTATTCCTATCCATAATGATTAAAATAAGAGAAGTTTAAGGCACCCGGAGTAAATCTCCAGTTAGCCAGAAAGCTTAGCTTACAGAATAAATTATTTCCCAGAGGTTTTGAAAAGTAGAGCTTTTATTCAGTGAAAAGGAATCTGAATATCAATAAAATAATAATATGCCACAAGGTAAAACATAATTAAACCTTTGAATGAAATCTATAGGAAATTGCTCTAGGAGCTCAGAAAAGCATCAATGTGATGGAGAGTTAAGACCCGTGAGAGTTGTCAATGAGGTATTGAAGGATAGACAAGATTTGGATGGGCGAGTAGACAAGGGGAAATTTTACAAAGATTAAGACTGCAGATGCCTTATCAAGAATTTTAATAAATGGGTTGCATATTCAAGAGACTGGATGACAAGAAAACAAGCTGATATTAACGGATCGTATGTCCGGAAGATGAAGTATAAGGGCATCTTGGGAAGAGTTTTGGAAATGTAAGGTTGATATTCTTTGCATTTCAACACTTGGGAATGCAAAATTATTAATTGTTTTATATGAGAGAAACATGGTACAATAAAAGGAGTGCCATAAGAGTTAATGTGGCTCCACTATTTGCAAGAGAAGTTTAATTGGCATACAATGTAGAAGGAAAAGCATTTCAAAGAAAAGGCCATGGATAAGCATATTAATAGCAACCCAGATGTGCAGCTGAAAGTTCCAGTAAGAACTGAAGGCAGGAGATCCTTTTCAAACCACAAGGGTGTTCACAGATGTCTCTATTTGTTTTGCAGGTAGAAATTCTCATAGAAAGGAAGATGGTAACTTGCTTAAGGGCACACCCCTAGTTAATGGAACCAAAGGTAGAGCTGATTCTTGGCCCAAGGGTATATTCTCTTATGGTATCTATTTCAATTATGTTTCTTTATTTTTTCCAAAAGGCATTAGCCTTCAGAAACCAGGCTAGAGGCCAAGAAATTGAGATTTCATTTCCTGATCTATCCAGAATTGTCTCCTTATTGTCACTTAACCTGACTGTGACTTTTTTCTAAACCTCTTGAATTAAAATACTAAGAACATTTCTGCTGGATAATATTTGTTGAGGAGGATTGTCATACTTCTAAGGAGAGGCCATGTGCATGTGACTTGCAAATGCAGGCTGTTGTAAAATACACAGAAGTCAGCCAAGTTCCTTCACATTGGGATGGATTTTGGCTGCAGATGATGAAACATGTGCGTTGTTGACAAAAAATGTGTTTCTCATATATAATTTCATATTTATTCTCTAAGGTTTCTGCTGAAGCAACAATAAGTTTTCACTAAAACAAAAATGAAGGGGAAGTTAAGTCACCAAACTTGTGATGATGTGATACAGCAGCCGAGGAAACTAACAGCCCCACCCAATTTCCTCAGGGCCTTTTTCTGTTCCAGCCCAACCTCCACTGTCTAACCATCATGATGAGGATGAGACTGACATGAAGTAAGAAGGTGTCCCTGACACCAACACCGCCTGTCCCCTGAGCAGGCTGTGTTCTTAATGCTCATGCCACCACCACCTTCAGGTGTAAGACTCTCCAGTCTCCTAAAGAGGAAATAGTGGCCTCCTTGTCCAACACCCCCATGAGAGTCCCCCACAATCCCCATGGATCCTGCCATTTGGAGCATCCCAGGGAAACACACAAATGTAAAGAGCAAATAAGGGACTTTGCACGGACCCTTTCCAACCTTTATCATGTAGTCCCCTGGCATTCCCTGTCCTGGTTCTGCTCCTCTGGCCATTTGATGTTGTGCTGAATCAGCAATGACCTTCCTATGAAAGCTCAAGTGAGACTCGTCCCTTTGCCAGTTAACACATCTTTAACCCAGTACTTGACAGCACCAACACCTTTTATTCTTTTTTGTGGTTTGTTCAGCTTTTCATTTTGATCGGATTTTCTTTGTGTGGATAGGACACAGCCTTGCTGAGCACCAGTTTTTGTTTCCCTTTAGGTTAGCCTAATTATTTCCAAGATCCTTTCCCACACCAGACCCTTCCCCAAGGTTGCCTGTTGGATTAGATCTCATTTTATGCTCACGCTTCCATTGGATGATACTGTTAGATTTCATGATGACTTTGTATCCTCAAATTCCCAAAGTCACCGGTGCAAAGTGATTGTTTCTTTTGTATCCTCAAGATCACCCTCAAATAAAGTGCAACTCTGATCATCTAAAAGGGGTCAGCAAGATGGACTTCAATGGTCTTTTCTCTGTTCTTTGAATGCCTTGTTTTCCCCCAGGTGCTGTGTTTCTTTAATGGACTTTTCAACTTACTTTATGCTTCTGTCTCTCTGTGATCTGGAAGCAGGGAGTATGAAATAAACAAAAGCAGAGAGTCTTAGTAGAGCTGGGCTCAGTGGCACAGCTGTTATTATTGAGTCCTGTCATGGTTTTATATCCTTAACCTTTATAATTTTTGCCACATTTGCAGGTTTGGTGCTTAATTATCTCAAAAAGTTCAATTCAGAAAAGGATGACTTGACAGGTACCGGGCGATGGAAATTCTCAGCACAGGTAGAATTAGAGAGACAAGGCAGCGAGCAAATTGTGGTGACTAGGTCATCAGTCAGCAGATAACAGTGCCCTGGACAGCTGTCTGGGGGGTTGGAAATAAAAGGGCAAGATCCACAATGCAATGGAACAAGCTACTAATACAGGTATTCAGGGATACACGATAATTAATCAAGAAAGGAACAAACCAGAATCGGGTTGTTGGAAATAAAATATAAGAATGGTTCTTAGGAATATGAAAGTCTCCAAGGTGGAGAACTTGGGCCCAATACTTTTGATTCACCATGAAAATCAGACAATGAAATCCTCTATGTTAACTGATTCACCTTTTCTCAGGCTCAGCTGATGTCCCGGGCCAGTCTTCAGATGGGCTGAGAAGTCCAGAATGGACCAGGATGGAAAAGTGACTACCTGGGCAGAACTTGAGAAAGTAATTATGTTAAAATACAAAGTCAGCAAAAAGAATGAACAAAACAAAATTAGAGATTCAACAAGTATAGGCAGTGCAGCTAATATATGAAAAATGTTAAGAGGGAATCTGTCTAGAATTTTTCTGATGAAAAATTGCAACTATTTTCAATTAGTCTGTATGTTGCAAAAGACTAGTCATTGTTGGAAAAACATATTATTCCTTTCACTCTTACAGTACTTGAAAAGTTGCTTGTGGTCATACACACACAGAGCTCGAGGGAGGTAGGCACCGTCAGCTCTGCGTGAGACCTACTTCAACAGAAGGTTGACAGGCATCTCACAAGTGGATCTTCGGATTATCCTGAGTCCGTGTCCAGAGGGTGTGGTTCTCTAGCCTTAACAGACTCCCTCATGGGAAGCTCTGAGAACTGAGACAAAGTAGCTTAGGCTGTAGGCATCCCCACAAAGTGTGGATTGAGTGTGAGATGTTCCTTCTAACAGCTCTCTGACCTTTACAGGTGAAGCCTCAAGTTCCCAATCAATAAACTAAGAAGTGTGCCATCTGCCCTGTGAGGATTCAATGCAAGGAATCAAGAAACGTGCCTTGAGCACATTAGACACAAATTCTCTTTACTCAATGTCAGCGTGAAGTATGTGAAAGGATTAAATATCTGCGCTCATCCCTCTGAATGGCAAATGTGACTGCAGGTGAAATTGTGGAGCTGCCTGGAAAATCTCAAACTAACACTTTGACACTAAAAGCTTCTCCTCCAAAATTTCCATCAACAGCTCCTCCCTCTGGTACTCCTAATTGCTAATAGGACTTCCTGTTTGTTCTCTCAGGGACAGTGGCCCCCAAAGATGACAGTAGATGACCTTGGCAATAGTCAGTTATTTACAGATACAGTGTCGCTTCTCTCTCTGCAGTTCCCTATGGTATGGTAACAGTGGGAGTTTGTTCTTTTTGGGTCTCCATTTGCACTTCTGCATTCATTCACATATTCAAAATGTTGTTGAATAACTGGCATCAGCCTGACACCATGACAGATTCTGAAGGAACAACAATATTGTCATAGATTCTTCTGTCTTCCACCTATGTCATCCCCGCCCTATGGTGTTTATTCTCATTTTATTAAGATGGCTCTTCCACCTTCACTTTTATTTCCAGTTAGAAAGTAAAAGAAGAATAACAAAGCAAGGAATCTAGTTGGAGGAAGCAATGCTTTCTGGAAAATGCCTGATATATAAAAACATTTCTCATAGGTCAAGATGTGTTCCATGACCGCCATGTTGCAAAGAGAGCTGGAACAGAGAATTTCAATTGGGTCCATGGCCCCAAAGCAAGCATGATGGTTTTAACGAGATGGAATGGATAGTGACTAAGCATCTACCACATGATATATCACATGATATATCACCTGATATATCACACATGATATATCACCTGTGAATAGATAAGAACCTATCAGAAGTAAATCATCTATCCAGATCAAATAACTCTCTGTATCAACTTCTTAATAAAGAATTCATGAAGTGCAGATTCTGGAATCTAACCTGTTGTTTCAAATCTTAACTTTGTCACTTGCTAGTTCTAGTTACTTAACAAGTTATTTAACCAGACTACTCCCTAACTTTCTCAATTTTAGGCATAGTAGTAACACCTGATAGTGTTACTCTGGGGATTGGCTAGGTACATATGGACTGAACATGAAAGCACTGACTGGCATTAGCAAGCATTTACTGTATTAGCCTTACTTCATCTAAATCAGGCAATTTTGTTGACTTGCTTTGGTTTTCCCCATATATTTCCCTACTGGACAAAAAGGAATGGACCATTGATGTGATTAATTCCGGTTGGTTTAGCTGCTGTGTCTCCAATGTACTTTAATCCATTTACTCCTCTGGCGTGTGTCTGTTTTGTGTGAATGGGATAATGATGCATTTGAGGAAACCAAATCAATCTGTGCAACATAAAATCTCTGATCCTGCAGAACTGAAAACCAAGCTTCCCTCAGTGGGGTTGAAGCAACTTGGAAGGTGTGGCCCCTTAAATGGGACTCAAAACAGCAGGCATATCACCTTCCCTTTTTCAGCTCTGAGCTTCTCATATTTGTTTTTATGACCTCATTAAAAACACCTAAGAGGTTTTATTTAACTCTCTTTGAAAGGCACTTTAAGACTAGTGACCAACCCTCAATGGCGGGGGGAGGGGGTAGCTAGTTCTGTGATTCTGAGGCTGGTTCTGCCCTGACCCACTGTTGGCGATTTATACTCTATTTCTGGGTCATTAACTTTCCTGACAGCTGCAGAAGAACCCACAGGAACACTTAGCTGCCAGGCACTTTGCCCTGATCAGACTCATAGCTATTTCTTTATTGCGTTGCAGTCGCACGACACTAAGCCTATGTGTCATCTTAAGCCCAAATTACTAGTGGCAAGTGAGTTAGTAACTGGGAACAACCAGAAATGTGTGTAATTTTTTTTTTTTCCTTTGGAGACAGCTTTGAGCTTTGGGGATACTTGAGTTGCTTAAGTGCCCTTTGGTTTCAAAAATCTGTTACTAATTCTTCAGCAAAGATCACTTTGCAACTGGAAATTACGTGTCTTAGCGATTTTGAGTATACACTATCATTGGGGGGCCTACCCTGCTCCTCCCCCCTCTGCTGTAGATGGGAGTCATCTCAATGAGTATTATAGGTATTTCTCAATGAGTATTATTGGTATTTCTCAATGAGTATTATTGGTATCTGGCTGGGGTTGTACATTTTTATCATTTGGCATAACTGGTCCCAACCCACTGAGTGTCAGTTTACCTTGATTCAGGTAGTTATTGCTGCAAAATAACACATTACAAAATGCAGTAGGGGGGAATGATAAATATTCTTTCATATGCATTTGAAAATGGGTGCTGGCGACCTCAAGTGGGCTTGCATATCTGTCTGATGCCCACAGAAGGTCTCTACTCTGGTCACCTTGCCTGGGGAGCTCTTTTTCATGTCTGTGGCGTCCCCCTGCTGGAAGCAGGTCTTTTTCTTAAAATGGCCGATGTACAGACTTCATGAGAACCATACAAGTTTCAAAGGCAGAGGCTGGTAAGAGCTGGCTATCAAGATGTCTGCCTGACTCTGTTCCCACACAAGTTACAATATTGAGCTCAAAATCCTTTGCGGGACAAGAAAATGCAAAGTTAAAAGCCAAAAGCCTTTGGAACAGTTTCCTTCAGCTGCTATAACTAATGGACACGAATTCATGCCTAAAACCACACACATTTACTCTTTAAGAGTCCACAGACACGGAGCCTGGCAGACCCTCTCCTCCCTGGAAGCTCTGGAGGAGAAGCTGAGGTGGGGCCGTGTCCAGGTTCTATTTTTTTAAAGATCTATTTATTTATGCGTATAAAAACTGGGGTACAAGTCAGAGGTGCAGGTGTGTGTGAGAGAGAATTCACCAGAGTCAGAGTGGGGGACAGAATAGGCGGATCTATTGAAATACACTGCTGAGGGGAGCAGCAGGCGAGATAGGAGAGGTCTGCTACACAGTGTGGGTCAGCTCCCTGGCCGGGGATCGAACTCGTGCTGCAGAGGCTGGCACTAGCTTGATAGCGCTGAGACTAACCCGTGCGCCAGAAGAGAGGCCCACTTCTTTCCTTGCTCACGTTCCTCCACGTTCACCGCTGGGATCAGGCACCTTTCTTTGGTGTTCACACGCCTGTTTCCAAGTCAAACCTGCTTTGCCTCCTCTTACCAGGGCATCTTAATGCCATTGAGAGTCCACTGGCAGCGCCCTGGCCAATCCCCAAGGCCACATTCTAGATTCCTGGGGGGAAAGCTGGACACCTCAGTGGGTCACTGTTCAGACTCTGGGGAGAAACCTGGGGGTGGTTCCTGCAGTTGCCCCCAACTCCCACTCACTGGGTCACTCCCAGCAGCTCCCCTATTTCAGAACATCTCTGGGGAAGGCAGCTCTACTCTCAGTGGCGCATCTTACTTAGTCGTTCACACTTTAAGATCGGGAAATAAGGGAAGTGGAAAAGGATGCAAGGCAGTAACAATGCAAGTGCTAAATCCTGCAGCCTGCAACATTCCAACGGGAAGAAATGGCACAGAAATGCTCCAGGGAGCGCGGCTGTGTCACCTCTGGTGCTCACAGGACTGAGAACGTAACAGCAAACCGGCAAATTAATTTTCCTTCATCGAATATATCTCATGGATGGATTCGAGATCCTGGAAACAGAGCGGTGAAGAACATGGATGGAAATCCATGAGCCTGTGGTTCTATGTGCGCATTTCCATGGGGGAAGGCAGTGAAGCAGAGCCTGGGTGCTGCCCCCTGGACAGCTGAGGGAGGACAAACTCACTGGAGATGTTACTCGGGAGGCTGGTTGTGACATGACTTCTTTTTGAACAAGGACAGCACTCTGGTGTGGGAGCGCCTTGCAGCCAGGCTGGTGACCAAACCGCCAGTCACCCCAGACCCCAGCCTGTGTGGGGATCAGGCTGTTAGAGCACGCAGGCCCTGCCTTTTTCAATTTTTTATTTTCCTTCTTATGCTACAGCAGAAATATTCAAAAATCTGCCAGTCTATGCACAATGAAGGGGACACTTCAGCCCTTTGTCTTCCTCCAATCCTACTTGCTCACATCCCACTTTCTCCAGAAACAACCACTGATAATTAATTGTGTCTCTGTGTGCAAAGAAAACACTGTGGGGCACGCACACACACACAGCATACACAGAGATGCGCATAAACTTTGTCTATTTAATAAAATGGGATCACGCTGCACATATTTTTCCACAACTTGCATTTTAAACTTGATTTTAAAAAAATGTTTTAATTACAAACAACTGCCTGTGGGGTAAAGTCTGGGTTCAGACCAGATTTTTCTTTCCACTGGCTTTCTGATGTGGGCCTAAATACTACCAGGAATATTGTAAATAGAAGTCATTCAGTATTTCTCAATGAGTATTATTGGTACCTGGTTGGGGTACTTTTTTTATTATTTGGAATAACTGGTCTCTAAATATTAAGTGTGGGTTTACTTTGTATCAGTTAGCTACTGCTGCAAAATAACCCATTACAAAGTGAAATATTTTGCAATATCTCGAGATATTCTTATTTTTAGAAAGTGTGCAATCAGAAACAGCCATGGGATAAAATCATACAATTCACATATTCATAGATCCAGGAACAGAATAAAGTGTCAATAAAGGTTATTGATAATGCCTCTGCTGTTGATTCACTTGTCTAGAACATTCAATTATAAAGGAAAAGGGTTACTTTCAATATTTCCTCATTATGGTGCAGTGTCTGCTTAGGTTTCTCAGGGGTTTTATCAAGTTGAGCAACTTCTCCTAGATTACTAATAGCTCTGCTCTGTTTCTAAAAGTCTGAAATTGCTTTAGCAATTTTTTTAGTAAGTTTTGATTGTTTTGTTGGCTCTTGCCATTATTACTTTATTCCTCAAAGGAATTGTACTTTGTCATAACTCTTTTTTTGCAATCTAAGATTTGATACACCACTTCTGGGAGGGTAGGGGCAGCTTGCACCTGTATCAGTAATGAAGTTGTCCTCTATTTTAATTGCACGTGAGCGTTTGTGTGCGTGCATGTGTATCTATTAGGATTTGAGGGACTGATGTAAGAAGCTATTAAAAATTTTTCAGTATATATTTGAAGGTTTTCTGTTTGTGTGTGTGGCAATCTTGGAATTTATAGTTACCTATAAAATCACAACTGTTTGTCAACTTTCCAAATGTAGTAGGTGATAATGTTTTACAACACTCTCATGAATTTTAAATTTCTTTTCCCCAGTATATCTGTTATGATGCCTCCCTGTAACCAAGGAAACAATTGCAAACTTAGCTAGGTCATATATAGTGACAACGCAAGAATTTAGAACTCTAGCAACCTGGTTCCAGACTCACCCAATAAAAATACAAAACCATTACTTCGTAAGTTATGTGATATCGTGGTTTGCTGCGGTCTAGTCTGCACATTCAATAATAACTTCTTTAACACAAGCATAACTTATAGAAGATGCCATTAAACTATTTCATGTGGCCATTTTGTGTGTCTTGTTCTTTTGATGATGCATTTGTATATTATTTTATAATCAGAATTTACGGCTGGCATTAATTTTGGGAAATTTGTCAATTTTTCATTTTGGCATGGTACATTTTAGAGTAAATGCTTGCTATCTTTCTATAAAATATGTGTCTTTATTAGTATTAATCAATTACCCTAAAGTTCCATTTTGGACCCCGACTCTACTGCAGGAGGGTGGGGATATTGATTGCAGGATCAGCTATTATAGTTTCTTCTTCCTATTCCCTACTACAAGGGCATAGTAGGGAAAAGGAATAAGAAAAGCATGTAGACTGTTTCCAGTTCTTGGCTGTTGTACATACATAGTGCTGCAATAAACACGGGGCGGGGGGATGTGTCTCTTTAAATTACTGTTTTGTCATTTTATCCCACAGAACTGGGATAATGGGACAATTTAAGTTCTATTTTTACTAGTTGTATTAAGAGCATCACTGGATGTTCTGAAAGGTGTGACTTTCTGTTTACATTTATGGGTGAGCATCCTAATGGGTGAATAGTGATAGGTAGACTCTACTTACTCGGCCAAGGTGAAAATTCCTTTACTCTGGCAGAGAACTGACATTTCACCTGAAAGGGGAAACGAAACCAGAGGGAGACCTGCGTCCTGGCAGGAATTTCTTTAGGGAGTGTAGAATGTTTGCTTCTGGATGCCAGGAGCAAGTCCAGTGGAGAATGGTGTTAGGAGGAAACACTACTTCAAGGACTTAAGTGGGAATTTCCTGTGAATTAGCTTCCACTTAGATAGTCGTGTTTATGGTGCTTTAACCTTGGGTTAAAAATGGGGAGTCATATTTTCTGAGTAGACATGGACAGAGCTTCCTGCAGTCCTGGAATTAATGAGAAAGCCAGCCGCCTGCCCTGGTACTGTTGCTATCTGTTCACGGTGGAATCTGAGCCTGGGACGTGTCCCAAGATCTTCTGGGAAAATCTCATCTCAAAAGTTCTCTCTTCCAGTCAAGGAGGATAAGAACTTCTATGGTTCTCAAGTTTGCCAATAATTAATAGCACCAGATGTGTTTTCCAGAAATGTCTCACTCTTTTTCACAATTGATGGCATCATTCCCAGATTTCTACCACTGTGATGTATTATTTTATTTCATTTCATGGATATTTGGCAATGAAGGAGAGGTTCTCACATTTTCCATCAACTATTTTTAAATTTCTCATTTAAATTCCTGACTCATTAGAGTTATTATTTTGTAATGTTATTTGAACATGAATCCTTATCCAAAAATCAAAATATATGCTACCTTTAAATATCTTTTTGTCAGTTTTAATATAAGACACAAGATAATCAGAAATTGGAAGCTGGAATCTATTCTTTTCACTTGAAACTGGTTGATTCAAATAAAGTGTGTTATTCTCAATAAGTTTCTTTCCTGATGTTGATAGAAACAGAGTTGAACTAATTTTTGAAATTTGCAATTTTCTTGTATATATACAAGTTAGTGAGTTACATTAGAAAATTACTTAATCAATTAATGGAAATATAATCTATTGTGACATTAGAAAGGATTTTCGATAAATTCATTTTTTAAATTCTGTTTGCAAGAATCATGGCACATTAATCACAACGTGATTGTTAGTGATTCCCATGTGAATCCTCCTCACTTGCAGGAAAGAAACTTAGACCCTGAAGGTTTGTTGTCAGTGCAGTTCCTGTTCTCAGCTCTACTCTGCCTGTTCTACACAAAAAGAAAACTTCTGGTGTAATTTAGTAGAGTAATATTAGGACTTTTTTTCTCTTAATCAATGTAACCTAAATTAATCTTACAATAAATTATCCTAACTACAATTATGAAAACCATTTTTCAAAAGTGCAATTTTCATTTTTTGTGTACAGTCACTATTTTCTGAAGTTTCCTACTGAAAACATTGAATTATTACAGTCTTCCCACTGGCTGAGCTGATGCTATGGCCTGATTTGTGTTCCCCTAAATTCATCTGCTAAAGCAACTAAACCCAGAATGTAACTACATCTGGAGATTGGAGAAAGAGATAATTAGGTCAAAACAACACCATTAAAGTGAACGAAAACCCACCTGGACTGGTGTCCTAAGCAGAGAGACACGCTGGGAGATGAGGTACGACCTTGTGAAGAAGCTGAGGAGAGAGGCCTCTGGGAAATCCAGCCCTGCCTGAGCCCTCAGCCATGCAGCCTCCAGCCCTGTGAGAAGGTACACCCTGTTGTTGAAGCCCCCAGTTGGAGGTGTTCAGCTGCGTCACCTGAGGATACTAAATGATGGAGCAGGTACACCTGTTTTAAAGTTTCTCAGGGAAAACAGTAGGTGAGTGCGTTTTCAAAGAGCACATTTTAACTTAAACTGTGATATTTGCCTCTTACTGTTCCTTAAAAGGTAACACAATCTTATCTCACCCATTTAAAAATAAGTTGTATGGCATGTCACACTATCACAACACTGCCGTTGAAATGGAAATTGAAGAAAAAAATGTAGAACAAGAAATTTGATAGCTAGACAAATGTTTAATATTATACTCATGAAAGAATCTCAAAGGAACTTTATTATTTACTCTTCCATTAAGCACACTTCAAGGTGTTTTGATGAAATGGTTTCTGAATTGATAGAACTATGTAACTTTTTTTTTCAAAGATTTATTTATTTATGCATACAACTGCTGGGGTACAGGCCAGAGATGTGGGGTGTGAGAGGATTCACCAGAGACAGAGTGGGGAACAGAACAGGCAGACTGACGAAATACACTGCTGAGGGGAGCAGCGGGCGAGTCAGGAGAGGTCTGCTGCTCCGTGTGGGTTTCTCTCTGGCGGGCCTGGGGATTGAAGTTGTGCTGCAGAGGCTGCGGATTGCTTCATAGTGCAGTGCTTAACCCCATGCACCACCAGGGAGGCCCAGAACTATGTAACATTAAATTAAAAGTGAAGAGCTGGACAAATGCAAAGAGGTATTCATGCAATATAATAGTTTATATTATCACATTAATTTAAAAAAACAGAAATTCTGAAGTATTAGGATAGAATACAGAACCATGAAACTTGTTAGGTATATGTCATGAATCTTTAAATGGGTAAATAATTGATGTCTAAAATGATAATCTAGATTATAAAGATTACTAAAAACAAATAGTTATATTGTGTCTATATATAGAACATTTTTTACAATGACACATTTAGAATGTTAATGATGAATCATCAACATCATAAATGTGGGTTTTTCTTAAAGAAATAAACCCTCCACCACGTAGAAATGTACATCTTGACTGTTTAGAATTGCTAATTTTCAAAAAATTGCTATTTACTCATGGTTCTATTGTATATGTACCACAACATATATCTCAAGGATTAAAATATAATAACCACGCACAATTACAAATTATAATTTAGCATTAAAATAATTTCATGTAGGGCCTCCCTGGTAGCGCAGCGGGTTGAGCGCTGTGCTGTGAAGATGTCCACAGCCTCTGCAGCGCGGATTCAATTCCTGGCTGGCCAGGGAGATTCCCACATTATGTGGCCGACCTCTCCTGTCACACCCACTGCTCCCCTCAGCAGTGCTTTTGGTCTGTCTGCCTGTTCTTCTCTCCACTCTGTCTCTGGTGAATCCTCTCACCTCCCACACCTCTGGCCTGTACCTCAGCTATTGCATAAATTAAAAAAAAAAAATAACAAAAAATAACATCATGTAACAAGTCTTGATATGTAAAATTTTACATTTAGTGGCTCGTAAAAATACAGTTAAAATACACTACATGTAAAATTTCTGAATTATCAGCTTCTAAAAAAAACAGGGGGAAAAAAAAGGCCTACACAGAGTCAACTGACAAAATATTCCAGAAATCATATTGATTGAAATATATTGGCAAAGAAGTAAAGTGTATAATGTCTGACTTAGAATATATTTTAGATAAGCCATGTAACAACCCAATCCAGGACTTTAGTTTACAAAGCACATTTCTGCACGTGTGCGTGCGCACACACACGCACACTTATACACACACACACACACAGGAGCACATATTTTCTAGGGGAGAAGCAGTGTGTGGTCAGATTTAAGACAACAAAGTTCACGAAAGCAGCAGCAAAACAAATTCTCAGCAGAGAATGAAAAAACATGGGGGTTAGAAGACATTTTACTGCACATCTTTTAATTTGGTCATATAAAAAAAAAGTCAATGCAAAATAGCCTATCTGGGGTCACAATTAGACTTGCAACCTTCTAAATTAAGGGGAAAAAAACAAATTAGGTAATTTCATTGCCTAAAATGATGCACATGTCCCCACATTGTCTGTAATTGCATCTGCTCTTATTATATAACTTCTTTTCAATTATCAATTGCCAGTTTTCTGTTTGCTAACCCAAGGTGAAAGAGTTTTCTTGTTCCAAGTGGAAAGAAGGAGAGGAAGGCTGAGCAACTGTTTGAAAACTCAAGCAAGATTTTGGAGAGCAGACCTGGATGGTGCTGGAGTCACGTCAACTGGGGAGAACTAAGTCTCTGTGGGTTGGTCCATCTACAGAAAAAGGGGAGAGAAAGGAAAGGAAAGTTAGTACACTGTAAAGATAAACTTCACTAAAATTTAAATTTGATATAGGATTAGAAATTTCTTCCCCCAACATATAAGATTATAAATTTACATCCCCCTTGTATCTTTTTGTACATTGCTTTCTATCTCCTACAACTTATTTATCATATATAAAAAGACAGTTATCTATTTATCCATCTACTAATTTATACTCTAGCTACCTAATCTATCACCTATTATTAAAATATCATCTATCATCTATCACTTTATACACACACACTTATTCTCTCTTCTTTCAAGAACATCCTGTCTTTCATTTCTGATTCTGTGGTTCTGGATTAAGAATAGCCAATATTGGGTCTCCCTGGTGACGCAAGGGATTAAGACACAAGCTATGAAGCTATCTGCAGCCACTGCAGCACGAGTTCGATCCCTGGCCAGGGAGCTACCCACATGGCACAGCAGACCTCTCCTGTCTCACCCGCTGCTCCCCTCAGTAGTGTATTTCAGTCAATCTGCCTGTTCTGTTCCCTGCTCTGTCTCTGGTGAATCCTCTCACCCCCACACTTCCGGCCTACACCACAGTTCTCGTATGCATAAATAAATAAATCTTAAAAAATGGAGGAAGAAAATAATACTGGAAAAAAAAAAGAATAGCCAATATCCCTAACCCTTAAATAGTAATAAATAGGAAAAAACAAAACAGTAGGTGCAAATACACAAAAATCACATTTGGAAATAATGTGCAAAATTTCACAAAAGCCCTGGCCTCTCTGGGTCATCAAATCCACTGCCTCTTTTTTTTTCCGATCCAAAAGCATCAGAGAAAAGTTTTTCTGATTATTATTTTTAAAACCAAGGGCTAAAAACTGCAGATAACCAAGAATGTTGTTAAGTAAAATTTGGCAAAACACATCTCCAATAAAGGCGATGCCACTGTCTATCTTCCTTCATGTTTAATTTTAAACCATATTTTAAGATGAAAGAAAATCTGGACAGAACTGGAGATTTTTTTTTCAACCCTATTGTGTTGACACTTAATTTATTGTTGGTATAAATTTGCTGAAGCACAATTGGGGGAGAAAGGTAAAGATGACTCAGATTTCAATGAAGGATCTGTGAAGTGAACCAAGGTAGAGATGAAAGGGATGTGTGTGTGTGTGTGTGTGTGTGTGTGTGTGAAAGCAAATCACATCTTTTCACCCTCCTGCTGCATGTGGTGCCTCCCCAGTTCTCTTAGGATTGTTCTTTGTTCTTACTACAAGCGACCATCCACAACATGGGCTGTCTCCTCCCACCTTCATCAACTTTCTGAACACAAGTCACACAGTCTCCATTCAATCACTCAAAATCACTGTGCTCCTTATGGCCTTAGGGATTCCTAAGAATTCTGACTCCAGTTCTGACTGGAATTCCTTTTGTTGGAATTTTCTCCCCTTTCACCTGATTAATTGCTAATCTTTCAGAGCATATCTCAAAAGGTGCTTCTTCAATATCCTGAGGAACACCCACTCTTAGAGGTCCTTCCAGCCATTCTCAATTGCACTGGAGGGACATTGGTGTGGAATTAGCATCGAATAACACCATGTAATGCTTGTGTAATGTCATGTTCACCCACAGGGCGCATTGCTACCTGAGCAGGACCGCGTTTTCCTTGCTCACTGCTGTGACCCTGGTTCTTCTTGACAGCCTCATCCAGTGAGAACAATCAATAAATGCAAGTTCAGTTAATGACTGAAACAATGGGACAAAGAGCAGAAAGTATATGACAGAAAGATCAAGTGTCCCAGCACAGAGTCGATAACCTGTTTTTATAGTAGTAACTATAACTGTTAGATTAGCAGGGACTCACCTAGGATACATTCATTAATAAATTACAGGGTGACCAACTATCAAGCTAATCATACAATTCAAACTGTATTATGAATTGATCTTATCATACCTGCAATAGAATGTTCAATTCTGAACCTTAGCAAGACAGAAAACATTAAACATTATATATATTATATAAATATATATTTATATAATGAACTACAATAACACTATGTCCCTTTCAGACAGAGGAAACGCCTGACTTTGGTAATTATAAATAGCAAACTCGGGAGAACTTTACATCGGAGAGTAAAGATGACATATTAGAATGAATAGTCTTTTTATTTTTTATTTTTTTTAAGATTTACTTATACAAGAACTGGGGTACAGGTCAGAAGTACGGGAGGGTGAGAGAATTAACCAGAGCCAGAACAGGCAGACGGACTGAAGACACTGCTGAGGGGAGCAGCGGGCGAGGCAGGAGAGGTCTGCTGCACCATGTGGGTATCTCCCTGGCCGGCGGAGAATCCAACCAGCGCTGCAGAGGCTGCGGACAGCTTTGAAGTGTGGTGCTCAACCGCTGCACCTCCAGGGAGGCCCTGAATAGTCTTTTTAACTGGAAATTATAATTGAAATTTTATACATACACACACACACCAAAAGCTAGAGACTTGGTTAGATATTTAAAGAATCCTGGTATCTGAATACCCTGTCATAAAGGAATTTCAATTTATTATTTATAGCTACAGAGAAAAATAGGGTATACTTCATTTAAAATAAGAAAAATATTAAAAAAACAAAAACTCAAAATTATTACATTTTGGGGTCCTGAGTTGCAGAAGTATTGGTTAGATGACTAAGCATGATTAAAGGTTCAAGGGTGAACAGGATCTTGGAGGACATGAACTCAGACAGTTGTTCTAAAACTGTCTTGTTTTGTCTTAAAACAATAGTTTAAATTTGACATGATAATTATCAGTAATTGTCACAATTCCTAAAAGTCACATAAGGACTTCACAGGATGCTAAGTCATTGTACATGTAAATGATCTGTATCATCCCCTTTCTGCTATGAGCCTTTAAGAAGAATGCAAATTTTTATTTTAAACAAACACTGGTATTAAAATTGAGTTACAGAGATAAGGTATATGAATATCATCGCACCGTCTGTACTAAATTTAAATTAATGTTATTTCAAATTTCTCATTAAAAAAAAAAAGGTGTCTACACCAGTTCTGCTTGAAGAACCTTCTGGAACTTTTACTATTATAGAAACACTATTTGAACTAAGCCAATTGAGTCCATATGCTCATAGAGAATTATCCATCATTAGCATATGTCCATGTCTGGAAATTAATTTTGGAGCACTTACTTTTATTTCTTGACAAAACGTCCACGATACATGTGGATCTGGAATACCACTCTAGCAAACTAAGTTAAATTATGAGTGTGCATGTTTGGCTAAATAAGTGATGAAATTTAACAAAATGGGGAGGGGCCTGAAGTTTAAGACAAATCCCAAGTGGACGAAGAATTTCCAGTTATAAAGACTATTCATTCCAATATGTCTTCTTTACTCTCCTATGTACAGTTCTCCTGAGTTTGCTGCTCACAATTCTCAAGGCAGGAGTTCCTCTGTCTGAAAGGGACATAGTGTATTTGTAATTCATTATAAATGTTTATTAACAGCTCTAAAGTTTTAGTAGCCTCTGTGGTTGTTGTATGGCATATGATGAAGATTTCCCAATCTGGCATATCACATACTCATGGCTGGACTCAATATCTAGTCTTCTGGTCTTTTTTGAAGAGACGTTCATTCTGGTCTTTTTGTCTTCAAGAATCTGTACAAACCTTTTCAAATTAAGCCCATCTGTTAAATTAGTCTGTCCAAAAGGAAGCATGACTAAATTTCAATTTCGTATGGGTTCCATGTCATCTGTTGCAGTAATTATTTCTCATATTGACATTTTTCCCATGAATCCATTCTTATATATTCATTCTTCAACACGCCATGATTCCAAGGACGTTGCAATCACTACGAGGCAGCCTAGCATCATCTCCTAATTATCTTAAGATTTTCATTTGATATGTTGATGATGAGCTGCTTCACCCTCACATCCTTTTTTATTTCCTCAGTCCTATGCCCAGATGTAATACTGGCCTTATCAATATTAAGTTTTGTGGACTATTTTTTCCCTTACAATTTGTGATCAGTTTTATGCTGTTTCCCCTTGGACTTCTTCCTTTTATGGAGCTTTCTGTTCATGATTTACCGACTTAGCTTACAGGCATGCCTGCTTTTCCCCAGCGTATATAGTTTTGTAAACAGGAAGCTCCTACCTGGGTAGGGAACCAAACTGAAACCAGTCAAACCTGAGGGATACCCAGGGACCCTAAACTGTTCATTCTAAAAGGGAGTCCATTCTAAGGAGGCAAAGAAAGTATACTCAGTGTGCCGAAAGAAAGAAAAGTTCAAAGGAGAGAGAGAGAGAGACATGCTCTGCCGGGGTCCAGAGTGGGGTGGCTGAACCCCAAAATAGTCTCAGGACACTAAGTCTCTTCCAGTAGGGAACTCTAAGCCCAGGGTTAGGCAGGTCCCAGAAAGCTGGGATAGAAGATGCAGGAAAACTCACAAGGTAACATTTAACCTACCACCAGGTGGAGGTAACAGCAGCCAGTGAACTTGAGGTGCCCTCCTGCTGAGGCCTTCCTTCCTCTCTGCTCACCTTCCATTATATCTGCCTCAGTCCTTCCTTCCAATGATCCATTCAGGAGGCGGGCTGCACGTTGTGCTGGGAGCTGTATTCCAAGGCATTTGAGATGGTGCTGGTGTGGAAGGAACTTGGGGAAAATGGAGCCCATTCCCACAGCCAGGGTGCCCAGCCCCCTCCAGTAACAGCTTTAGGTTACTAGGAAACACTTTGACTTAAAATATTAGAATTTTAAGGGGCCAGAGTCAAAGGAAAAATATGAATAAATAGGATGGCACACCTCAAAAGTACAGTTTGGAAAAGGGTACAAGGATCAGGCATGCATTTGATAGTTGCTTTGGAAAGTGTGTACCAAGCAGGTATCATCTTAAATGATGCCGTGCACAGAGTCTGCACAGGCTGCAGACTACACAACCCCCACCCATGTGTTCCTCAAGACTGTCTGCTATTCTTACAATCCTGCAGTGGCTTCAGAAGAAAACAGGGTCTTTTATCAAGCAGGCATAAAGAATGGCTTAACACAGTGGCTTTCAAAAGGTGTTCTCTCAAGTCTGTCCTAAGATTGGGACTATGAGAGTAATTTATTTAAAGGAAGAAGACATTCAGGGCAGAACTTCTGTCCTTATTGGTGGGTTAGTAGGAGAAAATAAACAGAGCAGAGAGTTGGACAAGCTCTCTGGACCAGAATGTGGGGTTGGTACATTAGGAAACTTTTCAGTCAAAGAAGTCTGGCTATTAACTCAGCTACATTGCTTAGTTAAGGACAAGCTATGGCCTGACCCAAAAACAAAACACTCTTCTCAGAATTACAGGGTGTCAAAGAAGCACCCCATTCTGGACCAGACAATAGGGGAGGCAATTCATCTCTAATCCTACTAAATCAGTCCTGCCTCAAAGTAAGGTCTGGATGAAGGGATAGCGTGAGTCTAGAAGAGGGAGATTTGTGAGCTAGTATGAAACAGAGACTAGAACACTCAGGGGTAAGACAGTGCTGAAGCCACAGCTGCTGGACTCGGACTGGAAGAAGAGCTCGCCAGGATTCGCCCTCCAATGTCAGCTTATCTAGAAGTTACCAAAACCCTTCCATATTTTGAGGTTGTCTTTGAAAATGTGCTTAATTATCATCAATTTTTTACCACAGCATATTTAATACACAATATTTGAGTATATCTCTTAATATTTAATAAAAGATATAATATATAATTGATAGAGCATTAACTTTTTATAGTATACATCATGATCTATGTAGCTATTCCAGCCAACTATTAAAATATGAATCTGTTCTTTTTGTCGTAACTACATTTCAATTTGCAATTTCATCTGTAAAAGTGAAGGCCAGAATGTGCCTGTCTATGCAGAAACTAACCGATTTATGGATGAAATTCTAGAATTACTTTAGACGCTGTGTCCTGGGTGCACACGCGTGTTTGTGTGAGTGTGCATGTGTATCTACATTTCTGTAGAACTTACCGCGTACTGGATTATTGTACTCAGCTGATCTCATTTTATTTGCATCCTACCTCTCTCAGAGTAGATAAATATTTATTGACTGACCCCTGAACTAGTCCAAATTGTCTCCATTTTACAAATAAAGGATGAGAAATTCAGTGGGTTTGATTAATTTATCCAATTTCGGAGAACAGTAAGAGAGAGAGGTGGGACTCTGACCTTGGATTTCTAACACTGAATCTCAATTTCGCTACTGCTTTGCTCTACTTTTTCCACATCACTCAAGAATTGGTTTCTTTATTATCAGCTACATATGTCAAATAAACTCATAGGCTTCCACCAATACAGGGTATATTATCTTTCCAAGTAATACCTTCTCTTGAATGAGTAATAATGACATACTTCTCATTCAAAAAAGAACCGATAACCCCCCAGGGCTTTGAGCAACGAGAGAGGCAAGAGGTAGCAGCTGCCCCATCTATTCTGCCCCCCTCACCACACTGTTTAGAGATGGATTAAAACTTTATTTCATGCGAAGCATAAATTTTGCATAAAATTTTTCTATGGGAGATCGCCAGTCCTTCTAATTTTGAAATATCTTGAACAATTTAGAAACACAATGCTCTAATTTTCTCTTTCAATTTACCTTCATGGTTAGCAAGACAGATGTTTGGTTGATAAACAGAGACACTGGATTCTTGCTGTCTGTGTACCGGTGGGCATTGCTTGAATTCTCTCTGCTGCAGAGATCCAGAGGACTTACTGACAAGTCACTGAGAAGACCTTGCAGCTGCCCTCATGTTGACAAAAACTGTAGGTAACCCTGGTCTTAAAACACTGACTTTACAAGATTGTAAATTCTTTATCTATACCTTCGAGCTATAAATATGTTTAATGACTCTTAACAGTTTTACAGGTAGGAATGTCTTCCTCCAGAGCCTGGGAATTATTACTTCCTTGAAAGTTATCACCAAGGAAAAGATCCTGGTCCATCTTCTTCTCTGGAGGAATGTCAAAGGCCTCAGGTAAGGGGGTGCCGAACAGCAAGCACAGAATGCTAGTCATAAAGAAAGAGTTCACAAAGTGAGGTGTGACTCGATGTGCCGCACACACCCCAGAGTCTGGCGTCTGTCAAGGTCACCGCTGCTCACCACCTCTTCTCTCTGCTCCACACCCCTGCTCTTTACTTATAAGAACTTCTGACAAGGTAGGGATAATCAGGAAATCCAGCACAATGTTCCCAGATCTGTGTTAGCTGATTAACACCCCTCATTCCATCTGTCACCTTAGTTCTCTTACGACAAGCAACATGTTGCATGCATGGAGCCCAGGAGGACACTGTGGACATCTTTGGGGGACTGTTCTTTTGCCTACTGATAGGTATTGAGCACACGGAGGGGCGATGCCTAAAGAAAATTCACCAGCCAGCTATACCCAGATGCCCACAAACACTTGCCAGAGCTGATAAAGCCCAGGGAAAGCCAAGAAACACCCAGAGGGGAGCCTACCCAGCCCAGCACAGCCTACAGGTAGCCGGAAAACCCTCAGGAGAGCAAGAAGCACCCAGAGGGGGGCAATTCCTCAATATTGATCAGTTTCTGGAAGGCAAGGCAATTCCCTGCACAGGACAAGCAATACCTCGAATATCACCCCAGTGACCCCCTCTAAGGTAAGGGTGTTGCTGGTTGACACCCCAGCAGCTCAGGGCTGATGCTCTCCCTGCCCCAGCCTGCTGCAGGGCTGATGAGACCACACGGGGAGCACAGTGGTAGGGGAGTGACTAGAATCTGCTGCCTGGACTGATAAACTGCACCCCCGCAGCACTGCACAATGCACCCCAGGAAGGGGCTGAGTGTACAGGTCCTGCACCCCACTTAAAGCTGGAGCCGCACAGTTCCCTCGCAGTTGTTCTTGCCAAGGACTCTCCCTGGCATCCCTTGATTCTCTCTAAGTAGACTTTGCTTTCGCTTCCGCTGCAGACATGGCTGTGAATTCCCCTAACGCTATAGTCAAGGTTCCAGGGGCTCCTAGTCCAGAACCCCCCAAACCTGACACCACCACCACCACATTCTAAGGAATTTCTTCAGAATGAATGATTCTATATTAGTGAACTATCAAAACTGCACATATTTTCTCTTTGGTAGCTTAACCATCTTTTTGATTAATGGTTTTCAAATGTATCAATTTGCAGGTTTGTACATTTCTGAGGGTTTAGAATTCTGTGTGTGTAGAATTCAATCCAACAAACCCATTGGGCACTTATCATGTGCAAAAAGCAGTAGTTGTAGCTGTAAAAAAAAAAAACCAGATGTGATTTCCTCATTAGAATTAAATTCCAGTGAAAATGAAGACTATTAAAAATAAACAGAAATAAATGTTTTAAATATCCGAATATATTGAAATGTTTTTAAAATCTCAAAAGACTTTTCACCCTAGGAGTGGGGAATATATGATGCTTAGCTTTTTTATTTTATTCTCCTATTACTGCAAAGTTGTACTGAAAAGAAGTTTGATTCTGTATGTTGAAGGAAAATAATATTGAGTGAAAGGCCTTTGTTTTATCAAACCGTTTGGACAATATCTCAACATGGTATTATTTGGCAATTGAATAACATCTACTTTAAATATTTGTATAATTTTGTGTGGTTCATGCTTGTTTTTTTAAAGGAAATATTAACAATCACCTATATTTAATGAACTGTAAGAAATGTATGAATGTACTAAATTAAAAAAAAAAAAAAGTATGACTACAAAGTAACTATTACAGATAGTCAAGGTTCCTAAGACTAGAAGATGATGATAGTGTTTGCTTAGAAACTTTAAATTTAATTCTAGAACCAATGAAGGCAACATCTCACCTAACAAAACAGAGGAAGCCATTTTTGTTTGGCCAGTTTTATCTTCACTTCTTCTCAATCTTAGGCCACCAGGCTATCAATACATCTTGTCCTGAATACATCTGCGGTTTTCTAGAAATTAGAATTTGAAAGCAAATGGATTGTCTCAGGATTACAGAGGTTTCCCTTGCACTTTCTGTTCCTCATATGACAAGAATGAAGTCAAGTGGTGCCCTGAACTCAGGGCTGAAGGTATTTTTTCAGACGTCAAGAACTGTCTCCAGAAAGTCAGATAGCCACAGTCTCCTAGATTCTTCCCAGGAACATTTTTCCAGACAGAAATATTCTTTTGCCCTGATGATGCCCTATAAAGATATCCTAATTTCACATAGAACATACCAGTTATTTTTTTTAAAATACAATTATAGCAGCTAATGGAAGATAACATTTGATGAATTATGCATTTTTGAACATTAAACATTGGCATTGATGATGCTATTATAATTATCCTATCATCAGGTGTACCTAAGGTTAAAAGTTTGATGTATGGTCTCACAAATTATTTCTTTATCGATATTTAAAAGTAAACAATATAAAAATCATATTAATAGCATAAATCTCTGTGTTGTACCAATTTTCTTCTGCATATAAAAACTTCTTCTCAAGCACATCTCTCAAAAATGTGAATTATTCCTCCATTAAAATTCCCTTTCCATAAGATTTTTTATAGTCTTGTTTTAATGAAGACTTCTTTCTCTTTCCAGTAATAGATTTTAGGTTATAGTTTCTCTATTACACTTATCTCATTGGTGAAGTTCTTTTTATATGTATTTCTGCATCCATAAGAGGTTATTGGGGGAAATACTTCACATTAGCTAGAACCATGAATCATTCCAATTTCAAAAAACCAAAACAACAAACTTTGTAGGCATGACCCTGGAGAAACACTCCAATTCTATAGTCCAAATCCACTTGAACTCTGCTTCCCTAAATTCTTGACAGAGTAGGCAAGCATCTCACACACACTACAAGAAAAATTAACTTCAAAACAAGATTTAGAATGCACAACTCCTAGAAAAATGTGATTCCATTTCCCAAAAAGCTGGCATTCTCAATTGCAATTTAATCTATTGCATTGCCTTCTAGTATGTTAAATGTAATTGACTTTATTTGAAGTATTACAGATGCACCTCCATGAAAGTGGGGGGTCCACTTTCCCCATCCCCACTGACATGCAGCCACACTGACTGTAAGCCCTCAAATGCCATGAACTGGCATCTTGGATGGGAGGCCATGGGGAAGGAGCAAGGTGAATACAAACAATCACTGTATAAGTATAAAATTTATAGTGTTTATTATTTTCTCAGATCAACTCCTCCCAACTTTGGAATCATGCATCTGGATATTGGTTCACACATTGCAAAGTTGTTTTGTTGTTGTATTTTGGAGGTATTTTGAGTATACATAAATTGTGAGTCTGGAAAGACCAAGGAAGAGGAGACCATAGAGTTAAAATGGGAGCTAATGAGAGAATATGAGAGGGGAGAGGAAGAAGGAGGGAGGGAGACAGAGAGACAGACAGAGAGAGAGAGAGAGAGAGAGAGAGAGAGAGAAATATTTTTAGTGTTTGAGCAGTCCATATATATGAGTCATTTGGATTACTTGCAAATTGTGCTACATCCAGCAAAAGCAAAGACTCAAAGGCTGTAATTTAGAGGCATTTTCCTTTTTTCCATTTTGTCCGGAATTCTTAAAATGCAAAACTATGCATCTCTCCAAAATGTCACATTCTGATGAAAATTTATTAAAGTGAAATACCAGGACATATAGAATAATTCAAGGCTAAAATTAAAACTGGTTGCTGAAATGTTCATGTCATTACATTTTGAGTGTTTATAATTTTCAAAGAAGGGAGAAAAAAATAGCAAAATTACTTCATTTTGTATTACTCTTAATTTTGTTGCCAGCCTACAAAGTGTTCATTTCTGACTTATACTTTTCCAAGTTTCTAAGTGATAGTTAACAGGTAAATAAGTGAAACCTGTGTTCTATTAAAAACATAACTACCAAGGAACTCATATTCCAGGAAGAGTTTTCTTGCTCCCCTGTTCAAAAGAAAGGTACATCAGAATGGCAGACAATGATAATTACAAGACCATCTATATTTTGATGCCTACATTAAGTAAGAATGGGTGGTTAAAATATAATCATGCTGTAGAGTATGAATTGTTCTCTCTGTTCATTTTGAAAAGCTTTATCACAGTAATATAAATAAAATGTTCAATTTCATCTTCTCCTAGGGATTCAAACATTTTCACAAAGAAAGGACAGTTGTCCCAAGGACTAAATGAATGGTTCAGCTCCCGATAAGTCAATGAATCACAAAGCCTCTCTAGAGGAAAACAGTTTTGTGAATGCTCCCTGAGTAAGATACTGTGAACAATGCATTAATATGTATTTCTCTTTCATCTTGCCTCTCATTACCTCTGCTGGACTAGTCCCTTTAGCAATCCATCATCACATCTCACTTGGCCCGAGGCCACTGATTTATCTAAATTTTTTTTTCCCTGTCATCTTGAAACATTGGAAACACACACACACACACACACACACACACACGTGACTTATAAATCTATTTATAAAGACAGCAAATAGCAATGATCATAGACACTGGCTGAAAAAGATGCCAAATCAATATGTAGTTGTACCTTGGGCAACACAGAATCTACTTCCATGGAGATTTCCTTATAAACAGATAACTTAAACATATCAGTAACTACACTACTGAAAATAATTTTATTATGATTTCTTAATAGTGTTTTATTTTCTTTAGCTTACTTTCTTGTTAAAGATATAGTATAAAATACCGATAACACACAAAACATGTGTTAATCAACTGGCTATGGGATTGATAAGGCATCTTGTCAACAGTAAGGCTACAGTTGTGAAGTCTGGGGGAGTCAAAAGTTATATTCAGATTTTCTACTGCATAGCACTCAAGTGAAACTTAGGGTATGACCCTAACCTTGCTGTTACTGTTCAGGAGTCCTCTATATGTTCAGGTCACACATCCCCTTTTGTAACAAGTATCTTCTTTCAGTTCTTTCTCTCCCTGTCCTATCTTTCTCTCTGTCTCTTTGTCTCTCCTCTCTTTAATTTTCTTTTAATGTCTGTCACACATAAACACCAATATACATGTCTGTACTAGGTGAATCAATATCTATGAATTTCTTAAATTGTGTCTGCCTGTCTTGTTGCATATTAACACATACTACTATTTTGCTTTTAATATCTTTGAGCTATTGCCATGATCGTTTTAGTCTTGAGCAGAATACTAATCAATGCCATTTAACTGAGTTGCCCTGGACGCTGAAGGATGCCGCAGTACACAGAAATGCTAAGTGCAGGACACAAAAAGAGAATTAACTTCTTAGTAGCAGCTGTTTTCAAGATTCTGCACTAGAGAGGCTCATGTATTTATTTTGATCCTCGGCATGCTATTGCAGGGTGTATATTCATGTTACCATTTGAAGGATAATGAAATGCAATCATCACTGAACAATAAACAACCCAACCTAGATCAACCTTAGTGCTCAGTGGCAGAGTCAGAGTTGTCATCAACAATGCTTTGACACAGAAGCTGTTTTAGTTCTATTAATCGGAGGGTAACAATCGCTGTGAGTCAGTTTTCACAGTTCTATTCAATCACTTCTATTCAGTTAGCTCTATGCACGCCAAAAGATGGCATAGTCACTAAAATCTGTCATTTAGAGATCTTCAAATCCCAATCTACACATATGCATATATGTTGTGGAGAAATGTATGTATGTATATCTGTACGTACATGTATAGTATATTCACCTGCCATCAGTTTCCTCTGTGGGGCACAGCATCTGTAACTGCATCTACATCATTGTTCTGGGCACTGACAGGAACGGAGAGGTGGCCTCTGATACACAAATGGGAGTCCTCGTGGTCAAAACCTTGCTCCCTTGACTGCTAGTGCATGAAGCTAAGTCAGATGCTGAAGGTTCTAAGAATGGGATCACAGGCAATTTTTGAAAAGAAAGCTTATGCCAGATGCTTTAACTGGCAATTTAATCTCCTCTTTCCTGCCCTTTTTTGTAGAAGATGGCAAACCATATATAGTGTTCTTGGTATAGGCTCCTGGGAGAAAAATAGTTTCTTTTGGCTGATTTTGTTTTAATTCTAAAACCTGCAAGGGCTTTCTGAGCCATCCGGGAAACTACTCATGTGCTTGGGTGTGGACAAGCTGGCACTCACTGTTAGTATCACTCAGAACAATCACCCCAGGTTGGTTGGTGGGAAGGCTAAGTCAGTTCTGGAAAATAATAAAAAAAAAAGATAAAGGTTACATCTAGCCAGCCATACATCCACAACAATGTGTCAGCCCCAGAGAAATAGCAAAATGGCTGCCTGGCCAGAGGGAGCTGTGGAAGGCACATGTGAGAACCAATTTCTCAGGCTGACCAAACCCTACAACATCAAACTATAAAACAACAGAAAAGAAACCCATACTTTGTGCCTACTTGAAAAAGTAGTTTCCCTTCCCTTTTCATAGACTAAATATAATCTCTCCCTTTTCCCCAGAGTCCTCAATATGAATGATATTCAAGGTAAAGAATTACTCATAAATGAATTTACTTTTACTGGGAATTATTAATCATCAAGAATTGTTTATAAAAGAGCTTTGAAAGTTATGTGAGCCTAGTTTCATCCTGGAGAATTCACCACAGATGTTAAAAACTTTATCCTGGATCTTTTTAAATCTCAGATTTGTACGGCTTAGTCACCTTTATAGAACTATTTTCTGAAAGAAAAGGATAATTTTTTAATTTACCAAGAATGAAAAGACTTTTTGTCCATGGATGCTTATAAAGGTTTTGACTGCCCCTTCCTTTTTTACTAGAGAAAAAGAAGAGGAAAATGATTTTTATGACTTTTCCAGAATTTTAGAGTCATTTCTTCCGTAACTGAGATCATTCCTGTAGTGGTATTTCCATTCAGAAAAACCACAAACATTTTTATGTCTCTTTCCTCATATGAAATTTAATGGAAAACAGTGTCAAAATAAAAAGAAGCTCATACAAAAGTGTTTTGAGATGGCTGTGAGCTAAATTTCACGGTATTTTGAATAAGACTTGGAAGCTGCTCTTTGAATTTGGCCTAAAGAATGCTAACATTCAATTAATTATTAATAACTTTTCAGGCAAAGAGTATAGAAATAAATCCCTTCTCCATTTCAACTCACATACCCACACCACCACACGCCTGCATTGGGCCGTGTCTGCCTCCTGAGTCTGGAGCAGGACACGTGCTGTGGCCTGGAGAGAGGTCTGTGTTCCTGTCTCTCTCTCCTCTCTCCTCTATCAAAGGTTTCTGTTCCATCCAAATGCTGTCACTGTGATAAAAATAACCTCATGAGTTGTTCATGTCCTCGCCACACTCCTTAGTTCTAAGGTTTTTCAAACTATTTCAATCACCTTTGATCTGTAGACCTGGTTGGTTTCTTGGCTAAAATATTAATACTTTTTTTTTATCCCAAATGTGTAAAATTCCTCAGTTAAAACCATTCACATGTTGTGTTCTTACTTATTTCCACACATCTTTATGCCTTCTACTAAAAGCCTTTCCATTTGGAAATGCAAAAAATAAAACATCATATGGCATTTCTTGTCTTAACCCAAGCTCAGCAATCCAAGCTGTGGTCAGATCTAGACAGACAGCATGAGGCTCACAGACCTCCCTCAGAGTAATCAGTGGAAAGGAGAGGTCCCAACTGACACTAGTCCTTCTGAGAATGGGGGGCTTTGATAGTTGAGATGCAATTTTGAATAATACTTTACGACATCATGATTTAAATATATTATCCTTTATAAATGTTATAGCTTCTGGAAAGTTCTAGAATGCATGGATTTCTTTCATGCCAAGGTCTTCAGAAAGTGATGACCTTTCATGTCATGTGTTAACATGGTCAGTGGTCCAAGTTGCAAACAGTAGAACTGAGGACTTTTGGTCTCAGCTCCCAGCTGCGAGGGCCCGGGGAAGAGTCACTTTCAGTTGGAGATGATTTGAGTCTGTGATTAGACCTGGGACTCAAGGCTGATTCTGCTGCCCACATCAAAGCTGGTCTGAATGTAGATGGTAAATATGGGTCAAGAACCTATCCCATTACAGATCCATAGAATAGAAAGCACTGAGAAAAACCTGAGTTAAAGAGGATAACTAATCAATCTGAGACTTTGCTTTCACTAAACACAGAAGGAAATTGAGCAAATTTCACAAACTCTGCCAACAAAACTGGTGAAAGTTTTGTTCTCTGCTAATGTTGTACCACAGGGAATGGCTTACAGATATTTTGCACAAGGATTTTCAATGTCAAGCAATAAATTATAACAAGACAATGTGAAATTATAGACTAATCCAAAACTGTTTTCTTTCAATAAGAGAAAGCAGCTTATCTTTATCAGAAAATCTTGGTATTTCAGAGCTGAGAGAGAGCCATGATTCAGCCAACCTAACTCCATTATTTTAAATCCAATAAATCTGAGCTCAAGAGGGAACCAGTTTGCTTGAGGTAGCAGAGAGAGAGAAGAGTTACATCCAAATCTAGAACCAAGGCCACGGATTGTCCTGGTCCATCCTGCTCTTATGTCACTGATAGTTCTAAGGTACTACAAAAGATGGTTTTCACTCAATATATTCAGATTTTAAAGGTATTACAGTAAGGTATTACTGGTGGCGCAGGGGTTAAAGTCTCAGTGCTATTAAGCTATTGCCAGCCACTGCGCCATGAATTGGATCCCCAGCCAGGGAGCTGACCCACATGGAGCAACAGACCTCTCCTGACTCACCCACTGCTCCCCTCAGCAGTGTGTTTCAGTAGATCCACTTGTTCTGCTCCCCACTCTGTCTCTGGTGAATTCCTCTCACCCCCTGCACCTCTGGCCTGCACCCCAGTTCTTGTATGCATAAATTAATAAAAATAAATCTTAAAAAATGTTTTGAATAGATACTAGCTAAATCTTAAGCATAACAGAAGCAACAACTGTTTAAAACAGTTGTATATTTAAAACAACTGTATATTTAAAACAACTGTATATTTTGCTTCCTTATCAGATCTTGATATGTTTATATATCACCAGTGTTTCTGAAGCAAGTTAATATGAAACTCTGCACTAAACAAAGCAGAAGCTTTAATTTAAAGGTAGAGTCAACAAAATTGAAATAGATACCGTGCAATTTAATGCAGATTGGATGTAAAATAATACTATAGGAATAAAGGGGATTGTGAGAAAATTTCTAAAGAATGCTTGATTAGAGGAAATGTTGGGAAATAGGCAGACTCTGCCTAACAAGAGAAACAGAAGTGAGTCATTATATTAAAAGAAAATAACATTTGCAGAAGCCCCAGACAGTCACTTATATTTGTGGAGAGACATGTGAAAATGCGTGTGCTGGAGAGAAAAACAGAACGAAGCCTGGAAGTAGGTGCTATAAAGTAGGTGCTATAAAGTTCTTTAGAGTTTGGACTGTATCGTTAATTGAGTTTTAAGTATCACTGAAGTGGATTAAACAACAAGAACAATAATTCAGTATGTCTCATTTTCCCAAGACAGAACAGGCTTACACTAAACTTTAATAATTATTAAGGGCATTTCCTTTTATTATCAATTAATAGTCCGGTTCCCCAATAAAGTAAATCATCACTTTATATAAATAATGGGAGGAAATTAAATGCAGCAAACAATAATAAGTTTTTTAAAGACATTTTGCTGAAAGGAAGATTTAGGGACTAGCTAGAGAAGACTTGGATTGAGAGAATATTTTATTTATATTTTCAGGGAGGCAGAATTTGCTGGAGTGTTTTATGTTGATGGATGTGTTTATGAAGGGAAATTTATTGATGTGCATAAATAAGAGAATTTCCAGAACACTGACTTTTGGTAGAGGGAAAGAATTCTGGTATTACAAAAGGGTCGTCTGGATCATTCAGGAGCCTGTTGCTCTTTGGCAACAAAAGAAAAGGAAGAGAAACTGAATGAAGTGAAATAGGATCTAAGGGTGAGATGGGGTAAGAAATTTGAAGAAATGAGAAGAGAGAAGTTAACCACTATCTAGAAGATTGTAAAAATGAGCATCTCAGGCCAATAGCAGTAAAGACCAATTTAGTTCAAAGCATGGATTACGTGAGGGATTGTTGCCACAGCTCGGATAAAGTACCAGATAATGGGGCAACAAGGTTTAAAACATGGACAAGAATCCAATCACCTTTACAAAGTAGATTTGGGGGTGAGAAGAATGAGAATCAAAGGTCCCTCCAAGGCTGTCTGCAATAGGAGAATGGTGGACATTTACCTTAAATTTAGGGAAGAAAGTAAAAGTCCTGATGAATTAAATTTGAAAAAAATGTAGGTAAAAAGTGAAGTGTAGGGCCTCCCCTGGTGGCGCAGCAGTTGAGCACTGGGCTGCTAAGCTGCCCACAGCCTCTGCATCACCGGTTCAATCCCCGGCCACCCGGTGAGGGTCCCACATGGCGCGCGCAGACTTCTGTCTCGCCCACTGCTCCCCTCAGCCGTGTATTTCGTCAATCTGCCTGTTCTGCTCCCCACTCTAGCTCTGGTGAATTCTCTCACCCTCCTGCACTTCTGACTGTGCCCAGTGCTTGTATAAACAAATAAATAAATCTTAAAAAAAAAAAAAGTGAAGTGTAAAGGTAACGTTTACAAACATAGGTTTGTAAATTTGGTAGAGACTGAGATGAATTGCATAGATTTGAGAGGCAGGCTCACGGAAATAATTTCTGAAAGCATAGTTTAGGTTTTTTTTTTTTTTTTTTTGACAAGAAGAAGATACAATATTAGGTAAATTAGAAAAATCAAATTTTTACAGTGAACATCTAGGATAAAGTCTGGCAAATAATAGATAGTAAACATTACTTGAATAAGCAAACAAGTTTTCTTCCATAAGGTAATAATGTGGTATAAGAAAGAGGATCATAGAGTCTTATTTTGTTCAAGACACTAACTGGCCAAATAAAGTGAAAAAATAAGGAAATATTCTAACTATAATAGAATGAAGACATTTTAATCATGTGTTTAGAAGAAGCAGCAGTGATATTTTTAATAAGATTGGTCATTTATCTTTTCCTTGACTTCATTCATTTCCTGTCTTGTTGGAGACCTTTATGGATATATTATAAGCAAAGTTCTATGAATAAAATAAGTAGCTGAAAAGATAGAAAAAACATATGGCAGACTACACACTATTCCAAATAAAAGTAACACTAGAAATGATTTTAAAGTGCTTTTAGGAATATAAAGATTAGGCTATGAATCTCATAAATGAACTACTGGATATTGTTATTGGTAATTAAATTTAGACATGCAATCACAAACATTTAGATGCCACAGGGCTATGACATTAGTATATATTCTACAATACACTGATGTATTTATAATTATAATCAAAATATGTGGCAATGACCTAAAAACATGGGGTAATTGCTGGAACAGAAGTGATCAAGCTTGAGTCCTCATCCTGGTAACCTCTACCTCTTAAAACTGGCCCAACATCTCACAAATTTTAGCCAGTTATAATTCTCTGTCCATACAGAATTCATTTCCGCGTTTCACTAGAAGCTCCGCTCTGACTGACTGAAATGATTGAAAAGGCTTTAATTATACCCCTATAAGCCTAAGTGGTTCTGCACCACAACTCAAGAGGAAGAGCTTCTTTCATCCCACAAAGACCTGCTGAAGACCTCACAGAGGCCAGGGGGCTTTTGTGTCAAGAGTGGCGATAGGCAAATTTGACTTCATTTTTAAGCAAAGGAGCTTTTGGCTTCCTACACCTCACTTTCCCCCACTGTGTTATTCCCATGTTAATAAATAATAGAAATTCAATCACCACAGTTTTTTCCTAACACTGCAAAAGAACATGAAGATTCCCCAGAAAAAAAGACATGGCCTAAAAACCTGTAGGGCGTCATTTCTGGCCCTCAGGACTGCAACATGAGCTGTAAGGGCACCCAGAGGACCAGGCCAGGCGTGTCCACCCTTCTCTCCAAGTTCCCTTGAGCAGCTCAGCCTCATCACTGAAATACTCTCAGACTGAAGGATCAGTTGCTTCTTCTTAATCGTTTCTGTATGTTGGGAAATGCGTCGTTTCCCAATGCTGTTTTTTCCTCCATCCTGTTTCTATTATTATGTGATTTTTTTTTTTTTTTTTTTTAAATCTTACTAGCACAACCAAGTGAAATATACTTTAACAGGTCTTCGACTAGACAGGATCAAAAGGCAAAACAGAGACCAAAAAAAATACTTCTTTGATGTATTTTTTATATATCTGAAGGCAAAACATAGTGAAGCTGAAATAGATTACGTATTCTTCAGTCCTAATCTTTGACAGGCAGACTTTTTCAATAAAACTCAAATATGGAGTTAAAACAAAAACGGGGTGCGGAGGGCATTGTGATGGTTTCGAGGAGCTTAATCTTCAGCAATGATGCCATGAGACTTAACTACTCTCCAGAAGAGCTGGTTAGCCGTGTTTGTTTTGTAGGTCTTTAAACAATTTTAAAAATCAGAGTGTATGGGCCTCCCTGGTGGCGCAAGTGGTTAAGATGCAGCACTATGAAGCTATCTGCAGCCACTGCAGCACAAGTTCAATCTCTGGCCAGGGAGCAAGCCACATGGCGCAGCAGACCTCTCCTGTCTCGCCTTCTGCTCCCCTCAGCAGCGTATTTCAGTTAGTCTGCCTGTTCTGTTCCCCGCTCTGTCTCTGGTGAATCCTCTCACCACCCCCCCACTTCTGGCCTATACCCCAGTTCTTGTATGCGTAAATAAATTAATCTTTTTTAAAAATATCAAAATGTAAATGGAATTTCAAGCAATTATTTTTTTAAAATTTCAACCAATATGAAATGTTATCATTAGAACACAGTTTTAATCAAACCTTAAAATGAAACCTTATCCTGTATTCTTATGGGTTTTCAAAGTAGAACACTTAGAGTTTGAATTGTGGCAAATTTGAAAAATAGCTTTGTGTTTCATTAGGCCCATTGGAAATGAATTCATTTAATAGGCAGATTCATTCAAAGTCTGAGGCTTGGCTTTCTATAGAGATGAACCAGACAATCACTAAAGCACCTGGTTGCAGAAAATAAAGTGAATTTCAAGAAAGCCAGAGTCAAAATGACTCATTCCCCCCTCCAAAACAAGAAAATAAGAATGTATTTATGTATGATTCAGAGCCAACGGGTCACTAGACTAATCAGGAGTCCTGGGGCAAAAGTCAGGTAACATAACAAGAGACAGGAGCTTCAAAGATCTGCATCCTCATAATCCTTGTACTTGCCTTTAAAAGCAATGCTGAATTTTTGGGTCTTATCTCTTTTTCTTTCCCCTTGGAGAGGTGTTAATAACTGGCAGTGGTTGTGCAAACAGAAGAAGTGCTAATTGTCAGTGAAAGGGCCATGTGTGGGCAACATCTAACAGAAAAGGTGAAAAGATTAATTCACAGGATGGCTAAATGTCCTTAAGTAGTCAGGAATTTCCTTAATTGCACAGTTAGCATTGCAATGGCAAGAGAAAGAATCACAATAACAGGATTATTATAGTTGACTATATGGCCTTTTCATCACAGGAAAAAATGCCAATCTGTGTACTCACTGAAAATTAAGTGCCATGCCACAGTCCTTACTGATACTATTACTACTGCTGCTGCTGCTATTATTAATGTTCCCAGTACTTACTATGAGTCTGGCCTTATGCTACAGTTATTTTGTGTGTTATCTCATTTGGCTATCAGAACAACTCTAAAAATAGGTACTGTTACAATACCCATTTTATAGACTTAGTTTTATAGAGCTATAAGAATTTCAGGTTAAGTAGAAGAACCAAACTTTACATTAGAACCAAAGTAAAAGGAGACAGAGGTCAAAACTGAAATGAAACTCAATTCCACAAAAACAAAAGGGCTGGAGGGTTTTTAAGAAATAAGATGAAAAAGTGTCTTAGTTAAGTGTGTTTGCTAATCCCAAGCACCCAAAAGACAAGTAAACTTTTTTTTTTTATATCTTCTTGACTCGTACAACTTGGTACAAGGAATCTTCTAAAGTCAGCTCTGCTCCACCCTTACCCAGAGACTGGGAGATGGGTCTTATCTTTTGTGATTACATTTCAGAATGTGTTCCCAGATCTTTGAGAAAGATATTTCTGGGTTGTAAAACTGGCAAGAGGATTTTATAAAGATTTACATCTCAAAGGGGCACAGAAAGGATTTACAAAATAAGTTTTCTACATCAATGTTCTAGTGAAAGGGAGGTCAGGGGTCTAGAGTCAGGAAGAAGCCCATCTAAAGTGAAGCCAGCTGTGGGGAAAGTTAAGACAGTCTTAGTCAGTGATTTAAGCCAAGTATCTTCCATCCCAAGAACCTCCTCCCTACTCCCTTCTATGAGAATCCATAGCAGGCAACAAAGCAACCAACCAGGAAAAAATAGTTTCTACTCTCTATTTATTTCTTTGCTTCATAGAGTTTTAGTTTCCCCATTCCTGAAATAAGATTTTTCTAGATTTATACACAGCAAATCACATATCTTGAAACCCTGGATGTTTTAAGGAGCTACAAGATGCCAGAGATTGTTGGGGATCTTGAGTGATGAGGGGGTAAATCTAAAGGACCCTAATTTCACTGCAAGTGGACAGATTTTTTATCAGTCTTACAAAATGGACTTCTGCTTAAGCTTTGTTTGAAATATAAAAGCTGGAAGGGGGATTTTCCTGACATGATTAGGTGTGATAATCACTAGACAAGATAATATTCCATCACCGTGTGCCTTATCTATATTGCCCATTATGATTCTCTAGACCACCACATACTTCAGAACATCCAAAGATCAAAAGATTGAAGAACATAAAAATGTTGTACTTTCTTCTCCTTTATATGGAAAGTGCACTGCGTAAGTGTGTGCTGCTGTAGTCACGGTCAATTTCCTCTCATACAGGTGATAGGAAAGCACTAATTAAATAATACCTCTCCTGCCCTACTCCGTTCACACACACAAATGCACATGCCCGTATAAACCAGATGTGCCAAGCATGAATCACAACATAAGCCACATATCTATAGGAGATGCTTTCTGTCTAAATGGTGTTTTTAATGCATTTTTTAATACAGCAAATGCAATGTTACATTTTGCATAGTGGGAGTAGCTGCTGAGTTGTAGAAAAATATCTTTTTTATCAGTGGAGTTAAACTGATTTATTTCATTTTGTGTGCTTTTGATTCTTTTAAATTTTCCAAAGCTCATTTTATTGCCTAACACTTAATCTAACCTGAAAATATCCCAAATATTGATACCATTGGGAATAATAAATTTACTGTTAAAGGTGGAATATTCTAGAGATGTCTGTTTGATCTAGTTGGCTTATAATGTTGCTCAAATCATTAAAAATCTTGTGATCCTTTGTCTTCTGGCATCCATTACTGAAGTTGGAGTGCTGAAGTTTCCTACTTCTGTATGAATGACATAGAATTAACTTGATTTCTGTCAGGTTTTGCTTTATGTATTTTGAACCTGTGTTTAGGTGTATGTATGTTTGTAATTAACATATCTTCCTGATGGATTGTTTTTAATCATTATAAAACATGCCCCTTTCCCTCATACCCCCATTTTTGTTTTCAATCTATTTGTCTGATATTAATATTTCCATCCCAGCTCTTGTGTTTGCTGGCCGGGGGCATCTTTTTCTATAGTGTTTCCTAACACTATAGATGATCAATGCTACCTTCAGGTGAGCATATACCATGAAGTCTATGGAGAGGGGAAGTTTGATATCAATAGCTTTACAGAACACTTTGTTCATTCTGCAAATTAACCCCAAGAACAAAGCTCAGTAAATAAATGTCAAGAACATCATTTGAGAGAAAATTAAAATCTCTTTTCCCACCACCCATCCCTTCACACTTTCTTCCTCTTCTCTTCCATTTTGACTGGAGAAACCTCAGTTATCAGAACCCTGATTTATGAATATAAATAAAGGTATAAGTCTTAGAGTCTGCACATTAAATTCATTCTTATTCCAAAATGTTGTTGTGACATTTTTGGTAACATAAAATGCCCTCCTAAGTGACTGACTTAGTTTATTTATTTTTATTTATTTATTTTTAAAGATTTATTTATTTATGCATACAAGAACTGGGGTGTAAGCCAGAGGTGCAGAGGATGAGAGGATTCACCAGAGACAGTGGGGAAATACACTGCTGAGGGGAGCAGTGGGTGAGACTGGAGAGGTGGGGCAGCTCCCTGCAGAGCCGGTGCAGACAGCGCTGTCCTTAACCCCTGTGCTACCAGGGAGGCCCGACTGGCTTAGCTTAACCCAGCATTTACTCTTCTTTTTAACATCCTTCAAAACCCATATGCTGTGGAACATATTCTACAGTGCAGGCACTTGGTATTTTTTATAGGGTTCTGGAAGTCCCCAGTTTCTTAGTCTCCTGATTGACAGATTTGATTCAGAAATATTTTCTCATAAGAAGCAAGGTTATGGTTGGTTAAAGACTTAGAGCCAGCCACCAGTGCCCACGTTTGAGCTGCTTGTGTTGAAACACATTTCTTAGGGCAGGAAAAATATTCCAATTATAGTAACTCTCAAGTTCTGAGGGAAGAACTTCAGTACTTGGAAAAATGAAACAGATTAAGTTAAGAAGGATGGATCAAGTCAAGGTGAGGAAACAGTGGAACTTTAGGAATCTGTAAAAAAAAAAAAATAGTGCTACCAGGAATGAGAGCCCCACAAAGGCACGCATAGGTCACCATCTGGAATCTCTCTCATGGCCTGTGTGGATGCCTGCTGACAACTAGTGCTTTCAAACTATATGTTGTCTCTCCGATATGGATGAAAACAATTTCATCTCTTTTCCTCCTTGTCCCTAATAACAATAGGAAATAGCTGGGAAAAAAAGTTTCTTAAAAGCTTAGGTAGTTTACCCTTAAATGACACAGTTTGAATGGCTTAAGTCCACTTACATACAGATTTCTTTAAATAATAATTATTGGTGTGTGAATTATAAAATTTGTAAATACATATGAATTTCTTTTTCACATTTTCTTTTCTCTTTTTTTTAAGTTTAGTGTCAATAATATGGATAATGTGTTTGTTGTCTGTACCATGTAAGACAATATTAATGCAGGAGCTGACAGACAGACAATTCACCTTATAAGCAGACAATGTATGTCAATGACTAACGCCCTCTATGTGAATGTGTTCTCACTTTCTTCTGTTTTTCTTAATAACATTTTCTTTGTCTTAATTTACTTTTTTGTAAGAATACAACACATACTATATAGAACATACAAAATATGTTGTTAATCAACTGTTTATTTTATTAGTAAGTCTTTTGGTTAATAGCAGACTATTAGTAGTTAACTTTCAGGAAAGAGTCAAATTTATATGACCTGCTAATCTTGTCACTGAGAATATACTTACTCATGGAACAAATACTTTAAGCAAGACTAAAGTTTGATTAAGTACTGATGAATAACAATGGATTAAATCATAACTGAACTACTTGTACTTTGAAAAACCTTACTCTATTAACTCAAGTTGAAGTGCACAAATGACTTCTTTGTAATCAACTCAGGTGTTTCTGTTAAAATTCCTATTTCCAAATAGGAACCAGGAATAATTACTTTTATGCCCTATGTGATTCTTGGGTGACATTAATTTTATGGGAAATAAAAAGAGATCATTAAATGATAGAATAATAAAAATAGGGAGGAGCCTTACATAATGTGTGCACATATCAAATCATTATGCTGTATACTTTAAATATCTCACAATTTTATTTGTTAATTATACCTCAATAAAACAAACTAAAAAAGAACAAGCTGTGACCTAGGAAATAACAATGAAAGAGTAAAGGCAATGAGAATTATGAGAATTCTTAACAACACAATCAAAGTCTAGTTTTGGAAATATTGTTTGACAAACTGATTCCTCTCCTTCTTTTCCTTTCACCTCACCTATTGTTTTTTTTTTTTCTATTTAAGTATGCATCAAAATCACTAGGAGGACTTGTGAAACACACATCTCTTGTTCTTTACATGTCTCTGGGTTCTTGTGGGGCTGAGTGATCAAATTAAAAACAGACAGATTGATAAGAGGGGGAAAATCAATTATATACATACACAGATGTGGATTCCAAAGGGAATGGAGCTAAAAGGGGTATACATTCAAGCCGAGGAATGGAATAGGGTTATGGGGCTTCCAGGAGGAAAAAAAGGGTATTCACAGGGAAATGAGAAGATGAATCCCACATAACTAGATGTTTTCCCTGCCATGTAGAGAGGATGCTCTGGGGCCTCCCTGGTGGTGCAAGGGGTTAAACACTGCACGATGAAGCAATCCACAGCCTCTGCAGCACGAGTTCGATCCCTGGCCAGCCAGGGAGAAACCCACATGGCTCAGCAGACCTCTCCTGTCTTGCCCGCTGCTCCCCTCAGGAGTGTATTTCCGTCAATCTGCCTGTTCTGCTCCCCACTCTGTCTCTGGTGAATCCTCTCACCCATCACACCTCTGGCCTGTATCCCAGCTCTTGTATGCATAAATAAATAAATCTTTAAAAAAATAGAGAGGGTGCTCTGATAGAAAGATTATTTTTGATAAAAGTTCCAGTTCTAAACAATACCTCCAATTTTCATTCTTCCAGGAAGTTAAGGGGGTGATGAATGTTTCTAGTGAGACTGCAGGGCTTTGACTGACTTTAGCTTGAAATAATCCACAAGCCAAAGTGACATGAGAATTAGGAGCATACGGATTTAGAGGAGGGAGTAATCATGAAGAGAAGAAAGATATTTCATCTGGCTGCCACGGGACCATCTTGCTGGAATGCATTCTTCCCATGCACGCATTCATTAAACATGTCTCAAAACTCGTGCTATAAAATCATCACCAAGCCGGGTTTCAGTGTCATTATTTATGTGCAAGAGAAAGTTATGTCTCAGAGTGCATACACACACTTTCACTCCTCGAAGCCTGCAAGAATTACTATGAGGCTAATAAGTCATAATGATTCCCATTTTGCTAATTAAATCAACAACAACTAAATGAAAGATAAATGAGTCTATGATTTTCCAAGTGCATGAGTCAAAACTTCCAGAGATCGATCATGGGTGGGTTTTCTCACTCCTAAACTAATGTTCCCTCTGCTACCTCACTCTGGCTCTAAATTCAGGTAAATATCAGAAATCAGGGGCTTCTCAGTGACAGCCGGGATGTGAAGGTCATGACCCTGGCTCAGGGCTGAGATCAGGGTGAGGGAAGTGAGCGACTCACTCATTTGACATACAGTTTTAGGGGCTGCCAGAAAACTCAGCAATCAACGAAGTAATAATTAAATGCAATATTTTAAAAGCCATAATTCAAGCAAAAATCAATAATGAATAATACATTAAAATATTAAATAAAACAAGCCATTCATTTGCAGTATGATGGACATTGCAGTGTGATGGAAACAGTCATTTGACCTTGGGTGCCTGTGCAGTGGGGAGGTTTCCAGTCAACCCCTGGTCTCGGCACCCAGCCAGCAGCATTACGAGTGTCCACGGGGGTGTGTGGCCAGGTCAGAGAATGGAGATCTTTGTATATATTGATTGTAGGGCTTATATTACCCCTTTCTACTAGGTTTAAAACACAGGCAGAACTTTTGATACACATATTCGGGGCATGCATTGTCCTTTTTCCTTCATGCTACAATGGTCTTGGCAAGGCAGCGCTTAGTGGGTTAATTCTTGAGACATGGAGAACTTGAGGCGTTTCTATTAAGTTCTGAACAAGAGGAAGAAGGAGGATGGAGAAACTAATTTATATTTAATGTGAAAGAAAGACTTTAGTTACATATCCACTTCAATAATGTCAGGCTCAGGCTGGAGTAATGGCTTCGAAAACTGATTTGACTTCTCAGCTCAGCAGCGCCAGTTCCACCATCCTGGCTCCCAATTCCCGCAGCTCATGAAAGAAAGGAGTGGCTGAGGTGGGGCGTTTCAAGGATGTGAGCTACAGAAGTATTTTCAAATGCATCCATTTGGCTCAAGTCTTTGAGAACAGCCTGGCATCTTAGGATGGAGAGAGAAATCTTTGTTTCTGCAAGTGGTTGGTTTATTCTTTATGGAATTCATTTGCAGACTTTTTTCCCTATTTTATCATAAGTGATTTTGACAGAAGAGCCTGCATGAGTTTTTTAATTCTCTGAACACCTCCCCCTGCTACTTCAACCGTTCCCTTTTGTATGTAATCAAAGTAATTAATACTGTCATTGTTAGTGTCTCCTTAATGAGGAAAATTGTTTTCAGGGGCGATTTTTAATAATACAGATTCCCAGCTTCCGCCTTAGATATTCTAATTCAATAGCCCCAGGACTGAGACCAGTCATTTGCATTTTTTAACAAGAATGCTGATAATTGTAAGATAGACAGTGACCCCCAGGTCAAGCTCCCTGGGAGGCAGATTTGCCTTCTGGAAACGTGCTTGCAGAACCTCTGTGGGAAATGTTCTCAGGATCAGTCCTGTAGGGAAGGGCTGAAGGGCAGAGGGAGAAAACAGGCATTAGCCCTTGGCCAGGCCATAAGTACTGGGAGCTCCGGAAGACCCTGGGACCTGAGTAAGGGCTGGACATACCCCCGCTCCCCCCTTCACCCCCATGCTCACCCAGCAGTCCCTGTATGCGCGCTGCTGGAGGGAAGGAGCCACAGGGCACTTCTGCTTAAAGCAAAGCAACTTAGAGGGTCTGCCCTGAGGCCCACCTCTGAGGAGCATTCTGGAGCGGGCAGGGCCACAGGGAAGGGGCTGCCAATGGCCTGTGGTCAAAAGCAACAATCTAAACTGGATCTTGTGGGAGCAAGTACGGGATTCTTTAGTTACCTCTTCTGACCCACCAAGGAGGATGGATGGCTCCACCCCCAGGCTCTGCAGGCTCCAAGGTCCTGGCCTTCCAGAATCCCACTGTCCGACTGACAGCTAGAGCAAATTGCAATGGAAATGGAACTAAAAAAATAAGTGGTTTTAAGTTCCTGGATTTCAGCGATGATTTTGTGCCACATTATCTAAACTAATATTACGACAGCAATGGCCACGTTTCAGTTATAAAGTGAATTGATTGGTCTGGTGATATTTATGTTTGGACTGAAACTAGCTCTAAGGTGCTCACTAAGTTCAGCGTTATGAGAAATAATAACTCCGGAAACCTGGTAACAACAATCCCTGAATAGCAGAAGCAGCATTTTTCACTCATTTTTGATGGGTGGCCCTTGGACTGTGTGCCTGCCTCTGCCATTTACTATAGAAGAGATAAAGCCTGTCCCTCTATTATATGCAAGACATGATAAGGAGGTGTCTCATCACTGTCACCTTATATAAAGGGGGGGGGGTTATTTTTAATGGATTTCTTTCCTGATGCTGAATGGGAAAGAAACCTTCTAAGCCTCCTTTTGCTTAGAGAGTTTGCTTTAGAAAATTTGTATTTGTAAATTCTTTCTCTATCGCTTGGAGATGGATGTAATCCTTTCACAAAAAAAATGAAATAAGTCTCTTGCCTGTTTTTATAACCCAGGCATATTTTTTCCTTAAGGACCTTGGAGTCATCTCTTTGAAATGTAAACATCAAGGAACCCAGAACCCCACTTTCTGCCTGACTCTGTGGGAGTTAACCTGGGCACTTGACTCCCAGGCTAACAACCTGCTTCCCAGAGAGATCTGAGACGTTTTATTGTTGCTTTGGATACAGGCAATTAGGAGACACAGGTGGCCACCTCAATTACCCAGTGAATCCTGGATGAAGTGTGTGCCACAGGCCGCCATCGGGGCCTCATGCTTGATGGGAACATAATTTATCTTGATAACATGTACATAATGGCTTGTATCTGTCTGCTTACATAAAGGGTGAAATTCTTTCTGTCTTTGCAATTTCTGTATCAGGTTTCCTGTCATGCACATCACAATCTGATTGAATGCCTATTCGATAATAAAACTGCTTAATTCTGCTCTACCTTGGTGGAGCAGGTTCACCGGTTTGGCAGGAGATTTTACTTTTACTCACATCCCCTACCAGCCATAGTACATATTTCTATAGGAAAAAAAAAAACTGTTGCTCCTGTTAGTTATCCTAAAGTGAATTAATTAATGTTTTGTTAATTGATCATTGATGTGAGCTGTACGGTTATGACAGATAATTAATGTCACCCTATGTTATATTTTTCCACATGGAAAAATCTGCTTATGTTGGGAGTATAGAAATTTGAGGTGTTGAACTCCCCTCCCACCCCCACAGGCCACTCCCGTCTATTGGTAGTGCCAGAGCAGGGATCTGTAGGACCGGCTGTTCAGTTTCAAGGTTTACAACTGCCTAGATTCCAGCTCTGTGTGTTTCCATCCATTTCTTTTCACCCCATTGGTGAACTGGGGATCCCCTACCCTTGATGGCATGAATGCACCCACACTGGACCAGGTCGGGCCAGGCTTCCTGGCCACCTACACTCCAGCAGGTGTATGACTACCGCTCAGGGCTGTGAGGGGTCACTCTGACAGAGTGAACAGCAGGGCCGTGGAGCCAGGCTTTGTGGGGAGCACAGGGTGACCCAGTGCTCTCAGGAGGATGAAACAGATTTGTTTCAATGCAGGCAGGGACTCAGAGAGTGAAACCCATTTGCTTGCGCATCATGTTGTAGGTGATTGGCCCCACTGCTAGGGGAACTGGCTTGGTGGGGGGGCCTTTCCTGCTGGGTGGGGAGCCTGTCCTGCTGGAGTGGGGGAGGCTTCAAGCTCAGAGGATATAACATACCAACATCAGAAATTATAAGACATTTCTGAATAATATATGCAGAAATAGATCCTAATTATAACGCTAACTAGATCTATGTGCTATAATGAGTTTGGATTGAGGCACCTGGGAATTCAAAGAAGGTCTCTGTACTTTTCAGTTTAGAAAAATAAATTGGAGTTAATGTTCAATGCGAAATTTGAGTTGGAGAGAGGGAAGAATTTGCCTTGCAGGTTGAGATTAAAAAAAAAGGATATTTCAAACAAAGAGAACAGCAGGAGAAAAACAGAAAAATTTCACTTTCAGTTCAAGCTCAGTACAGTTAGCGTCTGTGCCATTTAATGGCAAATAATGAGAAAAACATTTTAGTGGGTTATTGGATTCAGAGCATGGCAGAGGAGCTCGTATATGTGGACATCATTCTATGGGCAATGGAAACACATTCAATATTTTGGGGAAAAGAAATTCTACAGTAAATACTGAGCTCCAGGAAATTAATCTGGCAGCCGGTTCTGAGAAAGTGGACTCAGAATAGGGACAGGAAGGAGAGACAGCACTTAGAGGATGAATGAGCGACATTTTAAATGGAAAACAAATTAGACCTTACAAATCAACAGAGATGGGGCTGAAAGAGAGGATAATGAGGACTGATGACTAGCAAATAGCTGAAGTGCTGTCCAAAGGATTTATTTTTAGAAGCAACAGGTACCGTCAAAGGAAGCGTGTTGCTCTTGAGAGAGAAGAGATTCATTAAGCCACTGAGCCACTTGATACAGGGATGATATTAGGTTTTTAAATTTTTGTTCTTTGTCTTGAAAGAATAGCCCTCCTCGCAGTATTTCTGTCTTTTGACTTTCTGACCCTGGAAAGAATAGACAGCCTTTGGCACACATTTCCTGATGACTGGATTGAGGAGGAATATGAGGGGGCTTGGGGGGAGCTTCATCTCCCTTTGCCTTCATGTGGAAATCCTAAAACTCAGAAGTCTGGGAAAAGTCTCCTGGCCATGATACCATCCTGTTCTATCAGTTCTGTTGTTTCACGTTTGGTTTTATCCATCTCGTTACTGAACAGTGGGTGAGGAGCAGATCTGGTAAAAGTGAGAGTCAAACCTTAGAAACATGCATCATTCCTGGGCTCCGCCTGTTTTTCTCCCATAGGTTGGTGTCTGAGAACACAGAGCCTTGAGCACCGAGGCAGTTGCTGGATGCCCAAGCTTCTGCCTGATGGGCCTTCCTAGGAACTGCATCCCCCTGGAAGCAATGAAGCTCTGCCCTTGTCCCATGAACAGGTCTCCATCAATGTGTCTTTCGTCCTTCAGGCTTCCAGGCTTTGGCTTCATGTGTGATGAGAGCAGGGTATCCAGCTGACTCCAGCCACTTGTTGATCACAAAAGAGAAAGAGAGAAAAAAATCCCAAAACGCTGGGTCTATCATGCCTCATGCATGCGTTTGTACGTGCATACGTGCAATAGAAATTGGCGTAAAATTCAAAGGCAGAAACTTCAAAAGTCAAACAGACTTAAGAAAACACAAGTGCAGCTTAGAAATAGTTGAAAGAGGTTCAGGCAAGATGATGAAATTCCCCAGCCTTAGAGTCACACTTGGGATCCCTGACCTAGTCCTGCTGTGTGGAGCATGGCAAGTCACTTAAATGGAATAGTTCTGGTTAGGTATAAAGAAAGGAAAGAAGGTAACATCTTAACACTCAATAACCTTGAACGATCGATCGCTATCATGGTGGATTCCCACGAAATCCCTTGTTCCCTCCTCCCTTTTTTTTTTCTTCTCCACCTCATGGGGAAGAGTTGGTTCTAAGCCTCATTGCTCACAACACTCCCCTCCCACCACGGCTAATGATGCCAAGATGGTTGGGACCGCCCCAGGCTTGTGGTGAAATTTTCCACCACCGAAGAGCAAAGATAATTGGCTCCTCAGGGATTTCTTCTCCACAACGAATTTATCGGGCTGAGTATTGTAATATTTATTTTTCTTTATAAAATAATTCATTATAGATGCTCATTGGAAATAACTAAGATATTTAAAAAATCATTTTATACAGTTGACATTTTAAAACCAAATGAGTTCACTGCATCCTGATGATGCTTTTCGTGAGTGCATCCTCAGTATGCCCATGTTTCTGATGCAGGGACCAAATTTTCTCTCCAGAGTTGACCTGCATCTGAAGCCAGGTCCCTCTCCTCCATTTTTTTGTGGGGTTGATGGAGTATAGAAATTTGATGAAGTATAGAAATTTGATGGAGTATAGAAAAGCCTGAGATTTCTGAACCTTCCCATTTCTGATTGAGATAACATTGGTTTTCAATGGTGCTTGGGTTTTAGAGGTATAGCTAGCGCCCCCTTCAGGTGTTGTTTGCTTTAAAGCGTCCTGATGTGCAATCTGTCCTCATTCTGCGCTGCAAACACCCAAGGCCTTTGCAAGTCACCACGCTTTGACCTTCATCCCCTCTTCCTAGAACCACTTTCCTTCCTTCTTTAGTTAAAGCCTCTTCCTCCTTTAGAACTTAGCTCAATTGTCACTCCCTGGGGCTGTCACTCCTCCAGGCCTTGACCTCCCTCCCCAGTAGATTACATCTCAACATCCCAGACCCTTCCTACTCTCACCAAAGCGTTATTGATGACTGTGCTTCGATGAGCTATTGTGCATTAATATTAGACTGTGATCTCCATGACAACTAAAACTATCACTGCTTTTATTTCAGGATTTTTGCCTCTGGTGCCTAGACGTATTTGATGACCAGTAAGTATTTTCGGAAAGACTCAATAACTCAAAGGATAATTAAAGCTTTTTCAAAAAGAGGGAGCGATAGGTAGGTAAGTCATTTCTGGTGAGTGTAAGAATGATCATTTTGAAGCTTAGATGTGAAGAGTCAAATACATCCAGTTAAAAACAACAAAAGGAGAAAAAAATATGTCTGGAAATAAAATACGTGTGGGGGAAGGGAGTAAGGGAAGTGGTCAGAGGGTAGAGGCGGGTGGGTGATCAGGGAGCAGAGCTTGTACTCAGGTGAGTTCATCAGTATCTGACTATGAGCACTGGGCTTGGAGGAGCACTTGGAGGAGCTCCAGAGATTTCTTAGTCAATAATATTTCAGCATGGATGATGCTAGTGGATCACAAAAGGATTCAATCTAGAGAAAAATTAAATTTCTTCACAATATTTCATTTAAAGCAAAGAAATCGAGAATGAAGTGGTGATGTGACAGAAGGTGACAAGCAGTGGCAGAGGCTCCAGTGGACGCAGCTCAAGTGCAGTGTCAACACCTCTTAAAATGTGCAAGCATCTTGTAAGACTTGATGGAATTATAAAATTAATGGTTAGAAGCCTATTATTGAGTTCAATGAAACATCTACCAGCGCATTTAAAACAGTTATTTCCTGATCTCTTAGGAGCTTATTCACCAAAGGAACCATTGGATGCATTTCTCATCAAGTGTGAATTCAAATGCAAAATGATCATTTGGCCCATTAAAAAAAATTAGTGGGCTTTGAAAATGTGGCGTTATTGTTACACGGAGATTCCAGCGAGGAAAATGCTAGCAAGACTTGTTTCTCACTTTCTTTTCCTTATATTTTTAATGGTTATAGTTAAAGTTATAAAATCAAATAGGCTGAAATGTTTCAAAGCATTCTGTCTTTGAAAAAAAATAATGGTTTCTCTAAATCTCAGCAGAGTGATTGATGGGACAATTAGACAAACTTCATGTTTTCTCAATTATTTTTTCTCTACTATATTCCCAGAGGCAAAATTGGGAGGAAGCACTGAACAGCAAGTCAATTGTTACCTCCATCCCACAATCCACGTGAAGAAGTGTTTAAGAACACTGGTAATATCAAGGTTTCTAAGAGCAATAGTCGCTCTTAGAAATACCTGTGTGGAGCTTGTTATATCAGGGAAGGGATGTCCACTCTGCAATGCATGCAGAGAAGTGTATAAAAACCCTTGTAATAAAACTGCTTCAAAGAGCGATAGAAAAAAGTGAATTGTCGATCATTATTTTGAGGCTGCCTGTGTTATCTACAAAGGAGTCACGAAGAAGAAAGAGCAGAGAAAGGGAGAAAGGAAAGAGAGAAAGAAAATATCTGCCAATACCTAAAGCTGCAACTAATATAAATCATGAAGTATTAAAAATATCAACAGGAAAAAATATACATAATAATGGCTTTCCTGGTATTAAAAGTGATTGTCTTAGGACAAAAGCTGTGATTTTATTATATAGGCCCCGACCTCAAATTTTTACGTACTTTATGATAATAATTATAACAATCACTATTCACTTTCATGATTTATGTACCAAAAATATTAACCCTAAATGTAATAATGAGAAAATTATAGCTTTTTAATGTTTTTATGGTAACAAATATGGAAATCATATGCATACATTAAAATTAAAATATCATCAAAAAAGAAAATGTATTATATGGGTAAAAATAAATAAAATCACTTTGTATAACATATTGAATAAGTAACAAAGAGGTGAAGTTTGGGTATGTGAAGCTGCTATTCTTTGCATAAGCTTATGTAAATGTCATAAATAAAATATACCCACAGAGTTGCAATCTGAATTTTAAAACTATTGCACATTTTTCACATCAAAGTTGATGGCACATACTACCTATTAAGTTAAAAAAAAAGTCTGTTAAAATAACAACATGTATCCCTAGAGGAGGAAGCTGCAATTCAATAGTGATTAAAGAGAATAAATCATTTACATAGGATGTTCATTCAATATAATGTTCACTTTCAAGAAACATAGACACTCCAGTAAAACTTAAATGAAGAAGGCCAGGGAGGGCCTGATCTTCAACTGTGTATGTTAAATGTGCTTATAGTTACTACATACTGAGACCTGCATCAAATATAGTGAATATAGATGCAAAGTGGTCTGGAATTCAGAATTTTAGAATCATCATATGACTAAATTCACCCTTAAATAAATGGTCTTAATTTATCTCTCTGCCACTCTCTAGATAGATACATAAAGATAGATAGACTTGAAGGACACTTGATATTAATTTTAAGCCTAACTATAAAGTCCTTGATAATTAATATATGGGAAGAGTTACAGGATTAGAAGCGTTACCCAAATCGGGCCTCCCTGGTGGCACAAGTGGTTAAGATGCAGCCTGTGAAGCTGTCTACAGCCCCTGCAGCAGGAGTTCGATCCCCAGCCAGCCAGGGAGGAACCCACATGGCGCAGCAGACCTCTCCTGTCTTCCCGCTGCTCCCCTCAGCAGTGTACTTCAGTCAATCTGCCTGTTCTGTTCCCCACTCTGTCTCTTGCAAATCCTCTCACCCCCGCCCCCCCCCCACACCTCTGGCCTGTACCCAGCTCTTGTATGCATAAATAAATAAATCTTAAAAAAAAAAAAAAGTATTACCCAAATACAAAAGATGTTGGATGTTAGTTTTTCTGGGTTGGAAGATAAAAATCATTACTGATAATGATCTGTTGAGTCAAGTGGCTCTCACTAACAAATCTCACTATGTTGAAATTTTCTATAGCAAAGGATAATTTTGCTGTTTTTTTAATTCCTCCCATTACCTTGTGGGCCCTTTATGAGGGGTTCACTGTCCACCTCCCACAGCTAAGCACAAAGCCTGGCATACCTCTGATGCTTTCAATTATATATTATATTAAATAAAATTAAATTAATTTGAGTTAAAAGTATTAGTCATTCTTTCCTGTTAATTCTAAATCTTTGCTTGAAAAAATGACATTTTTTAATACCTTTGACCCTTTTCCCCTCTCTACCCTCTGAATATCAGAAACCTCTTATTTATTTTTAAGCATTTTTATGAGTAGTTTATAAGTATTTTGCTTTGTCAAATTATCCTCTATGTAAATGTTCCATATCTGTCCTCATCAGTCTGACTTGCTTTACTTTATCTCTTTCCCTGGATACTTTCTATTTTGCTGAAAATGGCAACACTTCATCTTTCTTTATGGTAGAAGTTACTAGTAATGTCATCAAAAGCTAGAGGAGAGAAGTGTTGAATGGACATGGGGCATGTGGAGTGCCTGCTGGGTACAAATTTTCTTCTGGAGAGTTGAAATGACAGTGGTGATAGTTACACTTCAGCTGAACATAAAACCACTGAATTGTACATTTTAAGTGATGAATTCTGTTGCATATAAACTATATATCAACAAAGCTATGAAAAGGGGGTATTTGACTTACCTAGTTAAGTGAAAGAAAGATTTTTTAAGTGGTCTCCATCTAAAAAGTATGGCTCATGTTTCAGTAACCTAAAATAGCTAAGATCATGTTTTGAAAACTGTGGCCAAAGCAGAATATAACAAAATATTTACTTTCATCAGTACACATTGCATATAAAGATAGACACAAGCAGGATAGGTGTGTTTAAATCCTCATCTATAACGTTGCCATGAAAATTCAGAACAATTTATGGGATAAAATGAATGCTTGCTTGTGTCTGACTCAACATGTTGCTATGCACTGTCACCTAATCAGATGCCTATCTCCATTTATTTTTATAACCCTCTCTTCATTTTCTTCATGGTTAAATTGCATGATATGTGTTGTTCTGCTTCAGGAAGAGCCATCTGTTGTGCAATTATCACCAAGGGCTAACCATTATCTCAAGGTGCAGATAATCCAGTATTATAGGTAACAGGAATGCATAATTTATTATGCCTATGTGCCTAATTGAAAACTCAGATGTATCCATTTAGAACTATATTTGATCAAGAATTCTATGCTTTGAGAAATGGCATTTCTCTCTCAAACTTGATGGAGGCTAGGCACCAATGATGGAGGTGGGGGCAAGATGGGAAATCTGCACCTTCCTCTCAATTTTGCTGTGAACCTAAAGTTGATCTGAAAATTAATTCCTAAAATTACATAGTTAATTTAAAACTATTCATTTGAAAAATGAAAAATAATTGATAACCTATTGTGATTTTTGCTACTGACTTTCAAATTGACCTTCAAGACTGAATATGTGAATATATGAACATGGTGTCACAGAAGACATATTTATAGGGCAGCAGTCAAGTGGTTCTCAGAGTGTGATCCTGGGACCACCATTATCAAGATCAGCTGGGAGTTCGTTCGGCGGTGGAAGCTTCCACCCTCCCCAGACCTTCTGAGCAGGCCCTCCAGGGGATTTCAATGCAAACTCTAGCCTGAGGACCACAGTCCAATTTATCCTGATTCCTGCCATCAATCCAATCTGTTGTCTTCTGGTCCACCTGGTGCCTCTTTATAGACATGTTTCACAAGAGTGGACACTTTCCTTTACCAGGCTTCGGGGCCATCTAGTATGCTTGACTGTCAGCATGCTTTGAACCTCCCCTCAATACTTTGCTAGTTTCATACACTCTGTTCCACCCCCCAAAGCTGAAATCCACACACAGAATTTCCACACCCACTTGTCCCTAGTGAGCTGGTATGTAAACTAGATTGTATTGACTATGAGATCTCAGATGAGAGCTGGAAGTGGAGGTGGGGAGCATGCAGTGACAGAACAGCAGATGATCTTGGGGTGACCACAGAGGTATGATGTCCATTGCACTGGGAGCTGTGGGCAGAGCTTCCGAAGTTTGGGGGCAGCCTTGTCATGACCCCGGTGTAGTGATATTCTCACTATAGTCTCACGAGGTGGTTGGCACTGCTCCTGATTGCTTTGTTCCAGTCTGAATAGCACCAAACCACATTCTTTGCCTTCCTGGAAATTCTGCGAATACCCCAGTTTCCTTTAGTAAAAGTTTGCTGTTGAATCCTGCTAGTGTAGATTCTGTAGTTCCCAATTAAGAATCCCAATTGAAAATAATATTTCTTACTAATCACTGAAAATTCTCAGTGTCTTGAACTATAATTGACGGGTGTGTTTTCTAGCTGACATCAGTTGTAAGTTTAAGTGCTAAGTGCTTCTCTCCTTCATAACACAGTCTAGATGTGACAGTCACACTGTCAGTGACTGCTGGTGACTTGTGACTGCAGAATAGCTTCTTTGTACTGGAGTATGCTCCAATTTCTGCTCCTCCTCCGCCCCAGCCGTCTGTCATCTCCTTGAGTACCTCCATTTGTTTCTCGGCATCATTTATTGCCCTCGCTTCAGTTCCCTCAGCATTGTCCTTGAGTGGCGCTTTGCTGGTGGGATGATTTTATGGTTCCTGGCTTCTGGTCAGGAACAGCTTCAAAAACGGCCCTGACCTTGACGGCATGGGCCTGAATTCCACGCTCCCTGCATTACTTTCTACAAGTCCAAATGGCTCATTCCTCCTCCATCCCTTGCCCGAAGCTACTGGGATTATGTTATTTAATCATTTTATATCCATTTTGTGATACTGTGCAATTCCAGGACTGAACGTTCTCTATGAAAAATTGCTAAGACAAGGCATTGGGAAGAATGTATTATGCAACAAATTTTACAGTTGTTGAATTTTGAAAAATAAAAAATAGTTGATTTGTCACCTCTTTATTCCTAATTTGAGAACATGAGGAAGAAAATAAGTAAACATCAAGAAATAGGAGATTAGATAGGACAAAATCAGGGAGATTCTGACTTCTTATTAATCAAGGAAGACACATGAATTCAATGATTTGATTTAATACAAGAGCCATTTCACTCGAGTGTTGGAAGAAAAGTTTATATTCCAAAGGTTTAAGGCATGGATGGGGAAAAATAAAGGCAGTGGATCTAGAACATCACATGCCTTATCGGGGGGTTATATTTTTCCATGTTTTCCTACTGAGGGAACAGAAGCACAAAATTCTAAATCTTATGCCCAAGTTCATGCTGTTACTAGCGGTGGAGGCTGACTTTGAAACTGGGTCTTGACCACCTCATTACCTTGTTTCAAGAGAGAGAGAGGAGATAATTGGTGGAGTCCAGGGGTGATGTGTGAGAGAGAGAGACAGGCACTTTCCTGAAGGGAGGATTCACTGGGACCACCAGAATGACTCAGTGAGAGGCAGGTGCAGCGGGCATTTCACAGGAAGTTGTGTGTATGTCTGCCAGCTTCCTTTTCGTTGAGGACGAAGAACACAGATGGTGCCCCGATTCTAAAGCAGGGTGACTACTGGGCAGGGAGCAGTCATCTAGAGAACATTTGACAAAGGAATCTCATTGTCTGAATGCATGAGGAATAAACAGCAATTTTCATTGTATTTCTTAGGATTTCACTGTGCAAGAAACCTGAAAAAAATCATTGCAAAATGACCATATGGCAGTATTACTCTCATAAAAAGGAAGAAAAATGAGGACTTTCAAAATACAGGCTAGCTCAGAATAACACAGACTAGATGGATCATCTAATTCTGAGCTACATTATGTAAATTTGATTTTTTAAATCTCATATAACAAAAATCAGGTTTGGAAGAATACAGAACAAATATCAGAATTAAATTATACCTCATATCCTAAGAAGTAAATCCAAGCAACTATAGAGAACTTTAGCTTTAGTATTAATCAATAAAATTCCATAAAGCTGAGAGGAAGGTTGGCATCAGATGACTCAGCTGCTTCACTGCTCATCAGGGAAATCCTGTCCAGTGAATGACTTGCCAAAAATGATATAGCTCACTAATGGGAACCAAACTTCAGGATACTATCATCATTTCCCTTTTGCAAGTGTTCAGAAGAAATTTTGGAGTCCATATTCTTTCTTAAACCAGTATCCTTTTTGGTGTCCATCTCTTATGCCAGCTGATCTTCTGCAATAGATCTATAAACTGTGACTTGGTCCCAAGGGGTCAGTAAAGGGAACTCAAATCTACAGAATGTGCGCTCTGTACAAGGTCATCGCTGATACCTTGGTGTGGACTTCCCCACACGTAACTGCCTTCAGTACTTACTGATGGCTCCATTTAACTTCACAGTTGAGAAAACTGTATCTGAGAGAGATTGAATAACCCACATGAGGTCATATGTGGTTATTTTCTTTCCGTTGCAATGTGAAATAGCATGACGGTGGCATCTTTTAAGAATATCTGTTTTCATTTTTTTCCCCATGAGACTTTCCATGGTTTTAACTTTTATGTAATATCACAGTGGTTCTGGAAAGTTGAATCTGGGGTGAGCAGGGACACTCAGAAGGTGATGGCTCCAAGGAGATTAGGCTCAGCTGCTCTTAAGCTTCAGCACTTCTGCCCAGAAGGAAAGTAGAACCTCCGGGAAGGAAGCCTACCATGAGCAGCACCATGTTATCCGCAGCCTGATGGACTGAGTCTACTCCCACCTGAATGGGGTCTCAGCCCTGGCTCTTCTCTCATAAACCTGTTAGCTGATCTAGGTGTCCTAAGGAAGTGTCACCCCGGCATAACCTCAGTCACATGTGTAAACTCTAGTGGCAAAGCAAAGTGGGCAAAGCCGTTTATCAGATTCTTTGCAGAAAATGTAGGGGAATCAACTCACATAGAAGGATTTCAACATACTCAGGCAGTCCAAACTTTAAAATGTTTGTTTGGACCCACAAACTTCTCAATATCTAAAGCAGCCCGCTTCTAGGCCTAACTTTTCAAGCAATGAAAATAACTGGGTCCATTCACTCACCTCCCAGACAATACAATTTCCCTTACAAAAGGGCAACTTACAAAACTTTCGCTTACAAAAAGTTCACGTTCTAAACAACATGAAATGTCCCAAACCTCGTCATCCTCTGGATCTAATTCCAGGTCCAGAATCTCTACTAACCATTCTTCCTCATCGTGTTCAGTCATATCAGCACTTAGAAATTAGATATTCTGAAACATGAAAGTAATCTGAATTTTAACTACCTCACAAATACCCTCCATGTAATAATTGGGGGGAGAGAGTGGGGAAGGTAATAGCTAATACAATATATACATTTGTGACATAGCAAAGAAATGATTAAATAAATGACCAGGAAGTCGCTCTCTTATTTCCAAAGGGTTGGTCAAAAAAAAAAAAAAAAATCATGGTGGTTATCTATAATTCAATGCTCCCACCGACCACTCCATGTTTTTATTTCCCGGACTCACTGTCCCATGGTGCTCACTATCCAAGGCTGCTGTGGTCTTCTAGTAACTAATAGCATGGCACATAGCAAAATTGAGAGGCAACCTTGACTTCAAGGCATATTCCCCTTACCGCCACTGTGTAATAGCTACCCAGTGACAGTCCCATGGGTCCCCAGAGTAGCCACAGGTGCCTCAAGTTGGGGTGAAAGAGGAACAAATCTGCAAGTTGCCAGTATTATAGCTTGGACCAGCTAAGAAGACCCCCTTCCTCTTTCCTTCACCATAAATAAGTCTTATTGATACCTTGATAAATGGGTTGGAGCAGTTGACCCAAACGGTGACATGATGTTTCTCCCAGATTCACTGTGACCCAGCAAGCTACATGCAGTATTAGAAGTGGTAAGCATTACAAGCACTTGCATTTTGTTTTCCACTCTGCAGTATAGATCTTGACAGAGCCCTGAAATCTCAGGTTTTATGCACTGTAGGTTAAGATGGTCTATTGGAGGGGATCAGAATAAGATTCTGCAGATTGCTGAGGAGACCAGATCCTGCAGATTCAATTATGGCACAACCAGTGAGGCAACACCAGTGTCTACAGGAGCAAAACTGCCCCCAAATTAACAAAGGAACATGTTGTTTCCTCACTCAAGGCATCAGACTACTAACAAGTATATGGAAACTGATCATCAGTTTTAGTTATCATGTTTTTCTATTTCCAAAACCAATTTGTTTTTTTCCAGATAAAAGTATGAAAGCTCAAAAGAGCTCTAAGAAACATTTCTTTTTTTTTTTTTTTTTATAGAGGCATGCTTTATTTATTTGTTTGCTGGTTTGTTTGTTTGTTTTGTTTATACATGCACTGGGTACAGTCAGAAGTGCAGGAGGGTGAGAGAATTCACCAGAGCCAGAGCAGGGAGCAGAGCAGGCAGAAGGACCGAAGTACACTGCTGAGGGGAGCAGCGGGCGGCAGGAGAGGTCTGCACGCCATGTGGGACCCTCCTCCAGTGGCTGGGGAGCAGCCGGGTATCGAACCGGCGCCGCAGAGGCCGCGCGCAGTTTCGCAACCCAGCGCTCAACCGCTGCGCCACCGGGGAGGCCCTAAGAAACATTTCTTTTAGATCAATGCCTGCAATCTTATTGGTATATGTCAGAGTAATTTCTTGTAATCTCTATTTTCCATTCAAATTCTCTATCTTGCGTATATCTTGTTTAAGTAGTGCATTCTCCTGATAATTTTGTTATTCATAAATAACAACCATGATTGCAATAGCAAGCTCTCTGCCACTATAAACCACAGTTGATTGAATCAATAGCTTTATATGCAATAAAAGTACATATTTTAAATATAAAATAGGCTAATCTGATTTCCAAAGATAGTTTTCAAATAAATCTGTCATGTCATTCAAAATTGGCTGTGGTTTCTTACTCAATGTATTCAAATCTAATTCAAAAACTGCTAAACCAATATAAAAGTCTGTCACTTGGCAATATTAAAACATCAGGAATAATCGATAATACAATTGTCAGATTGAGGAGTAGTTATAATTGACAATTCAATCACAAAATAATATATATAACCTAATTTATATTGTTGGGTATGCGTGATTGAGTGATTGGACCTCCCTAACCCAAAATCCACTCCATTCATAAGTGAGGAAGAAAGTCAACTTGTACTGTTAGTTTAAATTAATGAGTCAATGTATTTAAAGTTATTGAGGCTCATTCTGTTTCCCTGAACTTTCTGGATGTTTATATCAAGTAAGTCAGCACTTCAAGTCCTATAATTTGAAACACAGATCATTTTATACTTGGGATCGTGACTAAAGACACCTGGTAGATGATTAGTATATATTAGTATATATTAAAATAATGACCAATAATAATAATAATGACCAATAAATCTACCCCTTTCTTTGATAGTCTAAAGGGAAAATAAATTTCAGAGTATCCAATAACATTTGGCTCTACTTTTTATGGGTAACAAAGCAAATATTTGGCAGAGTAGTTAGAAAACGTTTAAACAGATATAAGGATTACTCTTTAGGAAAACATATTTCTCTAATACAGTCATTTACTCTTAGACATCACTAAAGACAGTGAATCTCATGGGTCTATGTGCAAATGAAAATTATTAAGACTTAGTTTGAAGATATAAATTAAAACTAAATATTAAAGTATTCATATTTCCCTTCTCTATTTTAATTTTCTATGTAATTTCTGCCAGGAAAATTAAAGTTGTAAAATTAAAGTTGTAAACTGTGTTATAATTAGAGACAGACAAGTTAGACATTTAATCTAGGGAGAGCAGTTGACTGCACCCAGGAGCCACCCCTTGTTCTCATTTCTTTTAGATCCAGAGAGCCAATCTCTATTCTTTCCTTAAGAATGATTTTTAGTTTGGGGCTGTATTTACTAAATTTTTGGCAGTTATTTCAGCTTATTGATGAAATTCTCATTTGGTAGACTATAGTACTGTGCTTACACATGCTTAAACATGACTACTAATTTCAGTGTTTATACTATTTTTTGCATCTTTCTTCTTCATGTATAACACCTGTATTCAATCCCAAAACACAACAGTTAAACTCAGCAAACTGGATCTAGATTTGTGCCACAATATCATCACATGTTGTCTTTATCTGTGGATATTTCTCTTTCTGGAATATACTCTGACATTTAAAGAACAGTAACCATGGCTTCCTTACTTTGACAATCTCTTCTCTGACACTGTGGATAACAAATCTGCTACATTGTTTAGGTCTTCCTACCCATGCAATAAATATTTGTCAAATCAACTTAGCCATGTGCCTTTTTGCTACCACATCAGACATCTGCATAAACTGTATTTTGTTTCAACAGATCTGACTAAAATATATATTGCTATAGAGACAGTTTCTCCAGAATATAGAAACATCCAGTCACTTTAGTTGAGAAGAAAATAACCTCAAGTTGACATTATTGATACAAAACTGCTAATGTGTTCCTCACTTTCTTCTGCTTCCAAACAGATGTGCTGGCATTAGAGAGAGAAATAAGTACTACTATGTAAATCAGAGGGAACTCTGTCGTTTCCCATTTCTTCTTTAATGTCACTCAACAAGTTGATTTGCTGAGCTCAGAAATGGATCGGTAATAAAAAAATATTATCAACTTCACCATGATTCTAGAGTCTCATCAATCATAACCATTAGCACGATCTCCCTTTGTAATCTAATTAGCTCCAAAGGAACAGTCCCTCTGGTCGACTCACCGCTGTTATCTCTCGGAGCATCACCTGGACAAGGAGATACGTATGGACCTGTGAACTGTTCCAGGTCTCTGCTCCAAAGCACACTTGCCTTGAGCTGAATCCCAGGGTGTCAGAGCACCTGAATTCTCTTTCATTTGCCCTTTCTCTACCAGCAATAACTACCTGAGACTGTTACTGATTTTCCTTAATCCCTGAAAACTGTGCAGCAAAAAGTCTATTGCTGTATTATTCCTGAAGTTTTCCATTTTCATAATCTCTTTTTCATTCTTTACATTGCAAGTGCAACCTCTGGAAGGAACCATAATAGCTTAGGATTTCTGAATACTACAAAGACGGCAGTCAGGAGGTAGAACAGTGATCATTCCCTGTAAAGGCAGGAATAGACACGGTGCAGGTTTCCTGATCCCATGTGGACCGGGTAAAGGAGGAGTCAGAGTCCTCAGTGGCTTTTTGCAGGTCTTTTATTGGGGTTCACCAGGCATATGGCAGGCAGGGGTGCTGGGGGGCCGGGAGGCTGGCAGGCCTCCCAGCCTCCAGCAAATTCTCACTCTATCTGGGCTCTCTGGTGATCTCGGCTTCTCTTCGGCTTCTGCTGCTGCTTTCTCGGCTTCTGGCGTCCCTGTGACGCCGCCCTTTAAAAAGCATAGTCTTAGCGCAGTTGTACCCACTCCAGGTGCCCGCCATCAGGCATGCATTCAGGATCACAGGGTTCCCTCATCTATCCTGATGGCGGGAGGGCAGAAAAGCCTGATACCTTTTACCTTACCCTACATTCCCCCAGTACGAAATAAAGACTTCGTTTATAATGCCACTAATTCCTTTTCTGCTCCAAAATTTTAGGATCAAGAATCAGCAAAAGTTCTAGGGTTACTGCTGTATGACACAGTACATGGAAGAAGCTTCCAGATCCGGGTGTCTTTCAGGAGGAAGAAATTCAAAGCCTCATCAAGAGTCACATTCTTAACAATACTGAGCAGTAAGTAAGTAACATTTCTGACATAAACCACCTATCCTAAGAGTCACCCCATTCTCCTACATACCTCTGCTGTCAGGACTCACCATCTGGGGCTGGTATAAGCTGTAGAGAAGCATCCAGGTAGCAGCTCATCTTTGTTTTATGCACAGAACGCTGCTCACTGGGGTAGAGAGCAAACTCAGAACAAGGCTTTCGCAAGAGCACTAGCTACAGGAATTCCTATACAACATGATTTTGTGAAATCCATTTAAAATGATCCATGATAGAGGTACTGCATTAGTTGCTGCTGCAAGTAAAAACGCCAAAATCATCAAAGAGAAGCAAGCTAAAATGGTGATTTCCAAGGAAAGGGGTGAGGAAATAGGACAGATGCTGTTTGCAGATACAAACTTGTAATGAATAGTAAACAAGACCTAGAGATCTAATGCAAAGTAGAGTGAACATAGGCAGTGATATTGCATTATAATCATCAAACTTGCTAAAAGTCTAGATCTTGACGCCAACCTCTAAAAAGAAAGTATAATTATGGACTGTGCAGAGGTACTAATTAACACTACAATGTAATCATAATACAGCACTATATCAAGCTACTATGTACACCTTCAATTGATGAAGTTATATGCCAGATATATTTCAAATAAAAATATATATCAAAAATATTGCAATTAATACAAGGACACAGAAGAGCAGTGTTATAGAATGATAATGGAAGAAAACCAGTAAATGGGGTCAGTGTTGCCAAAAAAAACTAAGTTCCATATCTTTATGATATTGTGAACAAAATTCCAGTTTCTTATGGGTTCATAAAATACTTTCTGTACTTCTACATTTTTACATATGAAGCTACTCTTAAAATATCTTCATCTAACAACAGAATTCAAAATATTATAGGAGCTTAATTTGATTTTTGTAGGTAAAAATAACATTGGCATGATTCACATTTTGTAAACTTAGTTTCGTATTTTTTTCCTTTTTCATTTTCTTATCTGTGCAAAGTTCTGAAAGGAAAGGTTATAAATGCCCACCAAATAGTGGAAGTATACAGAAGCACTATACAAAACTAGACCTATGTACACAAAGCTGTTTCTTTTAGCTTTGAAATAATTTAAAGTAGAGTTGTTTAATTTGAAATAGAAAATATATACAAATTATATAAAAATATAAATTTATAAGTTATATAAATTATATAAAATATATTTTATAATTTAATTTCTTTATAAATTATATAACTTATATAAAATATAAATATATAGTTACAGTTTTCTTCAAAGGTCTCTGAAGAAGTATTTGGTTTATTTCAAATATACTAGGAATAGTATAATTAATATAATTAATTCACTAATAACCAAACCCTTTAGATCTTCCCAAGGGCAAACAATATAATTAATTAAATTAACAATATAAAGGTCACATGATTTAGTTAGATTACAGATTAACAAATCATTTATACAGAAAAGAATATTTCTGTAGAAAATGAGTGGTTTTGCCTTTGTTGCAGTCTTTTGATTATATAATACAAAGGGTTTTAAAATTTTAAACAGCAATTAAAAAGCTGGAATGAAATATTTGAAGCTACTGAACTGTACTGGGTTTCATGCTTTAAAAAATAATACCTACTTAATACTGAAAATGGGTTCATATTAAACGCACATTGAATAATACTAGTCATTGCACAAGTATGAAAAGCAAAGATAATGGCATCTGGATGGAATAATAAAAGTTAAACTAACAAAATGAAGGGTGGGAAAGTGACCATTTGGATCCATTTTTAAATCTCCTAAGACTTTCTTTTTAAATTACATATTTAAAAAGTTTTTAATTCCTGATTTTAAATAACTCGGGACACAGAAGAACAGTTCAAAGCTAGGAGAAAGATCATATTTTCAGTTCAAGAAGTACACTGCTTCTCACAAAGCCTGTAAGACCTAGAACTATTAGCATAGTTCCAAAAAAAAATTCCCTGTTAGTGTAAAGTTCTTGTCATTATAGCTGTTCTTTGCTCTTCCACAAAAAAAGAAGAATAGTTTTATAAGTTTATCAAAAGGAGAATATAAGGAAGAGACAATGAAAAATAATTTCAAAAAATAGGACTTGCCCGTGACTCATTGACTCATTGAGGGTCTCTCATTGAGGGTGACTCATTGAGGGTCTCTCCCCACCAAGGAGAGACCCTCATCAACACATGCTCCAAATCAACATCAAGACGGCATCTCACACAGGGGAATGAGGTTCTGCTCATGGTTCTAATGATAACTTACTGCAGGGCAAGTCAACTTCCTTTCCAAAAATTTAGAAAACTTCGGTGGTCTTTCCACAAATAGTAAAAATGCTGGCTTTAAATGACATCAGGGATAACATTAAAAATGCTTTTTTTCAAGTCTGAAAGACAAAAGATTGAGTGTTCACCCATTGCCAGATGTAAGGAAGTACACACATATTGGAAGAGGTCATGGTATTTACCCAGAAAAATCTTTAGAATTATATAAGGGCTATAAATGGAATCAAGGAGAAAAAGATTAAAAACGTTTAAAGGGATAATATCATTTGTCTGACATAGGAAACCAGTGAGAATCTCCTTGTTAGTTGAGGTCATATAGTGTTTTATTAAAATATATGATGCAAAGTTCAGTTAATTTCGGAGAGTCTCACTTCTTCCTGCTCTTCACAACTAGTGTTCTATGTTCTCTGTCTACTTTCATATTATTATGGGAATTTTCGATTGCATTTCAGTTCTAAATTATATACACTTTAGTCTGAATAGTTCAATGAAACTTTTCTCCTGTTCTAGAACATAAACTCAATGGGAACTAGGGACACTTGACCTTCTCACCACTACTGCATACGCAATGCTTCTCCCTGACTTTAACACATGATGGGAACACTATCAATACTTGTTGAATAAATGAAAGCATACGTGTGAAAATGTGTTCGGGCAAATGATTTTACATTTTGATCTTTTTAAGTGGCTGTTAGGATATGATGACAATTTATAATGTTATTCCAGAATTTACCCTGTGATCACATGTGAAAATTATGAAAATATATGCCCTTCATTTTCTGTAACTGTGACTTTTTAATTTTTTATTATTTTTTATTTTATTATTATTTTTTTAAAGGTTTATTTATTTATCTATACAAGTACCGGGGTATAGGCCAGAGGCACAGGAGGGTGAGAGGATTCACCAGAGACAGTGTGGGGAACAGAACAGGCAGACTGACGAAATACACTGCTGAGGGGAGCAGCGGGCGAGACAGGAGAGGTCTGCTGTGCCATGTGGGACTCTTGCTGACCGGCCAGGATTGAACTCATGCTGCAGACGCTGCAGGACAGCTTCACAGCGCTGCGCTCAACTGCCTGTGCCACCAGGGGAGGCCCAACGATGACTTTTTTATATCCAAAAATAATGAAATCACAATACTGACCAAAATACATACAAATAAATTGAACATGTATTCTTCCCTTCAGGCAGAATTGCCTCAACAGGAATCTAAGACAAAACATACAATTTTTACAGAGGTAACATTGCATTATAGCATTATAAAATTATGTAAGTTTTAAATGTTCATCAATAAGAATCAATAGAAAAAAATACATATGCTAAGTTAACCAGAAAATATACTTGTCACCTCTTTTACTAGAGAATCCTGCCAATAAAGCTGTGATAGTATAAAATTTCTGTATGGGACTAAATACCTTGCTTGTCACAAGAGAGTAAACTGAAATGATAGTTCACGGGTTCTGAAACTAGGTCATTAAAGGAATGTAACTTCCTCCTTGCTCTTCTCATTCTGGAATCACACAATCTGGGGAGAATCAGCTGCCATCAAGCTACATCAAGCCACATTGTCCATGGAAAGAACTGAGCCCTCCTGTCACCAGCTGGTGACAGTCATATCAATGCCAACAGTCATGCTAATCAGATTCTTGAAAGCAGAACTTTCAGCCCCATCCAAGCCCTCAGAAGACTCACCTTGGCCAACTGTAGTATGTTGTTTTTGTTTTTAATGCTGTTCTTACTCAGTTTTGCAGTCCAGGCTAGTGGCTATTCAGTTCCCCTTATTGGTAGCTGCTTAAGCCATGTTCCAACTACCTCCCTCATTGGTTCTCTTCTTCCAGGTTACTATCCCCTCCTCCTTATCAACCCTAAGGCCAGATACCAGACACCAGAGAGAGACCCTATGATCAGAACACACCAAAGTCATTTTTATTTAAAAAAAAAAAATAGTGAAGTGACACTAGTTTACAAAACAATATAGGTTTCAGGTGTGCAGAACTGTAGTTTGGCATCTGTAGATACCACATTATGGTCTCCACTGAAAGTCTACTTCCCACCCAACCCCATGCAGTTGCCCACCTCTAACCTGTTTGACCACCCCTCATTACGCTCTCCCTCTGGGAACCACAGTGTGATGTCAGAATCTAAGTGCTTAGGTTTTTCATTCTGTTTGTTCATTAGCTTTGTTTTTTAGTGATGAGTGAAACCATAGTGTTTACCTGTCTTCTTCAGAATGATTTCCCTTAACCTAAGGCCCTTAAGGTCCATCTATGTTGCACAGATGGCAAGACTTCATCATTTTTTATAGCCGAGTAGTTTTCCATTGTCTGTGTTGGCCACATTGTCTTTATCCACTTTTCTGTCAGTGAACATTTGTTTCCATGAATTGGTCATCTTGAACAGGGCTGCAATGATCTCAGGGATGCAGAATTAGTGTTTCCACTGAGATTATTTAAACTGGACAATCCTAAACTTGCTAGCCCTGCCCTTCCCGCTCCACCCCTTAGAAACCATGGTAAAGTGGCTGCCCCCTGTGTCATTCTCATTCTCCCTTATCGCCCACCCTTGTGCTTCCCTAGAGTGGCCCTTGAGGACCACAGGACCCGCTTGTTCTTCCAAGGGAGCTCGGACAACGGAATGTAAAATTCTTCCCAGGTTTCCTCTCCTGACCTAAATCTGGCCTGCATCTTTTCCAAGGTCACGTAAAAACAGATATCTTGAGCACAGCGTCCTGAGAGAGCTAGCCACGGCCCCCCTGTTAGTGCCTCACATTGTGAAACTGTGAAAATTGTGTGAGAAAAGAAACATTTCTTTTCAGCTGCAACGTTGGGGATAATTTATTATGCAGCAATCTATAATTAATATCCAAGCCAACATTCTTCAAAATTGGCAGGATATTTGGGTTTTTCTCCTCTCTGTAAAATTGGATTCCATTTGTCTAAAGGCTAATTTTCTCACTGATATTTGAGATCCATATATGATCTATGTGAGATTTCAAATATAATTACATATACATCATGTGTCATGTATAATAATCTGTAGTGCATATCATATATACTTGCTACAGATACATTAGATATATAAATGATATAGAGAGATTTTACATATATAATAGATAATAAAAGATTATACATGAAAATTTATATGTATATGTATTTCTCCAAGGAGATAAAAATATATTTGGCAAGAGAAGTAGGCTTATAATTCAGAGAAAATCTATAAAAATTACATATTTGGAAATGATTCATTCATGCATGTGTTTCAAAGATTTTTATATAATCACAACATTTTACCATAATTGATTCCTCTACAGCTCAATCCAATGAGTTAACTGAGTGAAAAGTGTCTGCCTGAAATTTTGGCTGGAACTGATGGGAATACAAAGGATGGAGAAAATACACAATTTCTGGTCTCAAGGACAAAGTAGTTTAATTAGCTAGTTCTCTCACTTTAATTGGTAAACTTGATAAAAATGCAAATTCTCATGTCCCATCAAGATTCTGATTCAAAAAGGATCTCCAATGGACACAGATATCCATGCATTAGAAGATCTCTGGAAAAATTGGCTACTAATGTTGTTAGGTAATTTCTTGAAAAACTGGTTTATTTCAAGAAGCATTTAAAATTGCCCTTTAAGAGTTCTTTTTTAACACCAGAAGAAACAAATATATGCATCTTTGGATTTGCAGACAGATAAGTCACATGATATATTTTTACCATTAATGGAATGTCAAGATCACAGATCGGCATAAGAAACCTGGTTTCAGGTCTAATTGTTGATCTGTCTCTGTCACTCCTTGAACAAATACATTTAATTCATTAGACCTAAGATTCTTCACTGACAAAATGATTAGATGTTTTCTAGAAGTATTCTCAGTCTTTAAAATTGGACATATTCAGGGCTTCCCTGATGGCTTAGGGGTGAAGTCTCAGCACTATCACTGTTATGGCCTGAGTTTGATCCCTGGCCAGGGAGCTGAACCACATATGGTGCAGCAGACCTCTCCTGTCTCTCCCGCTGCTCCCCTCAGCAGTGTATTTCAGTAGATGTGCCTGTTCTGCTCTCCTTTCCGTCTCTGGTGAATCCTCTCATCCCCCACATCTCTGGCCTACATCCCAATTCGTCTATGCAAAAATAAAAAAAAAAATTAAATTAAATTAAAAAAAAAAGACATAGTCAAAAAGCAACTTGCTAGACACAAGTGTACTATTTTTGCCATGCTATCCTGAGATATAATATTTTCTATCCTGAATTTCTCTTCCTCCGTTTTCAGTAAACAAGACTAGGTCCGTCACATACATCATCCACATGACTGTGAAAGAGAATCAAATGAGACAAAGTATGAAAAATTGCTCTTTATCTATAAAGAACTCACATGTTAAAACCCCAAAGCTCTATACTATGGAACATCCCTGCCTCCTCTTATTGAGACTTCACCAAGTACTTGCAGTATTGCAACCCCATTTTGACAGATGAAGACAGCTATATTCAGAAAAGTCATGTAAGTGGCTCAAGGTCTTCTATCAACTTATAGTATAGCCTGTGTGCTTGGATTCAAATTCAAGACCATCCCACAAAGAAGTCTAGGTTGTGAAAGCAACGCATGGTAAGATGACTAGAAGTAAAACCATGCAGGGAGAGATCATTCTCTCTTTTTCTACTCCAATATTCCCTACACTTCTCTGGAAACAACAGTCACTTAACATACCTACAAAAGTTAGCGGAACGGGAAGGAGCAACCTCTACCCTAGTCAAGGTGGAGCTTCCCAGGCACCATGCCCTGGTCCCCTGAACCCTGAATCCTGGATGCTGGGAGGCTGGCCAGAGTAGAGTAGCCATGTCGATGTAAAACTCAAAAGGCATAGCAGGTCTCCTTTTTTGACTGTTTTCTGACTCTGAGCTTGAACAAGCAGCGTTGAGTCAACACATTTTCTTTTCCTGTCTTTCAGCTCTCCCTTTTTCTCACTGTTTAGGTAACTAAATCCTTTCATCTTTAGTTTCCTCTGCATGACCTACCACATCCTCTGCAGTTCCCCATGAGTGCCGTTTCACTAAGAACGCTGAATGCCTGGTTTCCATCCAGTCCCTCAATCTGCTTTTCTAGCAAAGGGAATCTAGCACAGGTGATTCTTATCATCAAGGTCTTTTGGAAAGCATGATTCATTCCACTTTTATTTATTATGTTTTATGTGATTGCCAGTGAGTGAGATGGTTTGCATTGTGCACTTTGGTTTGACGGTATCCTATGATAAAAAGATCTGATCCATGATGTGGGTTATGCCAACAACATGGCCCGATCCTCTCATACAGAGCTTCTCAATGGCCAGCTTAGTGGGAAAATGGGTCAGTCTAACCCCCAAAGATAACTAGATAAGCAAACAAATAAACAACGCCTGAACTACCATAGGCATTATTTTTGAATTCCTTTGATGTCCATAGAAAGTTGTTGGTTATCTGTGCTAGAAAATGGTCTGCAAGTGTGGATTCAGGATCCTTTCTGCATAATCAATCATCTTGTTTTGGATCTGGCTGGAATCCAGGATTACAACAGAAAGGCATGCTCTGAAAATATTCTAACATCCTAGAGATCTCTTAAACTATTTAGGGTTTTATTCATTTTCCCAGCTCCTATTGTCATTCCAGATCACTATCAACATAAATGTGTCTTAAAGAATAATGAATAACAAGCTAGAGAGGATCTTCAAAACATTTAAATCTCGTGAAGTGACGATTAAATACAGAAAACAATGGAAAAATCATTTTTACATATCATGCCTTTTCTGTTCACAAGATTATAAACTCCATATGACTAGGAATTTTTTGCCCGAGAGTTTTCCCACTTTCTGGCACAATGCGTTATGGAGTATTTAGTGAATATATGTTGAATAAATGAACAAAATAAAATTTAACACATTTGTGTGGATATAAATGTAATTACTTGAATACACCATCAATCTTGGCTATCCCAGACGGAGATGGATTATAAAAGTAGATAATTTAAGAGAGAGAATATGGCATTTAAGTCCCCAGCATTAAAATGGCACTTGAATTCCTAGACAGTTTTAGGCTGATTAGGCAAAATCAAGAAGTTGATTTTCAGTGTAGCTAGCTTCTAAAATAAAAGTCAAAACCTTACAGTTTATAATCTGAAGCTATTTCACACACATATTTTATTTAACCTTCACTTTTTTTAATTTTAGATTTATTTATTTATTTACACAAGCACTGGGTATAGTCAGAAGCGCGGGAGGGTGAGAGAATTCACCAGAGCCAGAGCAGGGAGCAGAACAGGCAGACTGACGAAGTACACTGCTGAGGGGAGCAGCGGGCGGCAAGAGATGTCTGCGCGCCATGTGGGACCCTCGCTCGGCGGCAGGGGATTGAACCAGCAGCTTTGCAGCCCAGTGCTCAACCGCTTCGCCACCAGGGAGGCCCTAACTTTCACTTTTTTTAATAAGTAATTTTTAAAAAATGGTAATTTCACATAAATTCCAGGTTTTCTGACTTTCCTTACAGAATCACACTACCTGGCTACTGAGGGTTTGAAATTCCAAATGATAACAATCAACTGACTTCATAAACATCAACTATTGAGGCCTCCTGGTGCCAGTCAAGATCTAGATTGTTTTGGAAAACTACAACAGAAATTCTTTATCGCAAAATACATGCTCAATTGGTGTCATTATTATCATTACACTGTATATGATGATGATGATCATCATCACTATGGTAATTAATTACCAACTCTACATCAGCTTATGACCAAGTGCTCCTGAAATAAATGCTATTTTGTATTAGTCCATCCTTGTTCCTTCTTCTATAGCATAATCCAATAGAACTTTCTGAACAAAGGAAAAGCTGTGTATCTCTGTTGCTCAATACAATAGCTCTTAATCACAAGTGGATTTTGAACATTAGAGTTATGAATAGTACAATTATGGAACTCAGCTTTTATTTTATTAAATTTTAATTAAGTTTAATCTAACTAGTAACACATACACTAGCATATTGGAAAGAAGAATTCTAGTTTCATGAAAGAACACCTTTTTACTTACATATCCCCCTCCCCACCAAGATTTTGCTCTCTGCATCTGGAACTATTTTAAGATCTATTATAAGTAGTTGGCAAATTTTAAAAGGTTATCTCCTTAAGGATAATTTGCCAATTCTGCATGATGAAAGTGGTATTTAAAAATGTAAGACATGAAACCATAAAATACATGGAAGAAAACATCAGCAAAACACTCCGAAACATTGGCTTGAGACATGTCTTTGGAGACTCAGCTAGAGCAACAAGGAAAACAAGCAAACATAAACAAATGGGACAACATCAAACTAAAAATTCACTTCTACACAGTGAAAGAAACTAACATTAAAATGAAAAGAAACCTTATAGAATGGGACAAATTATTTGCAAATTATGCATCCACAAGGGGCTAATACCCAAGGTCTAGAAAGAATTTATACAACTCTACAACAAATAAAACCAAATAATCCAATCAAAATAGTTCATTCAAAAACTGAGCAGATGATCTAAATGGACACTTATCCAAAGAGGACATACAGATGGCCAACGGGCATATGAACAAATGCTCATTATCATGGAAATACAAATCAAAGCCACAATGAGATACCATCTCACCAGTGCAAATGGCCATATCAAAAAAGACTAGAAATTACAAGTGTTGGAGATAGTATGGAGAAAAAGGAAATGTAGACTGGTTCAGCACCTATGAATAACAGTATGGAGTTTTCTCAAAATATTAAAATCAGGTTAATCACATGAATCAATAATTCTACCCCTAGATATATATCCACAAAATACATAAATACGAACTCGAAAGGATATATATAACATATACTCCTATGTTCATGGCAGCACTACTTACAAGAGTCAAGTTATGTAAACAACCGATGTGCCCAAGGACAGAGAAGTGGATTAAGAAGATGTGCTGCATATACACAATGGAATACTATGCAGCTATGAAAAGATAAAATTTTGCCATTTGTGACATGGATGAAACTGAAAGGGATTATGCTAAGAGAAATAAGTCAGAAGGAGAAAGGCAAATACCAGAGGATTTCACTCATATGTGGCATCTTTATAAAGGCATAGACTAAATTAATCAGGGGGCTGTGGGGAGTGGAGAGCAAAGAAGGAAGGGAGCCCAGTAGACTATGGTGGAGTATTATGGGTGATTTGTTGGTGGGTATGGTAACAGACATCAAAGAAGTATTAATTAACCTATTTGTCTAAATCAGCCAGTATTGTAAACCAACATTAATTCCATAAAAAAAATCAACTCCTTGGCTCTGTCTCCATCTAATCCCATCATTCTTGGATAGGTTCTCAAATAATATTACACATTTTTAACAAGCACTTCCAAGTGATTCTTATAATCAAGTAAATTTAATAAATTCTACCAGGATAGGGAATATGAGTTCATGTGCATCATGCAACTCGTGGGCATTTTCAAACCATTGCCAACCTCCCACTCAACCTTCCACTAGCCCACTGAACCCCAACCCCCATCAACCTTCACCACCTTGACTGCCCACCGTCAAATCCATTGTGCTCCATGGGCCTCTCTGGGGCCCTCTGGGCTCTCACCTGTCTCTGAGGTGTCATTTTAGAGTAGGTACATTTTAGGTACATGCCAGCTCTTTTCTCTAACGATGATTGATACCCTAAACCCACACATGTCGGCCTCTGTAGCAATGTTTGAACAGCTTGACCCTGAAATATTTTCCATCACTGCATGAGTCATAATGGAGCCCCAACTGTGCTGTGCAATCATCTTTTTTTTCTCCAGAGATTTTGAATTTGAAGTTCAAAATGGTTAATTTATTTCTGTCTGATGGTAGAATCAAGGGGATTTGGATTTGTGCTCAAGGGCAGCTGGTTTTAGGCCTTTCCTCAGGAAGGATGTGGTAAAGCCAATTCCCAGCAAAAGAAAATGAAGCCAGTGCTCAGAAGCAAAGAGAGAAGGCTCCTGGCCTCAGAGGGGTGGAGAGAGGGCACGAGCTGCCTAGATGCTCCCAAGCGAGTGCCTCTTCTGAGGAATAGGTGGCAGAAGAGATCTGACTAAAGTGAGGGGGGGTTACGGGCCATCATGTCTCAAAGACAGTCTCTCATCTCACAGCTATACTTGCACTGCTTTCTGGAGAATCCCCATAGAACTCCAACCTCAAAAATCCAAGGCAGACTTCTCTGCTACCTGCCACTCCCATGTCCAAGTTCTACTGTTCCCAGATTACCTTAATCTTTCTCTCCTCTCAGTGTTATTAAGTCCTATTTAAAGTCTCTCATGTGGGGCCTCCCTGGTGGCGCAGTGGGCTGAGCTCTGCGCTGTGAAACTGTCTGCAGCCTCTGCAGCATGGGTTCAATTCCTGGCCAGGGAGAAACCCACATGGCATGGTAGCCCTCTCCTATCTCGCCCGCTGCTCCCCTCGGCAGTGTCTTCAGTGTCTGCCTGTTCTGTGTCCCGCTCTCTCTGATGAATTCTCTCTCCCTCCTGCGCCTCTGACCTGTACCCCCGTTCTTGTATAAATAAATGTAAAAAAAAAAGTCTCTCATGTGAGGAGGCAATTAGCAGGTACAATTGTTAGGCATTTAGGGCAGGGAGGGCTGTCCAAAGGAAACCAATAGCCAACTGCATCTAAGACCCCAGGAAATGCTTGCCAGAGCCTATAAAGCCCAGGCAGAGTCAGGAAGCGCCAAGATGGAGACAGCCTCCCACCCCAACCTGCTGGCAGAGCTGATAAAATTGTACCCCAGGGGCGCAGTAGAAGGGCGAGTGGCTTGGAACGTCTTGCCTGGGCTGATAAACCAATGCCTAAGAAGTGTGCCTGCTCAGGGAACCCCAGAAAGGGAAGAAGTGGGCACCCCCTGCACCTCACTTGAGCCTGGGGTCCTGTCTTTCCTCACAGGTGTTCATCTGGGCACTCTGCCCCCCAGGACCTCTTCCCAGGTGCATTGTGCTAAATAAACCTAGCTTTGCTTCGCCTACAGGGCTCTGAATCCTTTCCTGGCCATGGTGAAGGGCCAAGGCGATAACAAAATAATTAAACTAGCTGCAAAATAACTAGCCCCATGCCTCTGGGTTAATTCTGCAATACCAAGCCCCTGTGTTCCTGCCAGCTCTGGGGTGCTCTCTCCCCAGCCAGAGGCAGGTTGGCGCTTGACCACAGGTGTGTGGGCCAGAAAAGAATGAGAAGCCTTGTCTAAGAACAGTGTCTCTGCTGCCTTCCCGAGCCACGGAAAGGTGTGGATGGCTGGGCGACGTGTTCAGGGATTAGTAATCTACAGGGCGGGGGGCGGGGGTGGATTTGAGAAAATGGCATTTTTAACAACACCGTGTTCGTTCAGATTCTGGTGGCCCAAGGATTTTACTCTGCCCCAGATGGAAACGATTCATATAATAATGAAGGGGACCTGGGTGTTCCCGGGACTGTGCTTTGGGTAGGAGGGCAGCTTGTAAGAGGTCTGAGTTTTGAAGATGTGGATGTGGACAACCCTGGATCCCCAACCCCACCTTTCCCTTCTGGCTGGGCAGCCACTTCTTTACTGCCAGGGCGACTGGAGGCGGAGCCCAGGCTTTTCCAGGGGGGGAGCCTCTGGCTGTGGAGGGCCTTCGGTCAAGCGCGAAGGAAGCACCTGGGACCTGGCAAGCAGCAGAAAGGCGTGAGTGCACACATGAGGTGGAAGAGCTGGTTCGGGACGATGGGCAGGCGGCGAGGGGAGGCCAGAGGATCATCAGGACTGGACTTGAACGAGCACCGCCCATTCGCTCATGGTCGATTTTGAAAGTCAGAGGGCAAGGGCCGGGCTTCCCAGACTCAGCGGTATGGATGGTCTGGCTTGGATAATTCTTAGTTGGGGCGATCTGGGGCTCTCCCGCCATGTCCAACAGCATCTTTGCCTTCATCTTGCAGCCACTCTCCCCTCCCCCAGGAGTCTGAAAGTTTAAGCTGCCTCACCTTAAATTCTTCAGACTTTACCAAATCCCCCAGGAAGGGTAAATGCCCCCAGGCAGAGGACTCTGTGTGTGTGTGTGTGTGTGTGTGTGTGTGTGTGAGACACAGGAGGAGGGAGCGAGGAAGGCCACCTCTCTGTTCCCCTTGTAAGTTTCACTTTGTTTATAATTTTCTTTCATACTAAAAGCAAAACTGTATATTTGCAGATGTGGTAGCGGTAAAGCTCCCCATTTACGAATATAAGGTTTTAGTGGACTTAGGGGGAAACTTCTTCCCTCAGAACTTGGCTTTGGTATTTTTAAATTTTTATAAATCCAGTTACTGTCACCTAGGCTCCATGCAGCTGGATAAACAAACTCAAGGAACACTCTGGCCGCAGCAGCATCTTCATTAGCAACTCTGCGGGCAAAATCTCTGTCATTTTGAGATGTTTTGTATTCAAAGCCATTGCAGAAGGAGTATTTCCAGATTCCACTGCCTGCTTTAAATCTGTGCTTTTGTCTTTATTATTGGTGTGGCCTATTACTGCCGGCCAATTGTGCAATAAAATTTGCGCTTTAGGTTTGGTGTCTGCTGCTGTACAATCACAGCAGCCAGATCCCCAAACTCCTGGCAAACAGTAGTTCCAGCAGTGCTTGTGGATCAATACCATGCATATCTGGCTTGGCTAAGCGGATCAAGAAATGGGCATCTGAGCCCTGTCACTGCCAACACCTTATCAAGGAAGGGGTTTTTTAGGAGGAAGCTGTCCTCAGGTGCAGGTGCCTGAGGTCTGTGCAAGCCCATCCTTGGAGATCTGTGCTGAATTTACAGCAGTTAATTCGGGGTCTCCCTGCCCCAATTATTAGAAGCCCATGAGAACATCACAGACCAATAAGACTCCAGTCCAGGCCTTGATGCAGGGCCCAGGCTTGTTTTACTGCTTGCGCTTAGCTTTCTGCAGGGCAATGCTGGATTTACCTTATGTTCAAAGGCTCTGGGCTTGAATTTACTTATCCGAAGACATAAAATTTCTTGCAGAAATTCTCTTTAAAATCTTGGCCGACTTCCCAGTTTTAGGGTCACTTGAATTAAGTCACCCCAAGACATAGCTTCAACTACCAATTGTGCAGTGACAACCTTTCAGCACGGCGGGAAGGACAAGAGTCTCTGATTCTCCTTCGAACTCAGCGGCCACTTTCCACATCACAGCCCCCCTCCCTCTGCCACAAAATGAGCCCCATAATTCCCGCTCAGCATTCAACACGCAGGCGACACCCAGCACTGGACTCTGGGCTGGGTGCTCAAGAATTCAAAAGAACAAGGAGGAGGGAGGAAGGCTCGTGCCCTGGGAGGGGGCTTCTAGTCTAAAAAGAACCATCTCGGTGGTAAGCAGAGTAGCTGGGGAAAGGCTTGAGCGATATTCAAATAAAGAAAACAGATTTTCATAAGTGCTTTGAAATCAACAATAAAAACTCATGTAGATTTAAGATCCTTTTATATAGCAGGGAATCCCCAGAGCGATAGACTGTACTTCACTTATATTAAAATAAGCTGCTTCTCCAGGATTCTGAATTTAGCAGCTGTTGGTAGATGCGTCTCTTGCCACACTCATAAAGGTTTTTAATGTATAATCCCATAACATATAGGTCCTCCCTTCTATGGTGGGATGCATTATTTATAATTAACTCACTTTGTACCGTCTTCATGTCTGGAAGGAGCAATAATTGGAGCTATCAATTTTTAGTTCACAGGAAACAAGACTCTCTGCATTTGTCATGGTGCCACTTACCTCCCACCTTTTCTGTCAGTGATTGGCTGCAGCTCCCTGTTCCAATGCACTTACAACTGTGAGACGGTGCTGTCCACAATGAGTCAGCCTGAAAGCTCATCCGAAAGCACTGCGGTTAGCTGCGGCCCACAGCTCCCCGCAGATGCGTGGGCAGAGCTGAGAGGTCGCCGGCTCCACCTGAAGTCCTTCACCTGCAAAGAGGAAACGATCATTTCCACGTCAGTAAATTTGGAAGGGAAAAACAAAAGTTTGGATGAAGTGACAATATTCTCCCGGCAGATGTTAGTGCTCACACAGATTCTCCACCATTCACTTGGGTTCTAGTAACATGAGGGGCTCCGGATCCCCAAAACAAAAGAACCCCGTGTGTCCTGAGAAGTGGCCTGCGTCTGGATTCACTGTCTCTGCTCACGCCGATCCCCAGACAGTCTCCAAAGCTCCTCTTGGCAGGATCTCTAGAGTTGGGCTCCTCGTTCCCCCAACTCCACTTGATCCCATAAATGAGACCAAGAAACGGGTCCTCTTCCTCCATCTGGGCACCACCAAGGGAGACAATCTGGATGTTTCCAGGAACTTCTGTCTCTGGACTTCAGAGGAAGAGCTTTACTTCAGAATGAAGCTCAGTGGGCAGACGGTGCTCTACATGAGCCCAGCGAGTAAACCTGGATTTCAGACACGGATCCTGTGCTTACAAAGGACCGAGGGACTGCTCATGGCCAGGAGTTTTGACCAGCTCATAGGAGTGAGCGAAGTGAAGTATTAAGCACAAAACAAATGATCTAAGGGCTGAACAGAGCGACACAGCGTGGGGCGTTGCAGTCAGCCATTCTGACCAGGGAAACCCAGAGGGTGTTTACAGCGGAATTAAAGCAACTGAGCTGAGTCCAAGATGATGAGAAAACCTCAACGGTCAGAATTCTAACTAGGACCCGGGATGGCTGGGCACAGGACACCGCGTGGGAAGAATGGGAAGCGTGTCAGGGTAGTGCCAGGGCTGAAGCAAGTTTGCTCGTTCGGGCTGGGGTGGAACTGCTAAGGGGGAAAGAAGCAGAGTGGACACGCGTCACTTCCAAGGTAAAGTCTTTGAAGTTCATCAGGCTGCAGCGACCTGCTCTCTGGGAATACCAGGCAGTGACCCAAGCAACACATCCCTTTGTGCTGGACACATCTGCCCAAGTGAGCAAAGCGGGATGGACCAGGAGGAAACTGGAGGTGCCGCCAACCCCAACTACTGCAGGTGGCCTTGTTCTTTTGGGGAATGCGTGAGGTTTCAGTGTATTCCCTCATGCATAAGCTCTTTTTTTTTTTTTATTAAAGAGTTATTTATTTATGCATACAAGAGCTGGGGTACAGGCCAGAGATGCACAGGGTGGAGGGTGAGAGGAGTTACCAGAGACAGATTGGGGAGCAGAATAGGCATATCCACTGAAATCCACTGCTGAGGGGAGCAGCGGGCGAGACAGGAGAGGTCTGCCGCGCCATGTGGGTAGCTCCCTGGCCGGCAGGGGCTGGAACTCCTGCTGCAGAGGCTGTGCATTGCTTCAGAGTGCTGTGCTTAACCCCTTGCGCCGCGGGGTGGGTGTGGGGGGAGGCCCGTTATGCACAAGCTCTAGGTGGGCAGCTGAGGTCAGGCTTGGGGCGCGGGACAGGTGTCCTGCCACGTGTCTGCGCGCCCAGCACAGGAGGCACAGCGGGTCTCCGCACACTGTCACCCCACCAGGCCCCGGGTCTTCGCTGAAGGCGAGTTTCCACTGGTTCAACAAGAGCTTCCTCTGCTTGTTCGCCCTGGACCGGCTTCTACGCGGCTGCTGGAGACCCGCTGCCAGCGGCAGCCCGGACCCCCGGCGGCTTCTCCCCGCTCTGCAGCCCCCGCGCCCCGCAGCGCCTCAGTTAGTCGGGCCCATCAGCCCCGCGCTCCCGGGCGACGGCAACCCCAGCCGGGGCCCGTCCTGCCCGCCCCGGGCCCGCGCGCCCCGCGGCCGCCTGCAGCGCCCGCAGCCCCAGCCGCGCCCTCGGGCGCTGAACCCCGTCTTCCTCCAGCCCCTCGCCACGGCGGCCCCTCCCCGGCCCCCCGTGGTGAGACCCGCGGAGCAGCCCGGCCGGGTCTGCAGACCCGCGCGCTCCCGAGCTTCCTCCGCGGGCTCAGCCCCCCGAGCGCCCCGCCGCCGCCGCCGCCCGCCGCGGGGCTGGACCCCCGGCCGCGGGATTCGGGAGGGCGCGGCCCCGCCCCGGCCCCGCCCCGCCCCGCCCCCAGCCGGTTCCCACCCCGCCCCCGGCCCGCGTCGTGGCCTCTGGCCCGCCCGCCCCGGCCCGAAGCCCCGCCCCGCCCCGCCCCCGCCCCGCCCCCTGCCAGCGTCGCCGCCTCTGGCGAGTCCGGCCCCAAAGCCCCGCCCCCGGCCGCGTCCGCCCCCGCCACGAAGCCCCGCCCCGACCCCGCCCCTGCCGCGTCCTCCCGGGCGCGAAGCCCCGCCCCGGCCCCGCCCCGGCCGGCTGCCGCCCCGCCCCCGGCTCGCGTCGCCGTCTCGCCCGCCCGGGCCCGGCGGAGCTGGCTGGGAAGTGGCGGCGTCGGGTCGGGCCGGACCGGACCGGGCTCCTCGGCTCTCGGCGCTGCGCGCCCGGCTGCCTCCGCGTGCGGCGCCCCGAGGGCGGGCGTGTCCGCGGGCCGGGGCCGGGGCCGGGCGCGGGGCCGCAGCCGGGGCGCGCCGGGCGCAGGACGGGGCGCGGGGCCGGAGGGCGGCGCGGCCGGGCTCGGGGCGCAGACGGCGCCCCCCAACTCTGCGCGCGCCCCGCGGCCCGGCGCGGCCGGGGCGCCCCGCGCGGACCCGCCACAGGTAAGCGCACGGGCCGTTGGGGGTGTCCCGCCCCCGAGCCCGCGCTGCGGCCGGGGCGGGGCGCGGGGGGCGCCCGTGCGGGGCGCGGCCGGGACGCGCAACAGGCGGGGCGCGGGGAACTCCGGGGCGCCGCGGGGAGACCGTCCGGGACGGAAACTTGGTGGCGGCGCCGGCCCGGCGGGGCCCGAGTGCGGCGCGGGCGCCCCCTGCCGGCCGCGGGCCGGGCCCAGGTGCGCGCGGCCGGCGGCCCCCAAGAGTCTGGGCTGGGGATTCAGGGGCTCCCCTACCTCTGACCCGGGCCAGCCGGCCCCGCCGGGCCCCATTAAGGGCCTTTGCCGCCTCCCGAGTCCTCTGCGGCCGGAGCAGCGGAGCAGCCTCTGCGCAGCAGCATCGCCTGATGCCCGAGCCAGCCCCGGCTGGGGTGTAGACTCTGTCGGGGTCTCTCTTGGGGTGCTTGTCCTCTGTCAGCACGCGCTGCTGCATTTAATGCATGCTTTTAAAAGTACAGCGGAGGCGCGGGCGGGGGGACAATCCCTTGAGCTCACTTAGGTGATTCTTAATAACAGGTTAGATGGGCTGGTCCCGTGGGGATCAAGAGATGCTGGGGAATTAAGGCATCAGGTGTGTGCGCACCCCGACCTCAGAGAATGTCTTTGTGTTGTCCCCCTCCCGCCCCCCCCAGACAGGAGTGTCCTGGGAAAGGAACAGAAAAGAGCCGGCACTCACGCGTGGTGAAAGGGGAGTTTTCCTTCCCAGCCGGTGGCTGCTGCTTCAGGGGACCAGCCGGGCCTGGATGGCCGAGGAGGCTGGATGGTGCTGGCTGGACAGGTGAAGCCCGTGACAGCCGACCCGGGTCTCGCCAGGCCGTGAGCAAGTAAGCCTGGAAAGACAGATTGGACATGCGGGCAGGGATGCTGGTTTCTTTTTAGAACCACTGAACACTTGTTGAGGAGCTTTTCCTCCCCGAGCCGGAAGAAGACACAATTCTCCAAGCGAGAAGTCTGAAAAGTTGAGAGGGATGACAAGCAAGGCCACGCCAGCAGCGCCCCGGCGTCCTCAGCGTCTCCGGGCGGGCACAGCCTGCATCCTGATGGCTATTTTGTCACCCACCCCGGTTTCCTGTTCTAGGAATGATTGTTGATTTGCATCCTGGAGTGCTTTATCTTTTATCTTTTTTCTTTTTCTTTTTTTTTTTTCTTTTTTACTTTGACTCATCCTCTTAGATAAATGTATGTAAAGGAAGTCCATGCCAGATGCAGCGTGCTTGTCTAGATCCCTGTTTACTGTGACTTCGGCCCTTTGCAGGTTTTAACACTCCTTGAAGTTTCATTGCGAGCAACCGTGTCAGGGACACACAGGGCCGCGTGCGTTCTCGCTCTCGGCCACTGGGCCTGCTTTGCAGGAGCCGGATGTCAGCTACGCGGCGGCACATGTATGATTTATTGTCTTTGTTTCATCAAGGCCTTAACTGCATGTTTTCTACCAACTAGATGGAACCCTCGCTGAGCACTGTGTTTGACATGTCTGCCTAAGGACGGGCGCTCCCATGGGCCATGGCGCTGATGTTCACAGGACATTCCTTATTTTTAACATTAACGGTGTTTGCTTTCTCGACTTTTGAGGAATCTGTGAGCAATTACTCTGACTGGGCGGTTTTCACAGATGATATGGATCCGTTTAAGACACAGCAAGTGCAAGATTTCAGGCCCCATCCCAAGCTTCCGAGAAGTACGCTTCATCCGAGTTTATATTTTGACGCCGGAGAGATCCAAGCAATGAGACACAAGGCTCGCACGAGCCATTTGCAACTTTTCCGAGCGATCAGAAGTGCAGTGACAGTCATGCTGTCCAACCCCACGTACTACCTACCTCCACCCAGGCATGCTGACTTTGCTGCCAAGTGGAATGAAATCTATGGCAACAATCTGCCTCCGTTAGCGCTGTACTGTCTGTTATGCCCAGAAGACAGAGTGGCCTTCGAATTTGTCTTGGAGTATATGGACAGGATGGCCGGCTACAAAGACTGGCTGGTGGAGAACGCGCCGGGGGACGAGGTGCCCGTCGGCCACTCCTTGACGGGTTTTGCCACTGCCTTTGACTTTTTATATAACTTGTTAGATAATCCCCGCAGACAGAGATACCTGGAAAAAATATGGCTCGTCACGGAGGAAATGTACGAGTATTCCAAAGTCCGCTCGTGGGGCAAACAGCTGCTTCATAATCACCAAGCGACGAACATGCTGGCCTTGCTCACGGGGGCCCTGGTGGCCGGGGCCGGCAAAGGCTCGCAGGTGAACGCGTGGAAGCAGGCCGTGGTGGACGTGATGGAGAAGACCATGTTTCTGCTGAACCACGTGGTGGATGGCTCTCTGGATGAAGGCGTGGCCTACGGGAGCTACACGGCCAAGTCGGTCACGCAGTATGTTTTTCTGGCCCAGCGCCATTTTAACATCAACAACTTGGATAACAACTGGCTAAAAATGCACTTTTGGTTCTATTATGCCACCCTCCTCCCGGGCTTCCAGAGAACCGTGGGGATCGCAGATTCCAATTACAACTGGTTCTACGGCCCGGAGAGCCAGTTAGTCTTTCTGGACAAGTTCGTCTTGAAGAGCGGCGCGGGGAACTGGCTGGCTCAGCAAATCAGGAAACATCGGCCCAAGGACGGACCCATGGTCCCCTCCACGGCGCAGCGGTGGAGCACCCTGCACACCGAGTACATCTGGTACGACCCCCAGCTCACCCCGCAACCGCCTCCCGACCACGGTACTGCCAAAATGCACGTGTTCCCGAACTGGGGTGTGGTCACTTACGGGGCAGGGCTGCCGAATACGCAGACCAATACCTTTGTGTCTTTTAAATCTGGGAAGCTGGGGGGGCGCGCTGTGTATGACATAGTTCACTTCCAGCCCTACTCCTGGGTGGACGGGTGGCGGAGCTTTAACCCAGGCCACGAACACCCAGATCAGAACTCATTCACGTTTGCCCCCAACGGGCAAGTGTTTGTGTCCGAAGCTCTGTACGGACCTAAGCTGAGCCACCTGAACAACGTGCTGGTCTTCGCGCCGTCACCCACGAGCCAGTGCAACCGGCCCTGGGAGGGCCAGCTGGGAGAGTGTGCACAGTGGCTCAAGTGGACCGGGGAGGAGGTGGGTGATGCCGCGGGGGAGATCGTGGCCGCCTCGCAGCACGGGGACACGCTGTTCGTGAGTGGGGAAGCCGTGTCTGCCTATTCCTCGGCCATGAAACTGAAGAGTGTGTATCGTGCGTTGCTTCTCCTGAATTCCCAGACGCTGCTGGTGGTTGATCACGTGGAGCGGCAAGAGGATTCCCCGATCAAGTCTGTCAGTGCCTTCTTTCATAATCTGGACATTGACTTTAAGTACATCCCGTACAAGTTCATGGGCCGGTACAACGGGGCCATGATGGACGTGTGGGACGCGCACTACAAGATGTTCTGGTTCGATCAGCACGGCAGCAGCCCCGTGGCCAGCATCCAGGAGGCAGAGCAGGCTGCGGAGTTTAAGAAACGGTGGACTCAGTTTGTGAACGTCACCTTCCAGGTGGAAGCCACCGTCACGAGGATCGCGTATGTCTTCTACGGGCCCTATGTCAATGTTTCCGGCTGCAGATTCATTGATAACTCCCACGCCGGCCTCCAGATTTCTCTTCATGTCAATAACACTGAGCACATCGTTTCCATGGTAACAGACTACCCCAGCCTCAAGGCGAGATTCGATTACCTGGGATTCGGTGGCTTTGCCAGTGTGGCCGATCAGGGCCAAATAACCCGGTTCGGGGTGGGCACTCAAGCCGTCGTGAAGCCCGTGAGGCGCGACAGCGTTATCTTCCCCTTCGGATTTAAATTTAATATAGCGGTGGGGTTGATTCTGTGCATCAGCTTGGTGATTTTGACCTGTCAGTGGCGCTTTTACCTTTCTTTTAAGAAGATGATGCGCTGGATACTGATCCTCGTGATCGCCCTGTGGTTCATCGAGCTGCTGGACGTGTGGACCACGTGCACCCAGCCCATCTGTGCCCAGTGGACGAGGGCAGAGGCCGGGGCCGGCGCCCAGGCTCCGTCCCCCGAGGGCCGCCACCTTGACCTTCCTGATGTTGTCATCGCCTCCCTTCCGGGGTCGGGAGCTGAAATTCTCAAACAGCTTTTCTTCAACAGCAGCGACTTTCTGTACATCAGGGTGCCCACGGCCTACATCGATATCCCGGAGACGGAGCTGGAGTTGGGCTCGTTTGTGGACGCCTGCGAGTGGCGAGCCTCGGATGTCCACGGCGCGCGGTTCCGCCTGCTCCGGGGCTGGCTGCAGTCTCTGGTCCAGGACACGAAGCTGCACTTGCAGAACATCCACCTGCACGAACCCAGCAGGGGAAAGCTGGCGCAGTATTTTGCAGCGAATAAGGACAAGAAAAGAAAACTGAAAAGGAGAGAGTCTTTGCCCGAACAGAGAAGTCGGATGAAAGGCGCCTTTGACAGAGATGCTGAATACATTAGGGCTTTGAGGAGGCACCTGGTCTTCTACCCCAGCGCCCGGCCTGTGCTCAGCCTAAGCAGTGGGAGCTGGACTTTAAAGCTTCATTTTTTCCAAGAAGTTTTAGGAGCCTCCACGAGGGCGTTATACGTAGTGAGGGACCCTCGGGCGTGGGTTTATTCAATGCTGTACGGTAGTAAGCCGAGTCTTTACTCTCTGAAGAATGTACCGGAGCACTTAGGTAAATTGTTTAAAATAGAGGGAGGTAAAGGCAGATGCAGCATCCACTCCGGCTACGCTGTTGAGTACGAGTCGTTGAGGAAAGAACTGTCCAACTCCAGGTCCAACGCAGTCTCCCTGCTGTCGCATTTGTGGCTGGCAAACACAGCAGCCGCCCTGAGAATAAACGCAGACTTAAGGCCCACCAGCTACCAGCTGATCAAGTTTGAAGATATTGTGCATTTTCCTCAGAAAACCACTGAAAGGATTTTTGCCTTTCTTGGAATTCCTTTATCTCCTGCTAGTTTAAACCAAATATTGTTTGCCACCTCCACGAACCTTTTCTATCTTCCCTACGAAGGGGAAATATCACCAACGAGCACTAATGTTTGGAGACAGAACTTGCCTAGAGAGGAAATTAAACTGATCGAAAACATTTGCTGGACGCTCATGGATCGTCTGGGGTATCCAAAGTTTAGGGGCTAAATGCTGCAGGTCGGCAGAAATTTGCACTAACGCGTTCCCACCCAATTTGTGGCTATGGATTAGAAGTGTTTGTTTATTCTTGTACGGCGTGTGTGATTGTGTGTGTGTGTATGTGTGTGCGCAGCGTGTTACTTGCACAGAGATTATTTTAAAAATAGGTACCATGTTTGGGCTAGCAGGATTTATTTTTATGTTACCATGATCCTCGCTTTTGCTTCTGAAATTTTTTCTGCAAAAATATTTCTGCTCCAGAGCGTTGGTGAAGTTCTATCACGGGGGGGTCTGGGGAGAAGGGACATTCGGGAAGGTTCTCCTCTTAACCTGCCTTTATCTGTCACTGCTCTTCTGTCTCAACCTCAAACACTGCTGTAGGCCTTGGTTGCGGCTTCCCTCACGCAACTCTTGTTTTTAAGATTGACTGCTGAAGTCCCTTATCTGTTTGACAAGGACGTCTGACACACTCACCTTACACGCCCATATAAACACTAGTGTGTGCAATGCCCGGTGCCGTCTCTGGGGAAATGGTGCAAGCGCCTATCAGAACACCAGGATTTCATCTGGGAAATAGAAATGGGAATACAGAATGATTTTTTTTTCTTTTTTTGAGGTCAGAATCAGTGCCCCAAAAAAGCTCTCCTGCAAGTTTTTTACTGAGAAGGCTGTAGTCTCTGAAGAATCTGGGAGCCAGGGGCACATGGAGCATTTTTGCTGCTTCCCTGTTAAAACTCTTGTCCTCCTTGAAGCCGCAGCTGCTCCCTGTCACGCTCCTCCTGTCCTGTCGTTTCTGTCACTGTCTTGCAAAAACAGTCAGCACTTACTAATTGCTAAACTCTTGATATTTGTGGGGATTTTTTTTTTCCCCATGGTGATTAATTTTGCACCAAAGCTTGACACAGACTTAGAATCAAATTTCTTTTTGTGGAATTATCACTGGATGACTAAAGCAAGCTGGGCCGCTGCTGCGAGGGGTTTTTTTTTTTTTTTTTTTGGACTGGAAACAGAATTGGAAAATTGCCTGACTTCTCTTGCATCCCTTTGAAAGAGTGCACAGACCGCCAGTGTCTGCAGAAGTTGAAGGCAAACGGGAGATGATGTCAGAGGCATCTGTTTCCTTTACCATCTGCATCTTATTAGAAGTGTAGCCGTCATAAAATGGGGTGTGTTTTATCTTGGTCATCTCTGAAATCAAAACGCTAGGCCGTGATCAGCCAGTGGAGTAATTGCAAAATAGTGGATGATCAAAGACTGGGAGGCAGCGTGGACTTGAGAATCGGGGCTGCTGTCTTCCCTGATGGTTCAAACCACGCGTCCGCCCAGCTCTCTAGCACCCGGGAGTCTGTCACTCTGACCTAGATAAAAGTGGTTCTTTCTCAGTAGTTTGTTATTATGTCAAAATGTGCCTCCAGAGTGATAAAGCCCTGGATGCGTTACATTCCCGCTACCCCAACTTGCCTGTCATGCTTTCTCTTCCATTAGAGTGAGTGTAGCCCACTGACACCCCCCCCCCAAACAGAAACCCCCCTTCCTGCCTTCCACAGCTGTCACTGTTTTCTCTACACTGTGGAAATGAAGGAAAATCATTCTTGTATTCGTACAGGTGGGTAGGAAGACGGAAGACCTGCATCTGTACTCTTCTTCTCGAGGAAGATTGTTCTTTCTAGCTCAGGGTTATCAGCCAGCATGTAAAATTGCTACACGGACGATAACACTATTTCCATTACGGGTCAGACTGCCAGTGTTTGCTTTTGGCTCCTGGGATGTGTGGTCTCCGATCAGATCAAATCAAACGGCTCTGGTTGGCAGGAGTATTAAGTCTGATCAAGTCAAGGTAAGAATTACAAATGCGTGTGGGTCCCGCCAGGAGAGCGGAGCCACCCGGGCCTTGCTTTTAACGTTATGCAGAACCAGGCTCACAGGCAGGGCTTGCAGCCCTGGAGGGAGAGGGGAGGGGCCGGGCCGAGGCGGGGGAGGGAGAAAGAGTCATTCTGGGAGTGACTATGGGAACAGCACAGGGCCCTGTCATTGCAGCAAAGCAAGGGATGAGTTCTCGGCTTCACCCCCAAGTGGCCCTGCAGGTAAATTTCCCGGTCTCTGTACTCACCCCGGGGGAGTTTGCTGGAGTGGGGAGACCATTTGCAATGCCCTGGAGAATGCTTTGCATGGTGACAGGGCCTTCAGGTGTACAAGTGTCTGTTCCCCCGGGGCCCCCAGGTTAGTGTAACCTGGGTATCGAAGGGGACTGACGCTGGCATGTCCAGGTCCTGCGGTCTTAGGGTGCTGCTCTTGGAACTATCCCGGTAGCCTCTGCTCTTCTTTTTATCACCTTGAAAATAAATGAGTGATATTCATTATGTGATGCTTGTGAAGGCAGCAGTTACAAGATGTCCTCTCTGAAATAAATTCTTATCTTCATTGACTTCTCCAGATGTGGGTCTAATTAGATCTAAAGTCTTTATTAAATTGAAATCTTGACAGCATGACTGCATTTTGCTGACAAAAGTAATGTAGCTGTGGTGGTAATAATCTAGTTTTCAAAAGTCTGAAATGTCACTTGGAATGAAAGGGAAAAACATGATTCTGGAGTTGAGTTTATGGTCATGAAAATGCCAGAGAGGAGAGAAGACAGGACAGTCTGTTCAGGAGAAGGAAGATCAATCTCTGAACGTGCTTTAATTTATAGAAACCTACGGGGGCACGAGTTTTAAGGAGATGACAGGATACAGACACTAGACCTAGACCCCAAATTGGGCACGCGATTGGCTTTCTTTCCAGAGAATTAATGAATACATGCCAACAAGGATGAGCTGTCAAGACTCCCCAGCGTGGCAGACACCTGCCAGTGCCCTCGCATGTCTTCAGAGAAGACTCCACACTGATTGTGTTAACACTTTCCCTTGTGTAGGGGTGCTGCCCCTCCCCGCTGCAGTTTACTTTCCATAGATTTCATTTATCAGAACTTTTTGGTCCATCGTCAGTGATCCTAGACCACCTTAATAGATAGCTTCTAGCACATTCAATTATCTGTAATGAGTAAACATGAACGGTGATTTTAAATCATTCTAATTGATTGGCTTGATTAATTCTGGTCGCTATTAGAAAAAAATTTCTGCTGATTCACTTAAGGAAAAAATTGCAAAGAGGAGGCAATATGTTCTGACACCAGTTCCAGAGGTAAGGGCACCTGGCATTCTAAAATATACCAAGGAATTGACTATGCGGGCTATTTACTGGTGATGTAATTGTTGACCAAACCATGTCTACTAATGTATCTAAAATGAATTGTGAAGGCAACTAAGAACTAAATGGTGAGTTTTTGCAAAAAGGATGATTAGAATTTGAAACAGCAGATTCTAGTGTCCTCTAACTTGCAGATGCTTGAGCTATACTTTATATGAGCTTATGTTTTATTTAGTCCAAAGAACATATACATGTTTAATTGATTCTATTTCCAGAAGATAGGTTCAGCCAACACTTCCAAGCCGTGGTGGGTTCTGTCCTTGTTAAGCCTTTTTCCCCACACCTGCTCAGTCAGTAGCAAAGAAAACTGACTGAAGATTATCAACTCGGTTATTGGAACTATATGTATAATAAAGCTCTTCTGTTAATAAATACATTAAAAGCAACTTGGCTATGGCTCGGGTAATTTTGTAATAGTCCTCTCTTCCTTAGGTATCTGGGTAACTGTTAGGATTTTGTTTGGAAGTGAGAAGGCAGAAGTCGGGGAATCTGGGACAAGTTGAAGATGACACCCGGTCCCACCATAGCAGCCACTCAACTTGCTCCCTCAGTGACACGCAGCCCTGGCTTCTGTTTCCTGCACTAGCGCCATGTCTCTATCTGGGTCTCCCTCTATTTCACTTTTCTACATACATCACCCCAACTGATTCAATGGTAAGAGCTCTCTCTACCAAGCACCTGTGCACACTTTCTCCCTCACCTCCCACCCCGCACCGTTAAGATCTTCACTCATGTTCTCACTAACAAGAAGGTTCTTACAGGTTACCTGAGACATTCTAAGTGGGGAAAGTCCAGGTGTGGCACAATGTAGACCTTTCTGAAAGAGGGAGAGGAATCTATCATGAGTTACTTCATATGTGCTACAGAATGACCCAGAAGGTATTCGTGTGTGACATCATAACACTCACAACTCTACATGTGTCTAGTTTACAGATATGTTGGAAGCCCATATTTTCTCTTCAGGGAATATGACTTCATGAAGGAATTTTGATTGGGTTTATAATTCATCGATCAATCCCGTCATTTGCCAGACCTTTTGGATTTGCTGTCAGGGCGCTTACTGGCTTCAGACAAGAGCACGAGAGCAGCTGACTGTGACCCCGCCTTGTGAGGAATGGAGGCCCTCGAGGCTTCCAAATGAGTAGAAATTCATCCAGGAGAGGAGCGCAGGGACTTGCCAGGTGGTGCTTACTCACGGACAGGCACCCCGAAGTGTTCTCTTCCCTAGGAAACAGAGATTCCTCCCCCACAGGGCGCTCATGAGGAATGGGGGTTCATCAGGTGAGGGACTTACAGTTGGTGAGGTCAGGTACATTTCCCACCTGTTCTTGGACTTTGATTATGGCGCCCTAGTGCATCCATGCAGGGAGAATAGCAGACAGAACTCATCAACTGGCCCTGATCTCTCCCCAGCCCACTCACTCAGCCACCCCCACATGCTTCTAACAAGGAAATCCCGAGGGGTGCCCTGAGGAGAACAGTGTGAGCGGGGCCTGACTGGTGTGCGCCGACCAGCGGCAGCGGTGAGAGCAGGAAGGTGGCACATGATTTCATCCAGGCCCCACTCTCCCTTCTGTGCCTGCCTGATCCACCTGAGGCTAGACGGGCCGTCAGTACAGGGGAGGCGGGAGAGAATAAACACGTGAGACTCACCCCTTGGACAGTGTAGTCCAGTCTAGTCGGCCTCATTCATAGCTTATTCTGGGCCTCCCTGGTGGCCTAGGAGACCTCTCCTGTCTCCCCGCTGCTCCCCTCAGCAGTGTTTCAGTAGATCTGCCTGTTCTGCTCCCCACTCTGTCTCGGGTGAATCCTCGCACCCTCCCCAATCTGGCCTATACCCCAGTTCTACGGAAAAAACAAAACAAAACAAAAAACACCCCCCTTATTCTGCTGCTCACTCTACTCCTTGTACAGAGAAGCCTGCCCCAGGTGGTAGTGAATAGTCTCAGCAAGTCAGTGATGCACAAATATATTTAAATAGGACTTACTTTAGGAAACAATCTGTCTTTACCATAGAGAAGAAGGAAGGAAGCCAGGCAGGCAGGCAGGAGAAGAGAGGAGGGTTGCCCTGATGCCTTTGGGATGAAATGTCATGTTCCTTTCACGTTTAGCTGGCATGCCGTGTTAGCTGGCACGCCGTGTTTCACAGGTCCTAGATACATGCTGTTCTCCCCCATGTTGTCTTCTGCTGTTTCCACACTTGAGCTTCATGCCCGTTTCCATGTTTCATGCAGCAAATGCTCACGCACCCGAGCCGTCCATGGCGTGCTCTGTTACTCCTTCTGGAAGTCAGCTCCGCTCCCAGCACCTGCCTTTCCTCACAGATAAAGGCAATATAGCCTGTCTAATCCCCCCTTAAATTGGGTACCCCTCTCTGACAAGGCAAAAGACACTTCTTCTTAATTGCACCATGCAAATAATGTGCCAAACCCTGAACACGGTGGTAAAAGATGACTGCCTCAGTTACGTTGGCATTTATCTGGTTTTAATTATGGAGTCATTTACCCTCTCACCTTGCTCCGAAAGATGGTTTGTTGTAGATCTGAGCTGCTTGGAATTTTTAAATATGGCTGTTTTAATTATATGGTACTACTTCAATGCGAGCTTCAATGTGATCGTTGATAAAATGATTAAAGGAGGCTTTGTTTGCAAGAATACATAATAGAACCAAGAAGGGATGCAGTTGCTTCATGAGACACCCACATGAATACATCAAAATAGCACAGTTAATAAAAGTTGGCCCCATATAAACAAAATAGGTGCATTTTGCTCTTCATATCCAACCACTAACCTGGGCCCCTGGCTAATTCAGGGCTCACCGGCGCTCAGCAGCTTGCTTGGGTGCATCATACGCTCGATCGTTACTCCTTTCTCTTTCACCCGGCATTAGGCATCAGACAGCTACACGCCCCTGCTGTTGAGCCTGGAAAGCAAGGTCCGTGGTTGCAGACACATCAGAACTAGACAAACTTCCCTCTTACTTAGCGGCAAGTGTTTTTTTCTCTGTTCCCAACACGCACGGTGGGTTCTTCCCTTGTCCTGTTTGTGATTCACCCCCATTTTCTTCTTTACTTTGAAGGGGACAGTCTCTTAAAATTTTATATTTGTGACACTTTTTTATATTAGATGAGATTTGAAATTAGATAAAACTGAATTCCTAGGTTAGTAAATACAGCTATGATATCTTAGGTAAGCTTTTACGTTTTAGATTTCTGTTTCCTCCTCATTTGTAAAATTGTCTCAAAGTTGATGCCAGGGTCAACTAAAATCACGTGTGAAAATTAATAGAAAGGTACTTATTTCCTCTTTGTGATCACTGCAAATCCTCAAGTGATATTGATTGTAGATATGTACATATGTATTTATACACACACACACAGAGAGAGAGAGAGAGAGAAAGAGAGAGAGAGAGAGAGAGAGAGAGAATATGAATATGTGCCCAAACCCATTTGGTGGCAGGTCATTTTCCCAATGAGAAGGTATTAAAAATATTTTCAGATAATTTCAACATATATAGTTAAGATATATAGGCCTAATAATATCTATTTTAGTATTTAATATATTAATTGCATTGTACAAACATGTAAAATCACTATATATTTTGGTTTGGATATACTGCTTGATCTCATGTACATATTCAAAAATCAAATTTATTCAAACTCTCATGTCAACTTCAATGTCTTCATTTCTAAGCCATGTTTTCAGTTTTTCTATAGCATATCATATTTCTGTTTTATTGAGATACAGACCTTTTTGAATCCAAGTATGGTGTTATTACTCCAGATGTTAGTCTCTGTTAAAAGTGCCATTTGTGTAACATCGAGCATAACATTGGCATAGCTTCATTTGTAGATTGTAATTGTCATCTGTATTATAACCATTGTGTTCTTACTCTACTTTAATGTGTTTCATTTATTATAATCCGTGCATAAAAGCTGGGTATACCTAAGACTATGTGTGAATGTTACATTTACTCCACGGCTATGATGGGTCAGAGGAAATCAGTCAGAAGTACATATCCAAATTGCATATATAATGATTGCTCATCTTACCATCATACAGATCAAGGGATTATAGCAAAATAATGTGATCTACAGAGAATATTTTTATTAAATTCACATACACACACATACTCTTTGAGTTGGGTTAAAATCTCCAGTACTTTATCTCCCATGGTGGTAGGTAGGGACTCAGGAGCAAATTCCAGAGCCTCCCGCTGGAAACTGAGCTTTCCAGTGCAAGAGAGTCCACACCTGCATGGGAAACCAGTGCCATAGACCTCGGGTCACAGGGCACATACCCCTCAGAGAGAGGTTCCTTTTCTGGGCTTGGTTTTTCTTGGGTATTGATGTCTACTCCCTTGCTGTGGTTCACTGCGTGCAAATTAGAAACCACTAGTATTGATCCTTGCATAGGCCAGCTCTGCTGCCCCACCCCCCTTATTAAACTGGGAATTATGGATATACAGAGGACAACACTAATATGGTGACTGAATCAATGTACTGCCTGTAGCTGGGAAATTGGAAGCCCTCCTCTATGGTATTGATAACTGTCTAAGGCTGAAAATGGGACTTTGATTCAGATGTTATATCCTCACACACTCTACAATACGCTGAATTCATATAAGGTCTAAATTACATGAATAACATCAACATGAGCGTAACCCATCATCCACCATAAGAAATGTGCAATGAACAATAGTTAAATCCTCCATTATCATATACCCCCCCCCACAATGATCTTAGAGTAACATCTATCCTGGACTCTGTTTGTTGTTTCCTTCCTTTTCTCCTCACTCCAACATATATGTCTCTATCTTTATCAACGTATCATATTTTTTTCACTTTATGTAACTGTGACATATGTTCTTGTGTAACTTGCTTTTATTGTGCTCAAAGTTTTGTTTATCTAATCTAATGTTTTGTTTATCTGATGTTTATAGGTGGAGATCACTTCTTTTTAACATGGCAACGTTCTATATGAATAGAACATGTCATCAGACCATCTAGAGAACATCTATATGAATGAATATGTCATTATCTGATCATACCATACTTCATCTATTTTGTTGATGTATTTAGGGAATATTTCTAATTTTTACAAATTCAAGCATTGCTTTCATAAAAATTCTTATTTGTGTGTGAGGATGCAGTTTTATAAGCATTTTATTGTGCTTTCTTTGTGCCCAGAATATTCTCATTCACCCTCACCCCACTCTCCTTCCTGCATATCTATGTAGGTTTGAAAGTGCTGGGTTAATAGAATATTTACATCCTCAACTCTTCCAGATGATGCAAATTCTTATTTTCCAAATTGCCTATACAAATTGATACTCGGAGCATTAGAGAAAGTTTCTGTTGCTCAAAATTTTCTCCTGTACTTGATGTTTTCAGACTTGGGATATCTCCCTGTGTGATAGGGTGAAACTGTCACAATTTTGTTTTTATTTGCATTTATCTGATTATTAACGGCATAGACTATATACACACCTGTGTGTGCACGCACACACACATATATAATAGTCTTAACTTTTCCTAGTTTCTTACCTCTTTCGTGAAATGAAACCCGTATTCAGTCTTTAATCCATTGTTTCTTTTGGGCTTTTCTTTCTGATTCATTGAAGTTTTTCATATATTATGAATACTAATCCTTTTGTGGTTGGATGTGCTGTGAATAGCTTGGCTTATATTTTCATGGTCTTTATACTGTGACTCTTGTGATTTTGAGACACAGGTGTTCCTAATATGAAAGGAAGCAGTATGTCAGTGTTTTCCTTCATTATTTATACTTTTCTTAAAAACGCATATTATTAAAGAATTTTTCCCAAGGTCTTGAAACTAGAAATATTCTCTACTTTCTTTTAAGCAGGGATTTTTTTTTTTAAATTGGTGATCCATTGCTGCATAAAATATTGCCACCAAGTTAACGGCTTCACACACTAGACATTGATTATCTCACGGTTTCGTGGGTCAAGAATCCAGGCATCAGGGGTCATGGGTGCAGACTTTTCCCACGCTGCCCTGCAGTTGCTGGCCTGGACCTGTCCCCTTGAGGCTCACCTGGAGAAGCACTGGTGCCAGGCTCACTTGGTTGCTGGCAAGATTCGGTTCCTTGTGAGCTCTGGACTGAAAGCCTGTTTTTTCCTAGCTGTTGGCTGGAGTTCACCTTTCATCACTTGCCATCTGGGTTTCTCCATATGGCCGTTTGCTCTGTGAAAACCAGGAGGGGAGAATCAACAGAGAACGGGGTTCATTAGCCTATCACAGAAATGACACCCAATCACCCCAGGTCAGAAGCAGGGTGCGGGTCTCACCGGTTCCCCAGGGAAAGGAGGCACCCGAGGGCCTGGGGACCAGGAGACTGTTCACTGAGATCATTTCAGCATCTGCGTCCCAGAGTTGTCTCTTACATTTAACTATTTAATCTGATTTGTGTTAATTGTTTCTATTAGAAGATTTTTCTTTTTCTTGTATGGATCACCTGTTTCCGGAGCCTCTAAGGGCTGAATAACCTTTTCTTGTCCACTCACCGGGGATGCCATCCCCATCACACCCTGGCCCTTGTTAGTCGATTTCTGACCCCCCTACTTTACTCCACTGGTGAATCTGGTTATGCCAATGACAATGGTCTTTTTGTTAGCCTTGGGATCTGGCAGAGCCAATCTTATTATTTTTTGTCTCATTTTGTCTTAGATCTTCTTAAGATTTTGTTCTTCCATATGCATTTTAGAATTAGTTTACAGTTCCCCAAAGCAAAGAAAGAATAACACATGCTGATTGTGAAAGCATTATGTCAACTTTTCGAGACTTGACCTCTTTACATTAATTAGTCCCTGTTCATGAGCATGAGATAGCCTCCTTGTATATAATGCTTGTTAATCTTTGTTGGATTTAAAAGAAAATAATCCAGTCAAAAAATGGGCAGAAGAGCTAAAAAGAAACTTCTCTGAAGAGGAAATGCAAATGGCCAACAGACATATGAAAAAATGTTCAACATCACTTGTAATCAGGGAAATGCAAATCAAAACTACCATGAGATACCATCTCACACCAGTGAGAATGGCACATATTAAAAAAACTAGCAACAACAAATGTTGGCGAGGATGTGGAGAAAAAGGAACTCTTCTGCACTGTTGGTGGGAGTGCAAACTGGTCCAACCACTATGGAGAGCTGTGTGGAGATTTCTGGACCTACTAAACATAGAGCTTCCATATGATCCAGCAATTCCACTCCTAGGTATTTACCCAAAGGACACAGAAACATCAATTCCAAAGAGCACCTGCACTCCTATGTTTATAGCAGCACTGTTTACAATAGCTAAGCTTTGGAAACAACCCAAATGCCCAAAAATAGATGACTGGATCAAGAAGATGTGGTACATATATACCATGGAATATTACTCAGCATTCAAAAAAGATAAACACATGCAATTTGCAGCAACATGGATGGCACTGGAAGGGATCATGCTCAGCGAAATAAGCCAAAAAGAAAAAGAAAAATACCGGATGGTCTCACTCATAGCAGGAATCTAGAAAACTTAAATAAGGGACCAGGAAAATGAATATAAGAAAGTGAAAATCAAAATCAACAAAAAACTATGAACCAGAGACACTTTTTGGGGGGTGGGGGGCGGGAGGGGAAGGATTGGGTTCAGAATGGGGGGTTTGCAATTGTATGGGGGAATATAAAAATAAAATTTAATATTTAAAAAAAAAAAAAAAAAAAAAGAAAAAAAGATATACCCAAGAAATCCTTATACCAGCAAAGCAGAGAAGACAATGAGATAGAAGATTAAACAGATTTTATTTTAAAAAAAAAAAAAAAATCTTTGTTGGATTTAAAATCTGAGCACTATATATTTGTTATTACAGCTGATGATATTTATTTTTAATATTTGTTCTAATTGTTTCTAGTATATAGAAAATGCAATTGACTTTAATGTATTTATACTGTATCAGGGACATCAGATCCTCTTTCTAATTTAAAACTTTACTTATAAATTGTTTTGTAACACTTACGTAGATGGTTTGGTAATCTGTCATTAACGAGAATTGTATTTCCACCCTTGTCATCTTATATAACTTTTTACTGTTCTTATTGCATTTGGTTAGGACTGCCTATCAAATACTGAATGGGCTTGGTGATAGTAAATGTCCTTGAAATATTCTGATGTCAATGCGGTGCTTCCACATCTTGCCTCTGAGCAAAACCTGTGTGGTGTGTATTTCACAGAATCATCTTATCAGGCTGTAGTATTCCCTTCTCCCCCTAGTTTGATAAGTGAACTTTGTATCATTCATGCATGAGATTTATCCAATGCCTTTCCTGCATTTATTGTGATCGTCACATTTCGTTGCCTTTATCTACAAATGTAGTGTATTATGTGAACCTATATATATATTTTTTCTTTTGAGATTAAACTAAACCTGGTTTGCTATGATAAAACCAGCCTGACAGTGTTTTATGATATTTGCGCATATCACTAAATTGAATTTGTTAATAATTAATGTAGGATGTTTGCATCAGCATTTGTAATTATGATTTTTCTCATCCCACAGTGTCTAATTTTGAAGTCAACATAGTTGTCACATGAAATAAGTTGAGGATAATCTATTTTTATATTCTCTAGAAGAGTTTTCCTAAGATTGAGATGATGTGAGGTTCAGTTATAAAGCAAACTGGCCATTGTGTTTTCTTTGTGGGAACATTTTAACTACTTATGTAGTTCTATTTATTTGTCTTTTATTTAGGTATTTTATTTAAGTCATGTATTTATTTTAAGTCTATTATGGCCAGTTATATTTTTAAAAGAATTTTATCTCTTCTTTATTTTTTTACATTGATGGACAAAAGGCATTCTGCTGTCTAATTATCCACCCCCCACACACACATATACACACACTTACATCCCTAATATTCAGTATGTCTTCCTAATTTCTTTTTGTTCCCTGGTCAGGATATTTATTTTTAATATTGTCTTTTCAAAGACTGGCTTTTACTCTTTTTTTGTCCTTTTATTTTGCAATGTATATCTTCATCTTCAAATGACTTATCCCTAGAGTCTGTCCTCCTACCAGCAAATAAATGGTGGGAAAATAGAGAAATACAGGAAACAGTTAGATGTCTAAAATTCCTTGGAATCTAATCAAAAGATTTTGGGACTATTTCCAAACATAAAATGGAGACAGAACCATAATTCCATGTGGCCCAAACTTATACTGTTTCTCACTGGTATAAAATGTCCCCACAAATGACTGGCTTGCCCAGCTCAACAAACCACACTTGTCTGCAGCCTGGAACCACACACTATACAGTTTCTGTTCAGTTCACACCGATGACCCTTGCACAAAAGCCTGGGTCGTTTACTCCAATTTCTCTCCTGTTCCTTGGCTCAATTTTATTCTCAAAAGCACAATCTACTGCACCATATTTACTGAGTCTAGGAAAGCTGCCTCCTTTGGGTAACTACTATAGAGTATTCACTCACCCCCGCTATGCCCTGAATAAAACACTGGACACTTTTGTGGAGCCTGCATTACCGGCCTAGCAGCCCCTCTCAATGTAATTTTATTCCTTCCCCGTGCACATTATTGTTTGGGAGGAGGAGAGAGAGTGGTCATATGGAACCAACTCTTCAAGCCCTCTCTAGCTTCAAATTTTGAAAAAGAGGGATTTCTTGCAGAATAATTCCCTTTCATAAATGTCCTGGGTTCGTTTAGTAAATAAAGCAGAGGCTGCCATACTAATGACCTGGCATCCCAACCATAGGTGGGAACTGGGCTCAATCCATGAGTCATGCTCTCAAGTCAGGAGGTACCCACTGTGCTCACACCAGGTTATGGGAACACTCTGTTTCTTGTGTTGGTTGCTTAGTTTACCTGGTATGGAGGGAGAACATGTCTTTGGCTTGAGGAAAGGGCAATTTGCAAAGTAAAAAAAAAAAAAAAAAAAAAAACAACACAAATTCAACTGACCAAGAGATATATAAACACCATCAACCTCATTATTAGTTACATAAATTTAAATTAGGAATAAATCAGTATTGCATCTCAGTATATAAATGAACAAAACAAAAACTAAATCAGTGGATATGCAAAAAGTAAATTATGGACCATTGCTTTGGTAACTTAAGCTTAATTCTGTTTTAAGTCAGTGGGCTATTTGCAAGATAGTCAAAGCTCCTCTTCTTTACCACCAAAGCTTGCTGTTTAGCCCAGGGTTTCCACTTCAAGAGTCTTTCTCCATAGGAAAAGAAAAAAGAAAAAAAATGCAGAAAGCTGTATATCTATGAATGTTCAATACAGCATCTTTTATAACATTGAGGCATAAAAGCTTCCTAAAAGTACCCCCAAATCAATGAAGATACATAGATTATTTAAAAAAAAAATCCTTGTGATTTTTTTTTTAGTTGATTACAAAAGAGTTATAAACAACCTCATCCCTCATCTTTGTACAGGATAAAACATAGATTAGCAACTAGAATGAACTATATCAATGGTTGTTTTAACAGTGGTCAAGTAACAGTCATGTTGATGTAATTTTATATCTATATATACATGGATTATCTATCATATAGTCATTTTATACACATACATAAGCATACACACATTTCTGGATTATTATGGTTCAAATGTCACCAGTGCTTATCTTTGGGTATTGAAATTTTAGGGTTTTGTTCTTTGTTTTTATCTGTGCTATCCCTTATTATAATAACATAATACAAGAAACATATCTAAAATACAAAGAAAAATACATCAATTCTCAGAGGATGAAATGTAAAATTTAGACACAGTTGAAAATGGCTATTGAGCAAATGACAACTGTTCAATCTCAAACATGAAAACAACCTGGGATGAGATTTCCCCTCCCCCAATAGCAAATTCTCTATTTTAAAAAATAATTGTATTTAAACACCGCTGTTGTTCACAGAATGTTCATGAATAATAAATGGTGATAAATATTAAAAGCTTAAAAAATGTGAACAACCTTTCAGTCAGAACTTCCAGGCAAACTTGAGTTCCAAATAAATATATTTCATTCATTTAAAACATACATTTCAGAGCAGAGGAAATAATTTAGAAGTTCGATTATTAGACGTATTTGAGAAGTTTTCACTTAATAAGCTAGAGACATTTCTCCTTTTCTTTCCTTGATTCTTCCCTTTCCTTATTCTTCCTCTTTCCGATCATCTGACTAGATAGAAAGTAACACCCAGGAAACACATGCGATCTTTTCTGTGGGAACTTTGCCAATGACCAAAATTACCACTTAAAAAGATTCTGAAAGTTGCTCCAATGCTTATTATTCAAACAAAAACACATGTCTCTTCTCAATGGTCTTGAAATGTATTGTATCTTCGGCAACAAATCCGTCTTTTAAAGAGTGCCTCTTGCACCTGATCGCTTATTACTGTAAAATGAAAGCTATTCACTGTGAATTGGAAAGTTACAAAAGTATAATTTATAGTAAAACTTGGACAAAAGTGTTGACTGTCTGTCAAAATACATTTTTAGTCTCACCACCAACAAGCTAGATTTAAAACGTTTATCATCATTTTTCAAGTCTCTGCAAACTATAGGTTATCTCTCTAGCTGTGCCCTCTGCAGATTATTCATCAGTTTCCCATTTGACTGCATCGCTGTGATACTTCAGTAACCTTGAAATAAAACTATATCCCAGGATACATTCATTACCAGCCTCTTCCAGAGAAAACCTGCAGATAAAAGGGGGGGAAATATCTTCCAAACACTTTGGAAGGGTTTTGATATGCTAATGCAACAATTCACAGTTTTTAGGGGCAATACAGCATGGGACTCTCCCCTATTCATACAGACTCCAGTTAAACAAGCATTCTGGAAAGTGCTCTCTTGCTTTCAGTAAGAACAGACATACTAACTGAGAAAGAAAAGGATGAATCCCAGGTCTCATCATTAACTCTGCCACCTTTTGTTTCTTAGTTCCTTTTTATCTTCCAGAGAAAAGGAAAAGCAACGCTCACATTGAATAATTCAGGGACATCCCTTACCAAGCACAGAGTGTTATTAACCAAATAATACTTTGCTCAAAATACTCAGTAACTATGAGCAAGGTTGTCTGTTACTGGTGGTTATAGTATCTCTCACAGTCACTGAAAGATGAGGCATTGTGTTATGTAACTTAATTTCCAGACATTAACTTGGGGCTATTAAAAGCAGATTGAACTTTTGCAACTAACAGAAAAAGTTCATGACTTTTCGTAATTGAATCAAATCGGTTTTGTACTTGGAGTTAATGACAGAATATGGTGGCAGCAGCAACCGCAGAAGCAGGCATTTTGGCCCTGGCTGTGGCTCTGGCTACTGACAGCCTCTGCTTCGGGAATCCAACTGGGCAACTTCACTCTGCCAGGCAGCAGGGAACTTGGATCAGGAAGCCCAGTGCCCACTCACCCAGATTTGTGTCCTGAGCCTTAACCACAGTGCAGCAAGTGAGTCCTCAAGGCAGACGGTAAGACAGGACATTCCTAACTTCAGTCCCTCTCACATGAAGAACAGCTAGGAATGAGCCAGAGACACGAATCATTATGGAAATCCCAGAATGCAGGGGTGAGGCTGAAGCAACCTTCGGGACCCCAGAGACTGAAAAGGCCAGTCCTGGAGGGTAAGAGGAGCTCTATGTGCTGACTGGTTTAGTTATCCCTGAGGTCAACATATTGCCGTACCAAGATGGCCTCCCCTGGGCCAATGGGCTCTCCAGTGAGAAAAGATGCCCATGGTAGATAACCAGCTTCCCCACATTTGAAGGACATTTCCCTGGAAACTCACTGCACTCAGTGGAAGCATTTGTGGGGCTCAGTAACTGGGCATCAGGTAGAGAAGAAAAACAGGGATGTGCCTGGCCAGTATTCAGGTCCCGTTGCCTCGCCCCTGCCTGCAGCGGTCCCTAAGCAGAGACTCCAGCCAGTGCCCTTGCCAACCTGCACAACCGAACTGATCCGTAGAAATCAATAACAGAAGGAAAGCTGGGAAATTCACAAATTTGCCTTTTGTCAAAAAGCTTGGAAACATACAACCGAGTAAGACTGAATGATGAAGAAATGTAAAACAGAAGCAAACCAATAATGGCAGATGGATGTGGTCATCACAATGTTCTAATAAGGAAAAAACCCAGGACCAGCAGTTTCCTCAGGTGATTGTACTATGCATTTATAGAGGAATTTGCACCAATCCAATCCTTTTCAAACTCTTCCAGGCAACAGAAGAAACTCCTAAACTCATTCTGTGAGGTCAGCATTACCCTGATACCAAAGCCAGATAAGAAAGTTATAAGAAAACTACAGGCCAAACTTTGGTGAACATAGATGTAAAAATTCTTATGCAAATGCTAACAAACTGAATTCAGTAGCGCATTAGAAGTAGAGTGCATGTAGAGTGCATTGAGCGTGGTTGTGGATTTATTTTCTGGCAGAAGGGGACGGGGAAAGTGAAAAAGACAAGGGGAGAACCCAAGAGAACAGACAGAGGACCCGAGCTCCGTGGTGGAGCCATCCCCAACCCTGAGGCCAGAAGAGGCGGTGCAAGCTGATTAGCTCAAATCTCGAATCTGAGAGCAGCTCACCGCCAGGGCTGGCTGGCCACCTACTAGGAATCCCTTTGCACAGAGTTGCATGGGGCCAACACTGCTTCTGGAAGCCCAAGGCCCATCTTGATCAGACAGTGCACTGCTGAATGTCTGGACACGCTGAAGGTCCCCAGACACCCAATATAGGACTTGGACAAATTGAAAATTGATTATGATGGGAGGAAGCACCTGACATCTGACGAGGCAGAACTAGAAAACACAGTTCCAATCTACCTCTCCCCTTTGAGCCTGAGGAGCGGTGCAATGTGTCACCTTCTATTTGGCAAAGCAAGTGTCTCTCTGTGCTACCATTTTTTGGTGCCTGGTCCCCCTAATCACCATGTCCATCGACATCCAATTAAAATCTACAGGTTCATTTTTAAAGCCACTACCACAAAGGAGGTTTCCTTTTTACTGAAATTAAACCATTCAAGTTCTAAAAAGCACCAGACTTCTGCTTTATTTTTATAAAATTCTGTCTGCATGTACAGCACACCAGATGGTCAAAATCCATTCTTCTCTCTTGATTTTGTTTCTCTTGCTTCGGTCACCACTCCTGGCTTGCTGCCATCTACAAATCTTAATGCCAGGCCCTTCCGTGGTTTCCCTCCTGCTTATTAATTAAATTTTGAACACGACAGAGCTAAGAGCCAACACACTATAGGAATTGACTAAAGACTAGTCCATTGTACAGTCTGATGTTTATTCACATGCTTTGGGCCTCTGGCTACAACACAATTTGATTTTTCTGTGAGAAATAATTCCTCTTTCTATGGCTTCTTTATCTTTAATGTAAGATTGATTGTATAGTGGTATTTCTTAAATCATCTCTAGTAAGGGACAGTTTGCTTTTTAATTTCAAGTTGTCAGTGATCTATGTTTTTGGAAAATACAATAAAAATGAAACATAGAAAATAAAATGGCTAGAAAAGTGAATTACTGAAGCAAAATGAAACGGGAAAAATTTTATTAGACTCCACAAACATAAAATCACATTTCAATAATCTGATCAAACAGTAGATAAAAAGGATTGCAGAAGTGATACACATTATTCGTTGAAATTAAGCTGAGGGTATTAATAGAGGCAAAATGGTGGTTGTAATGCTTGGTTGTCCATCAACTTCAACCAGCTAAAGGTTATGAGTCAAGTAACAATTCTGTGGCCTGAGGAATAATCAGGCTGCGACACAGTCAAGAAAAGTGTTTACTTGATACTAGGAATCATGATCTGGTGATGACCAAGAGAAAGCCCAGCTCGTGCTCCACACAGGGAAAGAGAAGATTTAGGGGCTTCCCTGGTGGCGCAGGGGTTGAAGTGTCAGCACTATCAAGCTATCACTAGCCACTGCAGCAAGAGCTCGACCCCCTGCCAGGGAACTGACCCAAGACTTCTCCTATCTGGCCCGCTGCTCCCCTTGGCAGTGCATTTCAGTAGATCCGCCTGTTCTGCTTCTCACTCTGTCTCTGGTGAACCCTTTCACTTCCTGCATCTCTGGCCTACACCCCAGTGCTTGTGTGCATAAATAAATAAAATAAATCTTTAAAAAAAGAAAGAAAGAGACGACTTAAAGAGTCAGGCAGGGAAGCTGTGGGAACACAGGTCACTTGTGAAACATTTTGGAGTGGTTCCTAAGTCTATTTGTCAGCCTACCACTGGTTGAATGGGGTCTTGAGCCAGAAGGTGGCAACATGGAGTCTGTAACCACCGTAGCAGGGCGTCCACTTCTTTCCTATTCCCAAATTTTAGATGTTGGCGGACATGTACTCACATTAATCTAGCCTGTGATCTCGTGTGACCAAAATAAGATCGGATGCATGGACATATTTCAGGTCGATTTCTGCTTTATCAATAAGTCCCAATACGGTCAGCGTAAGTACCACCACATCCAGTAGTCTAGAAGAGCAACTGTGAGTTGATTATCCCCGTCACCACCGCGTTAGCCAAAGTTATCACATCCAATTCCTCATGTCGAGATATGATCTCCACTAGCACACACAGTTCATGGAAAGCTAGGAAAAGACGTCTTCTCTGCATGGATAAAGGCCTGCTTCACACACCTGACCAGGGAACCCTTCTTCCTGTGCCAAGGGAGGCCCGGCTGGCCCACAGTTCAGTGTGTGGACCTCAGGTTGTGTTTCTGCTCCCAAATATTCGCTTATAGCAAAGTATCCTGATACATGTTGAAGCTGTATTTGGTGCCTCGGTCATTGGGTGATGTTGAACAGGAGATTCTAAAGTAAAATTAATATTCCTTATTGTGTCATCTTACCAAACTTGAGGATGTAACTATATGCTTGGGAATATTGTTCCAGTATTTTATATGCAGACATTTAGGTGGAGTCTCACACAAACATATCCTTAATTTCCACAGTCTGTCTCCGCACTTTAAAGAGAGACTCTCCAGGGTCTAGCTGTCACAGCACTGAGTCACTAATGTATTTTGACTTCCCGCTAGGAGAAACGGCTTCACATCTGGTATTAAAAGGTATTCGTGTTTCTAGCTTCTTTTGACAGTTCCTGGCAGAGTCTGTGAAATCATAATGTTTATTTAAACATGTTTTAAAGGATGTGTCCAAATTGCTTTTATTTTCATGTAGTTTATACATAAAATCACCTAATGCAGAAAACCAGAGGATACCTAAGTTATACAAATTACCCATGGACAAATTGCTGCCACTTGAATTTAAATCTTTTAATATGTGGCGAGTAATGAAGCTTATAATTGTGAAACTCTTAATAAAATCATATAGAAATGGTAGAAAAAATTCTGCTCATGAGTGATTTTTAATTCTGGCCAATATTCAGGAAGCATCCAAGCAGAGAGAATGAGGAACTTCCCCTTCTGTGATTTCATAGAATTTTGACCACATATGTATGAATAATGTTATCACTGCTGCCGTAACAAATTGCTAAACACCCGGCGGCTTAAAACAACACCGACTTACTCTATCTCAATGCTAGAAGTCAGACGCCTGAATGGGGTCTCAGGGAGCTCAAATAAACATTCTGCAAGGTCTGTATTTCTTCCTGGACTCTCCAGGGTGTTCTAGATTTCCTTTTTTTGCCTTTTCAAGCTTCCAAGTCACCCAGATATGTTTTGCCTCAATTTCCCATTTCTTTACCTTCACAGATGTCAACACCAGGCCGGATCCTTCTGACACCATAGTCCTTCCTCTGTCTTCCTCTCTCTTAAGAGTCCTGGCATTTACATCGGGCCCACCGATAACCCAGGGTCATCGCCCCACCTCAGAGCCAGCTGGTCGGCAGCATGAGTTCTGTCTGAAAGCTTAGTTCTCCTGGCTATTTGTCCGACATGGTCACAGGTTCTGAAGTTAGCGCTGGTCATAGGTGGCATTAAACCACTGTCACTGTGTCTCATCATGTAGGAAATGTAACACGAGTGGTGTCGTCGCTAATGAATCAGGAGGGCCTGATCGCAGGGACTCCTTCCGCCTTCGGTTCAATTTATAGCTTAGAAAATGTTTTTGAAAGCTTGTGATATGTACATATATCACATAGATTCTGGTCTAAAGGGAAGCAAGTGCTATTAACACATTTATAAATATTCAGACAATAATTCTTAAATATTCCTGTCATTATTTTTTGCATAGTTTAAACCAACCTCCTATTTGTTTATTCCAAAAAAAATGTAAAATAACTCCATCAAAATAAATACTTCGGGACCTTCCCTGGTGGCGCAGGTGGTTGAGTGCAGCGCTGTGAAGCTGTCTGCAGCCTCTGCAGCACGAGTTTGATCCCGGCCAGCAGGCGAGAAGCTCACGCAGCATGGCAGACCTCTCCTGTCTCGCCCGCTGCTCCCCTCACAGTGTATTCCACTCAGTCTGCCTGTTCTGTTCCCCGCTCTGTCTCTGGTGATTTCTCTCACCCTCCTGCGCATTTAAAATAAGTATTTAAAAAAAAATGCTTTGAACTAAATGTCATTTGAACAAATGGTGGTTATTTCACTATGAAATTTCATGATACATATACCCCACATGCAGGCATGCATGTGCATAGATGCAACACCATATATATGTGTATTTATACACACACACATACAGGCAGATGCACAGTTATAGTCAAAAACCTTGAGGTTTAATCTACATGGAGGTAACTTTACTGATTAGACTCATGAGTTTTGAGGAGGGAAATAGACTGCACGTCTCCCTGTACACAATTTGATTCTATTTTGAGGGAGAAAACTGGAGATTATGACAAAAGCTTTACTAGTGAGAACAGTCTGGTTGGAAGAGGCTCACAAAATTGGCCCTTAAGTTATGACCGGATGTAGTCAGTTTTCCCAGCCAGTCCCAAGGGGAGGTGGACCCCAAGTACACCTGCCCATGCAGTGCTTCAGGCCTGGGGGTCCAGATTCGGGCGTTTGTGTTTGCAGCAAGCTGGTTGCCAGGACAGCAAAATAGCGTTCAGGCCATGAGGCAGCTCCCCTCACAGGCTCCCCACTAGGTAACTGCACCCCTATAGGGCAAAGTAAGACTAAAGCAAGGGCCCAGTGCCCAGGGAATGTCCCTCCTCATGGAAACCACAATCCTCCTCTGCTTCCGAGAGACTGGTCATTTCATTAGACACATTGATCAACTGACCTCAAGGCTGAAACCAGTTGTGGTTAAAGACAAACCACATGTATGCTTAAACAAAGTTTTAGAAATCTGTTAAAATCAGATGTGAAACCTGGTAACATCACATACTATTTTAGCTGTCTAGAAATTTCTTTGGACATAGGCAGAGCATATACCAGTAAATTACTATACAAAGTAATTTTCCAAATAGTGAAATAGCCATTTGTTCAAATAACATTTAGTTGAAAGTGTTCATTTGATGAAGTTATTTTACATATTTTTGGAATATATAAATAGAAAGTTGGTTTAAACGATGCAAAAAATAAGATGGGAACATTTAAGAATAATTATCTGAATATTTATAAATGTCTTAATAACACTTGTTTTCCTTTAAACCAGAATCTATAAATCGCAAGCGATGATCCCAGCAAAATTGGGCATCCAGGTGGAAGGTGTCTGTTTGGATGTTGTTTTCAGGAAAGATGCGCTTTTTGAGATCAGGAATGTGACCTTGCTGACCTTCATAAAATACGTGATCATGCACATTTCAGGAATCCAGCGGATTGTGGGGTAAAGAATCAGTTGATCTTTACAACAAGATAAATAGGGAATCATTTCTATTTGTTTGGAGTCAAATTTGTTGAGTTCAAACTTTGCCTCTGCAATGACTCCAGGCCAGTTACTTAGCATCTCTGTTCTGTAAGAGGCTCATAGTCGTAGAAGGTGCCATAGGTTTGTAAAAGTCAGTTGAGGTGCATATTCGAAACGTGCAGGACAGCAGCCGCCTCGTGATAAATTCTTATATGATTGTAGAAAAAGGAATTGACACAGATTTGTTCCATGTTACATAATTGGAAACATCCAGAACTGGAGTCAGGATTCTGACTCTTAATTCTGGCTCCTTGTCTAATACGCCAGAACTAGCTATAGGATATAGATCCTGTGCCTATGACTAAATCTTGCACTTTTATTTATTTGTTTGTTTGTTTATTAAAATTTATTTATTTATACATACAAAAGCTGGGGCATAGGCCAGAGGTGCAAGGGGAAGGTGAGAGGATGCACCAGAGACAGAGTGGGGAGCAGAATGGATGGATCTACTGAAATCCACTGTGGAGGGGAGCAGCGGGAGAGACAGGAGAGGTCTGCTGTGCCATATGGGTCAACTCCCTGGCCGGGGATCGAACTTGTGCTGCAGTGGCTGCAAATTGCTTTATAGTGCTGAGACTTCACCCCTTGCACCACCAGGGAGGCCCCAAAATCTTGCACTTTTAAATCTCGAGCTTGGGCTTGCATGAGGATAACCTTACATGAGATGATGGAATGTTCCGATTTTAGCCTGAGCTCTTGTACTGACTTTCTAAAATGCAAATACGTCACCTAACTTCTGAGGCCATAAACATCTAGGATCTCGGTGGCCTCCTGGAATTTATGATTATTTCTGGGGATTTTCACGGGATTCCTTTGAGATGTTGATCTGGATTTTTAGCTGTGCTTTGTCATCTTTCTGTCTTTTCTTGATCACAGATGCTATCAGCAAGTCTGCAGTCTGATATTTTCTCTCTGCTTCACTTGTCCTAAACTTGGACAGATTATAATGTGCCATGAATAAAAGATCTTGATATAATAGAATCTTTTCTTAACTTTTTTGGGTGTATTCAGCGAATTCTAGCATGGAACAAGCACGTCGACTTGAACAAGTGATTGTTCTGCTGGCGCCCTGCCTGCCGGCTCCTTAGGGAAGTTACCTCCTCCCTCCCTGGTGTGCCAGAAAGATAAAAATTCCTGTGTGTCAAGTCGGAGGCAAGATCAACTCACTTCAAAGCTGCCACTTCCCATGATGGGATGGTAGAGAAAATTATCTTAATGTCATTTTACTATTAATTCAATTAGATGTTGGGCCCATAAACATAATTGTGATAGATACAGTCTCTGCCTCCTTGAAAAACTTATTTTGAATTTTATATTATTTATGAATTGTTATGATTTGTACCATTTATCGATCCAGTTATAGAATAATATGCAATAATTTTTATAGAAATGGTCAAATCTGGACAATATGATTGGAAAGAAAAGGAAAGAAGCTTGATTTTATGAAGTTAGTTTTTCAACAGTGTGATATTTCTCGATCTGAAAGAACTTTTATGAATTGAAAAATACTATCTTCTATTATTTGAATGCTAAATTATCATTGTTTTATTAAAGTGACACATTAAAAAATACTTTGGTTCAACTTTACAACGAATGTAAAAATCTCATTTTCTATTCATGTCATTTTTAACTTAGTAATTATATCCCTTCAGATACTTTAAATTGTATTTTCAGATATAATATTCAACATTATTTTTAAATATTTCAAATATAGATGAAAAGCAATGCTTTTTTTCAAAATTTAAACACATCTTATACATCTAAGCAATAAAATATTGAGAGTTGGGAGTTATTTTAACCGTGTGAATACTCTTTATAATGTTGCCAAGATGCTGTGATACTATTCAACTTGCTGTCGTGACTTTGGATCAGTAATTTAAGTAGAAATTTGAAAATTAAAATCCCAGGATTCACTAAAATCCCAGGACTCAGAATCTCTAGAACAACTTTTATTAAACACTATACTGCATTTCAATGCCAAGTTAATGCAGGTTGTTCCTGTGATCAAAACTGCATCCCTAACTTTACCATTAAATACCAAATTGGGCCTCCCTGGTGGCGCAAGGGGTTAAGCACCACACCATGAAGCAATCCACAGCCTCTGCAGCCTGAGTTCGATCACTGGCCGGCCAGGGAACATCCCACATGGTTCAGCAGACCTCTCCTGTCTCAGCCGCTGCTCCCCTTGGCAGTGTATTTCAGTCAATCCTCCTGTTCTGCTCCCCACTCTGCCTCTGGTGAATCCTCTCACCCCCCGCATCTCTGACCTGTGCCCCCGCTCTTGCATGCATAAATAAATGAATCTTTAGGAAAAAATATAAATACCTAAATACACAATTTTATTTACTTTTATAATCTCAATATTTAATTATTAATCTTTTCAGGAGTAAAGGACATGTTCACGAAGTCATTTTACCATGTCTAACATGTTAAAGACAGTTATCTGTAGAAAAGTTGAATGCAGAATATTGAACCTAAATTCAACTTATGTTGGACAATATTATTGGGTCTTGCAGGAAAAAAAAAAATTGAGAGATATTTTCCTACAGAGTACTTCATTCCTGAGTCTTTCTCTGACCCTGTGGTCTCAGCTCCCAAGTGCCCAGGCCACGTGGAAGTGTCTGGTATTTGGCAAACATTCCATGGTCTGAGCTTTGAAGTCTAGTGGGGTCTTATCCTGATTCTGTTTGAAAAAATTTGGCGCAGCAGACCTCTCCTGTGTCACCCGCTGCTCCCCTCAGCAGTGTATTTCAGTAGATCCGCCTTCACTCTGTCTACTCTTCACTCTGTCTCTGGTGAATCCACTCACTCCTCTCACTCACTTATGGCCTACACCCCAGATCTTCAATGCACAAATAAATAAATCCTTAAAAAAAAAATTGGAATATGCCTCAGAATCGCTGAACCACTTACCACATGCCCTGGATCCCAGGCTCTGCAAATTGCCTTTCAATTACCTACCATCTTTTAATGACTATCACTGACATGTTTATAGGGGTGCAAGGATTTTCCAGAAGATGCCAAAGACTCCTACTCTAAGGGGACACTATGGGGATGGCATAGGGGTAGGGTGTGGTGTGACCTGTGTGTGGAAGGGCAGGAGGCAGGAAACAGCGATTGGCTTCCCTGAGGGTATTTGAGCTGGGAGAGACCAGGGTCCAAGGAGACCTATATTCCGAAGTTTTAGTGCTTTGCTTGCTTATTTACTTGTGTTACTACTTCAGGGCGAGTTACTCAACCATCTGAGCCATCCTTACTGCCTCTGTAAAATGAGAAGACTGATATTTACTAGAACGTGGCATTAATCACACGTGTGATTAATATGTGTTTGCAAGTGTGTGCTTTCACAATGTATTTTAACAAACTTCACAAATTATCTGTCAATATACACATTTGCTTTTTCTCTGAAGTCTAATGGAGCATGGGCTATTATATCTAATTTTTAAAATCTAATCTTGCCAATACTAGTCCTCTCAGAAAAAAGGCAGCTGTGCAGATATATGGGAACTTTATGCAACAAGGGCAGTGGAAGTTGGAAAGTAAAAAGCACAAAATATATTAAATCAAGCTTAATATTTTCAATTTCAAGCATCTTTCCAGGATTTCATCTTTATACTCAGACCAAGTCACTTTCTCACATCCAAAGACTGATTTTCTCTCCCTCTTGCTCCCTCCTCCTTCCTGCCTGCTCTCTCCATAAATATTTCTCTTATTGATGCATCCCTTTTCTCAACCTCTAAAATTTATTGCAGGTAATAGTCTACTTCTCAATCCTATTCACATTTAGTTCCCATAGTACATTAGTATTTTCATTTTTGAAGTGTGTTGATATGCCTGCTCCAGAAAGCAAGGCTTGGAAAGCATGCAGTTTCCCTAGGGGATGACAATGGCCATGGAAGTGGGGTAATTTTGAGTGACACACTGAAATCACTTCTCTTGTGCCAATTGTATTTATTCAAAAGTGCTTTTGAGGAGACGACAGATTGCTTTTCCCTTAGTCCATTCATTAGCAGCAATTTCCTTTGGTCCCCCCAAATTTCCTTTGATCAATAAAAGAACACCATCTGGTGCCACACAAACGTGGAATCAACTCCTCTGAACACACAGGGAAACACGCCCCCATTCTTTTCCTGCCATCTAGCACACGTGCTTCCCTCTGCTGCTTGAGTGACACTTTGAACGGAAAGTGAAAAGTAGGTCAAGCAATTTTGATGTTTGATGAAGACATCTGTGATAAGAATTTCAAATCACCAGCATAATCAATGTTTGCTTATGTTAAAACTCTATGACGGCGGCGAAGCGTTTTACAGTTCTTGAAAATCATGTCTGCTATATTCAGTAGCTCTAAATTAGAGTGAGTGCCTCTTATTTACTGGTGGCAGTAAGTTAAACATTGGCTGATTGTATCACATGATATAAAGAACTATATCTGAGCTAAGAGAATTTATTTATTTATCATGAGTAACATTCTTCCGTGTGAGTAACACATACATTAGCAAGAACCCGGTACAGACTCAGGAGTGACTATAATCATCTTTGTAGGATGCAATAAATATATTGTACTTGTCTTTATTAAACTTACATTAAGTAACCCCTCAAATGATAATTATATTTCTCCTGAAATGTCAGCTATTATTTATCTAGGTTAATTCTTAGGGTTTCCACATTTGTGTCTGAGCAAATGGAAAAAATTTAAAAAATGAGGAATGGCGAAAACAATTTGTAAAGGGAGGAAGACTAGATTTTTAGTTGAGGTAGATTTTTGTGAATCTAAGGCAGTAAAATGTTTATAGTTGAAAGGATGCACAATGTTCGTTTACATACACTCGAGAGATTGAGGTATTGTTGGTGATGGTTTGGGGATATTTATAAGCATGGTAGAGATTGCCAAGTGGGCCACTGGAGAGAAATAATGGACTGAACAATTCTCAGTTTGTCTCTTTCCATAAAGCGAAGGCCTCCATGATGGTTGAGCCATAGAATGAAAGAACACGGCTCCCTCTCACTGGGGTGCAGCCATAGACCTGCTTTCATCTGTTACTTGAGCTGGATAAGACACTGATCTGGGAGAGTGTTTGTTACAGCAGCTGGTACCATTTATGCTATTTAATATAATAGGGACATTCTCGTTCTTATGTTTAGTCTCTCCTGAATAATCGATTGCTGGGAGACTGTTTGTTGTTCAGTGATTATCACCAGCAAAATGACAGGAGATCAAGTATCTGCTGTTTAATGAAAATTGATAAAGCTCTTTATGATAAAATTAGTGGCTTTGTAAGTAATTATTTGGAGGTTACACTCTGGAGGTTACAAGCGGACGGGCAAACCTCTTAAATTACTTTAACAGTCAAGACAAGACTTTTAAGATTAGAGGTAGAATCTCTCTTTACAAACTCAAGACACAATACCAACATGTCAGGGAAGGGCATACAGTCTTAACAACACAACCTTGACATAATCAAAGAATAAATAAATATTCCTTGAAGTCTGTTAATTAAATAAAAAGTCAGTCTATCGTCAGAAGTAGCCCAATCCTTATGGAAACTACATCAGGTCTAGTTCACTGCTGATATAAAAGCTAATTCTTCCATGGCAATGAACTAAAAGTCCTACCCTTGAGCTATAGTTGGGTTTATCAGGTTGCTTCTTCCTTTTTTCTTGAATTTTGCTAAAAGGGTGAGTTTTCTTTCCTCTCTTCTGCCACCTGGAGATTTTCTAATTATCCCCCTAGTCCCAGAGTAACTAGCAATCCTGTGTATGAAGCATTTCTAATTCCTCTTTTTCTTTAAGTGTGCTGTTTAAACAAATTACACATGCCGTCTCAGCACTTAATCCTTACTTATATCATTTATCCCTGCCTTTGAGCCAAAGATGTCTCCATTTATCCCTGGGACCCAGAAGAAAGAGAGAAGCAAATTTATTTGCTCAATTTATTTTCAGCCCAAATAAAATTTTGGATCTGTCCTAGTCCCATGATAACTTTCAAGCCAGTATAGAAAGCAATTAAATAGACACGTGCATTTGTCAAAGTATATGTATATGTATGTGTACAACATCTTTAAGCCAACATTTATATTCTCTCCTCCTAAAGTTTAAAAACTAAAACTTTTGCTACATTTTTTTGATTTTTTAATTTTACAAATAAGGTCTTTTTTAGACATTATACCAGTTTCATTTTCCAACTCTTACCCTACTGTGATGGTATATATTTGAAAAAAAAATATAAATTTTTCTCTCCTCTCTTCTGTAGTCAGCACCATGTTTCTGGTATTATTACTTAGGTTGTGGGTCCCATTTCCAATATATGTGGGGGTAAGAAGCCCCCATATTATCAAGTAATTCAATTCAACTTAATTCTGACACTATCTACCCAGACATGCCATCAAATTCCACAGGCAAAGGGCAGTCACACCAGACCTGAGTGCTGGCTCCTACCCCCAGGCTCTTAGCTGTGATCTGACCAACGGACTGTATATACAAGTTTCCTACAACCCCAGTGTTTTGTGTTAATATTGTAATGTGCATTTCCCTGCTGACATATGCCCATGAGCAACTCTTCATGGGATTATTTGCCATCTGTATTTGTATGTGAAGTGTCTGTTAAGAACTTTGGTCCACTTTTCTGTTGGATGATTGTTTGCTTATTGAATTTAAGAGTTGTTCGGATGAGAGTGCTTTATCATCTGTGGCCTTTGCAAATGTTTTCCCCAGTCTGTGACTTGTTTTCTTATTCTCTTGATATTGTCTTTTGGAGAGTATGAATTTTAATTTCAACGATGTCCAGCTCATTAACTATTTCCTTCATGGAGTGTATGTGAAAATGCAATGTTGAATATCTTAGAATTAGATGCAAGCAGAAGGGGAAATTCAGAGGTGAATATTCATGCTATGATATAATGTGAAATATATTTGATATAATATGTAATAGACAATGTAATGTACAATATATTTAATATATGGGGTGCAGCCATTGCCACAGTTAAGATACATTGTTCTAGCACAGTTTCATCCTCACATCTCAAGGGTAAGAAAAAGAAAATTCTGCTCAGGAACTAAGTGATACAAGAAATATTGCAGATAGTGAAAATGGACATTTTTATAAAGCAATTTCTGTTAGAAAATGTTTGTAGTTGTTCTAATGCATGTTATTTAGTGGGCTGTTTCAGTTCACAAAACCCAGTTGGCTAATTAAAATTTAAACTCAACTCAAAATAGACAAATTACCTTATCAGCTACTACACAGGAAGATACTATGTTGACCTTGTTCTCTTGAGCTTTGGGAATCAACTTTTACCTGGAGTTTTATAAATTCCTCAGTGTTAAGAGATTTGACCTTTTTCTCATTTTCTCTTTGGAGTTTCAGCCAAGACTGGATGCCCCGAATGATAAAATACTACACGCAAACCAAAGTCAGAAAGTGCCCTATAATTTTCTGGCAGTTTCCCAGAATATAATGGAAGAAGTAAGACTCACAGATTCATTCTACGTGGAACCAATGAAGTGATAATTTTTCAGATGTTACTCCAGTGGCCTGAAACACATGATGCACTTCAGAAAAAAGAAGAAAAGAAGAATAATTATGAATATCCAGGGAGTAATTTACCAATTGTTGCATCAGTTTTGGACTAAGACAGAAGAAAAAAAAATTACACATTCTTATATATTGCAGGTTTAATCCATGTTACCTATGATTAATATTCAGACTTCCGTACTATTTTACAAGCTAGCCGATGCAATGGAAAACATTTATTTCCTACAAATTCTGAATTTATAGCAATATCTTCATTCAATTTTTAACAATTTGGGTGTGACTATATGCATAATTTTTTCAGTCTCAATTACTCCAAGGAGTTTTACTATAAATTTGATAAATTATGAAATTGCTAGAGTTTGGAGCTGACCAATTCTGTACAATTTAATGATTTTTGCCTTGATTTCTATTTTCATCCCCCTGATAAGATACATTGATTGTGTCTGCTATTTTATATCACTCTTGAGGTAACATAAGCTAGGATTTCTGCCTGATCCCATCGGTGTCAGTATTTCTTATTTCTTTGTTGTTTAACTAGAAGGTTTTGTTTTACTTACAACTATTCTTAAAAGTTGAATATTTGGTTGACTTCTGTCATGCACAATTTTTTTTATGTTTTCTTTTTGTTCTTTGACATAGTCAATTGCTTTCCATTGCTTGTTTTGTTTTCATTTCTTACAGTGTTTTGGAGAATATATATTTTGTGGTAAATTCTACTTTTAGATGTATTTTATTCTTCAAAGTGATTTTTTATGTTTATTAATTATCAGATACAAAAATGGGATTGTTAAGTTCTAGAAATTGTGATAAGGGTCACGACAAATAATTAACTTTAAAAATTTCTTGAAAACAACTTTCATTTCTCCATCTGGCTGTGATGGAAAAACTTGGAATCATAATCATTGTTTTGAAATATTAGTTGTACAATAATATGAAAAAAAAATCAACATTTTATTCAGCTTAGAAGTCACGTTTCTGTGAAGCTATTTTTAATTAAAACTATTTTAATTGATTTCAACATTTACAATATGCCTACTTGATAAGAAGACTCTTTTCAGTAATTTTAAAAGGATGAACACATTGACAACAAATTTTCAGAACCATTTTATATTTAAAGGCTTAAAATCATAAAACCTGACCTTTACCTTCATATAAAACTATTGGCTATTGAAAGTTTTCTTAGATCATATTCAAGAATTTGTTTCACCTTTCCTGAACTGACTTTTGATTTTCTAGCTTCCTACCCATTATCTAGCTTTCTATTCAATATCTATCCCCAATTTTACTCAGTTACAATTTTGTAATAGAAATTATTTGTTTTCCCATTTATTGACCTGGGTTTCAACAGGGAGCAAGAAGCACTCACAAAATTTGCAACTGAAGAGAGCAAGGACTATGGACAACGCTCTAGGCTGTGTGAAGAGAAACCAAAGGGAGAAGAAGTTAAAAAGGGTGGAAGGCGGGTCTCCTTGGTTGTGCATCGGGTTGAGCACAGCGCTGTGAAGCTGTCTGCAGCCTCTGCAGTGCAGATTCAATCCTGGCCAGCCGCGGAGATACCCACATGACACGGCAGACCTCTCCTGTCTCGCCTGCTGCTCCCCTCAGCAGTGTGTTTCATCAGTCTGCCTGTTCTGCTCCCCACTCTGTCTCTGGTGGGTCCTCTCACCCCTGCACCTCTGGCCCACACTCCAGCTCTTGTATGCATAAACAAATCTTTAAAAAATATTTAAATACAGAAGACACAGAGGCCAAGCAAAGAGTGTATCTGATGGGCCACAGCGTATGTACTTGCCTTATTTGGGAAAGTGTCATTGGTGATTCTTCAAAATACACTTTCTTGGATTTTTGTGTGGAGACTCAGCCTTAGGTGGGGGTCTCCTTCTTTAGCCTCCCAAGTGTCAGAGTCATGTCAGTCTAGTGGCCTCTTTGTTTAATTACTTTAAGTTACGTATTGTGTCTTCCCAAATCAATTCTAAAATTGAGGGTCTTTAACTTTTTCATAGCTCTGCACAATTCAGGTCATGCTGGCCTGAATTTAGTGATTTTGACCTTTGCAGAACAGTTGAATCAAGCACACATTTTTATGAAACAACGCACATCCCCACAGATAAGAAGAAATGATTAACAACCTTTGAGACAGATATATGCAGTGTAATAAAGTTCATATCTATAATTAGCATATACACAATTCACTTATAAATGTACTTATATATTACCTAATATTGGTCCCTCCTAAAAAGAGTCATTAGGAATTTTGCTGCAGGTGTATTGAAGTGCTTGATGACAGGGAACTACATCTCACCTTGAACTTACGACACAATAGCATCACATGCTCTAGGTTATTTTCCTAAAATGTGAACATTTGCTCTTCTGAGATAAATCTGGCTCCAAGGCATCTGTCCTGTGGGCACCATGTCATCTTCCTCTTCTGCACCTTCTCACACTCACCCTCTCCTACCACATGCTCCCTCCTCTGATTATTTCTTAAATGTATTATTTTGTGTTTGCTTCTCTTCTCTTTAATTCATAGTCAGCAGTCGAAGGAGTAAGAATGGTAGAAAGAAGGAAAACCAAGAAAACTTAATGTTCCAGCGCTGGATAACACAGTAGAGCTCAGCTGGTCATCATGTTAATTTTAAGAATGAAATTAAAAAAAAAAAAGAAAGAAAATGATGAATAGTGTGAAATAATAACAGCCACGTGTCATGAACCAAGAACTATCATTAATAAATTATTATTAACAATATATCCAAGGGCCTCCCTGGTGGCGCAGCGGTTGAGCGCTGGGTTGTGAAGCTGCCTGCGGCCTCTGCGGTGCCGGTTCTATCCCCGGCTGCTCCCCGGCCACCGGAGGAGGGTCCCACATGGCGCGCAGACCTCTCCTGCCGCCCGCTGCTCCCCTCAGCAGTGTACTTCGGTCCTTCTGCCTGCTCTGCTCCCTGCTCTGGCTCTGGTGAATTCTCTCACCCTCCCGCACTTCTGACTGTACCCAGTGCATGTATAAACCAAACAAACAAACAAATAAATAAATAAATAAGACATGCCTCTAGAAAAAAATACAAAAAAAACAAAACAAAACAAAAAAAAAAACAATATATCCAAGGATATTTTAGGAAGAGGAGGAGGAGAGCAGTTGTTGAAATCCAAGAGTAATTCCATTTTAAGTAAAAGGCAGCAACATTATTATTGCTATTGGGTTATTGATAATGAGCTACGATATCAATACAAATTTTGAAGTTCAGTAGGGATTTCAGGGGGTCAGTACTGGATGACTGAACCTGAAAGTTGCTGCTATTGGCTCCTATTGGCATGCAAATCTGATGCTCAGCTCCAGGAACCAGCTATGGGCTTTCAGAAAGCAGTTGAATAAATTTGAAAAGCTTTCAAAATCTCTTTGCTAACAGAAGCAAAGAGCTTTAATCATTTCTCTTAAATGCAGTATGGAACAAATCATTCTGTCAAATGAAATACCTCACGCCATTTCTGCTGGATTGTGCTGTTAACCCAGCAGACCAGACTTGCTAAAGCTTTGTTTTCTGTGTTTTGTTTTTATTTCAATTTTTAAAAAGTTATCATCAACCATCAGTGAATTTAATATATTATTAACTTTACTCTGGTCGGTCCAAATATTTTGTGTCACGGCGATCACTCTCAGACTCTATATCACACAATCAAGTTCACCTTAATCTACAGGAGATTCCGTCTGAAACAGCATCCCCTAACTTATTTCCTCCCATTTATCATCAGCAGTTTAATGCAGAATGTTATTGTTTGCAGCTTGTACAGTTTATTTTGTTGTAGTTGTCTAGTTTCACAACAGAGATATTTTAATACCCCTCAAGTCTTTGGAATTTATATTGTTTCCTATATAAGTGATTTTGATCATCTTGAAAAATCTCCTTGCTTTTTCCTTTTATCATGTCAAAGGGAAGAAATAATACACATTGAGGTTAGCAGTTATTCAGCGACTTCAGGTTAATTTGGCAATCCGATGAAATGCAGAAATGTGTACTTAAATTTTTATAGTGAAACAATTATCTTTTTTTAAAAAAATTATGTTTTTGTCCATAATTTTTTAAAATTATTTTGCTATTTTCATTTCAGAAAGGAATTTTTCAAGAGATCTTTAAGAGTATTATGAATTCAGGAGTTCTTTCAATAAAAAAGAAAGTAGGCAGTGAAGTTATAGAGATCTTATCATTCCAACCCAGGTGAGCAAAGGGCTAAATATTGTGTCTTGAACCTCCCATGATAAGGAAGGAAGACTTGATGGAAGTCCTTAGTTCTGGGCACAGCATGTTTCATTAGGAATGTGCCTATTTCTGCACTTGGGCATCAGGGAGGGTTGCCATCTTTAATGGCAGGGAACTCATGTCGTCCACAATAGGTCTCAATGGCTGCTGGGGTCAGTGGTGATGCTATTGTTTTCAATCATGGGTAAAGATTCCATATGTAGTAAATGCAATAATCACAACATTGACCACAAGAGGTTTTTTTTTTTTAAAGGTTTATTTATGTATACAAGAACTGGGGTACAGCCTAGATGTGCCGGAGGGTGAGAAGATTCACCAGAGATAGAACAAGGAGCAGAACAGGCAGACCGACCGAAATACACTGCTGAGGGGAGCAGCGGGTAAGACAGGAGAGGTCTGCCATGCCATGTGGGATTCTCTCTGGCCAGCCTGGATCGAACCCGTGCTGTAGAGGCTGCAGACAGCTTCACAGTGTAGCGTTCAACTGCCTGCACCACCAAGGAGGCCCACACAAGAGGTTTTTGATCTAGAACATGCCATCTACCATAGAGAATTATATATCTTCTGCAAAAATAGCTCTGTGTGTCATGCTACTAGGCCTTGGAAGAAATGCTGACTCTTGACCATGAGACGTGGTCCAATTTTTAAAATATAGTGTTATTAAATATTCCTCATTTTTAAAATGTTGCTGTGTGGGCCATGCACAATTTTTTTTGAATAATTAGATAAATGAATAAATCCATGCATCTGTAATTATAATTGCAATAGAAAATATTGTTTCATTAAAATATAACATGCAGACTATATCAAGGATGTTTTATGTTTATTCAGGTAAAGTTGGTTTATATTGTGTATCTGCTTTGGGCATTATAGGATTAAATCTCTACAAACGCATCTTCCCTCTACTGGTTTTGTAGCCAGATGTCAAGAGTTTGTTCTTTGTTTGGTTTTGACTGACCCTTTATTATGTTTCTTTACATTCCACATATAGGTGAGACCAAGTGATATTTGTCTTATTCTAAGGGCTTATACCAAGGATTTTAAAGGACATTTTCCCTGGGAAAAAAAAAGTTATCTTCCTTTACATTTCTTTCACCTCGATTTTATAGGTAATCATGACATAGTTGTCTATGATTTCTAAGTCCTTGTATTTAAGCTGTTCATATCCCCATAATACCTGACAGTGAATTCAACTTTTAACATCAGTCAATGGCCATAAATGCATAATGGATCCCATTGAAATAGTGACCATTCTGTTCCTTCAAAGTTCTTTCTTATTATAAAACCTGTAGAAGGATATTATTATTGTTTATTAGCAATCATTTTTCTCTCAAAGTTCAACACTGTCTAGAGGAAACTTCATGTGAAACTAGTAACAATGAAATCCTTCCAAAAGGAGAATTATATTTTCTTTCATTATAATTGTCTTTCTTCACACATAAAAATAATGATCCGCAAACTCCGCCAGGAGAAAACTTGAGCGTACTTTAAAATAGCACCTGCTATTTAAGTATTTAAAGCATCAGATTTCATAAGAATTGAACAGCTTTCTTTCTCAGTGACAATCTAACTCCATAAGAGTAAAATTTGTGGAATCACCTGTGATGACTTTTCCCCCCCAAAAAACAAATTTTAAAGACCTAGTGTAACACCACAGGCAAGACTTTATTTGGAAAGTCAGGAGCCTAGATGGGTAACTATAACTAGAAACAAAAGGAAACCTACTTGAGAGCAAGTAATTAACTTCCTTGAGCCTTGTGTCAGTCAAGTAGACTCTGGGACACAGCCATTTGCTCTGAGGGGTGTAAAGATGGGGAGTTAATTAAAAGTGAAAGGATCTCCAGGTACAGGTACTACAGACAATATCTGATACATTACATCCAGGAGCATAAGTCTATGAGTCTTAATATACTAATAATTTCTTCCCTCCCTACCCATGAGATCTTATGAACTTGAAAGATGTTTCCCTGCTCATTTATATATTCTCTTTTCATATCAATACTTAGTGACACATGGTCATTACTATGGACAAAGCTGACGTTTTTAGCTATCTGTTCCACCAGTTATTTATTTACAAAATTAATAAATTTATTTACAAAATGTTTAACCCTTTGGATTCTTTGTGAGGGCACTGGAATATCTAACTACTTAGTTCCAAAAACAATTATTCTTAATCCCAAATTATGAAATAGTTAAATTTCTCACAAGATAATCCAGAAGTCACAGAAGAGATGCAACTAACTCTTTATCAGAACTGATATCCTAAGAATACGATCTAAATTTCTTCATATTTTTATAAAAAATAACTATTATCTAAGAAAAATCAATCTGGATTCTTATGGATTTTACTCTAATTATTCTATCTATTTTACTCTAATTATTCTATCTTTACTCTAATTATTCTATCTTTACTCTAATTATTATTCTGTCATTTCCAAGGGAATCTGGGACTTTGGATATTTCTTTGTTCTTTTTTTTTTTTTTTGGTCTCATACATAATGTAAGTAAGTATTCAAATTTCTAGATCAGGTATACTATGATTACGGGGAGTTAAATTAAAACACACTTTATATATTTTATCTGGCACTTCTATTTGAAGAGTAAATCCTGCTTGTTAAATTTTGATATTATATCACAAAGAAGAAGAGACTGTTCTTTTGATAACAGTTCCCTAATTGAAGACTCATGCAGAAACTGAAATGAATTAAGGTTTGTTAGAACGTTCCATTACTTGAGTAGTTCTAGTAAACCAGAAAAATTAATTTCCCTTCAGACATTCCACAACTCACACAGAATATTATGTCTTTTGCTCTTTTCTTATATTTCTGGAATAGCCAGATATTTTACTTTAAAAGCAAAATTAATCTTCTTCTTTATATACTTATTACATTTGTCTTCATCCTTAGTTGTTTGTTTTTTTTTCCCCCAAACAATGTAACAAGCATTCTCCTTAAAGAATGCACTGTTCTGGGCCTCCCCTGGTGGCGCAGCATTTGAGTGCTGGGCTGCAAAGCTGCCTGCAGCCTCTGCAGCGCCGGTTCAATCCCTGGCCTCTGGTGAGGGTCCCACATGGCGCGCAGACCTCTCCTGCTGCCCGCTGCTCCCCTCAGCAGTGTACTTCAGTCCTTCTGCCTGCTCTGCTCCCCGCTCTGGCTCTGGTGAATTCTCTCACCCTCCCGCGCTGACTGTACCCAGTGCTTGTATAAATAAATCTTTTAAAAAATTAAAAAAAAATAGAATGCACTGTTCTATGAAATGCAATTTAATTGTCATAGAGTGACTCTAAATGTAGAGTTCTGTAACCTAAGACACTATTAAGGGAATAAAATCCTGAACTCTGCAGCAAAATTCTGTATTTCTTTCTGTGACTTAGGAGAATTTGCTTAACATAAATACTTTCTGCACTTCAGATATTGTTGTAGTTACTTTGAGAAAGGAAACAGTTTACAACCTCCAGAAAATTTCATAATAGTTTCCTCTCCTTTGCCCAAGTTGGAAAGGGACCAATAGCGTCTGATTTCCTTCCTTCCCACTTTCTAGACAAGTCCTAGACCTTCTACTTGCCTGGACACATTTCTATGGCCTCTCATGCACTCTCTGAATCAATGCCTGTTCTATTCAGAAGCAGAATATGTCTTATCTTTTATTTTATTAAGAAAGTCAGTTTGTTAAGAATAATCCTAACTGGTGCCCACATGGTTAAATCAACCAAGGTGGGAGAGCTGGTGTTCTGTTTGGTGATATTTATTCTAATTGCCATGGACACGCCATTGGTGGATAACCCTCTTGTTAAGAGAGTTTTATACCACAGCAGCAAAAGGCAAAGTGTTGACTCATCCCCAATGCATATTTATGGTTTTTAAGGAAATTTACCAAAAAATTAAAATAAATCTTTTCTATATTTAACTTTTGTCCTGAAAGTTCTAGTCTCATTCAGTATTTTCAGTATTTCTTCACCAAAGTACACAGAAAAGAAATTATTTTCTGGGTTGGGGTGTGTGTGTGGGGGGATGGGATATAGTGAGTAGGGTGTGAGCATACACGTTTGTATGAAAAGTGCTGTGCTTTCATATTATTTTCCACACACAAACATTTTCAGTCTCCATAGCTATAAAACACTTTTTCAGGGAGTTCTATAATTTCAGACTTTTGAAAGCTTAGAAAAGAACAGAGCAGTCTACTTTGAAAGTGACTAATTTCTTAGAGAACTTTTTGATGTTTGCTTAAATCCTAGAAGCATATTTTTTTTGCTAAGTTTCAGAATTTATTCATTTCAAACTTCTAGGATGTAGGTAGTATTTTCTCAAAGTATGAAGGATTCTTAGCTCACCAATCCATGAACAGCGAGTTTTCAGGAGAAGCACCCTTCTTAGAAAATTCCATCTTATTAAAAACTTCTTAATCTGGTATCTTTCTTTATTTTTAAAATAATAGGCTACTAAACTATTAACTACTTAGTTCCAAAAACAGAGCCTAGATAAAAATTAAAAGACTTTTACATTTACGTGCTATGGCTTTTTATTTCACAAAATCAGTCCTAGAGAGATTAATTTCTGAGAGGAAATCATTAAGCCTTGGACTGAACTTTTGCTTTTTTGCACTATTATGAAGTTAGCTTCATAAATATTCAGGTTTTACTGGTCTCCAGGAACTAATGTAGTCCAATTAAAATTAATAAACAGATTGCAATGGAGGACTGCAGTTGTCAAGGCCCTCCAGAGTAGTACTTGGGGGAATCCAACATGAGCTTCAGAGTTAAAGGAGGCTGTTCTCCCACTGCTGCCAGTCTGCTCTTTAATTCCCCAGTCTAGGTTACTCTTTGATTCTAGAGTTTTGAGCAAAATAATCCAAAATATAAGTTCAGGTCTCTGCCATTGGCATGCCTACCACGGCTTTCAATCCCAGTGACCAGAGCTACAGCAAATTGTAGATGGCAATAATTTTCCTTCTTTTGTGTCTCCCTATTGGAAAGGTGCTTCATGTCACTCTATTTGGTGAGGCAAGTCCTTCAGATTTGCCTTCATCTATTCTTTCTGGGATGCACACACACTCCTGAGGTGGCAGTGTGGGGAATAGCACAAATAGCACTAGGCAGGCGGTTAAAATATCAGACTCCACAGGTTTTATGGCTGAATCTTGCTCACTGTAGCCAATTTTCTGCTTTGTAGTCAAGTCTTTCTTGAAAATCTGGCTTCTATATCTCTGCTCCTCCATTTTCAAGTGTCCCAGTTACAGCTTTGGTCCTCTGTTGCTGATTTCATGTTTATATATGCTCCTCTGGTGCTCACATGTGTGTATTAGTTTAGTTCAATAAGCATTTACCATAAGAATTATAGTCATTCTTTTCATAAAATGCCTCTTTTAATTATCTATATACTTATATATGTGTAAATCCATATATAATTATCATACATGTACATATACTCTATAATACATTGCATATAATTATTATATCATATATTTTATTATATATGTATATATTTATATGTGTAATGTATACATGTATATGCATATACACGATTAAGAGGTAATTTATGAAAATAATAAAATTACACATTTGTTTACATACAATTTATTTATTTATTAAGATTTATTTTATTTATTTATATAAGCACTGGGTACAGTCAGAAGCGCGGGAGGGTGAGAGAATTCACCAGAGCCAGAGGGGAGAGCAGAGAGCCGAGAAGGCAGACTGATGAAATTCACTGCTGAGGGGAGCAGTGGGTGGCAGGAGAGGTCTGTGCGCCATGTGGGACCCTCGCCTGGCGGCTGGGGATCGAACCGGCGCTGTAGAGGCTGCAGGCAGCTTCACAGCCCAGTGCTCAACTGTTGGGCCACCAGGGGAGGCCCCTGTTTACATATAATTTAAATGTGTGCATGACAGAGAAAGACAATAGATGACTCTGAATGTGACTCTGCATGTGTTTGAGTGCATATGCCATTGTATGTTCTGTTATTCACTTTGGACAAACATATGTTTACCTAGATGAAACCAACACTAATTAAATACAGTGGGTTTTCATATTAGCTGACTCTGGAGTCTTTTATTAAAACATCTATTATCTTTGGTTCACTTATGCTCAAATTGCATTTCAAGAGAAATTTACAATTGTATACAAGATATTTGTAGTTTTCTAGGTTCTAGTTTCTAATTATTGATTCAAAAGATGTAAATATATTCCTTACTTCAGAAAAATCACATTATTTATGTGAAAATTAGGCACAAATCTTTTACTAAATTGCTTCCAACAATGGATTCTTCAAAAATTAGGCATAGTGTGTGCATTTTTTAAAGCCACAAAAACTGAAATAAGCAAGAGGAAATAAGGAATTGTTTCTTCTTATTCTTCTTATTACACAGAAATGGTATTTCCATCCAAAGCATTTATCTCGAGCACCCCATTCTTCGGTAGATTCTACCTTCCTCTGTAACCACTCTGAGTGCAAAAATAGTCAAAGCTTTTAGTCCAGTTTGATTCTCCACAGTGACTCACATGGGGAGGTATCCTGAGTTTATACCTTTGAAGTGTCACTCAGCACAGCCAAGACTCTTCACATCTGAGAAAAAAATGCCCCAAATCCCTTCCAAAGATCTGGTAATCACAGGCTCCTGGAGCTCTGAGAGCTCACGGCCAGCTCCCTACACCAGCTCAAAGCCTCCAGGTGAACTGTCCTTGACGGACATCCAGCTCCCAGGGCGACTACAGCCAGCTCACCTTGAAGGTGAAAGAGACTTCCCAGTAGGGATCTTATTTAAATGCCGTTTGATGCTGAAATTTCCCTTTTTCTATCCCTGGAAAACTTATAAACAGTATCTATGTGTATAAAGTCAGATGTTTCCTGAATAATATTAAAAAAAAAAACCTCATTGGAACAGGGAAATAACATAAATACAAAACTTCTTTGCTATCCTGCTTTTCCCTGGAATTGTATAAATTCAGAAAATGGGAGCAATTATTGTCTGAAATTTTCAAACTGGTATTAAGTAAACCAGAGAAGATAATACACATTTTTCCACCTTTACTGAGAAATAACTGGCATATAAAGGGTATTTTCAAGTGTCCAACAGGTTAATTTACATGACTATAATACTGCAATATATGATATACCAATATACTGCAATATGATAATTACTTTAACATCAGCTTTTAAGCAAGACCCTTAAAGGCTGACTTTCTTGGCAACTTCCAAGTATTTTGAGTTTTGTCATCTATAATTATGATTATGTGCGTTAAATTCCCAGAAGTCATTCCTCTTCTAACTGGAAGTTCATACCCTTTAATCAACATATTCCATGTCTCCCACCCCCAGCCACCAGCCACCACTTCTCTATTATCTGTTTCTATGAGCTAGATTTTTTTTAAGATTCGACACAGACACAATAGCATATATTATTTCTCTGTGTCTGCCTGACTTAATTGACTTAGTATGAAGTCATAAAATCCATTCATTTGGTCTCAAATAGCAAGATCTTGTTTTCTCAAGGCTGAATACTATTTCTCTCTGTGTGTGTCTCTCTGTGTGTGTCTACCACATCTGCTTTACCCATCCAAGTATTAATCGGCATTTATGTTGTTACCATATCTTTACTATCATGCCTATTTTTAAATGTGATATTAATTTGATGACTTGCTACTATTATTTTTAACAATTACTGGAGGCTCTGGAGTGGAGGTGTTACATACAATATCCCTGGTAAACTGTGGGAGTCAATATAATCATGAAAAAGATATGGACTTAGGGAGTCTCATGTAGGTTAGTATTGATCTTGGGCCAATATTTAATTGTCCCCATTTTGCAGCTATATTAAAATAATGATAATTGTATCTTCATGAGAATGTTGCTAGGCTAAGGGGATATACTCTACACAAAATTTCTCACTTACCGGGCATTTATTAATACCTGTGCCTGCCTTCTGTTTTCTTGGAGGACTTGCTGAAGGACACAGAGCATGTCCTCCTTCCAGTGTCCTTGAGCATATTTTAGGATGAAACGACACATCTCTTCCTGCAGCTCAGTGCTATTCATGACAGTGGCATTTTGAGAATACTAAAAATTGATGTTCATTCTTGCAAATTCCTAATCATTTTATACTAATTTTCATAAAGAACATATGTTGAGTACTTCTTAGGTCACTAGGTATGGTGTATAATTCATGTTTTAACTAATTCAATTAATCCACAATTCTCTGATCATCATATGTCTGGATTTACAGATGAGGGGAGAAGCCCAGAGAAGAAAAATGATTTGCTGAGCCGCTGAAACTTAAGCATGAGGGTGTCATTTCTCCCACTGATTGCAAAAGTTAGTCACACAGAAGCTGCTCACTGATTGGATATTGAGATAATTTTAGAGCTGAGCGACCCTGAGGCATATCACTCGGCAGGAGATCCCTCATCTGCCCGGGTGTCTACTCCAGGTGTGTGGTGGCATCACATGTGCACTTGCCAGTGATTACTGGATTCGGGGGGTACCACCCCACTGGAATGCACCACTTACACCAAGTAGCAGATGGCGCTTCTCTCTACCCACTTGTTAACTTTGAGTCTAGAACCTAATTCACATATTTCATTAAAAACACATTATGGAGAGGTGCCTTGATTTATATCCAATTTTATGTTCAGTAAAGTGGAGACTAGATATAGACATGCTCTCAACAAATCAAACCCAAATCTGACCACTATGAGGAGGGGTAGGTGCTGATAAAGACTAAATGGTCACACAATGCTCTTTCTTCTAACATTCCATTTTCTCCATCTGATAAAGGACTTTAGTGGACCATACGTGTGTGTCTTCCTGGGATAGTATTTATCACCTATTATGAACTGACGCATGCTGTTCATTTCTTCTACCTCTCATCCCACCCCGCTTTCTCAGTCTCAGATCTGATGCTGATGCTTGTCAATAAAAAAAAGTCTGGTGGTGCACAAGCAAGGAAGACAATCTTACTCTCCAGAATTCCAGTTCATAGTTCCCTAAGTACTACCATGAGACGTTTATCCCAAATAAGCAGATGAGAACAAGCCCCCTGAGGAATTCAAAACAGCCAAATCTCAGATCTAAGATTTGGAAGTGATGTTGACAATATTGGTCATTGCTGCTTGAAACGACTAAGATGTGATTCCTCTTCTCTCCACCCACCTCCTCACGCTGTGCTTCTGTTTAATATACGGGATTTCATTAAAGCCAGTCTGGGAGGGGGAGGCATTTCTTGGTTAAACAATTGCTCGATTTTATAAATGTCTGTTTTATTTACTAAAGCATCATCCCAGAAAAAAAAAAATAAACACATCCAACAAAGTGGAAGAGACTTCCAAATTAATAGAAAAATTTCAACATTTCCTGAGCTGTGAATATGAAAGAGGTGGCTGGCCTATTTGCATAACAAACTTTATGGACTTGATCTATTTATAAAAAGTAAAATATACATAAAAACAATGTTCGATGTCGAAATATAATCAACCATCGTGTTGGTAAAGATGAAATAGAAAGATGATGCCAGTTATAACTGATTGTATCACTGCCTATTTCTCCACTGGGTTAAACACATGAGGCGCGTGTGAAAACCTGATAGCATAGTAAAAAAGAAAGAAAAAAAAGAAAGAAAACTACAGTGTTGGTTCTCTGTTGTCAAACTGACAAAAGTTTCTGATTTTAAACATTAAAGTTTTTTACCTAATGAACAGTGACTCGTAGGTAGATCTGAATAAATGGAAATCATGTTTAAAATCGGGGCGCCTAGTAGATGAAGATGTTGGAAATCCCTCCTGGGAAATCCCAGCCATGTCTGCTTCTGGCATCATGATCCTCTCGGTCAGAGGGAAACCCTTTGCCCAGAGACAGCCCAGGTACACCGGGGTACGGAGCCGCGCTCAGCAGGCCCCTCTCCACACTGCCAGTTCCTCTTGCGTCCTCTGCTCCAACGGTCATCGAGTCGAATGTGGCACATAGAATGGCAGGAAATTCCGAAGGGCCAACGGCCTCGGTTACGGGCTACACCCAACTCCCTTCTCCATGGAGACCATAGATGTTCTTGTTTCTAAAAGGCGCCACTTAAGACACTCACTTTGCTGGATTCTGTGCTTCCATATCATGCTGTTGGCGCAGGGACTCTGCAGAGGCCAGTCACAGCCCGAGAGGATCTTTAGATCAAGGGTGCGGGAGGAGCTTGTCCTTCCTGCTTTGCTTGCTGTTTCTGTGCTTCATTCTCCTTGCTGCTCTGTCCCTCAGCCTCCCTCTTGAGAGCACTGGCTGATTAGCAGTGAATAGTTCCAGCGTCCAGATTTGTCCTCACACTTTCCACCTCAGAGGCACTCACGCCCTACAGGCAACACCCTGTCCTTCAGGCGTGAGTCTCAGCTCCAGCTGGTATCTCGCTGCACTTCTGCGTGTCTTTGCAGAGCGTGCCTTCTAGTGCTTTGGGGTCTCTTTCCTCAAGTGTCCCCACCTCTGCCCTCGTTTCCCTTGTCCAGAATATTGTAGTTCCTTCCTATATCCATGGTCTTTATATTTGCAGAACTCCCTTTGTGTGTCTCAGACTCCCAGCCCCTATTCAAATAACTTCATACATTAAACTCACTCTGTTAAATAATTCATGCACATTCTGTTTTCCTGACATGAGCCTTACTGATATGGTTTTAAATACAGGAATTTTCCAAGGAATTGAATCCTCCAAGATGGGGTTCTGAGGTAGATTAGGTTATGCCTTTGGACTTGAACGCAGCAAACCTGGCTAAGTGGAATGGGATCCTGGCAATTTCTGGAATAAGGTAGCATCACGGTTAACAATTATCAAGTTAATTGTGATAAAGTGCCTATTGAATCAAACGCCTGGGGGAACCATGTGGCTGTTGCACCTGCCTGCGTGACAGGAATGGTGATTAGAGTGACTCTGGGAAGAACGAAAACCTCTAACTTTGGAGAGTTTACACGAAACTGACGAGGCCGCAACTTGACTTCCTCAACGCAAGTAATGGGAATGAGACTCCAACAACTAGTTGTTTTCATATCTTTGTATTTTATTCCTTATCATTAAGCTGTGGCATTGCAACAGGTAACTCAATGGGGAAAATCACACGGGGTTACAGCTAAACAAAAAGCAAGCCTTCATAGGACACCTACTGTCAATACTCAGGATTAGATTTCTGATGCTTGAGAAATCAGTATGAAAGAACTGGCAGACACCGTTCAGATTCTTTCCCTTTAATTGAAAGGCAGGGAGGAAATGCAGTTTACTCAGAGGCACAGCGCAGCATCGGAGCCTAGGAAAACACAGGCAGCTCCCCTCTGGTGATGGATCGACTTATGGGTTTTTGACTTTATGATGCTGTGAAAGTGATATGCATGCCATTGAAACCACACTTCAAAGCTGAATTTTGATCGCTGCTGGGCTAGCGAGATGCAGTGGTACAATCTTCTCTCCCGCTGCAGGCTGGGACTGTGGTCCCTAGAACACCAGGGTCAACGGCCAATACTCTGCAGACTTTTCTTCACTTTGAGCACAGTATCCAATGAATGCTATGAGAGAGTCAACATTTCATTCTAAAATAGGCTGCATTAGATAATTTCCCCAACTGGAGGCTTAAGTCAGTGTTCGAGTATGGTGAAGTTGGGCTAGACGAAGTTCTGATGTTCATGGTAGGTTAGATGTATTCATGCTTATTTGACTTACAACACTTTCAATGTATGATGGGTTTATCGGGATATAACCCCATCTTAAGCAGAGAGAAATCTCTAAGGGTGCACATATAGCTGAATATGCTTGAGGGGTAGACCCTGGTGAGCAGAGAGGAGAGTGATAGGAGTTACTACATCTAAGGAGATTAAGTTAAAGGCAAGGGCCTACTTGGTGAACTGTGAGGACATACTGTGGAAGGTTCTAGAAGAACCATGGCATCAGTTATTGGATGACTCCAGACAAGAAATTTTTTATATGGAACTAAGAATGGGCATGTCTGTGGAGGCAGAGGATTCTCTTATAATTACATCCTTGTGACTTATCAGGAAATTTTATAACCATGACAATCTGGTTAAGAGTCCTTTGATTGTTCCTTTAATAGGGCTCAGATCTCACTTTCTCCAGATATTGATTGACCACATCAGGCAACAACAAACAACAATACACACACACATATATCTGTGCGTGTGTGTGGGATTGTTTTTGTGTTGCTTGTTCTTTCTCTTTAAGGTCAAATTCAACAAAAGTGTCTCCCTTAGATCTCCCCAATAAAAATCATAGTTAAGTGCTCAGTAGCCCCAGGAAGAAGGTGGGGGCACATACAGACTCTCAATGGTCCTGGGAAGAGGGTGGGTTATATACACCTGCTCAGTGGTTATGGGAGGGGCTGATTATGTGTACACCCTCTATGGCTCTTGGAGGAGGATAAGTATTTTATGGGAAAATCAGGGACATCCTCTCTCACTGCTTTTGCACATTCCCATGAGCATATTTAAAAATGAGGTTTTATTCTTTAAATTAGCATGTTCAGCCTTCCTATATCTGACAATGCCAACTGAACCTGAAATAACTCCCCGGCAGTCCATATTCTTTGACCTGTCTTTGGCCATAGTGGGGAATATGTTCAGATAAGTACCATTCAAATATGGAAAGCATTGCAGGGAATGTTTTATCATAGAAAATTAAATTAATTGACATCCAAAATTAGCTGAAGGTATGGATGGCTATTTTCACTTATAAATATGTGGCCTGGGCCTTCCTGGTGGTGCAAGGGGTTAAGCACAGCACTGTGAAACTATCGGCAGCCTCTGCAGCAAGAGTTCGATCCTCAGCCTGCCAGGGGCTACCCATATGGCGCAGGGACCCTAATTTTTTCCTGTTTCCTCTGTACCCTAATTCTTGTATGCATAAATAAATCTTTAAAAAAAAATAGGTGGCCTGGCTCATTCTTGTGCTCTGGGACATGTGCTCAAACTTGAATTTGGCAGTTCACTGACTCCTGCTGACAAATTCTTATACAGTAGCAACTATCTGGGGTTAACCTTGTCATTTCTGCTGAGGAATTTAGGAAATAAAAAGAAAGGAGAAAAATAAATGATGCTCTTGACCTTCATCAAGCCATTTAATATTTTTATTTAATACATTTTTTTTCAGGGCTGTTCTATTTCGTGCTTTGGTAGTATTGCATTATGATACCCCTGTGGGACACTTCAAAGCCCATATTCCTTTCTTAGAATTTGTCTCTTTTATTCACTAACTTTAAAAGACTGATTTTATATTATAAAAACTCATCCAAGACTTGAAAAACCCTTAAAGAAGTCATCCTTTCTGCTTCCATTGGCTGCTTCTTTGAAGCTGAATTTGCCTTTGAAGACTTTTGCCTCTTTGAATAGAGTCTTGCTAATATATTTGTAATCAAAAGAGATTGAAAGTGTTGGTTGTCTTTTATCACTGAAGATTTTCTGCTAAAATTATTTTTACTGAGAAGAAATACAGATTATAGTTTAAATATCTCATTAGGAACCTGTATATTTTTCTAACATTAATTTCCCCCTCCTTGGAGAATGCATGATCATCCCATATTTTTTCCAGAAATTAACCCATCACTTTTGTTTTAATTATTCAAAAATATATATTAGGGTCACTTTGAGCTGTGGTTTTGGCTGAAAATAAGGGAAACAGGTATGAGAGGCAGTTATAGGTAACATGGCCAAAAAAAGACAAAAAATGCGACCTGGCATAGGGCTTTCATGACTGGGGAATGGGAGGCTGCAGTCTAAGTGGGGACTAGGGTCACACTTTAAAGCCTGGAGACATTTGGCGGAATAGATGTTGGGACGCCATTCTCTGGGGGTGTCTTAAATTTCTGCATGTCTGACAAACAGAGACATTGACTGCCTTTGTTCTGGTCTCTCTTTTCAAGGATATTTGTAAAATAAACAGCCTTGGAAATTAGAGATAGTGTGTGACTCCCTTGACAGCAAAGGGCAGGCCTGCTCGCTGTCCATATCATCAAGATACTCTTTCTAACCAGGGTGAAGGTCAAGCACAGTTACTGCTGATAGTGACAATCAAAACTCGCTGAAGTGTAGGCATCATCTGGCTCTATGTTGGAATTAAAGCTCCTGGAAATACTCATAGTACAGATGCTAAAAATCTGGCTGCTGCTATTGCTAAATTACTCTGTCTTTCCTCGGTGACCCTGGTTGTGGGGTCGTCTATCTGCATCAGGGACCAATGCAGACCAACCCTCGAGCCTCTAAGTAGGGAAACACCCAGATTGCTCACGGAATTTGACAACAGGACATGGATTCTTGAACACTGGCGTTCTTGAATTGGGATGTCAATAACATCTATCATTGTCATTATCATTTTATACATTCTAATATGAAATAGAATATGCATAAATGTTTTTCTCCACCTAATACATTTTAAAACATTTAGAACTTAAGTTTATAAAGTAATTATAAGAATTATAAGAGGGATATGATTAAACATTAAGGTATAATCTTTAAAGTTTAGCTACAGCTTTTTTTTTTTTAAGTGGTTTTTGTTTGGTCTCTCTTTTACATTGATGCAATAATAACAAAGAGTTCAGGCTAAGAAAGTTAAGTTGATTTTCTATTCTTACCTAGTTAACACCTTTGTTTTTCTTCACAAAGACTTTTCCTTTACATTGCTTTTAATTTGGTAACAGTGTTAATCAGACTGCCTTTCTGGATTTATATCATTATCTTAATGAGTCAAGAACCAACCGTTACTCATCCTGCCTTGGCATCCTGGAGGAACTAATTACCTATTGTTCCTTATACCAGATGTAAATCTAGCATCCTTGCTTCTCCTGGGCTTTCTGTGTGCTGCCGGATCAGCTTTCTTTTTAGGAAGGTAACTTTAACTCTGGTTATTCCGACCAACACCAGCTGGCCCCATCTCCTGTGTTCCTCTTAGTGGACCGCATTAAGTTTAAGTTACTTTTAACCAAAAATTCATAAATAACACATTGGGAATCTCTTAAAGTCCTGTTTGTATTATCTTCCTCGAGTAAATAATGAAAAGGAAAATAAATTAGAATCGTGGCGTTTCAATTGTTATGCTAGAAAAGAAATACTTACGGCTCAGCACAAGATATTTAGATGCTAATCACAAATTGTTTTGTACTCAGTGTTATTAAACTTCATTCCCCTAGAGATGTTGAAAATAATTAGTGTCATATTTCTAAAACAAGGATTTTTGGAGTAAATAAGTCAACGCAACTTCTACAGCTATCTCTACTGTAAAACGATGTGCAGACCTAACAGTGAGAGGCGGCGGGTGCTGCTGAAGCAGGATTGGGGTGAGGGTCGGGACTGAGACTCAACTTGAACTGATGACTGTGACAGTCACTCCCTTGAATACCTGTTTGTTTAAAGGAGACTCTGAGAGCTAATGGAACTATTTACCTTTTGCCATTTTGAATAATCACCAAAGCTTCGGTATTGGAGATGTTTCTAGCACCTTATCAAGGACTTAAAGCACAGCACCTGAGACAGGAACTGAAGGTAGAAAATGAAAGTTTGGGTCCCTGGTTCCATTAGCCCCTGCTTTGTTCTTAAAAAAAAAAGGGACACATTTTCTTTACTATATTTCTTGAATAAAAATATTCAATTCAATTGTTAGGAGACTGACATTTTGGAACTTATTACCTACATTTTTTTCATCCCCAATGATAAAGTCTCCAGGCAACTCAGGGAAAATGGCTCACCTAAGACACACAAACCCGAATCTTCAGCTGCCTCGAGGCATGGCTCATAAACCAGCTTATTTCAGTTCTGCCTGGGTCTCTTCAAGAGCACAGGGGACTGTGTGGTGGTGAGAAAAATGCAGCCATTTGGAAGATGGCACCAAAAGTACTGAGGGAAGGCCCTACCCTGCAAAGCCAGGCCAAATTAAAAGCTGTGAAGGCCGAACAGGAGTGCTGAGAGGCATCCACAGCCACAAGGAAAAGGTCTGTACATTGTGCACCATTTGGAGGCCAAAACCAAGGCTGAGGCACCGCAACTCCAAAGGCAACCCAGACGCAGGCTTGGCCCCTGAGCCGTCATCACGGTCCCTCTGACCACTGCTGGGCCACAAGGAAAGCAGGAGACAAAACACACAACTCACACAGCATGCCACATGCCATGTCTTGGTGGACGTCAGCCCAGCCCACAGCGGACCCCACAACATGGGCAGAGCTGGGCAGAAGCTCCACAACATGGATGTGGCCAAGGTCATTGCCCTGGTCAGACCTAAGGAGAGAAGGCGGCCTGTTCCAGGGCTCCTGCCAGTGATGTTGGGGTGTTATGGACAAAATGAGGAGCATCGAAACGGATCCGGCTGGCTAATTCCAAAATTTTCCCACCATAAAAAAAAAATGCAGCCATTTCTACTCACGTGTGTGCAGACACCCTGGAGACACATTCGCGCAGGGGATGAGGTGAGGAGTAGGGACCCGAATCCCACAGCTTTGTGCCGTCTCTATAGTGTCAGCGGTGCAAGCTTCTCTCTCATGAATCAACATGCTTACTTTACTTCTCATTTTATCCCCTAGTTTCATTGCTGATGAAATATTCTTATTTGCTTTTATCATCCAGTAGTAAAAGTGACTAAAAATTTTACCCGAAAATGATGCATTTAGCACTTGATGCTGCTTTTTAGGACTTAAGTGAAAAGCTGCAGTGTAACATCCAGTTGCTGCAAAGTTGCCCAAGGAACAGGTCAGTTTCAATGCTGAGGTGCCTGGACGCCAGTTCAGAGGAAATGTTCTCCCGCCAGCGCCTCCGGTTCTGTGAAACAGTCCTGGTGGGATGCTCTGGCTTCACCCCTTCCAGCTGTTTCTCTTCATTGAGGTCGCTTTCACCCTCTGAGAAGATCACCCTTCACTGTGCTGATTTTCAGAGTACTTGCTTATTTTCTTTGTGTTATTTACAATAATTGATTGTTTTAATAACCATAACTTATAGACTGATCATAACTATTGCCACACATGACTCTGCAATGCAAGCTGTAGGGCAGGACCGACCCATTAGCTGCTCAACACATATATATAACATATATAAATAGATGAGCTACTTTCAGAACCTTTATCTGTTTTAACAACCATGACCACAACAGCAATTTAGCAGTTTGCGTCTCAAAATTATTAGCAAAGTTGTTCCTATAATTAACTACTTTTTTCAATACAAGTGTTCTGTTTTTATAAAGGTGCCCAGTTTCTTGGAAATTCTGTGGAGTTTTGGTGCTCAGAATGCTACTATTATCTGGTGGTTATACAGTAAGTTGTAGGCAAAAATTTTGGATGGGGAGATTGGGACAGAATAATTTTTTGCTAGAGAACTTACCATCCCTACTTCAGTGACTCAAAAAAGCATTGCATCACATCTAAATCTAATCACGCATTTTAGTTAATTGCATATAATATGTGAGCATTTATAGAGAGCCATAGTCATTGCTGCTAATATAAAGATTTGATTGGAAATATGATTAAGGTAAAGCTTATAAATTAAATGCATGAAAAATGACATCCTATGAAATTAGAAATGAGCTCGCATAGTGAATATTAACATGTTTTAGGGGAGAAACTCTTATTCTTTTAACCATGAACAATAGTATAGTGAATATTTCCACAAACCTGGCATTCACTGAAGTCCTCAGGACAGACATGCCTCCGTTCATTTTCATAACCAAATCATGGTTTAGATAATATGTTTCACACAGTAGGCACCTAACAAAAAAAACAATTATTGAATTACTGAAGGCCAATCAAGAGAGCCAATTTCCTTAGTTTATTCACATTGTAGGAGGCTGGTGTCTGAGCCATCTGCCCGATTTAGTAAGTTTAAAGCCTAATGTTTAAACAGAGGTAAAATAAAACCAGCTGTCAAGCAAGTCATTTTTTTCCCTTTTAATCATCACCTAGGAAAGATTTAGAACAATAAAAGCAGGAGAGATTGGTTTTTCAATCCACAGTGTGGTAATTCAGTGAACAACAAAATTGAAATCTGACATTGTTGACTTTTAAGATTACAGGTAGTCAGCTAGAGGGGGAAAAACAATATGTCACATGTTTCCCTATCTGACTTATGCTTCCAGTTCCTGTAAAATGTCAAATTGAAGGTGACAAGGAGCAAGCTTCCTACTTTGAAGTGTAACAAGCAAAGGCTCCTCCACGTGGCCCCCACAGCCTTGCACAGGATCATTTTCAGTGACAGCAAAACATAGATTTTTTTTTTTTCCATAGAGGCAAACCCAAACAAATCTATTGAATTTTTATTAAATTTATTTCGAGGAAGCCACACTTACTGTTAATCATTTTGAGGGGCATACATCGCTATTATTCTGTATTAACATATATATGAGCTGCACGCCCAGACGCAGGGCCTCGTATAATACTGATCTCAGACTCCAAGGAATGGTAGCTCAATGATTTTGGCAAATGATCTTTTTTTCCAACTTGGTTTTGGTTTAGAAAACATTCTTCCTAATCGATTTGTTTATTTATTCCTCCAGAAAAAAAAAAAAAGAGGCATCCATTCTGTATTAAGTTTTGTATGAATCTGTGGCAAAATGTAATGTCATGAGTATGACGAGGTCCCTGCTTGTAAGAAGCTAAGTATTTAAAAAGGAATGTCATCACAGGACAGTGACACTTTCTTAAACAGGTGCATGTGTGAGGGACACTCCCAGAGGAATCAAGGCCCCATTACAGCATGATGTGGAGACTGGGGAGCCGGCTGCCCTGCAGTAAATCACCCTTCCCACCCTAAACCTTCTTTCCATTATATTTAGTCAAAGCTTGTTGGTCAGGTATATTGTGACAACCCAGTTGGCTATATAATAAATTCAGGAATTTGAAGACCTTTATTGTACAATTGATTTGAGGGACTGACTATTTTGTTTTTGAAAAAGATATGCTTAGCTACTGGATAGAATAGGCCAGTCATCCAGTTAAAAGACACTAACTTAATCTGACTTAATTTTTCATTTCCATATTGAAACTGATATATATATATATATATATACACACACACACACGCGCGCGCGCGTGTATGTATGTGCACATACATCTAGATCTCTTCTCTTTCAAATAAGCTAGATCTTTTTATTTTACTTTTTACTGGGTTGGAAAATACATTTCTTTTCAAGTAAGCGAGGTATTTCCTAAAGAATGACTTGTAAAATAAAATAGAATGATTTGTAGACCGCAAAATCCAGTCTTCCATGTAACGTATGGGAGGGGACGGCCATGCATAAAACATCAATTCTTACTTAGATGTAGAAACTGTCATCTTGCTTCTCTTCCCCACTGAGACCACAGCGAGTGAGCTGAATGTGAGTGACCTCGTCTTTATCAGCACCAGGTCAGAATATGTCCAAGGAAACCATCCAGGTTCCAGGCCTGCCTTCTGCCGAGCACCTTGCTTAAGGGATGGACATACACAGCTTTCAGCCCCTTGTGGGCCTCAAAAGACCTCCAACTCCCCTCTATCATCTCTGCCCTTAGAGCAGATGACATAGGTGCAGAGGCGGGGCAGGTGTGGCTGGGCACATGGGAGCCAGCAGCTGTGCACATTGGTATCGGAAAAGAAGATAGAAAATTCAAAATAATATGCATACACTAAACGAATTTGTGAGTTTTGTGTGTGCTTATGTGTATCGGAATGAGAGGAGAAAAGAGGTAAAAAAACAGGAGAGAGGGAAGAGGAGGGAGCGAGGGAAACAGAAGGCAAAGAGAGAAAATCGGATGACATAAGGAGGGTAGGAAAAGAGAATTCTGTCTGTCTTGCGCTTTTCTTGTTTCCTGATTTTCATATATGTTATATGTTTTATTTATCTTTTGAAAGATTTATTTATTTGTGCATACAAGAACTGGGGTACAGGCCAGAGGAGTGGGGGAGAAATGGTTCACCAGAGACAGAGTGGGGAGCAGAACAGGCAGACTGACTGAAATCCACTGCTGAGGGGAGCAATGGGCGAGTCAGGAGAGGTCTGCTGTGCCACGTGGGTAGCTCCCTGGCTGGGGATCGAACTCGTGCTGCAGTGGTTGCAGATAGCTTCATTGGTTGCGTCTTAACCCCTTGCGCCACCAGGGAGGCCCCCATGTTATATGTTTTATGATTTTCACATATGTTAGAATCTGTGAAGCTAATTGTTTGAAATTAGCTCACATTCCCTAAAATTATTTTTTTGCTTTATTGTTCTGCAAAAGACCTTTGATTGTAGGAGATTAATGAATAAATTACTCCTACAGAAAAGAAAAATCAACTATGGATGGATTTCTTGGAATCTCCTCGCTTTGTAGGGCACTCTAAAATTATTTTAGACAAGTAGACTTTACTGGAGCATCAAATGGGAGTTGGGTGGTGTTTACATCACATGGCATGCATGTAAAAAACACTCTAAACATCATTTCCTCCATCGTCTACTGCACTTGCGTAGCCACCAAAGATTTTTTTTCTCTTCCTGTTTTCTCTCCAGTGGTCAGCCTTTCTTACACATACTTAGTTGTGTCCTAGACTTCCCACTCAAATACTCTGAGATATTCTTATTATCTGAGGTCACTCAGTTCTTCCTCAGTTCCTGACCCCAACACATGTACAGTGAACTTCCTTCTGGTGCACAAGCCAGTTCTTGGTGTTTCCAGATTCTCCTCAGAAGTCAGTTGAGAGGACATTACTATTACATCAACCTCATGGTATTATTTATAAGTAACCAAAGCTCTCTGTTGTGATGTCTTCTAAAATCATAGTTTTATCTCAAATAGGGGTTTTGTGTATAAGATTTTCTCCATTCCATTATCCATAAATACATACTGGGTTTTGAAATTTTAGTGATACCATATTATATAGTTTATATTTTAATAAAAAATAAATGGGAACTTTTGTGGGGAGTATCTCAAAAGGAATAAGCTCAATGTACTGAATAGAATGGGAAAAATATTCCCTCATCTGCTCCATACATTTATAACAAAGTAAAAATGGATAAGACTGAATAGTAGTCCTTGGGAAATATATTGCTGCTAAGACAATTTAACAAAGATGTATTTGAACTATGGGAGGAAACTGCCTCTGGAGAATATCTCCCTTGGGAGAAATCTGTGTTACCACCGTTATAAAATAGTTTATGGGAAAAATTTAATGATAAGAAAATGATGTATTGAAATAGTGTCTGGGCTACGTAGGTGTTTCAATTGTTACCAAATGATTGAAAGAAGTCCTTTTGATTTGGCTGTGTGACACAAAGGAAGAGACTAGAGTTGCATTATTATCTTGTCCCCTCATCACCCTCCCTGTACACTACTGTAGAAAAATCTTACTGACTATAAAATACATGCTCTTGGATTGACCCTGGATGTTTGGGGGGGGGTATTTTCCATTACTTGTCAGTTCTATTAAAGAATACAGGCTGTATTTAAAAAAAACATACTGACTATGGATTGTTTATAACAGCTGGCTGCTTCTTGATTCAAGGCTAACCTCAGTGTTACTTTGGGTTTTCTGATAAGTGATGCTAAGGCGGGAACAGTTACAGAGAAGATTTATGAGGGACATTCCGGGAAAGTAAAGGGTATGTATATGGAGGTGGTGTGGAAGTCAGTGAAGTCTTAATCACCTGTCCTTGAAAAGGAAGAGAGAAGGAAGAATTGGCTAGAAAGCTTCAGGCCACAAGCAGTTCCTACAAGGTTTTGTCAGGGGTCCCGAGCAAAGGCTGCCGGGCCAGGCGCGGGGGATGCATGAGTCCCTGCCATGCTCCAGCACTGCTTTGAGTAGCCCGGGCTTCATGCTGTAGCTGGAGACCCTCAGCCAGTTACCATTTCAGACACAGGTTCTCCTGAAAGAGAGATGAGCAAGGCACCTCCCTGGCCATGCACGTCAGGTGCTTTCACTACCTCACCATGTTATTACTCAGAGCTGAGATGCCACCGGCTAATCTGACGTCCTCTACCTTCTTGATTTTTGGTGATATCCTTTCCTTGTATCTGTCTGCACCAACACAACATGGAGCTTGCTCTTTATCAACTGCAGTATCAGCTATAAAATCACTCACACTAGCATAGCATTTTTTGTTTTATGACTCTACACAAGTGTCTTTAATTGTTTTTCAAAAGGTTCTCTTCTTACACTGATGTCATGCCCCCCTGACTCTGCCCACCTTAACGATTCTAGCCTCCCTACATCTGATCACCTCCTTCCTCCCTCAATGATCTAAGAAACCTCTTCTTGGCACAAACCACAAAAGGACCAAGGGATGCTCAGTTTCAACCAAAAGTCATTATTAAATTATGCTTCCCTGCAAACACTTTTTCCCCTGAGAGGTAACAGCTGCTGATATAACATGCTATCATTCTCACCAGAGACTTCGAACTTCAGAATTTTAATCATACTGATGTTTTTCACTCTGTAAATTGTTCAATAGCACAGCTAATTCAAATTCTCAGAGTTTAGACAATTTTGGGTCCGAGATGCACATGAAAGCAGAGATAAGTGTGCTTTTTGTTGCTCATTTCAGCCTGAAAATAATTATTCTACTAATTAAAATTTTATTTCCAACCATGAGACCTGGTATTCTATTCCAAATAGCACACACTCTATTCCCTGATGTGGAATATCAGCTAAAACTGTCTGCTTCAAACACGCACATGCATACACACACACACACACACACACACACACACACACACATAACAAACGAAGCAATCCTGTCCCTGTGTCATGGAGCAGAGCAGTGGTTCTTTCCAGTTACTGGAGATCCAATTATTGGAGATTTGCAAAATCTAAGTGTCATTGATGATTCTTGGTTGCTCGGCAACCAATAAGGAAGTCCCGCGCATGCGCATGTCACATATTCATGTTTCAGTTGTTCTTTGATACAGAAAATCTCTTTCCTGGAGGAAACTTTAGAAATACACAGCTTTTTCATATTCATACAAGTGATTTATGAAAGAAAATCACTAAGAAAACTAAAGCTCTTCTTCTTTTCCTGTTCTTATTGAGGCTGTGGAATGTTACACTCTATCCTAGGGAGTCAGAGTTGGGGAGTGAGTGAAGGCACCATCATGTGACTTCTCCTTCAGCCCTGGGCCAGCGATGGTTAGCAGAGGACAGCAGGCAGATAAAGATATCACAAGGACAGGGCAGCTGTGTGACTACTCAAGTCAGTCAAGCTCTTTTAACTCTTACATAGCAATGCATTCAGTAAGGAAAGAGTTGAACACACAGACTTTTTGACCTCTTAGAGTTGTGGAAAGTCAGGCAATGAAAGCTGAGCTGCAGCTTCTGATAGTGCAGCCTTGGAGGAAAGGAAATGGAGAAGCTGGTCTTATCTGGAGATTCATAATGGTGAAGCTGACGGAAATTACAACCCACGCTACCCCTGTCTGAAATGGAAAGAGGGGGTGGTGTCCAGCAGCAGCATTGGAGGCCAGAAGTAACACATTGATAAAAAGCCATGGAATGAGCCTTGAGAACCAAGACCAGTTGATAATTTTGTGCATTGACGTAAGAAAAAAAATGAACATTTCTTTAAAACAAGGTCTATAAAAGTATATCCTGATAGACTGTAATACAAATTGGAGGTATTTTCCTTTTCTAAACTGGCAAAATATTTGGTGTTTTTAGAGAAGCTGGTTGCTGGGACCAAACTTCTTGTTTTGTAAGAGGGTGCAGAGGAAGGCACATGGTGGTTGAAGAAACTTCTATACTCCAGGAAAAAAGAAGAACCTATTACATTCCTCTGACTCTCTCCAGAGTATGAAGTAGGGATACCAGAATATCTTGGGACATCTTATTTAGTGATATAAACAAATGAAGTCACAGGAATATTTAGAAAATCTATAGCATGTTGGAAAATGATAACTATTACACAACTATCAATGACTTACGCAAAGTTCTCTATTCTGATAGAAGCAACATTTCTGTCTATGGTGTCATTATTGAGTTCTCGAGTGAACAAAATTACCATGTACTACCAAAAACATTGAATGAACAATTCCCTTAAAGTTGAGGCCTAAATCAGAAATACAGATTTGTTCATGAAGGGATTACATCCAATGACCCATTATTTACTATGGGGTCACAGACTTAAAATTAGTTTTTAAACTTACTAAGAATAATTGTTACAACTCAACCTCTCACATATATTTTCTGCTTTTGATAACACATGATCTGGAGGTTAAACAATATTTGCACATTTGGCAGATATCTGAATGTTTTCCTGCTTCTCTAATCTTTTTCAAGATCTATTTCCCCACTGGCCATAGAGTGAGTTCTAAAAAGGACACAGCCTAAAGATTGTTTGCCTTCTGGAGATGCAAATTTATTTCAGGATACTGACTCAAGAGCATGGATATAAATGTCTCCGTCACAGACAATTCTCTAATTTAGCAAATGAAATAGAAAATCTTAGTAAATTATCCAATTATAATTAGATCTGCTGGAAAAGAAGCTGCCATTTGTGGAACTCATTATAAGTAACCCTGAATCAGAACAGAAATGTCCATTTGGGGCACCAGAATAGTGGGTTTGAGATCAGGACTGTTTCATGCAATGAAAGAGGTGTGAAAAGGAGAGGGAATAACAATGGCTGGACCATGATTTCAGACAAGATTTCAATGAGCCACGTTAGAGTAGAGAGAATTGAGAAAGTCTGGAATCAAATAATGAGCCCAAGATCATTATTATTAGTCACTGATAAAACAGAATAGAATCAGACTCTTTCCTTCCACCACAGAATAGATATCTGGGAACCAGGACCTTTGTGCATGTGGGAAATGGCCTGCGATTTATTTTTCAATAAAGGTATGTAAAAGAATCATCCTTTTGTATTATTTAACAGTGCTTATTGGATGCCCAAATAAACTATTTAGATTTCAAGGAGGGTGGACATCTCCATCTTCAGGAACTGAGAAGTGGCTTTAGAGCCCCAGGGTTGGGGTTGTGTGGCAGCTTAGGGTACACACATTACATAGAAAGAAAGAGGGCAGTGGACCTTCATGGAATAGTGGGAGAACAATATAATGGAACTTATGATAGATATCAAGATGAGTCTTAGGAAAAGCATCCACAGCAACTGAGCTTGGTGGAATAAATAGACAAAGACATAAATTTTTTGCCACACCATTGCACATTTTGAAAAACAAATAGAAGCAACTGTATACTTTTTTTTTTGGGGGGGGGTGAAAACCACAATGTAATATATAACTGAAAAAGTATAAAGGTATTAATTCCACTATTAGTCCACATTTGAAAAGGGTGTATATATGTGTTCTTAAAAAGAAAGTAAATATTCCAAAATACTTAAAAGCAAACTTGATACTGAAAGTAAATGAAATAAAATTATATTTGATATATATATATATTATTTTTAAAGATTTATTTATTTATGCATAAAAGAGTTGGGGTACAGGTCAGAGGTGTATGTGGGGTGAGAGGATTCACCAGAGACAGAGTGGGGAACAGAACAGGCAGACTGACTGAAATACACTGCTGAGGGGAGCAGCAGGCGAGTAGGAGAGGTCTGCTTTGCCATGTGGGTAGCTCCCTGGCAAGCTGGGAATCGAACTCAAGCTGCAGAGGCTGCGGACAGCTTCATAGGTTGCATCTCACCCCCCTGCGCCACCAGGAAGGCTCTATATTTAATATTTTAATAAAATGATACCAGTATGCTATTGGAACAGTCAAAAATCAAAACTCTGAGAAGACTAATTGCTGAGGGAGAATGTGGAGCAAGAGAAACATTCATTACCGGTGGGAATGCAAAATGATACAGTCATCTTGGAAAACAGTTTGGTGGTTCCTTAAAAAATAAACATATACAACACATGATCCTATAATCACACTCTGTGATATTTACTCCAGTGAATAGAAAACACACATCTACACAAAAATCTGCATACAAATATTTATAGCAGCTTGATTTATAATTGCCTAAATGTCTAGACAACCAACATGTCCTTTTGTAGGTGAATGGAAAAATGAAATGTGATCCATTTAGACAATGGGATACTATTTGGTACTAAAAAGAACTGAACTATCAAGTCACAAAAAGACATGCAGGGAATGTAAATGCATATTACCAAGGGAAGTGAGAGCATCTGAAAAGGGTCTGTACTATACAACTATACTACACAACTAAACTACATTCTCCAGGAGGCAAAGCTGTGGAGAAGGTGAAGAGATCAGTGGCTGCCTGGGGCAGGAAAGAAGAATGGATGAGTCAGCAGAGCAAAGAGATGTTCGGGGTGGTGTAGTAATTCCGTAGGAAACTGCAATGATGCATAAATGTCATTATACATTTGTCCAAACCTATATAACAAGAGAGACCGCTATGGAAACATGGACTTACTATGACTAAGCTGTATCAGTGTAAGTTCCTCAGCTGTAACAAATGTTCCACTCTGGTGGGGATGTTGACAATAGGGGAGGGTGTAATATTACCCCAAACTCTTTCTCACTAACATGGTCTTCCATTGTGTTCAGGGCCCCGTGGCCACCCAAAGGCTTTCCTGAAGTTGGAAAATCTCAATTCTATCAGTCTACTGTGTCCTGTCAGAAGACACAGGTTTTCCCTCTCAGAAAGCATCTCTGAGGCTGGACAGGAGGATGTGAGAGATGATGTAGGGATGGAGAGAATTATTTTTGTGCCTTGATGGTGGACAGATCCACCAGTACCTCCAAAACAGAGTAGACAAGGTATGTCAACTGGTCCACATGGTTCTGGCCTGGGGAGGATGCAAGTTCCAACCACCTGGCCGATGCGTTTCACACAAGCTTTGGAGAAGTGGGCAGGGCCCTCAAGTTTCTGAAGGAACCTGGTTGTCTCAGTGACCCGGGGTGGATGGGGATGGGCAGTATGTGCTTCACGGCTTTTGCACAAGGTTCGTGTAAGAGGGCAGGTTGCACCAGGTTCAGGCCATATACCCACAGAATAGAGACTGGTGTGGAGGAGGAAACCAGAATCAGCAGAGGTGGGACGCCATCACTCAAAAATGGATGTCTCGAAGCTGCGGGCTGTCTCCTGGTCTAACACTGGGAGGCCGCACTGCCTATGCACACATAGTCAGGTGGGCACGACGGGGTTCAAGAAAGGATTGGATGCCCCCCCCCAATGGGGGACTTTTGGCCTCAACCCAGGTATGTCCTAGCTGTGAGCAGGGTCCCATTTTGATTTCAGGAACCCCACCAACTGGGAACAAGTCCACTCCAGTAGAGAGGTAAGTTCCTCTCCAGGACAGCACTATCTGGGCTGCCTGGTGGCCTGCGAATGCTGGTCCAGAATGGAGACATTCACACTATTGATGATTTCCTGCAGGGCCAGACTGGCTCCTTTAGCCATTTTTCAAAGTGGGGTCCGGGGAGTAATCAGTGTTGCCTTTAACACCTGCTCATCTTTCTTGGTTTTCTAGACCTTCAGGTTGACATCCATCTGGTGCTGCCACCTTATGGAAGCATCCTCGCCTCATCCTTCAATTGTCTCCGTCTGTTTTCTGAAGCTTCCAAACTCAGGCTCTTGACTGAAAGAAGTGAACCAGCTGGCAGAGAGCCGCTGTGATTGATGAAGAAGAAAGCTAGCCATCTTCAAAGCACCAACCGCAAGTGCCAATTCTCAACAGAATAGAACAGAGAACTTGGTATCACCTAGGTGTCGGTTCTTTCATTGACAGATTAGTGATGGTAATATCTGACTTTTCTAAAGTTCAAGGCTATTTTGAAAGAAGAAAATTATTAATGCATTAAAAACTTTTATAATATCCAATTCCCATTAACATTTCTTAGGCAATGCATATTCATTCTCATCCTGCCTTCTGTCAGCAAAAATTCTATGGCCTAGATTAGCTGGGGGGTAAATCATGCTGGAAAGAAAGGTGTGTTCTAATAGTCTGTGAGGGGTGGGCTCAGGGACTCCCTATTACACTGACATTCATGTATACATATTCTCTCATAAAATATAGCTTAGGCATTTATATTTATGGAGTAAAGCACTATGTAAATCTAACACATAGTACATTTCTCAAGATTATTATTTACATTGCCAGGCTATAGGCAGTCATTAAACAGTCAATGATGTATTTCTAAATTTTGTACAATGAATATATTAATAATTGCTTAGCTACTCTAGTCATCAAGCTCTCCTCCTCATTTTCTCTGAGAATATCCACATCTCAGAATGCTAGAGTAGCAGTGTTTTATGCTCTACTTGTTATTTGGACCTTTGGTTGACATTTGGCACATTTAAAATCATATGGAAGGGACAAACCGGTAAAAGCATGCGTAGAAATGTTTGTCGAAGATTATCTAAAAATGTGGGTCCTCCCTGGTGGTGCAGGGGTTAAACACAGTGCTATAAAGCTATTGCCAGTCACTGCAGCACAAATTTGATACCAAACAGACCAGGGAGCAACTCATATGGCTCAGCAGACCTCTCCTGACTCGCCCACTGCTCCGCTCAGCAGTGTATTTCAGTAGATCTGCTTGTTCTGCTCCCCACTCTGTCCTTGGTGAATCCTCTCAGCCTCCACACATCTGGCTTATACCCCAGTTCTTATATGAATAAATATTTTAAAAATGAAAAAAAAAATAAGCGGTCAATGAAGCTATGATAAGACAGAATAGAATGAGTGATGGAGGGAATTTTGACTTATTTTATGTTGGTTTAAACATGTTTTAAAGAGAATGGGCTATCATTGACTAAGATGAATCATCAAGGAACATCAAAAAGAGTGGCATGGTTCCTCTTTCTTCGCAGGGAAGAAAGAGAAAAAGAGGGTGAAGTGAACGTCCATTTGGAGAGGTGTTGACAGGAAAGTGAAGTCACAACTGATGAGACATGCAGCAAGGTAGAAAATAGCTGCACAATGTATATATATATTCACTCTACCCAATGAAAAGTTGACGAGAAGATCCAGACTTCTCAGACTACTCAACTATTTAAAAAGATGAACTTTTGCCATTTGCAACTATGTGGATAGAACTACAGGGACTAGGCTAAATGAAACAAGTCAGAAGGAGAAATACCACCACCAAATGATTTCACTCACAGAAAGAAGGAAACCAAAGTAAAAGACAAAACTAAACCAAACAAGCCCTAGAAGCTGACTATAGAACTGCAGCTACCAAGGAGGGGAGCTATGGGGGGATGGGGTACAATGGACTGTGGTGAAGAACTATGGGTGCCTTGGTGGTGGGTGTGGTGTGAGGACACACATCTACATCTCTGAACCACATACAGCACTATAAACCATGGCATCAATTAAAAAAATACAATAGAAAAAGAATAAATGAAAAGAGAGAAAATAGGACTAGTAGGAGCTCAAGGGCTAAAGTGAATTGCTGTCTCTGTACTTATATAGCAAGTGCTGTGATTGGTTGCTTTTCTTCAGTAAAACTCAATAGATAAGGAAATATTGAAAAGCTGTGTTTATTCAAGGATGAGGCATGGAGTAATGAGGTCGTGAGGCCATTAGTTAGCCTGGGTGGTGTTGAAGTTCGCCCATCGTGGGAAGCTGGCAGAGTCCTTGAAGACAGCGGTAGAGAAAAAGAGCTTGCTAAGCGATATAGATTCCCAAAATATGATAGCATGGGAATGAACCAGTTTTTCTATTTGTGTATGGGACATATTTAATTACCTTTATGTCTTCAAAGAATAGCTACGTAAAATCACCTCCATAAAAATTGTGGCATTAGACACAACCCCTAATCATTCTCTTTATTTAATAACAAGTTCTTTGCAAATTCTTCTCTGAAAGAGTCTATTTAAAATGGATTATAAAGGTTGAAAACCAAGCAGTTATTATATTAAATGAGAAATGAATCTGTTATCACTCTTGGAGGCCTGAAGATTTTTACACTAAAAATAAATTAAAATAAATATGTTTTAAATTAGCCTTAAAGGGGTTTCATTACTTAGTCTTTATTGACAGTTACACTACCCTTTCAAACTCTAAAAATATTTACAAATGCAAAGTTAAAGGCATATTATTTAATCAGGACTGTCCTCTCCCTGTGTCACTTCAGGATTTGCAGTAAGTCAAGAAAGAACAGATCATGCTTTGTCTCAAAGGGACTTCTCTGACATTAAATAAAGCTGACATACTTTTATCAGTTTTCATGTCATTTTTCCCAAACAGCTGTTTCGAGAAATATCAACTGAGTTCACATGAAATATTTTGCCTTCTAGCTTCAGAAAGCACCAGGAGGCGCGTTCCCTGTCAGTGTGTTTGACTGAAAATATGAACCAGTGCCAATACTCCAAGGAGGAGAACAGCGTCCCAGAGAGAGGGCCAATCCTCGCCTCTCAGCTTCACTGCTGAGAGAAAAGCTGCACTCATGCCAAACAGCACGACACCCAGTTTACCACACACGCACAGTACCCGACTGCTGTGTCCGCAGATTCTGATGGGAGCTGCCTGTGGAGATCGGATCCTCCCTACATTGTTGGCAGTTGTTTTACCACCACCAAGTCTTCCCTTGAACTCCCAGGCCTAACAACACAGCAGGTTTCCACAACCCACGATTCACAAAGGAAGCATGTACTTAACACAGGAATGTGATCAAAATTTTCTATTCCAAAAACTAGAAAAAGTTGCTAATTTCACTTGACCACTCTCTGAGGAATCAGTACAACACAGTGGAACACACCAAATTCGTGAACCAGATTCAGAGCTCTCAGGAGAGCTCCACAAATACAGACTAGTTCCATCTGGTCAGAAGACAAACTGCAAATCAAGGCGGGAAACTTGCTCTCAGGATCTCCAGATGTTCTCCAAATAGACAATTATAACTTTTACCCTTTTTCATTTTTCAAGTTTTATTGCTTTACTGCTAGTTTCCATCACTGTCATAGGGGAGGGCAACCCACGGGTGGACACACACACTGTCCTCCACCAGAGCTCCAAGCCACACCCTGTCCTCTCCAAGCCTGACCCCCATCCCTGCTGGTACCCATATATTCTTCATAGAATCCAAGAATTACTTGTGCTGTCCTTTGGCAATTTATTTAGAAATATAACTTCTTAAGTTCCTCTTGCTTATTCTTAGAGTGCTCAATAAACCAAATAAGTGCTTAAAATACCTCAGAAAACATATCTACTCTAAATGCCAGCCAAAATGTCAGACACACAAAAAATCAAACCATTTTTCCAAAGGAAATAGTGTCCCCAAGGTTCTCATATTTCTTTGATTTTTGTCAGTTAAATGTGCTAAGAGGCTAGAGGTAATTATAGGTACGCCAGCGGTGAGTCAACCCTCTGCAATCTTATTTAGCCTTTATGTTTTAAAATCCTTGAATTAGAATGGAAAATATCTATTTTTATATATGCCATTTATCAGAGAAATAAATACATAATGGAGTAATTGACCTCCAGTAATTTACCTTTCTGATTATTTGATATTCAAGATTCTACATTTATTCTTTCAGACCTGCATCTCCTGCTGGGACAGTAATTTAACACATTAGACACTAATTTATATAATGTCAAAAAGATTAGCTGCTCCCAAATCTGTAATGATAACTGTAGCAGAGTTGTTGAAGCATTTTGTGACAATTACTGTTTTGTCAGAAATTTGCTACCAACTTTGAAAAGAGACAGCGTCTGCCTTTTGTGGTGATTCAGTTGGTTTAAAGATGAAGATTTGCTTTCTTGAAAACATAAACACTAGTACATACACACAGAATAAAATCAGATTTGAGAGAGTGGTTAAATTATTTTATTTTATTTTAAAGATTTATTTATTTATGCATACAAGAGCTGGGGTACAGGCCAGAGATGGGGGGATGAGAGGATTCACCAGAGACAGAGCAGGGAACAGAACAGGCAGACTGACCGAAGTACACTGCTGAGGGGAGCAGCGGGCGAGACAGGAGAGGCCTGCCACATGTGGGTTGCTCCCTGGCCAGCGGGGTGATAGAACTCGTGCTGCTGCAGATAGCTTCATAGGTTGCAGCTTAACCCCTTGCACCACCAGAGAGGCCCTGCTAAATTATTTAAAAAATATGTTAAGGCATTAATTTTGATCATGACATTAATATTCGAGGCATTCTGAGAGACATGCATTTTCAGGTCCTATTAAGCATTGACCTTAAAGATATTAATTAGTGATAATCACTTTAAAATAATTAGCTCTAAGCCAATGACTTATGCAGCATTATTTTTACACAGGTGAGGAAGTGGATGTTTAAACAGTTGAAAGATCCTTCAAAGTGATCTTTTTGGAAATATCCTTCCACAGATCAAACAACAGTTTGACCTTTATACCTGAGTAGTGAAAGTGGCACCAACCTTGACTTCTCGTCCCCTACAAGCTTGGCTGAAATTGGCCGCTCTTAGGTATTTCTTGTCCGTTAATCTCTGCTTAGCACAGCTACTGCCACTACCATTTTGATAGGGAGAGATTTTATTCTTTTTGAAATATATATAATACATACAAATATATGAAGTTTTTTTTTTTCTTTTTCTTTTTCTTTTTTTTTGCTAGATTAGTTATTTATTATGAAGGATGTGAACCAACAGCCAGATGATGGCAGCATCACAGTCAGCCTGGAACTCAGCACACTGGCAAGAGGTAGCATCCAAGTTCCCAGCCTGAAAGCCTCTATTATGCTTCATAAGTATTTTAACTCTAAGTTTTTCATGAAGAAATTATAGACTTACCATTTTCTCCAGAGTTGGAAGTCACTGACTTAATACATTTGAATCTGTTGGTTAAGATTTTATTTCTATGCACAGAAATGAGGGCTCATGCATACTTTTGTTGCCATGTTCATGGCATCTACTGTTATGAAACTATTGAGAGAGACTGAGTTTTTCAAAATGGAAAGGGTGGTAGGATGCCAGTCTCACAAGAACTGCTTCTGTTTTATCTTATAGATTTGAAATTTCGAATCTCTATTCTGATTAGTTTTCTTTTTAGTCATTCACAAGATGAATATAACCCATGATATAGCAGAAATAATCTTGGACCTTTTATGATTTTCAGAGATAGAAGAGCAAGTTTTCTGGATGTGAGTGAGGTGGTAAAGTTGAGCAGGTTTGGGATGACTTAATAGAGTATAAGTTGAATATAAACTAGTGAAGTTGATAATGAAGAGGGTCTATAGGGAAAAAAGTAAATGACACTGGAATGAAGAGAGGAAGGAAGTAGAGTTCATTGATAATCTCTGTGCACTAGTTAAAATTATACAGGGATATTACATAGAACACATATGTATATTTGTTTCATATATTTAAAAATTAGAGTTATTTATAATGTTTAACCTCACATTCATAGAATATACAGAATACATATATATTACATATCTACGTACATATATTTACTTGTTTAAATTGTCAAGTAAACATGAACATGATAAAATACACTAATATTTACAAAGCACTTTCAAATTCTTAAAAATACTCAATTCTCACAATTATTCTTTTATGATACAGACTTAGTTTGATGTGAGGATAATGTTTTTAGCACAAAAACAAAATGCCTGTCAAATGCTAAAATTCACAATTCTTGAGATATTAAAAAACTGTAAAATAAAGTCTTCTGGAAATAAGCTGCATTTTGACTCACAATGATGCATAACTCAAACTACTATATAATGTTTTAATGCATTGTTACTTCAATAAAAATATTAGAAAAGAGAGCACTTAACAATAGAAAAATGAGCTTCCCATTACTTGCAAATGGTGTTTTGGAGAAGACTCACCCATAAAAAGAGCCTGACCTCATAAACTTCCCAGAGCCTTGGAACACTGCTATTCTCTAATTATCAGAATAAAACTCTCTTTTTGTGGCCTCTTGGCTTTGCATCAATGTGTAAGTGTTAGAATCACTAATTCCACTATATGCCAGATGGTACTCGAGAGATCATTCCCTAATTAGGTTGACTCTTACATGGCATTCATTTATTTTTGGTTTTGCTGACTTTTTATCAGCTAAAACACATTTCATATTTAAACAGCTTATCAGCCTCATTTTAGTCAAACTGGTACAACAAGGATCATGTTTCTAACCTATAATGAAGGCTAATACTTTTTTGCACTTCCATTTCAACCTACTTAATTGCTGCAATGATAAGATGAACACTCTATATATTTAAAGTTTTTGTAGTCTTAAATCTAGACGACTGAGTTCACTAGTTCTGAACATTTTATATATAAAACATATTAAAATCATTGAATGTTGAAATGGTAACTCTTAGTGTTGTAATTATAATTTGATTCAGGTGAAATACGATGGTGAATAAGGGTTATAAAATTGTCAAAAAAAATGGTCCCCTCCTAGAATACTTCATGTTCAGGGGTCACAGCCTGAGTCTTCAGATATTATATGTACTAGCACACTATTAAACCTCAACCTCGCTATTCCCTCTGCAAATGAGGATAACGATAGTAATTTATTCATCCAACTATGGAGAATATTAATCAAAATAGGACAATTAAAATATTAGGTAGAGTCAGATATAATGACAATTATTCAATGAATGTTTTCTGGGGAATGACCTAGAAAAACTAAATAGAATCTTGACTTTGGTTTTGCTTTCAAGTTAGAATTATGTTCCAGGAATTAGTCACATCTTCATCAAACCTAAGCTGGGCTACATAGAAATAGAAGCCAGATCAGCTGTATCCCCACTTTTGAATCCTCCTATGCCACACTCTGAGGTATAAGCTTAAAGATCCTATAGAGGCTGATGTCAGTGGCTCTTGAACACCTGGAGGGAGATTGGTCAAGGCAGGTAACTATGGCTTTGTCACTGGTTCCCACTGCACCAGACATTTTCTTAGAACCATGTAAGGTTTCTCTGAATAGTCAACAGAATTGTAGCTGTTATGCTCCAGAATACTTAATGTCCGGAAGTTTTATAATGAATTTCATGGAGAATAATGTATAGGAATTGCTTGAAAGAATTTACTAAACTGGAATATAAGGGATTTGGAAGTCAGTATTACTGCAGTTCTCATTAATGACTTAACAAGTAACTATGTAGATTGTGGACTCTAATTACAGAGTTTTAAAAACAATTTAATTATAGATGTATAGCCAGATAGAATGTCTTTTACAAACAGATCCCACACTTAATTTCCTTAAAAATGTTCTATTTCCAGAGTGCCATCTATAATGAAGTAATTTGTGCTCTAGTAAGAGTTGGAGATCAGTTATATGAATAATAATTAACAATCCACAAAGATCTAACTCTTCTTTCTGCATTGTTGGGACAGGCTGATAAAATATTAGAAATTCCCAACTTTTAGATAGAAAGTAATTATTCACCAGAACTCATTTATTTCAGAATAGTTTCTTTTTTTTCCAAATATAGTTCAGTTTTTCATCTCTCTGCTGACATTGTGATTTAGTCACCATCAAAGTGATATAAATGCAAAGGTTCTTAGTTTGATGAAAAAATTATTTTATTTTTATGGCTAAAGGACTAAGTAAAGTGTATCATGTGTGAACTATGGAGAATGTGTGACGATGTTGGGTACCTACCAGAGGTTTTGCTTTGCTGTTACCAGGAAACTCACATCAAATATTTTATAGCTACAATAGCCTATTTAAAGTTGACAAAAATTAAATTAAAACACACACAATACTGGAAATAATATCTGTATTCATATATTTATTGCAACATTATCATAATAGCCATACTATGGAAGCAAATCAAGGGGATAAGGAAAATATGGAATATATATCCTATATATATTATATATATATCTGAATATATGTACATGTATATGTGTGCGTGTGTGTTCGTTCAGCCTTAAAAAGAAAGAAATTATTGGGCCTCCCTGGTGGCACAGCAGGTTGAAGGCAGCGCTGTAAAGCTGTCCGCAGCCTCTGCAGCACAGTTTCAGTTCCCAGTAGCTGGCCAGCGAGATACCCACATGGTGCAGCAGACCTCTCCTATCTTGCCCACTGTTCCCCTCAGCAGTGTTTTCAGTTACTCTGCTTGTTCTGCACCCTGCTCTGTCTCTGGTGAATTCTCTCGCCTACCTCAACTCTGTCCTGTACCCCAGTTCTTGTATAAACAAATCTTTAAAAAAATAAATATTAAAAAAAAGAAAGAAATTCTGCCATTTGCAACAAGGTAGATGAATCTGGAAGGGATTATTCTAACTGAAATAGGTCAAACAGAGAAAGATAAACTATATAGCATTACTTAAATATAAAAGTCAAAGTCAAACTTAAAGAAACAGAAAGTAGAATGCTAGGGGCCGGAGGCCACAGTGTGGGAGAAATGGAAAAAAGACTCATAAAAAGGTATTAATTCTCACTTATGAGATGAATAATATCTAAAGTCTTAATGTATACCAGGGTGATCATAGTTGCTAATTCTGTATTGTATAATTAAAATCTTCTGAGCGTATACCTTCAGTGCCTTTTACCGACCCCCCCCACACACACACGAGAAAGATAAATATATGAGTAGACAGATGTGTCAACCGGATTGTGGACCCATTCATGCTTTACACGTACTATAATTTTGTCAATAAAGCTGAAAAGTAATGAATACAAATAACAGCGTGGCTTATGTACTTTTTCTTGCTTTATTTAGGTTTTGGCCTTAATCTACAAAATATTCATTATCTCAGTTATTAATAAAGTACTACATGTGATCTTAACTGCTCTATTTTATTTCTTCTCACTCTTTGAAAAACTTTCCTCCACAAAGCAGAGCTCTTCTATTTACTTAAAATCAAGTTGATATCAAGAAATTCATTAATACTTTGTGCTAATAAAGATATGATTTTAGAAATTATTGTTTTAACTAGAAAATACTATTATGAGAACTCAGTCCTAAAATGTAACGCAGGTGAACTGAACTATTGAGTTCATGGCTAGCAATGCTTATTTTAGGCATGAATATTCCATTCTGATATAACAATGGATACTTTCTAGTTTCTACACACTGATGAAGGTAACCATTTACTCCATGAGAAATAAAATGATAGTCAAGGCATGTTGGCCCAACGTAGCATTCTCCCTAATGCTAGTTTTTATTGAATAGTGTCAGTTATTAACTAAAATAAATAATCATATAAAAGGTACATCGATTTCCTCAAGTCTGACCAGTTCCTATAGCTTAAAGAAAAAATAATTTCTATATACTAATGGATGTGGGGTTATTGGAAAAGCTTATGTACGAGAAACTGCAAAAATAAAAATCCTGATGTCCTTTACAGTATTTTCTTAATTGCTTGACCATTGGACCTCCATAACTTTAAATATATCCATTATACAGGAGGAGGTATTATGGAGGATTTCTTCCATGTTACATTATAGTAATCATAAAGCTTACTTAGTGTAGTCTAAAAACTCAAAAGCATGGAATAATTAAGTAGTAGAACCAAGAGTTGCTAATGATGGGAATATGTATTATGTAACAGCAGTGAGAGAGCTTAGTGACTAAAGCTTACAGGCTTTTGAGGCAGCATGCTTCTGTTTGGATCCTTGTTGGTAAGTTGATTTTGGACAATTGATTTCTCTATTTCTCAGTTTATTAGTCTATAAAACAGGGGAAATAGATGTGCCAATTATGTCAGACCTTGTTGAAGGGGTTAAAAAGGTAAATATATATTTGAAAAAGCAAGTTGTATGTCTAGTAAATGCTCTAGATGCTTTAGTATTTTTCTGTTAATATGAAAGCTTCTTAATTCCATCTATTTGAGAGCTCTCTGTATTTCTTTAATCTGAATGTGCTCAGGCATTTCCTGTATGATAAATTCTGCTTATTTTGTTGTCTGTATGAGTTTTGTTGATGAGAAGGATAATTTATTCCAGTATGCTACTAGTGCGTTGGATAATTATAGCGATAGTGGGTATCATAATTATTCTTGACTTTAATGGAATTTCTTCTACATTTCATCATTAAGTATTTTGTTTACAGCAATTTCTGGTAGATAATTTTCTTGCAAGTTGAGAAAATATCTTTCCATTTATAGAAAATTAAGAGGTTTTTCTTTTTTTTTTTTTTTTTTTTGGTTAATCAGAAATGAATACTCAGTTTTAACAATGTTCTATCACTAGGTCTATGGCATTCTATAGATTATGTTTGATCCAAATGCTCCAGAACCATTTATCATTTATCCAGAGCCATTTGCCACTGGCATAGCTTCACTTGGCACTTTCTTTCCTTCTAAAATAGAAATTCAGATTTACTAGGTTATATTCCTAAAAAACAGAGTCATGTTTTTTTGTGTGTGTGTTTGTGTAACGGACTGATAGTAGCTAGGAAGATTAAAAAGGCAACCTCTCTGTAAATACATTGATGTCATTTTGTATATATTACATTTATAATTTTTGCCAGTCTACATTTTTAAAAGACGAATTAGATAATACTTCCCCTGTTCTACTGTATCTTATCCACTCCACACACCGAAACTTAAGCTTCCTTATCATCTGAAACTTTCCCATTACCTCTGACAAAATGGCTTGAGGGGCTCAATACTTTAAAAAAAAAAAAAAAAGCAAGAATTTGTGTTTGAGAAATTTTGCTGTGAGGGAGAGAAGAGATTTGAAGGTAACAAGAGAAAGTTGAAGGGTGAAGAAAGGAGGGCTCAGTTGTTCTGCCTGACCCCCATCTTAGCTGCAGAAAGTTTAATAACAAGTAGGAAAGGCCTACTTGAAAGTCAAAGGTTGAAAATATATGAGAGATAAGGGGTCCACTTTGGGGTAAGGTTTATGAAAGAGAGAGAGAAAACAGGTTCCCGAGCAAAGGGATTAGTCTTTGATAGGAAGAAAAACTCCACTACTTTATCAGGTGAAAAGGAAAATAGGTTTCTATATTTGGTATCAGAAAGTGAGAGCATCCCTGTGTCAGCCATCTATTTTCTCTATGCAGTAAGAAGGAAGGTCATTTTCTGTAAAAAATAGATTAGAAAGTTTAGAAATTTGAGGAAAGTAAGGAGGACTTGAAATGGTCTGTGCTGATACTTGTTGAATGAACTGAAAAAAATAGGTATTAGAAAATCAGAAGGTACTGTGGGAACTCAAATGATTTTTGTGATGAAGAATTTTCAAATGCACATGCAGTATTCACGCATTCCAGTCACAGAAGGTGTATTATGAAAAGAAGTCTTAATATATTCAAATGCATTAAAATCATTTATAGTTATACCTTTGAGAAAATTGAATTTAAACAGAAACAAGTAACACATGGACATTTAAAAATAACTAAATCCTTAAATATAACAAATACTCATAAATTAAACAACGTACTTTTAATAACACATGAATAAAAAGGAAATCACTCAATAAATTAGAAATGTTGAAATTATGTGAGAATAAGAATACAACACAGCAAAATTCATAGAGTGCAGCTAAATCAAGAGAAATCAATTGATGTAATGTTTACATTAAAGTGGAAGAAATCTCGAAAAAAATATAAATTTTAACCTTAACAAGCCAAGCAAATAAGCAAAAATTAAATCCAAAGTAGGAAGTGAAAAACAGGAGATAAATAGTAGAAATTCATAAACAGAAAAAGAGAAAAGAACAGAGAGCACTGATGAGTTGAAAAGCTATTTCTATGGAAAGATCAATAGATGTGGTACATAATAATGATGACTTTCTCTTCTAGCTTTTTAGGACAGCCGGAATTTCAGAGAACTTTTTAAATAGCCAACAACTCTTCTGCACTGTTGGTGGGAATGCAAACTGGTCCAACCACTATGGAGAGCTGTGTGGAGATTTCTGGACCTACTAAACATAGAGCTTCCATATGATCCAGCAATTCCACTCCTAGGTATTTACCCAAAGGACACAGAAACATCCATTCCAAAGAACACCTGCACCCCTATGTTTATAGCAGCACTATTTACAATAGCTAAGCTTTGGAAACAGCCCAAATGCCCAAAAATAGATGACTGGATCAAGAAGATGTGGTACATATATACCATGGAATATTACTCAGCATTCAAAAAAGATAAACACATGCAATTAGCAGCAACATGGATGGCGCTGGAAGGGATCATGCTCAGCGAAATAAGCCAAAAAGAAAAAGAAAAATACCGGATGGTCTCACTCATAGCAGGAATCTAGAAAACTTAAATAAGGGATCAGGAAAAAGAATAACTATAAGAAAGTGAAAATCAAAATCAACAAAAAACTATGAACCAGAGACACTTTTGGGGGGTGGGGGCCGGGAGGGGAGGGATTGGGGTCAGAATGGGGCATGTGCAGTTGTATGGGGGGAATATAAAAATAAAATTTATTATTTAATAAAAAAATAAATAAATAAATTAAAAAAATAAAAAAAAAATGGGACAGATTTATAGAATTATCAGGAAAAAGATAAATAGAATCATTTATTTTAAGCAATAATCCTAGTGACTAGCATAATGTAAGTACTTTATATATGTTAATTATCATTATTATTAGAAGTTATAAACTTGCCTATTTTAACCCAATCATAGCTTTGGGTATAGTAATAATGCCTATATCAGAAAAGTGTGAAAATTCAATGAATAAATATAAAACATTTGTGGAAAAAAGTACTGAAAGGTGTTATTTTTATTGTCATCATCACTTAAAACTGTACTTTAATATATTCTTTGGAATTTTTAAGAAGTTCACAATGTACTGTTATGTTTTTAAAAAGCAAGAGATAAGGCATTGCAATATTGTCCTATTTTTATATAAGTTTTATGTACTGTGATGCCCAGGAAAGAACTTGGAATTATTTTAGCAAAATTACTTCATTTGAAAGTTGCTTGCTGTGAGTAGTAGAAATAGCACACAACCACCAGTATGAACATCACTCTGATTTTGAAAGGATCAGAATGGACATTTAATTTTATTCATTAAGGAAAATGACCCTCATCATTGACTGGCCTAGAGATCTTGAGAAGCTACCCTTAGGGGAGTCTCTGTGACAGAGTGTGGTTACTGACTTTAGGAGCCGTAATGTCTGATGCACATTTAATTATCCACATAAACATCATAATTTTCTTATGATATCAAATCTGCTTTATGCCTCGGGTTGTGAAAGGAGGTATTGTGTCCATTTTTTAAGGTGAGGTAGATGGGAAAGGTAGCGTAAAATTGAGAGCAGAGAAGACACTCATGTAGATAGTGAGCAATAAAGATTTACAATAAGTAAAGGAAAGCCTTAACATTGCAAGAAATTCAGAAAAAAAAATAAATAGCCAACAACTGTAGCTAATTAAAGGAAACACAACTTATCTCTCGACAACATATTAGGAAAAACAATCTTTGATCAGACCACGTGTCCAAGTTTCAGGCTCAGAAATCATCACTCCGTGATGTCACCCTGTTGGTCTAGATTCTGAATCTACAGATGTCAGGCACAGCTCCTGGGGTGGCCTCTGACTTGTCATCTCAATGTCAGTTTTCATTAATGTGACATTGGGGAAGGGGTTGGAGCATCAAGTCCATCAGTGATATCATTAGAGTATTTATTTGTTTCCAATATGTTACAAGCTATTGTAGTTGGGTGTGAAAACAATATAGAGGATAAGGGTTGTAGCTCAAAATGCTAGGTGGTTTCTTTTATTTTTAAGCATATCTATTTAATTTTCATACATGCTATAGATGCCTCCTTATTTTTTTCTTTTCAAACAGTAAAAACAAGCTGTGCCACCATGAAGCTAGTAACACTTTATCTGTGTTAGCTCACATTACATCCTTACTTGGCACCATCTGGAAAAGTCTCAAAGTCCAATGACATCAATCAAAACTCATTTTCATATGCAATATTTTAATAATTTTTTTTTCAGTTTCATTTATAGGTCTTTTTAAACCTTTGGACACCTTTTTAAAAGACTGTGGAGAGTACTTAGGCGAAAGCTAAGTGAAGATGCAGTGTCAGAGGCACAAGACATCTGCTCAGGGCAGGTTCTGAGAGAACGGTGTTTGGGCCTGCATCACCTGGGAGGGCCTTATGCCATGTGTGGTTCTTGCTCACTCTCCAGAATACCAACTTGGCTTCTTCTAACAGCAGAATGATTCCAATAAAAGCAAACCTAGAGAGCAAGCACTTTTCAAGTGCTGAATGCACTACACTGCTGTTATTTTATTGGCCAAAACAAGTACCAGGATGGAGGTCAGAGTCAAGCCAAAGGAACAGAGGCAGAGAGGGGAAATCAAAGTAGGGCCTGTGGCAGACACACTCTCAGCTGAAACCTTATGGATCACAGTCTTGTGAATCCACCACTTGAGGACATGTGATTTCTACCCCAATAGACGGTGGGTGGGAAGGTGACAGAATGCCACCCCTCTTGATTAATTTACATGTGATGGTATGTTTCTGACTTTCATTCATGTCTCTGGATTCTTAAGTCAAATAGCTTCTTTTTTCTAAAACTCTATACCATCTCATCCATCTTTCCTCTCAATAGGATCTTGTTCCCTACATCAGCAGGAAAACGAAAGCACTGGAAGGTTCTTTAATAAGCTTCTATTTCCAGAATCTGTCATAGACTGTACTTCAGAGAAATAACTCAACCTCACAGTGCCTCTGTGATTCAGAATCTCCTTTAGGTAAAGATTTTGAAAATTAGTTATATTGTTCATTTTGAATGATAACAATTACAGGAAATATGAAGTTGTTACATTTAAATTATTTCATGAACTTGTTAAAAAATAATAGAAATTCAACATTTTAATCATAGTGTTAGGGGGAAAAGGATGTCCCAAAGCTAACCCCATACAGGCTTTGTGGACTCCACCCCCACCCCAGGTCAAAGCCAAAGACACTGGGAACTCCAAATCCCATCACCACCAAAGGGAAGGTGGCTGGGACCTGAGGGTGGGGTTAAGCAGCCAGGTGGATACAAAAGGCAGACATGTGGGCTTTGGGGCTCTCTCCATTTTGGGGCCCTCGGCCAGCTCGCGGCGTCCGGCCAGCTCTGAGTGACTTTGGGTTTCCAGGTCGTCGGATCGGGTAGGACGCATTAAAGACTTTATTTCCCTATTTTCTCCCTGAGTTGTACCTTTTCCTTATTTTCTTTTTCTCTTGTAAATAAACCTTTTATTAACCCTTTTGTGTGTGTCTGTAGTAGAGTATTCATAAGTCTCTTTAAAGCGCGCGGGTGAGGACCCACAGCCAGGAACCCGTTTAATATCGGGGCTGCTCTATAACAATAGTATTTCAAAATTCAAAGCTATCACTATTTTTTTAATAAAATACATGTCAAATGTTCTGTTCTTAAACTCTATACTTTATAAATGCTTAAACACTTGTGCTAGTATCTCAAAATGTATAAAAAATAACCTTATATTTAACAGACTTCCTGTGACCAAGTACACTTCATTTGGTTTGGCTTCTACAAGATTTTAATTTTCAGAATCTACACTGTTCACTGCCAACCAACGTAAATCTACCCTAAGTGCCACAGATATCTTTGGACATGTGTCTGGGATACTCTTGTGGCAGGACAAAGCAAGGCTTTCTCATGCGTCATTCTAGATTATACAATATCAAGTTGCCCCACCTATTAAGTGTCTTACTATGTTTATTGATAAGTCTTGGATAAAAAGATTTTATGTAATGCATCATATTTCTTGCAAGTACATGTTACCTCAAACACATTCATTTTTAAATTCTTTCCATAAAGTGATGGATTTTATCCAACATCGAGAAACACTGATTTTGAAATTCACTTCTGTTTCTTAATAGACAGGGGTTTCCGAGTCCACCAATATGTCTTCTTCCTTTTGAGCCTGAAATGATGGAGTGACACCCGCAGGAGTACAGAATAGGAAAACTCAGCTCTTGCTCCCCCACAGAAACACTGCTTTAACATTAATGTGTGGACCAAAATACCTTCATGAGAGAGAAATCCAGAATCCAGTTAAGAAGCTGCAGTCCTTCGGGCAAGCATAGAGCCAAGAATTACATTGAAATGGGTAAGAAAAGCAATTTCCTTTTACCCATGTCAACCCTCCTCCAAAGCAGCACAGTTCAATGCTAGACTTGAAAAGTGCCGGCTTGCAGCTTCTCCTTGGGGGATAGAGAAGAGTGGCACATGCATACAATCTCCCAGCTCTTTGGAGGGTTGCCTGAGGGATCGGTTTCTGTCTCGCCTCATTTGGATAGCTGACAAAACCAGCATAGTTTGGAAGCCTGGAGGCTGCTGAGAACTAACAAGGACTTGGCTTGCTGCAGCCAGCTTGAGGGATGTGATCAGACGATGCAAAACTCCAGGCTTCTCCCTCAAGAGAGAGGAAGAGAAGTGGTGTGCGCTTGTGGCGTTCTTGCTTTTCAGAGAGCTGCTCTGGTGGGGTCTCTCTCTTACCTGACTCAGCAGCTGTTGCAAAGCTGGCACACCCCGGATGCCTGGTGACTGCTGAGGCCAAGGTGGTGTAGGGTGGCTCGCTACTGCACAACTCGCCATCTTGTAGTTTTGCACACAGGCACCAGAGGGAACAAGAAATTGTAAGCTCTTGACGAAGAAACTGTCAAGGCTGTCTAATTCAGAAATTATGCCTAAGCCCAGATAAGTCAAATATCCTAAAAAAAGGCTTCAGAGGCCATCAGAATCTCCAGCGAGGCGACTGGTAAGGCTCATCTCCTGCCTGACGTCAATCTGTAAAGACTGGTAAAGGTGGCTGTGTTTTCAAAATTGTAGACAGCAACACAAAGTTTTAGGGAAATAATAACCCCGACAAAGAAAAAAAGTAAATTAGAAACTGATACTAAGGAAACAGGGGCATATGGAATTCAAAATAATCACAATAAAGATCTTGTACAATTTGTATGAGCTCAAGAAACAGGTGTGTGTGTGTGTGTGTGTGTGTGTGTGTGTGTGTGTGAGAGAGAGAGAGAGAGAGAGAGAGAGAGAGAGAGAGAATCTGAATGTAAAGCTTGAATTGACACGGCAGAGATGACAGGCAGCATGGCTAACAGATTCCAGGGGTTCAGACCAGAGGTAATTATGAAACTATAAGCTTTTCAGTTAACTCAAGAAATTTCAAGTATGAGTTTGACTTCTAAGGAGCATGAAATGTAATTTGGAGGGTGCGAAATGTCACAGATCTGAGAGTCGGGAGAGACCAGTGGGTATCTGTGTATGTAGCAGGCGAGAGACTATGTGAGCATTTCACAAAGTATTTGAAAGTATTAAGTATTTATTTTAAATTAAATGCGTTTATTTATTTTTAATTGAGGTAATATTTAGATGCAATACCAGGGTATTGCCACCCTAGTGCGCCCACGACCAATCACCCACAGCCCACCACTGTGCTGCTTTCATCTTTGTTCTTACTTCTTACCCCTCCCTCCCCCTCAGTGCTGCAGTGTTGTTGTAGTCAGCTTTCAAGAGTACTCATTTTTTTAATATTGTCTACCTATATCATTTATATAATAAGAAAATGAAAGCCATTTTAAAACTAACATGACTATATGGATTCTTTGCAACTACTATTGATATCTGTTCATCACACAGGGGTAAGAATTGTGCTGATCTGCCATTGCCATGTTTCCTCTGTATATTTCCTTTTAATATTCATTTTATCACTATCCTCAGACACCTCACATAAGTCTCTTTTAAAGACAGCCTTTTCTTATACTATAACCTTTTAAAAATTTTAATGCTTTTTTTTAAAGATTTATTTATTTATACAAGAACTGAGGTACATTCAGAGGCGTGGGAGGGTGAGAGAATTCATCAGAGACAGAGTGGGGAGCAGAACAGGCAGATTGACCGAAGTACACTGCTGAGGGGAGCAGCAGGAGAGACAGGAGAGGTCTTCCACGCCATGTGTGCTGCTCCCTGGCCGGCCAGGAATCGAACCCGTGCTGCAGAGGCTGCGGACAGCTTCACAGGGCAGCGTTCAACCCGCTGAGCCACCAGGGAGGCCCCTATATCGCAACCTTGATCTCAGTCAAGGTCATGTAAATAAATCTGTGTTGGTATTTTGTTTCCTCAGTTATATAAAATAAAGGGCCCCTAAACAAAACAGGCTTTATAGGAAAAAATAAAATATGACCAAAGATACTTTTGTTCTTTTCTTTTTATCTATGATCACAGATGTATTGCAATAATTATATTTTTAATGTTACACAACAACATTGGGGAAATGTTTTCATGCATAATTGGACTAAGTGGTAATAGATAGAATCTGATTTTCTAGAATATTTTCTTTTGAGAGGAACTTTTATGTTCACTCCCACAGTAGGAAAAAAATATGCCCCAAAGTAATTTTAAACCTGAAAGTATCATTAGGCCAACTTATGACAAATGGGGGGGGGTGGTATTCTTTGATGCCTTCATTGAAAGATAAGAGAACAACTGGTTAGAAACAATCCCAAATTATAAAACATATGAGCACAGAAATAAAAGATTATGCCTTTCTTTGCATGGCTATGATGTGTCGATGTAGGTTCACCAATGTCAAAAGGTTAACCCACCAATGTAGGTTTACAGATATGGGGGGTGCTCAGTGTGGGGGGTGTTCAGGGTAGAGGGCATGGGGATGATGAGATAGTTCTGGGTATTCTGCCCAGTTTTGCTATCAATCTCAAACTGCTTTAATAATAAAAATCTATTGAAAAAAAGACAAATGTTTGAAGGTGGGACAAGGAAACAAGAGTTGAAATGACTCCACAAGTGAAATGTTCTCAACCTCTTAGTACATTTCTATAATCCTTCCACTGTTTTGTTCAAAGTGAGCTGAGCTTTTGCTATTACAAAGTGACCAAATGACTCATCCTTGCTTTCTTCCCTGCACAGAAAGGGGCAGAGAATAAATACACTACATACGTTGTTTATAGTTTCAATTTCACAATTTATACCGAGATAAGTTTTCCCCTCAGAAAGTATCAACTCCTAAATCCTATCGGCTTCTGCAAACTGTATTTGTACCTAACAGTTTCAGTTCTTAGTTTGATATGGTGGAGTTTAATGTCAATTTGTAGGAGACTTAGTTCCACATAGGTCTTCAGAGACCCACACTCTTTCATGCAATGGTTCTTCCATTTTAGGGGCCTCGGATGGAGGACCCCATTGTGTTCCCTACATATGGCCACAGATTCAGTAGAAAGAGAAGGGAGAAGGCATTTCAGCCCATTAGCAGGCTGACGTGAAGATGATATACTTCGCCTCTGACCAGATCTCCTTGGTAGTAAATGCTAAATGGCCCTACTAGGTTTACGAAGGACTGGGGATGTGATGCAGCAGTATGCCAGCAGAGGACAGCACTGCAAGTGAATGTAATTGCAGCTTCTTCCACAAATTACCTTTCACAGAACAACTAAAAATAGAAAACCAAACACCTGCATAGATGTATGAACACAAATGCTGGTTCTCCACCAGAAAGGAAGTCAGTCACTCATCACACATACAATAATAAAACATAGGAATATAAAAATAAGCAACAGTGAGATCCAAGTTTCCAGTGCTGGAGTTACTTGCAAAATAAATGTAAACCTTTTTCATAGTATCATTAAGCCAACTTATTAAAAATAAGGGGGGGGGATCTTTGATGTCTTCCTGATTGAAACATGAGCAAAATCACAAGTAAAGGTAAACATATTTATATGTCTCATCTTGCTCTTTATATCATGAAGAATAAGGTAGGGTGCTTTCCCAGGCCCTGTGCTTACTCTCTAACTTCTAACTTATTTATGCATAAATTAACATATTTGAAAACTCATCCCTTGACCATTTGTTAGCTGAGACAGATTGCAGAGATATGATATCAATGTGGAATTAGATAAAGGATTTAACATCACTTCTATTAAAATTCACTTTTCTTTTTATGAAAAAGAAATGATGCTGTATTTATTCTTTAAATGGCCACTTAATGTAAACACATTTAAACTACTGCCAGTGCAATTATTTTAAATTAAATAAAACTGAAAGCAAATCTCCATTGATGGATATAAATTTATCTATATGATATTTAAAAAAAGTAGTAAAAGTGCTCATGACTTAGGAATAGCAAACTTAAAAGATTTTTATTTGCTTTTTGACATTAAGCTATCAACTGTAGTTACTTTTTATTATTACAGTAACTTCATGGTAGAGAAGAGGGACATTCGCAAAGGCACCAAGGGCTGTGTGAGTAGTTGATATCTCAGAGGGCTGGTCTGAAACCTTTTTGGTGGAAAATTCATTAGCAGTTGCTTAGCAACCAAGGTATTTGGATGTACTGAGAATCGCTTGACATGTTTTCAGTGGAAAATATTGCCATAGGGAGTAAAAATTTGAGATTTGGGATTTGTTCCTGAAGTTTGAAAAACATTAATTGTTCCATACTACTAAAATATTATATTTGAAAGACAATTTCAAAAGAGGAGTTTTTTAAATGATGGAATCATTTTTTTAATGGAGTTCTACCATGCAAATTATTTTATTTGGGTACTTAAAAATAACCAGTTGCAATATATATATATATATATATATATATATGCATATAATTATATGAACACTTAATTTCCTAAATAAATTAAAACAAAACAAAACAAAACCAAAAAAGTAATTATCAAATAAAAAATACATATTCATTTAATGAAACTTCTGAATCTAAATTCAACATTAGGTTATTTTTATAGAAAATACCTTAAAAGTCAAAATATAATAGGGAAGAGCTACTGATCTAGATTGATGATAATGGTTATTTCACACAAAAGGAACTTAAGGGGTATCCTTTCATTTGATATTATAAGGAAAAAACTCATATTGTCAGGAAATAACAAATCTTGAATTAAAAAACAAGTATATATTGGGCCTCCTTGTTGGTGCAAGGGGTTCTGCACCCTGCTATCAAGCAATCCACAGACTCTGCACACAAGTTCAATCCCTGGCCGGCCAGAGAGAAACCCACATGGCGCAGCAGACCCCTCCTGTCTCACCTGCTGCTCCCCTCAGCAGTGTATTTCAGTCAGTCTGCCTGTTCTGTTCCCCACTCTGTCTCTGGTGGATCCTCTCACACACCCCCTGCATCTCTGGCCTGTACCTCAGTTCTTACATGCATAAATAAATCTTTAAAAAAAAGGTGTATACACACACACACATATATGTCACTTAGAGATAAATTAATTACCATGAAATTAGCTTGAGAGAAACAGGATATAGAATTAAGGCCGCTGACTTGAAAAAAACAACAACAACATTGATTTCCTTATGTAGTGCTAATGAGAAATAGACAACATTGTAAAGTGGGCTCATCACTAATTTCTAACTTGCCACAGTATTTGCAAAGTCAGAAGACAGAGAAAACAAATTCAAATTATTTGTTAGCAGAAAAATTAAACAGTGATTTCCAGCAGAGTTGTCAGCTGACCTCCTGTTAGCTTTACAGAGTGTGAGGGGAAGTCAAGACAACCTGAACAAAAGAACGGAACTGCAGTTTTGTAATTTAACAGAAGTCATCTCCAAAGGAGAACGTCCATGCTGGGTGTGAAAATACTGAAATAGTGGACAGAGTTCACGTGGAGCAGAACACTAACTACTGTGAAAGCACTTAGTGTATGGGAATCAAAGAGGCAATCTCGCAAAGGCGTCATTCTGGGATAGAAACATAAATAGGAATATGAAAACGGAAAAATAAAAAAAGGAAAAAGTCACAATACCTCTCACACCCTCCCTGAAATACCACAAACAAAGAAAATGAATTGTTGTCATTCTTTTGCAATAGAAGTGACTACTCTCAGTAAGGGATCGTGGGTTGTCAATTTCTAGCCACAAAATGCAGACCCCTGGAAGTACAGACACAGAGGAACTATGAAAAGAAAACAGGAAGCGGGCCTCCCTGGTGGCGCAAGGGGTTAAGATGCAACCTATGAAGCTATCCGCAGCCATTGCAGCACGAGTTCGATTCCCAGCCAGGGAGCCACAACACATGGCACAGCAGACCTGTCCTGACTCGCCCACTTGCTCCCCTCAGCAGTGTATTTCAGTCAGTCTGCCTGTTCTGTTCCCCACTCTCTCTCTGGTGAATCCTCTCACCCCCACACCTCTGGCCTGTACCCCAGTTCTTGTATGCATAAATAAATGAATCCTTAAAAAAAAAGAAAACAGGAAGTGATGTCCAAAGCATTTGAGTCAAAGAAATACCCTTCCACCCCCCAAAATTACCACACAACACAATATATTCAATTAAATATGTTTAATAAGTGGTTGCACTTATGAAAGAAGACTTGACTTGGAATTTTCATATCGAGAGTAGAAGTGAGAAATGAAAGAGAAAGAGGAAATGAGAATTAAATGAACTGAAGAAGGTGTAAGAGAAAATGACAAGACAAATTTCAAAAATGACGATAAATTACAAGATGACCAAGAAAATACATAATTAACCGTATGTTTAATAAGACAAGATGAAGACAGTCAGGACAGATGCTGACTAATATCCTGAAGTCGGCACTGTTCTTAGTGGAAATACGTGGGATGCAATTGTAGCAAGATCAAGAATAATTGAACTATTCCCAAAATTGACATGCAATGTTTTTGGAGGTATTAGTTAATTGAATTAGGCAAGATAAACCAATTAATTACAGACAATTTGAAAAGATGAAATAAATGTACCTCTACATGTGGATATAATTTACTCAGAAAAATATTGAGCTGGCAAGCAATGTAGTCATGTGCACAAACCAACAGTCTTCATATACATGAACAGTAAGTAGCTAGAGTAAGTGATCATAGAGAAACCTCATTTAAAAAGGCAAAAAAGAGTATTAGATACTTAAGATTAATTTTAAGGAGAAATGCACAACATCTAGAGGAAAAACATCAAAACACTTCTGAGAGACAAAAAGAGATGTTGAACAATTAGGAAGCTATGCCAGGGTCCAGACAGGCTCGTTCAGCATCACAGGTGATGCTTACACAGTTAATGTAATTCCGATGGTACCAACGAGGTTTACCAGGTGGCCTGGAGGCAGCCCTTGGGTCTCTGACTCACAGCCGCAGGCCCCGCTGTCTTCCTCCCACTTCACAGCCTGCTCTGTCTGCCTGTCTGTCTTCCCAGATGACTTCAGTGCCCAGTGCCAGATGCAGAAGCAACAGCTGCACACAGAAACTGCCTTGCCGTTCTCCTGTTTCACAAGCTTTCATCATTTGATGAATACCTTTATCTATACCCTGCTTGGGGACGCTGCTTCTCTCATCAAACTCTGGCTGATGGATCAGCAGCTACAGAACAGTGGCAGGTTCCTGAGGAACCCTCGATAGTCATCTTATCTCCTTGGGAATTTACAGTCTAAGGCTATCTGTACTTTATGGAGATGATTTTTTGCCATATGACTTAATTTTATTCATATATCAAAATCAAATTCATATATCATATATGAAATTCACCTTTGGCCAAAGTCTTAATGAACTTGTACTTCAATTGCACTTGGTATTTTCCAGTCTTTCTCAACTAATACATGTGAGCTATAGAGGTTTATTTATTTCATCATTATTTAATAATCACAGATCCTGAGACAAAAAATTTTAAAAATATATAACACAGCATTTTAGTTTTTAATTTTTGTTTCCGTTGAGATCAATCTTTCTATTTTATTGTAGATAACTGAGAGGTCTATTTAAATATCACCTTTAGCAAATAAATGCATAGCCTTAAATCGTAAATAATAATGGAGTTTATAGTTACGGAAACCCAAGTAATCCCCAAATATATTATGCATACTTATCGGTGCATGATCTTTGTATTAAAAGATTTAGAATAACAAGTTTTCTCACATATCAGGCACTATTCTAAATTCTGTAGGTATCTTACTTTATTTAGTTAAATAAGAAGATGTTGTTATCTGAGTTACACAGATGACTGAACTCAAGTTTAGAGAGATTAGTAAATTACCCAAGATAAGGGAGCTAATATGTAGTTGATTTGGCATTTGATCCAAGGTCTGTCTGACTCTAAAATCTACATTCTTAAACTCTTCAATATAAAGCCTTAAAAATAGAACCCACGCCGGGCCTCCCTGGTGGCGCAGCGGTTGAGCGCTGGGTTGCGAAGCTGCCCGCAGCCTCCACAGCTCCGGTTCGATTCCCGGCCGCTCCCCGGCCACTGGAGGAGGGTCCCACATGGCGCGCAGACCTCTCCTGCCGCCCGCTGCTCCCCTCAGCAGTGTACTTCGGTCCTTCTGCCTGCTCTGCTCCCCGCTCTGGCTCTGGTGAATTCTCTCACCCTCCCGCGCTTCTGACTGTACCCAGTGCTTGTATAAATAAATAAATAAATCTAAAAAAAAAAAAAAAATAAAGACCCATTTAAAAAAAAAAAAAAAAATAGAACCCACGCCTAACACCAGCACTGCCAGGTGCTGCTTATCAGCCTTGGAGTTAGTTTTGCAAGATGACATTTTGGCCACAGACCATACACTCGATGGGGCCCCTAAGTAAGGCTAGGCACAGTGCAGACTACTCTGTCTACACTTGTATGCGAGCACGCTGTGACAGTCACACTGTGCTCTGATATTTTCAGAATGCATCCTATGCGTAAGTGCCTCAGCCCTCTATACAATTCTTTTGACTCTACTTAAATGCTTTTATAGGCAAGGTTCTCTTCTGGTTAGTTCCCATTATTAGAAAATACTTCCACATTAAAGTATGCTTTTTCTGTAACATCCTCCTGAATGTCCTCTCCTGCTCTCTGCGATACTGCAGAATATTCAGTGCCCAAGCAATTTCCAAAGGCCATGACTGGGCTCCACTTCTGTTTCTTTTTTGCAGATAATTATTTTCAATCCTTCAGATGATGATTTTCATTCATACTTCTTACAATCCTTGCCATCAAAACTGTAGCTTGTTATTAGTCCTCTTAAGATGGAATTCACCAATCTCAAGGTAAATTGAACAACTCTTCCAACAAATAATGGGAGTATAAAAACACAGCAATTTTTTAATGTTCACTGGTTGTTCTTGAGGGCAGCAGTTGCCACTTTTTATGACCGAATCAACCTGCTGCAGGCACCGTTATTATTCCTCAGTTGTGATTATTAGGGAGTTATGGTGTCCTCAGTGCTCAGCTGGGAACCTGAATCATAGTAGATATGCATTAATTAACATGAAGCACATGAACTCACATTAAGCAAAAATTTGAAGAAACCTTTTATTAGAAGACCTGCAGCTACTAGACTTTTGTTTCCTAAAATTTGGACATCTTTCCTTTGGACATCTTTCCTGTAGTCCCAGAGTATCTGGGCTAAGTCTATTACTTGGTATTAAAGTAGTACCCTCTTGATTAAAGTGCTGTGATAATGTCTTTCAGTTGTTTCAGGCTAGTACACCAGTCCCCACAACCATTCTTCCATGACAACCATTCTTACTTTAGTGTGTTGGGTGTGGTTTCCGTACAATTGCCTCAAAATGGATTTTTATTATTTTCAACTCTTTTAATTCATAGCTTTGGAAGAGTGTTTTCAAATCATGCTTGGTAAAAACACAGCAAAGCCTTGGAGTTAATCTTACCCAACACCTGCATTCTGGGCATCTGGCCAGTTGAACCAAATCATGCCAATGGGACTCCTGTTGTCTGCAAGGGTGATTCTTACATGCTACTTTGCCATGCTCCAGTGTTCTGAATGTATCTTTCTATTCTTTTATGGGTTTCCAGGATTACAAAACCCTAGGACATATTGGAAGTAGTATCCTTCTGCAAATATTTATAAGGAATATTTATCACCATCTTATTCCTGAGATCACAGGGATTGGGGAAAGAGAGTCTCTTACAAAGATATTTTAGCATATTTGTGGGAATCTCACATCTTCATAAACTTACAATGTTCCTTTCCGAGACAGTCATATGTAAAAATGTCTCATTTCCATCATCAGAAATCCTGACACGCTCTAGTCACTCATTCACACACCACATGTTCATTTTATTCTCCATAATTGCCCAAGAATCCTACCTGACACACAGTTAATGCTTTAAATTCTAAATGCATTGTTTAAAGATAATAGGTTGTTTTAAAATAAAGCAAGAGATAATTACTTTACCATGGTCAAATCATATTAATTTAAATAATTGAAAATTAATACTGAGTTTGTCGGTCTCTGGGGTTGTCTTGATGCCAGAGTCTTGCCTCACTCCTCATGCCATTCGCTACAGCTGTCCAACCTCTGCTCGTAGACACATGTGGTTTGAGTTCATGCTGTGATGCCAAATGGTTGGGAATCACAAGGAAACAACCCAACTTCAGTAATCTCTGACGACTCTCCTGTTTATAGAACCACACATGCATGCTCTTATTTTAAGATTAATGCAATCATTCTCTTGAAGAATGTATTATATTTTTATTTAAATATCTTTTCTTTATACCTTTGTGCCTGCAAATGAGAGTTTAAAGAGGAAGACTCTGCTGCCTAATTACATTCATCCATATGAGGAGCAATGGTCAGATTTTATAATGATGTTTTTGGCTGCTAATTGCTTGTGGTTCTACACACTAATCATCCTCAGCCAAGGACATTTTTCAAGAACTCCCTTAGCAGACTCTCTTTTCTTAGCTTTCATTTCAATTCATGGTCTCCCGTTCTTCAATCCGTTACCTCCTCACGTAATTTGTAGCTGAACACTTTCTTTGTCATTCAGTAGTCTATTCAACTCACATAAAATATTTTTATTTTATATTGGTTTGTTTTAAGGTCATTTTCTCCACATAGCTCTTATCTGTAAATAAGGACTTCATGATTCTTATATGCTTAGTAGCCCACACAATACCAACACTTTTGTTTGAGATTCATTAAATGATGGTGTGAACAAGAATAAGATATAAAATAATTTCTAGTGTAAAAAGTTCACCACCTCCTATTATATTATTATTTTGTTTTGTTTTGTTTTACAAGCTTGTAAACTGGATTGTGGTGAAGATACATAATCTTGGAATGTTTTTAGGTGAGAAAAAAATCTGACTAGTCAAATGGCTAGTAAATAATTATAGCCAAATGGTGGTAAGAAAGTTCGTTTCATTGTGTTATTTATTATGTAGTTAAGTATCCAGTTTGCGCATATATTTGCAGGTGAATATAATTTTTGTAATTTTTATCCTAGTAGTTCTTAGCAAATGTATAAAAGCTCATATTTAGACAAATTCAGGATCATGTGATAAAGTGCCTTTTACTTGGTCGTTTAATCACCCACATTATGTCTGAAGATTAAAATAGGAATCTGTATTGCAAACATTGACATGTAAATAACACAGACACAAGAGGAATTACATAAAATGACCACTCAAATTTCTAACAAATTTTACTTTTTCTCTTTAACAAGCAAAATGGTAACTGTGAGCAAGCAAGTTGGTAAAGAAATGCGGGGGGCAACTGGTCCCTCAGCTTCCATTCTCTCTCAGCTGACTTGTCTGATGGTGTCCACTGGCAGATGTCTTCACTCCAGTAAGAACAAGGGGCTGGCATCTCTAGGTCATCCTGGAGCAAGTATACAAAAGCTCAGACACTTAGGAGGCCATGCGGTCAATGCTTGATGTTTTCCGACAAGCTAGGTCTTCATATTAACTGGAGAAACTTGGCATTCTTGGTCTGTCTTCAGTTTCTTTGTTCACAACAGTATCAACCATGTTTTGAAGATTCACGCGTGCATGTGTGCATGTGTACACACTTGCATGTATTTTACAATCCACTATATAGTTTGATAGGTTTTCTAAATGGTTCTCAGTTCATACCATCTTTTAGCAACACATTCTAGAATTATTCAGTATTATATTTACAATTTTAGTTTTTAGTACTGTATGACTAACTTGACTAGGCTATGTGACTATATGCCTGAGGGAAAGAAAAATGTTTATAGCCACACTCTAAGAAAACACATTTGTAAGTAAAGGGATACTTAGAGTGGAAAATGTGTTTGCTACCTTAAAGTATAGCCACATGTTCAAATTCTCCCCTATAGCAACTGAGGAAAATGCAACCTTCACAAAATTCACTTCATATCTCATACTCAACATATTATACTACTTATTAGATATTGGTAATACAATTTGACAAAGGATCATTTCTAAAAAGATAAATGAATCAAACATTTTAGAATTGCCATTTTAAACTGATGTTATTAATGAATTTAAAAATTCTTTATAAAAAAATCTCTTTGACAACACAAGATTTCTAACTATAGAAAAATGCCTGAAATAAAACACTTAGGATTTTTTTCTACCTGAAATAGAAACATTGCTTTTAGATAAAAATTACTTCTTTAAATGCCTGGCATCGAGATGAATTTGCTTTTGAGGATGGTGATTTTCTGTGGATAAAAGTGGAGAATGGTAGGAATAGAGAAGGCCACAATGCTTTAAAAAAGACAGCTTGGTAAAAGTGAGTGGAAAAGGACACAGTAAATTTCACAAAAAGTCTTCTGAAATTAAGAAGTTTCTCACTTAAATCCCAACATTTGCCAAGGTGAAAAATTGTAATTATACTCTGATCCCCCATGCCCCCACCCCACATCATGAAACCATTCTCTCTGATATTCTTTAGATATTGTTTTTGAATGGTGACTAAGCATCTCAGTTTTATATTTAAGAAAAGAAAAATCAACAGAAATTGCAACTGCCTCCCATTCAAGACTAAGATATAAGAAATAAAATTATTAATGAAAGCTTTTTTGATGTGCAATAAAATGTGTTATTAGCAAGGATCAGAAATACGGTTTAATTTTGGGCTGCCTGAAACCAGTATAAAAATTTGGCTCATTATAACAGAATTGTTCCCTAAGTCAGAAAATAATTAGGTACAGAATAAAATATGAGAAGGTATATTTTTCTGGAATTCATGTGCATATCCAAAATAACTTAAAATAAATTTGTCCCTCGTGTGAATCAAATATATCAAAAGAAGCTCTATTATTCAATAAGGCTCTATAACTGGAGTTCCTTTATGAAGCTTCACTAAATTAGAAATGTCTGTATGTTAAGCCAGAGTTTTTAAGATTACTAAGTGGAGGCAGAAAGGGACTGTGCCAAAATAATTTGAAAATCTCGTTAGGCTAATTGCCTGTCACAACTTCAATGCCCTTTAAGAACACTTTTGTTATAGAATCTCAAGGTTTAGGAAATGTTTTGATCTAAATAAAAAGTCTTGATAATTGTTATAATACTGAGGATTGCCAGAGAGCAGAAGTTATATTTTTCACTACAAATACACGTTTGGATCCAGAGTGGCTTTAAAAGCTGCTGGAAATGACACGCCACACTTCTGCTCACAGGACATCATCTGAGTAGCTCAGGTGATGAAGCCCGGTGTGGCCAGAGAAGTGAAGTCCCCCATTGGCCAAGTCACTCTGATCTCTTAGCCTTGTTCCTTCTTGATTTATTCGTTCAATTCATTCTGCCACACCTCGCTTCCACATGCTCTCTGGCCAGGTGAGGACAGCAGTGATTTTGTGAGCACTTTTGAACCTAAGTGTATCTTTGTTCTATTCTGACATATCAATGGTGATTTGGATATAAAATGAGAAAATGAGATGATTTCCCTTCAGAGGAGGAAGAAATCGCTTCCATGTCCTGTGTGTCCAATGGTGTTATGGAGTGGGACAAAGCTGTCTGCCCACCATTACTGAGGAGGGTCTGCACTGAAGGATGAACTCACAAGTTCTAGGGGTTTTTAAGATTTACTATCTCAGGTCTCTACACCCACCCTGCCCACCACCCACCCACCTTGAGCTAAGAGAGGCCTGGGACTGGAGTGGTCTCTCCTGCAAGGTGTTCAAAAGCCTGTTTCAAATTCTTCCTCTCTACCTGGGACTTCGTTGTGATTCTTTTTTTGCAGTTTTGAGTTTCACAGCTTTATTTCTCTACAAAATAAACCTGCAATCTTCAGCAGGATCAAAATAAGTATGGTGGCTTGGCTTAGCAGCGTTTATTGTGTGAGTGTGGTGTGGTAGGAAAAATCTTGTGATTTGATCACATTTCCCTCCCCCTTATTTTGACCGTAATCCCTCCCCCCCCCTCCCCAGTGTGTCTCTGGTTTATAGTTGCTTGTTGATTTTGATTTTATTATAATTAGTCTTTTTCCTGGTCCCTTATTTAGGTTTTCTAGATTCCTGCCATGAGTGAGACCATCCGATATTTTTCTTTTTCTTTCTGGCTTATTTTGCTGGGCATGATCCCTTCCAGCTCCATCCATGTTGCTGCAAATTGCATGACTTTATCTTTTTCATGGCTGAGTAATATTCCATGGTGTATATGCACCACATCTTCTTGATCCAGTCATTCTACTTTTGGGCATTTGGGTTGTCTCCATAGCTTAGCTATTGTGAATAGTGCTGCTATAAACATAGAGGTGCAGGTGCCCTTTTGAATTAATGATTTTGTGTCCTTTGGGTAAATACCTAGGAGTGAAATTTCTGGATCATATGGAAGCTCCATCTTAGAAGGTTGAGGAATTGCCACACATTTTGTATGAATGTGCCACAGAGAGTGGGAGAAAAGTAAAGCCGGGCCTGGCGGGAGTGCTAGGCTCTGGGTGATGGAGGTGCAGGAGCTCAGGTTCCCAAACCTTGTGCTCCCAGAAGCACCACTAGAATTCTCTCACAGTTTGAAAGCAGGAGCTATAATGAGACTGAAGAAAACCACATCTAGTGCATATCCTGAAATTTGATTTCTAATCAGAAACGACTGCAGTGAGCTGAGAGAGGAAACTCTTAGTATTCGCCACCAGAGTCTGAATCAAGCAGTATTTGTGTGGGTGGGCATCTGAATGGTAACTTTCCCAATGTCATTTTGTCACAGATGCTGGAGATGCCATTACAGGGCAGGAGGTGGGGTGCTAAACAAAGGAAGCACCCAACTAATAGCAAGGAAAAGACATTTGATAGGGGGTACACTAAGGAAATAAAAATAATAAATCTTCCAAAGAGATAATCCTGCAGAGATAGGTGGATGAATAGGTGGAAAACAGAGAACTTTTATGACAGTGAAAATATTCTGGATGATACTGTAATAATGGATATGGGTCATTATACATTTGTTCAAACCCATAGAATGAACCCCATGTTAACTATGGACTTTGGGTGATAATGTGTTAGCATAGATTTATTAATTGTGACAAATGACCACTGTGGGGGGTTGCTGATAATGGATATCTTTGAGGTCAACTCTTAACCAGTGAGACACAGGAAAATGCATACATTTCAAAACTTGCAGTCTATGGAGAATCACCTCTAAGTTTTGCTGAGGATGAAGCTCAGAAGCAATATATAGGGGCTCCCTGGTGGCACAAGGGGTTAAGACGCAACCTATGAAGCTATCTGCAGCCACTGCAGCTAGAGTTCGATCCCTGGCCAGGGAGCAACCCACATGGCACAGCAGACCTCTACTGACTTACCCACTGCTCCCCTCAGCAGTGTACTTTGGTTAGTCTGCCTGTTCTGTTCCTTACTCTGTCTCTGGTGAATCCTCTCACCCCCACCCCACACTTCTGGGCTGTACCCCAGCGCTTGTATACATAAATAAATAAATGTTTTTTTTTTAAAAGAAGCAATATATAAAGTTAGAGGCTCAGCCCAGCCACAGAAGCCCCTTTTGTCTCCCTCCCCAGCTCTCTGATTGATGCATTCAGGGCTCACCTCCCTTGGACCCATGCCCACGTCAGTGCTTGATAATAACTTTTGGAGAAAATCTAAATCATCATTAAAGAAGTTTCTCAAATTCTCCATAGTAGATATTGATGACAACCACCTCCTTTTAGAAGAATCTAGTTGTTAAAACTTGTCTAATTGGATTTAACACCTTTGAGTTAGCAGTCTCATAGACAACCTGAGAACCAAAATTATTTTAGTCCATGTGGGCTCCTTCAACCGAGTACCATAGGCTGGGCAGCTCAGAAACTATAGAAGTTTATTTCTCAAGTTTTGGAGACTGGCAAGTTCAAGATGAAGGGGCAGGAAGATGTAGCTTATAGTGAGGGCCATTTCCTTGCTTACAAACAAAAGTCTTCTTGCTGTATCTTCACATGATAGAGAATTGAGGGGTCTCCCTGGGATCTCTTTCAAGAGGTCACTGGTCTTAACCCCAAGGGCTCCACTCTCAGGAGCCACGGACCTCCCAAGACCCCATGTGCTCATGTCATCACATTGGGTAGTAGGTTTTAATACAGGAATTTGGGGGACATAAACATTCTACAATAGTGATCTATTTTCAAATACACATTAAATGGAACATAACTGTGCATTTGATCTTTGTCAGATTTACTGGCCAAAAAATGCTATATTTAAGAATCAGATTTTGTAAGTTAATTTACATAAATACTTTTTTATTATAATTCGAGAAATATTTCTCAATTTCATATCAACTGAAGACAGAGGTTCTAAACAGGCACTATATTTGTAAATGATTATAAAATAGTTAATCTCTGTATATTTGAAAAACAAATAGGCTATATATATTTACATTTATATCTATATTACTGTGTCAAATGATTACTATAGGAAATGACTTAAACTGTAAGCATATTTCTTTTTTTTCCTCTGTACTACTTTACCATTTTTAGGGTGGATTTGGCAAAGGGAATTTCACAGCAAAGTGGATAATCACGTATTATAGTTATTTTGAGATCCTAAACCACCTTAATATTCTGCTATTTTCATGATAATTTATATATAAGGGTTAAATAGTGATTATAAAATTTTTGCAGTGTTGAATAGCACTGTTTTTCACTTCTCAATGCTTTTAAGAAAAAAAGTAAATGAGTTATTTTTTCACATTTGCACTTTAATCATTGTGATTAAAAGAAATACTATTACTTAACTAATTACTTAAAGAACTATTCTTAACTGTTTATTGCAGTAATTAAGAGAGCAGACTTATTCTGTTAATGATATTCTCACTCTTCCTGAATGGCACAAAGACTATTAAAAGTTAAATCTATCTATCTATCTATCTATCTATCTATCTATCTATCTATCTATCTATCTATCTATGTGTGTGCATAAAATTATAAGTGGCTTAATATTATATATAATATAATCATATGTGGCTAAATATTTTAAACAATTAGCAAACACAACTTTTAACTTTTAGGTATAAATCAATAATGGTTATAAACAATAGCATGAAAATTTGGAAAAATTCAAAAGCATGCATATTTTTTAGTAGATGTTAATAAGATATCTTCAAGTAAAAGAGATAACATTTAGAACATCAACAAATGAAACTAGAATAATGTCTGAGGAAAAAAATATAGGAAGCAGGAACTTGAGAAGACAATCAGAGGATTAATGTTCAGGTGGCTGAAGAAAGTTGAGTAGTATGAGTTGAAAAGTGTGTTAAAATTACACTCTGAACCAGTGCAAATAATTCTTTTTTTTTTATTTTAAAGATTTTATTTATTTATTTATTTATTTATTTGTTTATTTATACAAGCACTGGGTACAGTCAGAAGCGCGGGAGGGTGAGAGAATTCACCAGAGCCAGAGCGGGGAGCAGAGCAGGCAGAAGGACCGAAGTACACTGCTGAGGGGATCAGCGGGTGGCAGGAGAGGTCTGCGCGCCATGTGGGACCCTCCTCCAGTGGCCGGGGAGCAGCCGGGGATCGAACTGGTGCTGCAGAGGCTGCGGGCAGCTTCGCAACCCAGCGCTCAACCGCTACGCCACCCGGGAGGCCCAAAGTGCAAAGAATTCTGTTAACAGAAGGTCACTTGTTTATATTTCAAGAACTGGGTTTCTCATTGTAAATATCTCATATGTAAACCATAAAAAAGCTATAAGTGAATAGTCTCTGCCCAATAAACATTGAAACAGAACTTTCAAAACTTATGAAGAACTTCTTTTGAGAAGCCAGCCCTTATATCTCTTTCCAGAGAGCCTGCTCTGGGTGAGTTAAAATTTTAATGACATTTTAAACCTGAGATATGTCATTATTCACTGTGAATATTAAAACATAATTTGTTCCACTTAAATTAGAATGAATTTTTGTTTGCTGTATGTAGAAAGATTTGACTCTGATAACGAGCACATATTAGATCGCAAAACTGCATTTGAAAATAGAATTTCTAGCACCAAAATGTTGTTTGTGTCGGCTACGCTGAAAGTGGCATTGTTCATTTTGAATCTCTTTTCTGATCTGATGATTGATCTTTGTTCTCTGGTTTATTTCACATTCAACAGAGCATTTCACCTTCAGTTCCTCTTTAAACCTAGTGATTTTTCAAAAATATGCTGTTTTCAGTTTCACATAGATATGAGTAAGCTTTCAGTAACAAATTCTTATTCATAAGAGTGAAAAGGAAAATCAAAAGATACATCACAAATCATCTTTAGGAGACTCATCATTCCTTTTCCAATTTTCATTTTCTGCTCTAAGTGCTTCCAAATTTCCCCATCTCCAAATTCTCAGTCTCCAAATTTATTGTCTGCTTCCTCTAAGTGGTGTCACATAAATTATCCAAAATTGCCAGCATGGCAAGATGGAGGGAACATTTTACGCCTCAGGAGAATAAAGCCCTGACCACATTTTCGTAAACACGGTAAAAGGTTTACTCTTTGAACAACTTGTTTGCAGTGATTTCTGTGCTGTGCAAATTCCAAATACTGCCCTGATTTTCAAGGCACGGTTTTCAGGTATCAAATGCCTTTGCATTCTCAGATGCTGCGTCTCTCTCGGGTCATTGGGTATGCGTTCTTCCATGGCAGCTCTGAAACTCCAATCACAGGAAAAAGAGAATTTTCTTATGGCTTAAATGAGTCAGGGTGGACTATTTCATCATTCCCCAAACCAGATCCCCTCACTGTTTCGAGACTGCTTCTGTGAGTCATTCCTTGAGCAGGCACAGAGGGATGGCCTTTTGTCATCCAGAGCTAATGACTTGACCTTTGTCAAGTGAAAAGTATTAGCTAGGTAAACTGATGAACAATGACAAGAGAGTTATGGAGTGCTTGTGCTTTCAACGGAGGGTAAGAGTGAATTCCCGTGAATTTGGGAGATGCCATATTATCATGGACCCTGCCAATGATCCCCTAGATCTCTTCAGCACATGCCATGAGCAAAACATGTCAAAATGACATTCCGGAGCCGCCTTCCTCGATTTATGACAGCAAGACCAAACTAGAGAAGCAAGAAAAGATAGTTCTCATACTAAATATTAGTTGGTTATTGTTGACTATTTCCCAAATGATGTCTGATAGCTGTATTTCCTGATTAGATCCGATTAGTGTAAGGAAACATAAATACTGCTGGGTCGAATTGATTTTCTCCTGTAGCAGACTACGTGGACTTTATTTCACTTAAAAATACACATGTTCCGGATAGTTCACAGAATGGTTAAGCCTTATCTTCAATAATTTAGGAAGTCTATTTGTTAAATAAGACAGTCTGGAAGACCAGGAAAATCAATGAAGATCGACCTTCCCACATAAACTCTATTTGAAGTTTAAAGATCCATTTACAACTTTTGGAAGAATAGTAAATTGTCCAGAAGGAATAATGCAGTCTGATCTTAGTTTAGTTAGGGAAAATGCTTGATTAGGTTTTTCCATGTTATAAATAAAAGAGATAACAGTAAATGAGACAGTGAACTAGTCTCAGAGGGGGTGGGGTTTTCTAACAGCAGTTGAAGACCGTTCTCAGCACTAAAACAGCCTGCCAGAAGGTCTCCCCTTTTTAGTGGCATTAACACCTATTTAGATAGATTTGAAAAACCTATCATACCACATAAATATTGATATTTCAAATCTTAATTTTTGTTAGCATTTTCAGTGAGTAAATGAGTTAGGACTCATTAAAGTGTGGTGATTTTACCATTGAAATAACTATAAGTTTCTTTAGCTTTTGGCTAAACTATCTCCGTTAAATAGAGAATGTGCTGCCGATCCTTCACATAAATCTTGAGAATCAATACAAAATGTAAATAATAACTCCCAGAAATACTTCACCAATGAACTTGCCTCAAGTTTAGGATCCGTCATAACCAAAATTAGTATCATGTCTGCATAAAAATCTATACTGTTTCATCTATTTCTAGGACTTTTATTTTGATTAGGTAAAATGTAGGAGTATATAAAACAGTGTCTAAGCTAATTCTGTGTTTTTTACTAAATAAAATAAGATCTAACTCAAAGAAGAAGCATTAGTTTTTAATTAAATGATTCCCTGAGCCTTCTCCTATGCTTACATTCCCTAAATCAACTCTGACCTCAAATTCAGCTAATGAAATGTCATATATATTTAAATTAACAAGTCACAAAATTTATCATGGCTTTATATCTAAAACTTTTTTTTTAAAGATTTATTTGTGCATACAAGAACTGGGGTACAGACCAAAGGTGGGGGGTTGAGAGGATTCACCAGAGAGAGTGGGGAGCAGAACAGGCAGATCCGCTGAAATACACTGTAGAGGGGAGTAGTGGGAGAGGCAGGAGAGGTCTGCTGACCATGTGGGTCAGCTCCCTGGCTGGGGATTGAACTCATGCCAAAGTGCGTGGTGATAGCATGATAGAGTTGAGACTTTAACCCCTGCACCACCAGGGAGGCCTAAATTACATCTTTTTTATAAAAGAGTGGTAAGTAGAAAATAATTTGAAATCAAGGGCTTACTAATAATTTTGAAAATTATTTAGAGATTAGAACAATAATATGTTCACCCTTAATATACAATATTTTACACTCATGTTACTTTAATAAAAATAATACAGTTAAAAATATTTGTACAAATGGTAATATTTTATCTCTAGGTAAAGAGCAATGAACTGTTGAATGTCATTCTGTAAAGTAATGTAGGAGTGTTCCTTTAAAACATGTAGAAGAATATGTTTAGTGCAAACCAGAAAATTACTGCTAGTTAAATAAATGATAAAAAATATGGCATAATTCAGTTGAACTCACAAAATATAATTGCATTCTGATCTTTAAACATAAAAATCAATGATGTAGCTTTTGGTCTTTGGATTCCTTAGTAAATCTTTTAAACAGTAATTTTTAAAAACTCTCTACATTTTAGCATTCTATATATTCCTTGATGGATTAGTTTCTGTATCCTTTGTAGATCAGTATGCTTTCTTTGATAAACCATCTGAGAATATTAGCATAATGGGTATAAATTACAAGTTTGTTGAATTGCCTTGTGTTGCTATTTCCTACATACCTTTTAAACTTTAAAACTTTTGGTTCTGAGACACTTTATTTTATGGCTGCATGATGATCTGGGATCTAATTTTGAAACTGTTGCAAGTAAATTAAAATAACATAACTATATTAAAGAAGTATATATATATATATATATATATATATATACTTGTAGATTATATTAATTAAATCTAAGTAATATAAAATGTTATCATTCCAGTACTTTTGGATCATCACTTCAGTCAATATATCAATAAGCAGAAAATGGCTGAATATCTTATAATTGGTTAATTTGATACACACTTAAAAAATTCATAAAGGACTCACTCAAGTCCTATCTACCTACTATTAGTCTAAACAGAGTGGGAAAATAGTTTCCTGCTTCACTTTGAAACTTTAATGCATTTAATTTTCTTAGCCCATAACAAAACTTATACACACATGTATATATAAACTCATATATATAAAACTCATATATGTATATATAAAGTTCATATATATGTGTCAAGTCTTTAGTTGGCTAAATTAAAATGCAGAATGTGTTGTCTTAAATATATGGACCACATGGTTAAATTTCACTCTCTTCTAAGATTGCTGAAATCAAAACCTGGTTACATTTTTAAACCATTATTTCTTCATGTTGATTCCTATGGGACAAACCTCTCTACTTCAATGATTGCCTTAATAATGATGAAATCTTTTGTTAAATAATCTTTGGAGTACTAGCATACATTCCCCCCACCCAAAAAAAAAAACAATAGATTGTGTTTTAATGGCCAGCTCATTGATAAGCATGCCATCTTTGAAATAAGCTGGCATTTTAAATACAAAAAAAAAAAAAATCAAAACAACTTAGCTGCCTTTACTAAGAGAATGTAATTGTATTTTTTTTTTTAAATACAAACTATGGTATTCATCAGCTCAATAGATAGGGTTCTAGGCATCTTCATTTTCTACCATTAAAAATAAGAGAAAACCCAAAGGAGGGCATGGGTTCCACACTGCAGGGGACAGTGGACAAGAGCTGTAGTGATGTGGAACCTGTTTTGCATCAGACTCCATCTTGTTTCTCAGCAGCCATGTTGCGAATTCCCTACAAAAATTAGTCTGACACAGCCATTCAATGACTATGCAAAATCACAGTATCACCTGCTGATGGGCCGCAGGCCTCCACACTGTAGAGTTCTGTCTGAAGGTTTTTGCCCACCAATCAGAGACAGACAAATGCAATTATGAACCAATCCCAAAAGTTTCCCCACAAATGACCTAAACTCAATTCTGTCTCCTCCTCATCCTTTCAATTTGCATCTACACTGACCCTGCTGGAACATATTTTAGGACTGTATCTTGGTCTTGGACCCAGCTATTGATTTGTGTTCTCAAATAAATGCTCTACTTATTATAGTACCGTCTGATTATTCCTTGTTGGTCACTGACAAGGAATTTCTAGGAAACCAGGCATAGCAAAGATGGTCTGTGGTCAGAACATTACCACAGTCAGGATCACAGGGTCCTGAGACTTCAGGTATAATTTAGTAGTTTAGACTGTAGAAATCTAAAAGGTACAAGGATTTGTATGTATTCAGGTACTTCTAGCCTAGGAACTTCTATTAAAGATAAAATATTATTTTACCAAGTTTTTAGGGTGTGTTGTAAAAAGAATCTATAAAAATGATGCCTATTCCATTTTGATGACTATTTATAAAAGAAGTATGGGACTTTCCATAAAATATGAAAGTATAAATACAAAATAGGTAGAAAATTCTAATACAGCTCATTAGTTTTGTGTTTAAACATGAAAACTTATTCCTTTGTTGCGTAAGGATAAATTGTTATGACCAATAATAAAGAAATAGATGAAACATTCAAGAAATATGGAATTTCTGGGACTGACATAAAAATTACAGTAATCACTGTGTCAGGTTTTTTATTTCCAAGAAAATGTTATTCAAGAAAAATCACATTTCGTGCTGTCCTTAAAAAATTCTTTAATATTCCTTGAAACGAATGTCAGATACACAATGAGCAAATATTTATAAGAAAAACTCATTTTTAAGTCATTTGCCAAACCAGTACTTTGCAGATAGGTGGGTTTTTATTTATACAACTTTCCTTAAAAATAAAAACCATAACAACAACCATATTCTTTACATTTTAACACTGTATATTACATGCTATTACTGGATATAAATTGATTTCTGTATATTATTGTATATAAAATGATTTCTTTGTCTTGCTCTCTTGCTTTTGCTGCTACTTTATAATCTAGATGGGGTTTTATTAAATATAAAAATAATTATTTAAAACAGAAATGTTACATGTGCTAATTACAGAAAACCAAAGTGAGATGTTATTTTCAGAGATGGAGACTTTTAGAAATATAACCTTGTATTACTTTAAAATATAACATCAGGGGCCTCCCTAGTGGTGAAAGGGGTTAAGATGCAGCACTATGAAGTTACCTGCAGCCACTGAAGCACAAGTTCGATCCCTGTCCAGGGAGCTACCCACATGGCGCAGCAGACCTCTCCTGACTCTCTCTCTGCTCCCTCAGCAGTGTATTTCAGTAGATCTGCCTGTTCTGTTCCCTGCTGTCTCTGGTGAATCCTCTCACCCACCCCCCACACCTCTGGCCTGTACCCCAGTTCTTGTATGCATGAATAAATAAATCTTAAAAAAATCTAACATCAGAGTCTAACTTGCTATAAAAACCCTTCCAGCATTTTCCTTTAATTTTTATTTTTTGAGGTAATCCTGCATCAACTGCTTATATTTACTTAATTTCCTAAACATTCTCCTACTTCATTAACTTGCCTATAATCACAATAATGATTACATAATAATCCCTAGACTGTGTGTGATTTGCCTGTCACACCATTAATTGTGGCTGTTTTGGCAGAATATTTGATCAAATATCCTAATCTGTTCTGTTATAGAGCAATTTTAATTTATTTTCCTTGCAAAATTCATCTGATATACAATGGTAAATCAACATACTTAAATAATTTTTCACCTCCTTTCATAGGATATATTGCTACAAATGGAATTACTAGTGACAACTTTTAAAGCTCACTTTATATGCTGCCAAGTTCCTTCTACAAAGTGACAATTTATAACACTCTGATCATGGGAACTTTGAATTTCCTTTGAGGTATATAAATAGTGATATCAGCTGGCATATGGAAATATCTTATATAGCTTTAGATGGCACTTAAACAAATAATGAGAAAGTAGGCATGCAACAAGGCAACAACCTAATTTTGAAAACCCCATTAGTTATCATTAAGTAGCGCAGAGGTGAGAAAAAAAAACCAAAAGCCTGGTTGTTGAATGAGCTAGAAAATACACTCATATGAATGACATGGATTCCAAGGAATGAGTGTTTCAAGGACTCCTTCATCAGTTGCATGGTATCCAAAAGTTGGTTATTAAATTTGGCCACATGAAGTAATTGGTAAAGAAAGCAGAATGATTTCAGTGTGGCTGCGGGGATGCAAAAGCAGTGTGGAGCACAGAGGTGTTAGGGAGACTAGAAAGAAATCGCCAGAGGAAGGAGTTGGAGAGGTGAAGAGAGTCAGTGGAAGGACTAGTCAGGGCTGTGAGGCTGCAGCAGGTGCTACCTGGGAAAGATCCAGGGGAGGGAGGGAGCTGATGGTGCAGGGCTGGGGGGCAGGCAGGAGAGAAAGAGAACTCGAGAGATGGAGGACAGGTCTGTGTACAGCACACAGGAGACTCCGCCGAGAGAGAGTCTTTCTCTACACCACAAAGGAGGAAGCGAGGAAAATGTGGTTCTGCCACTTTGAGGGTGAAGTGAGATATTTTGTCTTCTGAAATTCTTGATACATAATACACAACATATATATATATATATGTGTGTGTGTGTATATATATTTATACACACACACATATATATGTATATAATGCAACATACAAAATGTAGAAACAATACACCCGTTAGTAAAATAAATGAAGTAATAGATATCCTTCACAGTGAGAACTGTGCTTTCATGTTCCTTAAATGAACCAATGCACTTCAATAATATAGAAAACATATTTACTATATATTAATGCATTGATATTAATTTATTAATAATATACAAAAACTAAATCAACATATATTTCACATAATTCTGTACAATATATTGTAATTATATGTATATGTGTAGATTAGTCTAAAATACCAGTTTTTAAAAGTGTTTCAAAAGAATCTGGTGTAAATATCAGAGGAAGCAATTTATCTTTGACGGATATCAAGAGAGTTGTTTTTTAGCTATATTTTTAAGGGGATAAAAGGTGACTCAGAGCTTGAAGTTGCAGTATTTGTTTTCAATAGAGGGCCTCCCTGGTGGTGCAAGGGGTTAAAATGCAACTTATGAGGCTGTCTGCAGCCTCCGAAGCACAAGTTCAATCCCCGGCCAGCCAGGGAGCTACCCACATGGCGCGGCAGACCTCTCCTGTCTCACCCGCTGCTCCCCTCAGCAGTCTACTTAGGTCAATCTGCCTGTTTTGTTTCCCACTCTGTCTCTGGTGAATCCTTTCACCTCCCCCACACCTCTGGCCTGCACCCCAGTTCTTGTATGCATAAATAAATAAATCTTTAAAAAATTTTCAATGGAGCCCTTGCTATACAGGTAACAGTTAGATAATGTTAGGCGTAAAAATTATTAGAAATGGATCTTAGTGGACATATCCATCTTCTACTTACTGGACACCCTCTTGGAACTATTCAAAAGATGAGACGGCCCCTCCTCACCCTGCTACGTCATCTAGCACAGCTGCTGAGTGGTAGAAGAAAGGATGTCGAGTATCTAGCCAGAGCTTAGTTATGGGTCCTCTTCCTTCCATGGACCCGCCTATGTCTTCAATTTCTAAGACAGATATTTTTCAGCATTTCCTTTCTCATTGGAACACTGAGAGGAATGCCTTCATTTCTTTCTTACACGGGTAAAAAGAGCAGCCCACAAAGTGAACCAACACCCCAGATTTCCCTCCTTCTGTTATACCAGAAGGTGCCTTGGGAAATTAAGGGGTCATCAGTGGCTGCCCCACGTTTCTCTTATGACAAGGCACAGTTTCCTCATAGCCATAGGTGGTGGAGAATGGTCAATGGTAAACGGGAATTGGGAGTTTTCTCAGTTATTTCGTCTGCAGACACCTGATTGTATTGTACCTTCACACTGCCCTGGTCTCCTCTGCCACGGTAGGTACAGCCACTAGCACATCGCCAATGCTCATGCAGAGTCAGCAGTAAAAGTGAACAGTGGTTTCTGCTTTCAGGCTCAAGATGGTAATAACTGCGCATTTGTAGCCCTCATGTGTGAAGCAAACAATGAGAATATGTTAATTATTTCAAAGACTTATGAGGGGCTTCCCTTGTGGCTTAGGGTCAAGTCTCAGTGCTATCACTATGACAGCCTGAGTTTGATATTTGGCCAGGGAGCTGACCCACATGGCACAGCAGACCTCTTCTGTCTCACTGCTGCTCCCCGCCGCAGTGTATTTCAGTGGATCTGCCTGTCTTGCTCCCCACTCTATCTCTGGTGAAGCCTCTCACCTATCCCCCACCTTGTACCTCTGGCCTATACCCCAGATCTTCTACACAAAAATAAATAAAATAAAATAAGGTGTGTGACATTCACACTGGAAACTTGCACTCACATTTTTTGTTTGTTTTGAACCTGATAGGACTACAATCATAAAGCATAGCAAATCTTTCATTGTCAAGCCAAAACATATTTTTAACCAAAAGAGCTCATTCCATAACTAAGCTTAACAGGTAATATTAGTGTGGTAAAGTGTGATATAGTGTGGCACAGTGTGGTATGATGAGGTTGGTGTGGTAAGTGTGGTGTGGTAGCTGTGTGGTGTCTTATGATGTGATGGGTGTGGTGGGTGTGGTGAGTGTGTTGTGGTGTGGTGGGTGTGATGGGTGTGGTATGGTGTGGTGAGGTACTACATGTTGTGGTATGGTATAAAGCAGATATCCAGAAATTTAGAAGAAATAATGTGACAATATTGTGGGAAATACATAAAGGCAAATCATTGGTCAGAGCTGTGTTCTATACAGGCAACGTCTTTACACAAGCAGGAGAAACTAAAACCTAAGATACCAGAGAAATGCAAACCATAAACAGTACTAAGAAAAGAGCAAGACTTGGAAGAAACATGAGCTGCTGGAGAAACTGCCAGAAGAGAGAGCAACTTGGAAAACCAAATGAAAACTTTGTGAAAAATATATTTGGTAACAAATCCCTGAAAATAAAAATCATAATAAATAATTAATGAAAGAGTATTAGCATAAAGTAAAGAATAAAAGTCCTCATGTGTTTAATAGCAAAAATATGATAAAATATTGAAAATTCTTCGGGCAATTTATGTATCATTTGGAGGCTGCTCGGTTCCAGAAGTATGAGTAAGTTCATTATCTGGTTTTGGAAAGCTTCAAACTGTCATATTTTATTAAGGCCACTGATAAAAACTAGCTGTCAAGGTTATAAAATTCATATATATGTGAACTCTAAAGGAGTTTGTCTCTATACATTAAATGGCAGTTAGTAACAGAAAATAAATCTTAGAGCTTTCATCTTGGAGATGAAGTTGACTTTTTTTGTGTGATCTTGCATATGTCTTTCCGTTGGAATTTAAGACTTACAAATTGACAGATGACAAATGAAGTTTGAATACTCTTTTACCCTAAATAACTTTAATATTTTTCCTATAAAAATGGTTTTCTGAAGCAAGATGTCAAGAGTGCTAAATTGAAAGTCATTTCATTTGTTTTAATTTATACACAACTGAATTATATTTTTGGCTTCCACTTAGGAGAAGGTCATTAGAGTGTAATTGTCCCATTAGCAACAGTATGAAAATGAAGGCATGAAGTCATAAACCATAAATTCATTTCACTGATCCTTTGGGGTATATTTTAATGTCTTCTTGTCTGTTAGTTTTCTTCTTGTCTGTTAGTTTAATGTAGGATGTTGCAGACAAAGATGAATCTGTCGTTATTGTCCAAAAAAGTAGTGATGATTGGTCATAGTCTCAGTAAATTTATTTATTTCTTTTGGGCCCTAAGTGAATAATTAATTAAAAAATGGCTAACAAGGTCTCATGCTTAGTATTATGAAAGTGACATTCTAGCTTTTGTTGTTTTTCTCCCTTTTCAATCCAGTCATTTTTGCTTAGGGAGTAGTTACTTAAATAACAAATTCAGGAAAAGGAATCAGGGGAAATTTTGCAGAAATCCCTGAATATTATTTTATTTTTCCAATGGATGTCTCACAACAATAATATTAAATGATAATCTACGAGCTTGAAGCTTCTAGCTCTGCAGACATTGCACAACTTTGACGTGGAGAGAAACTCTGATAGTCCTTGTGAGGGTGGGCTCAGCCTCCCTACTAACACAGGGAATATTCACACACAGGACATTGTCCTTTTAATCACACAGCTTGGATGCCAGCTCACCGTGGATTATGATCTGTCTTTAAACTAAAGGACAGTCATCCTTGACCTAAATCAGGTGGCATTACAAAAGTCAAGTGTCTTGCCAAAAGACAAGTTATATAGAGATTTTTGACCAACTGAGTCAATCTGATCTTCAGAGTGTTTGGACAAAAACACACAGGAGTAAGGAAAATTCAAAGGAGCGATGGGTGTACAGATGCTGTGAGCACACCGTATTCTGACACGGGGAAAGCACAGTAAGTAGAAGCCACTGGAAGTGTCCTCGGGTGGCGACAGAAGGGACCCAGCACTGCCAGATGGCAGGACCATTACTGAGGACGGGGGCACCTCCTCCTCAGCTGGCACACACAGGTATGCCTTCAAATTCAAAATGGTTGGAACACAGATATGTCTGTGCCACCAGCTGCCCTGGTTTGTCTCCTACACCCAGGAATTAAAGTTCAAACCTTCATTCTAATTGACTGAAATTTGTGCATCATTGATGTCTAATATGTTTTACCCCCCTCCCCCACAGAAAAAGTGCAGTGAAAACCTGCTGTTCCAGCCCCCCTGCTCCCCAGCTCCCACCTCCCCCAAATAGAGCCACAGGCTCAGTCTGTAAGGACTGGCAGGCTCAGTTTCAATGGCAGGCTGTTTCAAGAGCTGGTTGAAGACCCAGGTGTACTGTCATAACAAATTTCTGTATTTGAGGGGATTTCCATTCAGGAGGTCAGCTGAATCTGATCATGGTATAGGTCAGCCAGAAATCCATACTTGGCATCAAAATCAAGAAAACATGTTTTCATTTAGAAGCTCAAGAAAGGTGGAAATATGGCTGTCAGGCTCCCAGCACTACTCAAAGTAGACACAGAAAAACATCACGGGCAAACCCCTAAGAGATGAGGTAGAGATTTCACTTGTATGTGGACAAGCAGATATGATGTGCTACTGGCACATTCTCAAGGTGGACGGTCACCAGTGCTCACATAGAGGGCTCTGCGGCACCTTCATCACAGACTTACTCATAAATTGACTTGGTTACTGGGCAACCGTCTACAGGAGGAGTCTACTGGCTTCATCAAAGAACAACCAACGTCTCATAATCTATAAGATGGGAGGTAATTTTGCTACTAGAAGCCACATAGTGGCTGAGGTCAGGATCTGCTCGCTCACAGACCCTGGAGATCTCCCACAATGTTCATATTCCAAACTCTTGAGAGAGTTCTGTGTGGTAAACCTGTTCAGATGTTGTTTTAAAGATTTACATACACCTGAAAGGTACAGAGAAAGAATTTATAGTCTACAAAAGAATTCATAAGTCTACAAAAGAAATGCTCTAAGAAAATGAAGACTCAAGTCTCCTAATTTTATTTGTCCTCTCAGGTGCTGGTAATGGGATAATACACTGGGATTTGGGATATAACTCAATTCCCATTGGCTTTTGACTTTACCAATAGCTAAGGAATAATGCAAGTACCTAAATACTGAGGTGACTTCTGTGTAGCCTGGGATGAGGTCAGAGGTCATGCTTTCAGGTGTGTCTTGTACAATAATTGTGATGTAGCTTATATTTAAAGACAGGACACAGAAGAATATCCAGAAAGCATTTACAGAACAGAATGTGAGGGAGTATGAACCCCCATGGAAAGTTCAGAAGATTAAGCATAGAGAAAGAGAAGGGGTGGAGGTGAAGGGAATACGGAGTTTTGAAGACACGCAAAGAATGAAGCTCAGGAAGAATGTAACTATAAAGCATACAACCCTCCTCTGCCTTCCACTCTAGCCTCCTCACACAGCACTCTCACCTTCATCCCTAACCCTCCCTACAGTTTACCTCCGCCACGTCCCACATTTCCCACAGGCCCCCAAACCAAAGGAACTGGCCCTCTGCCCTCTAGGGCAAGAGTTCACCTGAGAGCACTAGGTGTAGCTGAACCACACGAGGCTCTGTTAGAGAGACGCGTGCGTGAGGGAGCCAGTGCTGCAAAGGAAAGAATTTAGCCTGGCCCCTCGAAAGGAGTTTGGAGGAGCTATTTAAAGGGTAGTTTCCAGTGGAGAGGGTAGGGGAAGTTGGCATGTTACCTTGATCTGGGTTGGGCTTTGCCCAGACACGTACAGACAGGTGACACTCCACCAGCACATTCCGGCTCCCTGCCTTCCCCTTCGAGGAAACTCTAAGATTCATCATTAACTGGAATCTAACACCTTTTGTCTCTCATGGCACCTCATGGTCAGTGTCATGGGTCAAATTGGCCAGTGCTCTCCAGTTCACGATTTAGTCCACTTGGGCAAACAGGACTAGGGCAACTCATCCTAAGGCTGTCACTTTCTTCTACCTATGCTGACTCATTGGTCTCAAATTCAGATCCTTTGTGTCCTCTGATTTCCCTTCTTCAACACCATTCAAATACCATCTCTTCTTTCATTCTCTCATATTTCATCCTCCAAGGCTTATTTTAAATATCACTTCCTTAGGCAGGTTTTTCCCAACTCCTAACAATTCAGATCTCCCAGCTGTGTTCATTGTACCCAGAAGCTCTGTCATAACATTTACCTAATTTTAAGTAGAAAACTTGTATAGGGATTAAAAAAAAAAATCTCTTCCCTCCAATGGACCATGAGCTTTATTAATTCAACAACCAGATTGTCCTGCTCACTTTGACACATGCAACATATTTGTTGAATGAATGAATAAATAAATGAAAAAAAAAAGTATCACACTGTCCCGGCTTCTGTCGACAGGCTCAAAGCAACCGTAACAGCAGCCTTGCAAGTTGTTCCCATACACACTACATATACATCCTTTAAAAGTCAGTAGAGGTTAAGAAAATAATGAAGCCACTTCATTCAATTGAAAAAGAAAGGTGTTTTTGCTTAAAAGAGTCATTATGCAAATATGCCCCATCAATTTGCTAGTAATAGCAAATACCATGTGACAATTAAATTGACTTTTGCATCTCATCGATTAAAGCTAACATTGCCTTCACACATCATTGAGTTCCCATATCATAAACAGTAATTAAGATATTAATCATAGAGATTCTCAGATGGTATTACTTGCTTTAGTGAAGTGGTCTCTTTCTTCTTCTTTTACTCTTTTTTTTATTAATCTCCCTTAATTACATCCTGAGTGAGAACTATACACAATATGATCTATAGATCAAACAAACCCAGATAATCGTTCTCACGAAGTCTGTTAACTCTAAATTTTCCCCCTTTTTATTTAGGTCATTGACTTGCATAGACTGACTTGCAGTGCAAGCTGTAATAGCTCCTCTGAAACTAAATGAAATTTTTGATAGAATAATCTCATTACGCATAGTAATGTGATTGCTTCTTTAATTAAATGATTTCTTATTTGCCAAGGAAAGACAAACATCAATAACAAAAAAAAAAAAATAAGAAAGAAAAAGTAAAAGAGCAAATCGGGGCCCTTGATAGCTTCACTTGAGATAATGTTACATTTGAATGCAAGAGACTTGGTGAGCCCATTACTGATTCTCAGAGCAAAGGGAGTCTGTTTTCAACAGCGAGTTAGCATGAGCTCTATGCCTACCGCACAGAAATGCATGCCATTTTACAAAGCAAATTAGGCACCGGCATATATTGTAAACAATGTAAAATTTCCTGGGGACCCATTCCTTGGTCTAGTGGGCAAGTGAACAAACCATCTTCACAAGCTCCATGTTATATACAGGAATCCACCGCCTGAAGGTGTAAGTCAGTCTTTTCAGAGAAAAAAAGATTTAACAAAGAGCATCTCCCTGGTGTATCCTTTAGAAAGGAAGCGATTAAGCCCTGCTTTGCCTTCCTCTGGCATCAGTGGAACTTAGATTAGGAAAACACAGATCCTTTAACATCCTGAAGCAGCTATCAAAAGCAGTTAACATTCTTAATGGCAATGTCTTACGGTACCTAGTTATATAAACTAAATTCAAACTTAATGTTTGGCAGAACCACTCTTACAGAGTAAAATCTGTTGGGCTGCTTTCTTGGTTCTAATCCTCACTTCAATTATCTAATGTACTTTTAACTATTAATATTTTTGAGACTATTTTTCAATTAACAATACGGATGCAAAGTTTAATGGTAAAATAACAATGTTCCAACTAGTCTGGGTAGCCAATAAAATTCTATAGTTTAAATGTAAAGAGACTATATAATGTTAATGAAACTATTTTTACAAGGTCATTTATTATTTTTTTTTAAAGATTTCTCCACTTATGCATACAAGAGCTGGGGCACAGGCCAGAAGAGTCGGGGGTGAGAGGATTCACCAGAGAGAGTGAGGAGCAGAATAGGCAGACTGACTGAAATACTCTGCCGAGGGGAGCAGCAGCCGAGCCAGGAGAGGTCTGCTGCGCCATGTGGGTTGCTCCCTGGTGGCAGAAGCTGCAGACAGCTTCACAGTGCTGTGCTCAATCCCTTGAGCCACCAGGGAGGCCCCTACAAGATCATTTATTAAGCAAATAATGAGAAACTTCTAGGTGAAGATGTGGTATGAGCAAGCTAACACCATTATGGGTGATGGTTATTATTGTTAGTAGCTTTAGTTTCACTTGTGTTTGAATAAGGTTCTATCAACCTATTAGTTTATTATCAACTATGAAAAAATACTTTGGTCAACATAATTTTAAAATTTTGAGACAGCCTATGTAGAAGAAATTGCAAGCCGATAGGGTGATTTGCCCCAAGTCCTGTTTGAGCAGTTGAACTAAATCATGGACTGGAGAGTCCTTGGCCCACAGTACAGACCGTGAGGCTCCATGAAAGATAAAAGCATGAGATCCTGACTGATTATCTCACAATTTCCTGGAAGGAGAAACACGCACTGCTGGGATGCTGCCCTTCTGTGCATGCCCAGGTATAACCCAGAACAAGCTATGACAATGCCCTCCTCCCTGCCTCCTTGACTTTCCCTTTAAGTATCACCTCCTAACTTCTGGAAGCCAGGCTATATTCTTCTTTCCTGCACTGGCTCTCTAATATGAATCTCTAGTATGAATCTCTCTAATAAATCCTTACCTGGTTCAACTTCAATAAATGCACTTCAGTGAATTTTTTTCTTTTTTCTTTTTTTTTATTTTTATATTCCCCATACAATTGCAACCCCCTGATTTTGACCCCAATCCCTCCTTTCCTCACCTCCCCCCCAAAGTGTGTCTCTGGTTCATAGTTGTTTGTTGATTTTGATTTTTTTCTTTCTTATAGTTATTCTTTTTCCTGGTCCCTTATTTAGGTTTTCTAGATTCCTGTTAGGAGTGAGACCATCTGATATTTTTCTTTTTCTTTCTGGCTTATTTCGCTGAGCATGATCCCTTCCAGCGCCATCCATGTTGCTGCAAATTGTGTGTGTTTATCTTTTTTGAATGCTGAGTAATATTCCATGGTGTATATGTACCACATCTTCTTGATCCAGTCATCTATTTTTGGGCATTTGGGTTGTTTCCAAAGCTTAGCTATAAACTAAGTGCTGCTATAAACATAGGGGTGCAGGTGCCCTTTGGAATGGATGTTTCTGTGTCCTTTGGGTAAATACCTAGGAGTGGAATTGCTGGATCCTATGGAAGCTCTATGTTAAGTAGGTCCAGAAATCTCCACACAGCTCTCCATAGTGGTTGGACCAGTTTGCACTCCCACCAGCAGTGCAGGAGAGTTCCCTTTTCTCCACATCCTCACCAACATTTGTTGTCGCTAGTTGAATTCTTTTCTTAAAGGGCAAAGGCCCCCCGCTTTGGAGTAGGGGTACTGTAGCAATTTGAATATAAAACTGGTTGGTCACCTTTAGTTCTACTGACCAGTATTCTGTGTGTTGACTCAAATAATCTCCAAAAGTCTCAAAACCACCTTCTTTTATATGCCAAGGCTTGCAAAGCAATGGTTTTATGTGCAGGCATGAAAGAAAGGTGATGCTATTTTCGGCTGATTGTCAATTCAGCTTATGTTTGTGGAGACAGTCTTGATGTCTACACAGGTAATCCAAAGATGGGACAGATTAAATGTTTCTCCAAAGGAGGAATAATGGAACAATAAATTAAAAGTTAGAAGAAAACAGAGGCAAAAACAAGCTATACTTTCTGCCAAATTGAAAGCACAAAATCTTTCAATGACAGAAGTCACTGTGCGCTTTTACTACTTAATGACCTTTTCATCAAAGTAATATATTTTTTCCCACTTGTGGTTAACATGAATTGCTTGTCTTTCTCCTACTGTTTGTTTTCTGCATCCATGGTCTAATAGAACAGTATGTAATTGACTTGTCAGTGAGACAGGCGCCAGGGATGTTGACTCCAGCAAAAAGACCAAAAATAGGGCAAAAATCAAAATATCATTTGTCACATGCTTTGATGGAGTTTTTTCAGTATTCATTGATCTGAAAATCATGTCTTTTCAAAGATAAAACAAACAAAAGTTTTGCAGCTTTTGTTTTTATTTTTTTAAGATTTATTTATTTATACAAGCACTGGGGTACAGGCCAGAGGTGTCGGAGGGTGAGAGAGTTCACCAGAGAGAGAGCAGGGAGCAGAACAGGCAGAAGGACCAAAGCACACCGTTGTGGGGAGCAGCAGGCACAACAGGAGAGGTCTGCCTCGCCATGTGGGAATCTCGCTGGCCTGCCAGGAATCAAACTGGCATTGTAGAGGCTGCAGACAGCTTCACAGCGCTGCACTCAACCCGCTCTGCCACGGGGGAGGCCCCAGCTTTTGTTTTTAGTTAATGAGTGCCTAGAACTAATGGAGTAAGAGTATCCTATCAGCATGATGGCATAAGTGATGCATCTAACTCCAGCCATTTGATCTTGGCAAGTTAACTTGTGTTATTTCCAAATTAGCCTCATTGAACTAATTAGGGATAAAAATTCTTGCCCTACCCAAATAATTAATTCCTACAAGAATCAAATAATAACACCCACAGAATTCTTTGAAATTTCTAAGGCGCTGAATAAGGGCATCTTAGCATTATTTGCAAGTGCTTCTGTTGTTCAACTTCATCGAAATTCTAGATTATTTATGTGTTTATCCTTTACCCCAAACTGAAAGGACCTATCCTATTCCACTTCTGGCAATCAAAATCTCTTCCAGTTTTCTTCATAATCATTATGAAAATTTCATTCTTTTGTAGTTTCACTTTACTCCATTAGTTGTCCATTGTTGTCCCCCAAGGACAGGCTTTTTCAGAAATCTTTTATCTCATTCTTATGAAATAAATGTCTAACTCAAGAAACTTGGGAATTTAAAATATTTAGAACAGAATAATAGTCTGTAATAAGTTAATTGAACATACTTATGTTTTTGAATAATATGGAATAAAAAATAAAAATGATAAAGGGGATAATAACCACAGTATATTTCATTAGAAAAATATGTGCTCTATCTCAAGTTAAAGAAATATTGTAGTATTTTTGCTTAGTAGACATGTGCAAATGATGACAAGGTAGTGACAATAGTTTAATGAGATGTAGAGATGTAGAGTCAATGATTGTCTTAATTATTAAAATTAAAATGTCTATATAAAAAGATAAATGGGACTATAGAAAGATAAATGTATATAAAGACAATCTAATTCTTATTTTGGAAGTTCAAATTTGACTAAGATATAAGAAGACAATATTCAGATTGTACTAATTAGTGGAAGCTAAAATAGACCTAATCTCAATAGTGGTTGGTGAGTTATTTTGTTCCAATACAATTGGTGAGTTATTTTGTTCCAATACAAACAAAATGTACAGTGTTTTAAAAATTCAAAGACTAGTCGATTAGAATGTTAAGAAGGTCCATCCATAGTGAAATAAGAGTCAAAGATTTATAAACAAATCTTCAACATTTACTAAAATATAGTCACATTGAAAGTATTTACATACTTTCATGATGTGTACTATCATGATGCAAAATTATAGAAATGTGTACGTGAATAAACATTTACAGATACAACAAACTTTCATGATTTCTTGAATATATTGTTAAGCTTTATTTCTTACATTATCAATGAGCTTTTTGGTCCACATGTTACTTTCTTTTGATCCCCATAATCTAAAGGGAATTTGAGTATATATAAAGGCATTTAAAATTTTAATATCACTTTTTAAATTGGAATCAAGTATAGCTTATACTATAGTAAAATCATTTTTTAGAATGTCTCTAGATAAATGAAAATGTAATAGCCTACTGAAATATTCCAGCTTGCTATTAATGGCCTGCTAGATATACTTATATACCAAAGACTCATGCTAATTTATAATGGCTACTCTGAAGTCAATGTTAATGCCTCTTGTGGTGACTATTAATCTCTGAGGAGTAAATAAAGGGGATACAGTTAAATATGAATTTATATATGTCCTACAGTACTAATTAAATTTAATGAAAATCATTAAAGGAGAAGTTAAAAGTTGACTTATCTCAGTGTGAACTCAAATAACTCTTCAAAGCTACCATCAACCTAGTTTTGTTTTCAGTGTCAAATATAGCTACCATAGCAACTGGCACTGGGGTTAGAGGGATTGGTAAAACATCTTAGAATGAATTATGTGTAGCTAACACAATTTCTATTTCTGTTTAAAGTTTAACTGGATTTGTTAATGCCCTTCATTAAAAAAATACCAGTAGGTACACACCTGCAGTTGAAGCAGATGAGCTTATAACTCATTGCCCAGGAGATCACAGTAGAGGGAGCTGCAGACATCACAACAGGAGGGTGATACAACATTTTGGCACGTGCTAGGTAAGTTTGTGCATTCAAGAAACCAGGGCCTTGTTGGATATTAGTTGATGTTGATGGAAACTTAGAGTAGAACATTTAGGATGGAAGCTTCACAGAGTCAGAAACTAGAAGTGGGGAGTAGAAATTATTTGCTATGAAAGATTTGTAGGCACAGACCAGACATGGGGCTATGGAGATTGTCATTACAAAGAAATACCAGTCCTTACAGATTAACCCAAAAGACCTTAGAAGTGATAGATTCCATAACTGATAAAATTCCACGAAGAAATGAATCCCCCCCAAAGAACACTGTATAAAGCTATCACTTGCCCTGGCAAAATCTTTCCCCAAGAGTACCCACCTGTGTCTCTGCAAGAGTCTCCTCTTTCTCTTTTTCCTAACAAACCTGCCCTTTGTGGCCTTTGACTGTTCATGTCTATGCAATCACCTTTTCCTTCGGAAACTCGCCATGAGCTGCAGAACTGGAAACTCTGCCAAACCCAAGGACCCCACACAGTGAGCCAATACACGCACCCATCAATGTCAAGGTGGGGAGTGGGGGTATCAATTTCATGTTTCCACATTCAATACATCTTATCTATAAAGGGAGAAATGAAGAAAGGCTAAGTCTGTAACTGATTAAGAAGTGGAAATCATTTGTGTTAGCCAGGATAAAGGGGGATTTATAATCATTTTGTGGCTTATACAATATTCATGTCTGTGTGTTTGTTAAAACACAATTATGGATTGAAGCTGTATTGTTTTGACCAGCCCTGGCCACAAATGGAGCTTGTCTCATGTCAGACTACCTGTGTTCAACAGAAGAACACCAAGATCTAGCTCCTGGATGTAGTGGTTCTTTGTTTTAATATTTCACAGTAAATGTATAAAATCATGGGGACATATTACAACATTACAGGGCAAATTAGAACCTGGTATTTTTCTGTTTAGAAACATTAATGCCAACAAAGGCAGTCTACAGATATTTATCTACATAAGTGTTTATTATTCAAATTTCTTTTAGTTAAAAACAGCCAATCATTAAAAAAATAAACTCATGAGACTAACAGCAACTTTTAAATAGTCATCAAAGGCTTCTGAATATGTATTCCTATCTGCTTTGCCTTAACTTAAAAGAAAAAAAAATCACCTCTTAATGCTTAGAGGAAAGCAACCTGTATGGGGAAAAAAATATTTCTCATAAACTTTTCTTCTCTAATTACCTTTTGGATAAAACATAAATCTATCTGGTATTTTCAATGATATAAAATAGAATAATTATTTAAATAAAAAGAAAGAGGAGGGCCTCTCTTGGTGGTGCAGGCAGGTGAGTGCAGTGCTGTGAAGCTGAAGCTCTCCTCAGTCTCTGCAGTGCCGGTTGGATCCTGGTCGGCTAGGGAGGTACCCACATTGCCCGGCAGACCTCTCCTGTCTCACCCGCTGCTCCCCTCAGCAGTGTATTTATTTCGTCAGCCTGAATGTTCTGCTCCCCTCTCTGTCTCTGCTGAATCCTCTCACTTTCACGCACATCTGGCCTGTACCCCAGCTCTTGTATGTATGAATAAATAAATCTTTAAAAACAAAAAAAGAAAGAGGAAAATTCTAAAGATATTAATCTAGGATATATGGACACCTTGATGATTAATATAATACTTTTTGAAGTAAATGTTACTTGTATACAAAAGATAGAATATTTTATACTGCCATTTTGAAATAAGCACAATTTTACCGCAGTGTTTTGTATTATGCAAAATAGTATAAATATTAAATGTCATAAGTCTTTAACATTCTCCTTTATTAAAATTGAAAATTAAATGAAATGAAAATTTCTTAAAAGAAACAACTGATCTAAACTCAAGAAGAAATAGAAAGTTTCAGCATCAGTACCCACATGGCTTCATTGTGATATTCTATCATATATTTAATAAATAAGCTTGCAGAAAAATAATAAAGAAATAATATTGCAGAATAAAAAGTAATTAGACAGATAATACGCAAACTTCCAGAAACCTCATTTTATAATGTCAGTATTGCTCTAGTGATAAAACTAATAAAAAAGATATCACAAGGGAAAAAGCCCTACAGATCAATATCTCTCATGAATATAGATACAATCCCAAGAAAAGTTTTAGCAAACGAAATTCAGCAGGATGCGAAAAGGATTATTCATGATGAATAAGACTGCAAGAAATAGAAACGCAAGGTTAATATAACATTTGCAAATCAATCAAAATGACTTATGAAATATAGTAGTCTCCTTAATCTGTGGAGGATACATTCTAAGGCTCTTTGAAACTGTAGATAGCACCTACCCCAAAATATTTATGCTTATTTTCTGTACACACATACCTATGATAAACTTTATTTTATAACTTAGGCACAGTAAGATTAATAACAATAACCAATAATAAAATGAAACCACCATAGCAATATACTGTAATGAAAGTTGGGTGAATATATTTGCTTTCTCTCTTTCTCAGTGTCTTATTGTAGGTAGTATTTTTGGGCCATGGACAGCACAGATCAGTGAAGTAACCAAAAACAAAATTGCAGTTAAGGAGCAACTACTGTAAGGGGAAGAAGAGAGAAAATCATGTGTGGATTTCAATGGAGGCAGAGAAAGTGTTTCTAAACCCAAGTTCTCAGCCACTTGCCACTCATAAGCCAAACATGAGAGACGGAGCCTGGGGGGTGTGGAAGGAGACACGTGGAGTCCAGACCTGTCGAGACACTTGGAGAAGACGTGGGTGAGAGACCCGTGGGGAAGCTGACGACGGCAGCCTTGACCTTGATTTGTACTTTGATTTTGCATCCTTGGTCCCAACTTGCCTGGCCCCTTCTGCTCCCTTCCTGTGGTTCCCCACCAGAAGGTGCCTCAAGTCTAAGGTACCGCATTGGAACTGCTGGTGGTGCACCCTGTACTCACTTGGTGTTTATATATGATTGATATTTAGCATGAATATGTTATGAATATGTACTAATCTGTGACTATATAACATAACGATATTCTAGCAATCATCACCTTCATCCTATATTTGCTTTCAATATTTTTTAAATATGTAGATCATTGTAAGTAGTTGTGCTTTAATCTACCATTCCCTAACAGCACCCTCATTCATTACGTTATTGTGAGCCATTATTGTGTGTTTTGTTCAACTGTATATTTATTCTATTTTTTCTTAAATATTGATTGAGTTAGAAAAATACTGAATTTTTTTTAGGTTTCATCATTTTGTTCATAGGTCCACATTCACTGAGAGAAGCGAGAGATTGGAAATTCGCTTTCAGTTAAGTATTGAGGTGAGGACTTCTTTGGAAAAAAGATTTACATGTGTCCTATGTCGCCAAAGTCCTATCACCAGGGAAAAGCAAAGGAGACACCTTCCTTTTGCCCTTGGCTAAGTGGGTCGGTCTTTAAGAGAAATACTTGAAAGTGCCTGACAGGTTTTCTGGAATTTGGGTCTGAACTGACAAAGAAAAACCCAGTATTTGTGAGCCAGCTCTGGTACAAGATGTGTGGGATTTCTTTGGGCAAAAGGCACCTGGGAGAGAAAACCTTAGCCTTGACTCGTAACCAGAGAATTACCTAAAGCAGTGGTTCTCAAAGTGTGGTCCATCAACAGGCAAGATCAGCATCACTTGGAGTCCTGCTAAAAGTGCAAATTTGAGGAAGCCATTCCAGATGTTTTGAATTGGAAGCTTATATGAACAAACATTCCAGAATATTCTTGTTAATGTGTGGCTTCTCTGGCCTAAGATGGTGCTGGCCCCTCAGAAGTCTGTATGGGCAGGACAACTGCAGCAGAGGCTGAGAGGTGGAAAATGTCAGGCTGACCTGTTGATTAGCTGAATTTGGGGTGTAGCCTGCAGACTGAAAGTTTTAGGGAATAACTGATAAGCGCCCTTAAGGGAACATGCACCCTGATTCATGTGTTCCCAGTTGACAGTACCCCTTGCTTTAGGAACATGCAGGGGCAGTGTCTATGGGAGGAGAGAATGTAACTGATGAGTCTATAGTGCTTGGTGACTCCCTGGACTTGGGACTAGGATGAGCCTCCCTCCATTCAGCTCAGGCATCTCCTCCTGGTCCAACACAGTCACCGCCCCACCCCTACACTGCCATCCAGGGGGCAGCTTCCTTGAGGGTGCTGATCCTGCCTGTTCTCTGGGTAGTGGCTGAATATAGTAGAACAACTCTTTGTGTAAAGACATTCTAACGGTTTAGAATTTGAATTTCTGGATGTGAGCAAAAGACCTGGCGTGGTCATTGACTGTAGCGCCACCCAGATCTCCAAGGAGTCGGCTCGAGATCACAGCTGCATCTGCTTTTCCCCTAATCCTCTTTGGAGCCAACTCAGACCTCTGGTCATGGAGGCGGTTCTCTCCTGGGCACACATTCCTCAACTTTCCAAAACCTTTCCACCTGATGCATTGAAACTGAAATTTGAGTGGAATCCTGTTTGTTCTGATGCACCAGGTGTCGGGAGAGGCCTGGGCTGGCAGGAACATGAAGGGTAAGAGACAGAGAAGGAAGAAGATATCAACCTTCTTGTCTCCTTTCTCCTTTGTGTGTAGATAAGGCCGAGAGGCTCCAAGGAGGGGATGGGGAAGAGGGTGGGAGAAGAGAAATTTTGGTGCTTAGGATTTCTGTATTATTAATTTCATGAATATTTTCATTCATTAAACATTTGTGTGGTATCTATGCTATCATATGAACTCTTGTAGGGCATCGGGGATATAAAAGAAAATAAAAAGGCAATATCCCCTTCTTTCTGGAGCTGGTATTCTAGCTGAATAAAAGAGATAATAAACTGTGAAGAAATATAAAGCCACATAAGGGAATAAAGATGGTATGAGCTTGCTATTACTCAGGCTGGTCAGGAAATATCTCTCTGACCAAACAGGTTGATATTGGAAAAGAAGCCCTAAATGAAGTCAGGCCCATATAAATCAGAATGTTATGGGGACTATAAGAGCCTGGCTTTTATCACCGTTGAGTACCTGGAAAATCGATGGGACTTATCCTGTGATTTCTTTCAAGGACAGGAAGAAACTGTCAAAGTGATTTTAACAGGGTGTGTTGGGAGATCGTGAAGTTATTTTCTACTTACATTTTTTACAGAATAGCTCATTCAATAAAGCTACATATATATATATATATATTTTTAATATAGATACCATTATAAAAGAAGTCATTCTCATTTAATCATAAAGAGTAAAAAATATTCTACTGAGAGGTTTTTTAGATAACTTTTTTATGACATGTATGAAATTAGTATAAACTATTGAATCATACTGCTCCAAGTTTGTAGTCCTGTGTGTTGAAGGTAACTAACTGATCACGAAGATATTAGCACATGGCAGTTCCATGGGCTCCTTGTTCAGTTGCATTAAAAATCTTAAAATAAGAAAGTGTATTTCCATTAATACTGTTTAATTTTTGGTTAGTATAACATCTTGGTTAATCCCTATTCGATAAGAAGGGGTTCAGCTTTGTTTTCTGGGTATGAGACTTTCTGGCTTTTCTGAGCATCTCCATTCAGGAGATGTTTATGTGGCCCTCCTGATATTGACACAAGGCCACTAGGATTTACATGATTAGAGATAAACCAGATGGTATATTTTATTTACATTTCCCAAGCACATTTTATTCAGAGATTTTAGCTTATCACGACATTAAAAATTAAATGAACTTCAATTGAAAGTCTAATCATCAATTATTAGAACTTTAAATTAAAAATTGGAAAGAATCAAAATTCTCCATGGTGCAGAAGACTGACGTGTTAAAAAGAGAAGATGGCAGTGCAACTTTCTAAAGGTAAGAACCGGATTTAGTCTGAGAGTTCCCCAGTCATGTCTACAAAAGATGGCGCTCAGTTGGCTGTGTTCTGTCTGGCTGTTTCCCGCCTGTATCCACCATCAAATTGGATGCCTGACTGGCATCTAAACTTATCTGAAACACTGAGTGTTATGGGATTCCCTACTTGTTCGTTTCACTCTGACGAGGCTCAGATTTTTTACTCTTCTGAAATTCATGCCGAGTCTAATCTTCGTGACTTTTAGAAAAGAGTAAGGGGAGTATTAATAGCACAAAATAGGTATTGTTCTACTTGTAGTGTGTCAGCCACGGCTCAGGGCTGCGATGATCAAATCGCAGAATTTTTGGTTCCTTGTTGTCTTCTTTCCCAAAGTTCAAAATATTTACGCCATGTCATTTAACAAGTACAGCTTCCCATGTGTCTCACAGCTACTATGCGAAGCCCTGCGAGTGTCAACTCAGCCTGGGGACATCAGTGTGCCCTCTCATCCCCCCTTTTATTTTTCAGGAGAAAAAGCTGGTTTCTCTTTTCGCAGTGCTCAGCTCTTTGCTCCATTTTTCTTTCCCTCTGATCATCACTATTAAATGATGTTGGAAGTAATTACATCCCACTCTCTTCTGGCCAGGAAGCAGTTTTCAATTAGAGAATAGCTTGAAAAACATTCACCATTACACAAAAACCATGTCTCAATGATACCCTCTGTGTAACAGGATTCGATTTTGTCCCCGTGCCTGACGAGGCAGCTTAGGCTCTGGGTAATCGTTTTGTGTCCATTAACATGTTAGCCACAGAGATTCTGTCTGCATCTCACATTTCACACCCCAATCAACCCCCACCCCTGAAACTCCTCTAGATCACATGACTCTGTCCCCAATTGAAACGCCATAGAGCTCAGGACTGGTGGTATTCACGGCCCATCTAGCGATGCACTTACATGTATGTAGAGGTCTGTGCTAACGATGCTCACGACCTCCAGAGTGGGACCTGTGCCTCATAGATCAATACGTCCCCTAGAGTTGAGCTATTTGTAAAGTACTTTTCACACCGTGTCACTTAATACATTTTAAATTAAATTTAATTGTGCCCAGGAAGCATGGTGTTTTTAATATCACTCACCAGGAAATAATCTTTAGAAGTAGGTTAATAAATGAAAAGCCCAAGGCAGTGTTAATTTCCCAAAGCCTCAGGCCCTGGACAAACTGTGCTCTTAATCATATTTTACTGACTTTGCCTATTTATGTTTTTGTTGTTTTCCCCATGGACTATGAATTTCTTGAGGACATGGGGCTGTGGGCTTGATTTCTTTTTTTTCTGTCATTATTTTTTTTTCCTATCTTTATTTTGCACATTGGCATGCTGCCTATATAACTGTGGCGCTAAATGCTTCTTGAGCGAATGATTAATTTAAATTTTAGGCATGAGTCTAAATCTTCCAATTCTCACTGTGCAGCCCATCTGCCATGCCTTTGTCTATCACTAGAGAAAAGCCAGTCAATAGTGCAGTCTTTATTAATAAAAACATAATGCACTTTGCTTGTCCTCGGAGAACTTCATAAACGATAAATAGAAAAAAATGGCAGGCCTCCTTGTCTTTCTCCTGAATGATGAATTCTAGTAACCAGTGGAATATACTGGGATTTCTAGTTTTCATTAATTCTCCTTCATTCTGTTTGGGTATTTTCATGTCTTCCCTGGGAGAACAGACTGTCAGTCACCCCGTTTTATTCCTTCATTTGTGTCACAAATGGTTATTGCATGCCAAGTGGAGTCTAGCTGTTATATGAGATACAGGGCAATACTAGTTGATTTAGAAAAGACTGGTGTCCTTTGCTAAAATGATGACCCACACCTGCTGTGTTGTGGTCATCATCTGATCATTACATTGCAACAGCAAATATCCACTCTTTGAAGCAGTAAGCAATGTCTGTGTTGCACAGGTGAAGAAGCTGAGTCCAAAAGATTATCAAAGTCTGGACCGTGGAAAATCCCCAGGCTCTCTGATTTGACTTCACCCAGTGCAGATACTGTTAGCTTTGTCTCATCACACTGTGCAAAAACAAGTTTGTGATTGTTTCCCCTGTACAGGGAAAAGTTCTAGTTTTTACCATTTCTGCTTCCCTATCACTGGACTAGATTATATTTGGCTCTTTCTTTACCAAATCTCATTCTCTTTCATTTTATTGAGACTATCTGTCCTAATAGATATTTGAAATATAGAAATGAGTGAAACCAAATATGTTAACAACAAAGTACACATCTGAGCAGAAGAAAGTTTTTTAAAATATATCCACATCAATAGATACTATAATATGGGCCTCCCCTGGTGGCACAGGTTGTTGAGTGCAGCACTGTGAAGCTGTCTGCAGCCTTTGCAGTACTGGTTCTATCCCGGCCAGTTGAAGAGGGTCCCACATGGCACGGCAGACATCTCCTGTCGCGCCCGCTGCTCCCCTCAGCAGTGTATTTCATCAGTCTGCCTGTTCTATTCCCCGCTCTGTCTCTGGTGAATCTTCTCACCCTCCCGCGCATCTGGCCTGTACCCTGGTTCTTGTATAAATAAATAAATACATCTTAAAAAAATAGATACTACAATAGATCCACAAAAGAGAAACTAATACTTATTGGCTAGATATTCTATATATTTAAAAAAATAATGGATTTCATTTGCAACAGTAACTTCTCTTAGCAGAAAGGAATGATTGTATGCCATGAGTCAAGTTGTTCATTTTATCTTCATTTCATCCCGTGCTTTCATGATTAATAGTCTCATTTGTTTCATAAGGAACTTGTGATTGCAGTGGTGCTAAGTAGCTTACTAATTTTAAGAAAACGTATAAGAATAACAACAATAATAACTCAAACCTTTTACTATGGTGATATTTATGTAGTTTTAAAACTCAGGTTGTTTATTGTTTCAATCACATCTTTTCTTACTTTGCATCCCTTCATTACATTAGTAGATGCCAGTTTTATATATTCTGCTAAAGCAAATTTCTAGTAGGCATAGGTAGAAACGATCATTGGATATGTGGAAACGTCTCTCATAAATCTTTGATTCAGGGACCTCCCTGGTGGCACAAGGGGTTAAGTGTCAGCACTATGAAACTATCTGCAGCCACTGCAGCATGCGTTTGATCCCCAGCCAGGGAGGTGACCCACATGGCCCAACAGACTTCTCCTGTCTCGCCCGCTGCTCCCCTCAGCAGTGTATTTCAATCAGTCTGTCTTTTCTGCCCCCCACTCTGTCTCTGGTGAATCATCTCACCCCCTGCACCTCTGGCCTGTGCCCCAGTTCTTCTATGCATAAATAAATAAGTCTTTAAAAAAATAAATCTTTGATTCTGGGAAGGCAGGAATAAACATGACCCATTGTTCAAGAGGGCCAAAGCATTCCCTTATGCCCAGGCATTAGGCAACACAGGCGTGGTGGCAAATTGTACATGGTAAGGCTCCGGGAGAGCTGGGGAAACATTATTTCTGAATCTGTCTATGAGGATGTTTCCAGAAAACAATTTCATTTGAACTGGCAGACTCAGAAGAAGGAGGTCGCCTCAGCAATGTGGGCTGCCATCAACTGTGCTTGACACTCATAAGCTGAACACAAAAGCAGAGAAAGAGCAAAGTTGTTCTCTGCTTGGGCTGACACATCCACTTTCTCCCGCCCTTAGGTCTCAGTGCTCCTGGTTCTGGAGACTTCAGATGTAAAACTGGGCCACCTCCTCCTCTGGTTTTAGGCCTTTAGATTCACAATGACTTCCCCGGCTCTCCAGCGTACAGATGGCAGATCTTATATTTCTCTGTTTCCATAACTGCATGAGCCAAGTTATTTACAATAAATCTTTTTTTCTTCCTCCCTACACATCTTCTCTCCAGATGCATGTAATTATTGCCTTATTTCCACTGTGTGAATGGATAAGAAGTATTATCAATCAATTTAATCAAAACAGAAATAATAACAAGATGATGATATTAAACCATTATACTCTCTATGAATTTGAACTTATTAATTTTTCTCTTCCATCTTCCATCTTTTTATTGTTTTCAAACACTGGGCCCATTCAGAGTAAATCACTCTCAATCAGAATAAAGTATTTCACACTTTGTCAGGCATTCCTCACAACACTGTGACAAATACCCACAATTCATTGAAAATTCTTAAACAAAAGATCTATCAAACCTCTTTTCCATTGCATCTCTGCTCAGAGCTTCTTTACATCTATTCAAAAAAAGGCACCAAACAGCTGTTGCCCCAGCTAGAAATAACCTTTCTGTTATTTCTTCTGAAACAAATCTGTATTTTTTTCCCATAAATTTTAGCTATTTATTTATCACTTCTTTTGTAACTTGGATCAAGGCAAAAATAACCAAGTGTTCTTTTTCACATTCTACATGAAAATTCTTTATCTGAATGGCATGCGGAGAGAAGAAAATCTTTATCTTGATAGATTTCTTTACTTGAGCATTCCGCTAGTGAGAAGAACCACAAATTGTTACAAAAAATAAATGGCAAGAAACTAGCTTAGCTCATATATATTTTTCTATTTTTTCACCTCTCCCTCCCACTGTACCCCCATTTTTTCCCAAAAGTTGAACTTCTCCATAATAAAGAGCCATAGACTATATTGAGGTAATTCAATGAATGTAAATGAGATTCACAACCTGACATTTCTCACTGCAAAAAACCCCTTGCATCTGTCTCTTTGCATTCATTGCCAGCATTTTGATGTGTGATTTCCTTAACCCAAACACACTAATTCCATTATTGCCTTTCAAATAAAGTCCAAGTGCCTGGAGATTGGAGTCAAACATCTCTCTGCATTTGCATCAACCTATTTTTCTGGTCAAAAGGCATATTTTACTTAAACCATTTTGTTTCCCTCATCTTTCCCAACTCTGCGTCTATATTCTGTCACTCTCTCTTAACTGAACAGTATTCTGGCTTGATCTCTGCATTTACATCATGTGGATGTCTTTGCATGTCTTCCCTCTCCATCTGGATTGCAAGTGTTTGGACAGACACCACAACTTCTTCATCTTTTTACCTCTTTTTTAAAAAAGATTTATTTTATTTACTTATGCATACAAGAACTGGGGTACAGGCCAGAGGTGTGGGCAGTGAGAGGATTCACCAGAGACAGAGTGGGGAACAGAACAGGTGGATCCACTGAAATCCACTGCTGAGGGGAACAGCAGGGAGACAGGAGAGGTCTGCTGTGCCATGTGGGTAGCTCCTGGTTGGGATCAAACTCGTGCTGCAGTGGCTACAGAGAGCTTCACAGTGGTGAGACTTAACCCTTTGCACCACCAGGGAGGCCCGGGGACTTAAAATTTTAAAGAGAAGTTTTAGGTTTCTCACAAAATTGTGCAAACAGTACAGTTTCCATGCCACCAAACACCCTCCTTCACACATCAGCCCTCTCCCAGCACTGCCATCCCACATTCTGCAGTGAGGCGGCACAGGGGTCTCAGGGGACAGCCCACCGCTGGCGCCGTTTCAACCACATCACCGAGGTCATCAGTGTTCGTTTTGGAGGTTGGACATTCAATGGATTTTCATAAATGAATAGTGGCATATATCATCACATTTTTCAGAACAGTTTTACTGCTCTAAAAATCTACTCGGTCCTACCAAATCCCTGGAAATTGCTGATACTTGTACGGCCTCCTTTCCTGGAATGCCATACAGATGGAATCATATGACTTGCTGCTTGGCCATACATTACCTATGAATATGCATCTAGGCTTCCTCCATGTGTCTTCCTGGTCTGGTTCTCACTTTTCCTTAGAGCTGAATAATATTCCATTGTGTGGATGGACCACACTTTATCCCTTCACCTACTGAAGGACATCTTGGCCAAGTTTTGGCAATTAGAACAAAACTGTTCTAAACATCCAAGTAAAGGACTGTGTGTAGATACACGTTTTCACCAACTGGGTTAAATACCAAAGAAGAGGTGCCAAAATCTGTATCATATTTTAAATATGACTTTAGGACATTATGAAAGGAATTATTATCTGATGTATATACAGGGATTAAAGAAAGCTTTACATCTGTTAACTGGTTGAGAATTTCGAGAGCTATGTGAAAGTCCACATTTAATTATTCCAGTTTAGGCTGATGACCTGGGAACTGTCTGAGAATTCCATGAATTTCCATGTATGTGGGGACTGAGCTATATCCCCACACCATGTCACACACAGCACGTTCACACTGAGATCCAATTTTGCTACAATTTGTTCTCACTCTCACAGTTAAATAATACTGATAAAGAATATGTAGTATGTATTCCTTAGCAGTATCTTATTTTTCTATCACCCTGAAGTTTTACATTGTATTTTATTGAATTGCATAAAAAATACGGTATCACTAAATACATCATACAAAGTGAAATTTACTGTCTGTAAGGGTTACAGGGTCTATTTCTCACTGTTGTCAGAATGAAATAAAATGCATTTGACTTCATGATGCCCACTATATTGCCACGAGGGGTACAATGCATACTGATTCAAACTGTATCAGCAAAACAGATCCTGTTTAGAAATGACCAAGGGCACTGGTGCGTGTCTATACGTATGTCATGATGCAAAGTAAGGGCTCAGGATGAAATACAGAAGAGACATGCATCTTAGGTGGCACCTTCCTATCTCATTTCAGTGCTATCATGCGCAGAATTGTGAAACCACACTGGCATTTTTTTAAAAATTACTGATGGATGCAGTCTTGTTACAGAGTTGAAATTTTTCATATTCTTTTTTGGAAAGTTCAAAGTCATGAATTCACTCTCAATAGTCATTTGGAAATTTTTATTGATTTTATTTACTTTTCTAATTTGTACATATTTTCATTTTAAACAGTTAGAATGAGATTTCTCATGCACTCAAACCTATCCTCTCCAGTAGAAATGAATACTTTCAACAGTGTGTGGCACATTCCATTGGTATTTTATGAACATCTACATAGAAAACCACGTACCTGTATGGAGAAGTCATGTAAGAGCACAGGTAATTTTACATGTATTTAGTCACAAGACAGGCAGCCTTCTGTGACTTGAAATTTTGAATTAGAAGTGTATTATGGATCTCTTTCTATTTTATTACCAATGCTTTATATAAGCACATGATTTTCCAATGTATGAACCTATTGAGGTTTATGTAAGAATTGTGTATAAGTGGACATACTGACACCAGTTCATTTTACTATTTTAAACAATGCTGCACTATATGACTTTATACTAACAGTTATTTTTACAGATGGTTTCATTGGGTCATATGATGCTCAAAATCAAAATTATTAATTAAAGCATAGATATTTATAAAATTTGATAGATAATGATTATATCAAATCAGAACCATTGAAAGAGTGAAAATAAACTCTCCAACAACCTTCTGCCCACCTCAGACTGACTGGATATTGTCAACGTTGTTATTATTATTATTGTCATTATTACTATTTTCACAGGGAGAATATCACCTTTGAGTTCCATTTCAATTTCCATTTTCATGATTATTATTGACTTTTGAGCTTCTTTATCTTTCTATTGACTTGTTTTTCTGTGACTTTCTCATTTTATTGCTCATCTAATAGTGGTTTTTTAAACTTTTTCATACTAAAACTATAATGGATATAAGACATCATCTGAGCCTGTGGTTTTCATGTTAACTTTATATACTGTCTTTCAATAAACTATAAATAAAAATGTATGTGTGTGAATTACTCGTATATCTTTTTTTCTGAGAAATATAACATTTTTGGCAGACACAGAGTAATCTGATTGCTTCTTATAGGTACTTGACTAAATCGAACAATAAATATTATAAATATGGTATCTCTGTTGGAATTTAGAGAATTAAAACTAACTTGATTTAGGAAACTCATTAAGCAGGGAGTCATTTCTGAAGAAGGAATACATTTGAAATAGAGCTAAACTTAGATAAACTCACTACATCTCAACACACCACCTTTTAAGCAACAAGCATTCATAACCTTGGGGGACTGCAATTTATGTAACAATCATTGAAGCTTTGACTCCTGTTCCTCTTAAACTGTCTTTGAAGATAGAGATCTGAATTAATTAGGTAGGTAAAAGTATGACTCAAATAGCATTTGCATCAGCTTCTCTGTCTTCCACTGAAGTTTGATTTAGTAATTTTTCTCCCTACGTTTGAGAGATTAACCAACTTTAATATTTCCTGGCAAATTAGTTATCACACTTGTCTTGGATTGGGGTTTTATTTTTGTCTTTCAGGTGAGTAAATCACACAGCTTATTACTTGGAGGACCTTTTCATGTCTTTAATTGACTCTGCGTTTGAAAACTCTGAAAATGAATCAGATTGGCAGAACTACTTCTAAAAATTTTAAAAATAGTCTCCCAGAAGGAGGATAAGTTGAAAAGATTGTCATTTAGCAAAACTGCCTTCAGAGAATATCCTGTGCAGAAAAATGTGTGCCTTAGCACTTTGGAATGTGTGTGATAAATAGCCCACCTTCATCAAAGATGTACCTTATGTCTGCAGCCACGTGCAGAGCCTAGAAACAGGAGATTGATGGCGTTACCAAGCATTTATCATCATTAGCGTATATTAACATATATTTCTTAGGGTGCCATTAGATAAACATAATTGAAATCTAACTGATTTACATACACACATACCAAACTGATTGCCACCTCTCCAGAGTCATTTAGATAAATCTTTGAGTTAGAAAAAAATTAAATAAAAGAAGAACTACAGTTTAGCTCAATTTATTATAAAATCTAGACTACAATATTACATCTAAATTTCTTATATTCTCTAAATTTTCAGTTATTTATTTTTTAAAAATTTAATTTAATTTATTCATGCATATAAGAACTGGGTTGTAAGCCAGAGGTCTCTGAATTTTTCTAAAATGAAGTTTGAAATCATAGAAGTTTAAAACTTAGAAAACATTAACGGTCTTTTAGCAGGATCCGAACCATCGCTGTGGAATTCTGGAGATTAGAATCTTGGGGCACAGTTGGAGATTAGAATTCTTGGGGCACAGTTGCAGCAGAGATTATGTGAATGTGGCCAAGAAGACAAATGCTTCAGCCTGGTTTCTATCATAGAAGTGCCTCTTTCTACACAAGGCTTTTCTATAGTAAAATTCAAACAGACACACAGAGCCTGAAAACTTGTCATGGATCGAGCCCATTGTTTTTTTTTTTTTTTTTTTTTATTTTATTTTTTTTTTTTATATTCCCCCATACAATTGCAAACGCCCCATTCTGACCCCATTTCTTATATTCATTTTCCTGGTCCCTTATTTAAGTTTTCTAGATTCCTGCTATGAGTGAGACCATCCGGTATTTTTCTTTTTCTTTTTGGCTTATTTCGCTGAGCATGATCCCTTCCAGCACCATCCATGTTGCTGCAAATTGCATGTGTTTATCTTTTTTGAATGCTGAGTAATATTCCATGGTATATATGTACCACATCTTCTTGATCCAGTCATCTATTTTTGGGCATTTGGGTTGTTTCCAAAGCTTAGCTATTGTAAACAGTGCTGCTATAAACATAGGGGTGCAGGTGCTCTTTGGAATTGATGTTTCTGTGTCCTTTGGGTAAATACCTAGGAGTGGAATTGCTGGATCATATGGAAGCTCTATGTTTAGTAGGTCCAGAAAAAACTAGCAACAACAAATGTTGGCGAGGGTGTGGAGAAAAATGAACTCTCCTGCACTGTTGGTTGGAGTGCAAACTGGTCCAACCACTGTGGAGAGCTGTGTGGAGATTTCTGAGCCCATTGGTTTTTAACCTGACTGTACGATAGAATCTGGGAAATTTTTTAAACAACTAATCTGTGGCTCCCCAACCCCAGAGGCTCAAATGTGGCTGGTTTGGGTTGTAGTCTGGATATCAGTACACTATTGATATTTGAGATTGGGGTTTTTGATATGCAACCGGGATTAAGAAAGCAACTGAAATTTCTTTTTACAAGAAAGTAGGACCAGAGAGATCTCAATAGATTTAAAAAAAAAAAATAAGTCACCTACATAACACATACAACTCAATTCAATTTCACTGGCATACATTAATGGATGTAAAATGAATTTAGAAAACAAAAGGGCAAATTTGGCACTTTACAAGTAGGAAAATGAGATCAGATAACATAAAGGTCTAAGCCAGTAATAAAATCACTGAAGGCAGATAGAAAGATACCCAGTGACAGCCACAGGGGATGATTTCACATATTGTAACTTCTGTCATTCTCCTTCACCCGAGGTGTGCGGTATTCCTGTCTTTCCTCCATTTGCACTCCTGGGACACAAGGGCTGCTGAGAATTGTGCATGATTCCAGCTCTGGCTCTAGCATGAGGACAGGAGGGTGTAGACGAGCAAAGAGGCTGGTCCATGCACCCCAAGTGCATATGGGGTGTGTTGCTCAGGAGCAGAGCGGGGAGACCCTCAGGACACCCCTCACCCCCGAGGGTTTTACTGCTGTTGAACAGTGTCCCTAAACCTGCTTACCCCACCGCTGAGACACACACATGGGGGTGTGGGTGATGGGTGCCATTTTCTGTGGAACAGAAGTTTCTACTGTGAATCTTTATGAGCTGGTGAGCTGTGGCTCTTGGTTTCTAGGAGAGACTGCTGTTTGGAGGAAAGCAGGTCTTCTGAAACTCTAACTGAATAGGAATCACACAGGGATCCTGTTACCTTGAAAATAATGACTCGGGGCTCACTCTCTGTATTTCTACTAAAGTCCCAAGCAATGTCATGCTATGGATATGAGGGTCACATTTGGACAGGAAAGGGCAAATGGTTTCTTTGCAAGCTTGTCAGTCCATAGACATGATGGAACTGTACAGAGTGTGTTATATGTAACTTAAGATACCAGCCGGGGAGATACCCACATGGTGCAGCAGACCTCTCCTGTCGCACCCGCTGCTCCCCTCAGCAGTGTATTTCATCAGTCTGCCTGTTCTGCTCCCTGCTCTGTCTCTGGTGAATCCTCTCACCCCCCCCCGCACATCTGGCCTGTACATTGGTTCTTGTATGCATGAATAAACAAATCTTTTAAAAAAAAAGATACATGATTATAAATGAAGTGCATCATAGGAGGCAGATCCTCCTCTTTACATATTTCCTGAAACTATGTTTGTTCTAATGGACTTGTCACTGACATTGTATTGGATACATTCTATTGTCATTTTCATGAAAAAATGGTATCTGCTCATTTTGCAAAGGACTCAGCAGAGAATGTGACCTGTGCTGTTTTCCTGGCACAAAACAGGATTTCATATGTAAAATAAGCAGGTGATAAAACTTGATTATTAATAGGATGCAAAGATTGATGCATTGTATGTTAACTGATGAGGAGTAACCACATTCCTTAAAATCAGGATTCTTAGAGAAGCTTTTCCATACTTTGTGCCTTTAATGGTATGACTTTCTCTCTTTTCTATGTCCCTCACTCTTTACAATGAAAACACAAGCTCTACTCCACATGCCCCCTTCCATGCCCCTCGGTCCCTGGTGCAAGTCTGAGGCTAAGAAGCAAGACATCCCCACCACATGTCCCTCTCCATGTGCTTCCTCTAAACTGTTGATCAAACTGTTTGTTTTTTTTTTTAATAAGTGTTATTTTCTTTGTTATTAAGTGAATCATCAGCGGACATATCCAAAGTCTTGGGAATCAACAAAAACAACTACACTGTTGATATTTTATTTCTCAATTACTTTTTGCAACCACAGAGGAAAAATACCCCTAAACAATTTGCCAAACATTAGCATTTTACACTGGATGCTAATGTCGGCAATATTAACAATATGTTGGTTAAAGTCTTCATGAATAACATGTTGTTGTTGTCTTAGCTTAGTTGGTTTAATAGGAAGTAATGAGCATCCAAGTCCCCTTAGAGCTGTTCTGTGTTACCTGTGGGGCATTTCGGACTATCTGGCTCAACTTTGAAATTTCTGGAAGGGCTGGCCTGTGTAAGGAGTGAAGGGGCCTTGGTTGAGACTCACTGTTTCAATTACAACAAATGAAAGTGTTAATGTGCAGACTGAGGGTTACTCTGGGACTCCACATATTATATAGGGGTTCTGTCATCTATCTCACAAAAGGTAAAGCATATGCTTAGTGTGTAAGACTTTGATTAGAAAATAACTTTAATAGGATTAGTGTGCAGAAAGAGAAGAGACAAAAGGATAATAGTTTCCCAAAGAAACATTCAAAGTTACCCATCCCTCATGGGTCAATGCCACGCAAACGGGATTGGCTCAAAGTGGGTTGCTGAGGCCTGAATGCCGGCCGCAGGTCTAAGGCGACTTGTGGCAGGGACCATAGGGAAGGGGCAGAAGGGGCCAGGCAAGTCTGGGACAAAAGGAGCAAAATCAAGTACAAATCAAGGAAACAGCTGCCATCGTCAGCCTTCCACGGGTCTCTCATGCACGTCTCCCCAAGTGTCCCTACACGTCTTAACTCTACCACTCATGTCCTTCCATGCCCCAAATCCCTGGGGCAGGTCCAGAGCTGAGAAGCAAGTGCGGCTTCTTCGCACAGCTAGGCACGACCCTCCTCTAAAATCTGGGTGATTTGTCCTTGAGTGTTTCTCCCCTTGCTCAGCTCCGCCCTCCATTAGGTGGGACTCCGGAGCATGGAACCGCCCAGTTAATGGAAAGGCCTCGTGTCTCAAAGGAGATGAAGTTTTCTCTGGTCTATTCGATCAGAAAAAAAAAAAAAAAAAGATTTTTCTGACTTTTTAGTTAGCAATAGGGCAGAGTATAAACTGACTGAAATTAGAATAAGAGTTATATATTCACGGTGCTGGGACTGCCAGAAATTTGTTGTGTGATGAGAAATCATCAAGTTATTCTCTGATACTCATATCCTCATTTGTAAAATTAAAAAAATCCAATTTTGTCTCAAAGATATTTCTAGCATGAAATTCTATGTTGAGTAAGAGACACATCTAGGAACATTAGGATATAACTGAAATAAATTTAGTGATTGGTTTGATATGATTTTGTTTGTTTGAAGTGCCACATAAAACAATTCTTTTGATAGGAGCCTTCCTAAGAGTTTTATTGTCAGTAAAAACTATGATTTTTTTCCTCAGATCTGCCATAATTGCCTTGCTTGAATTTTGAATGATAGATTTAAAAGTATCTTACTCTCCCAATGCATGTAAATTATATTGTCACTGTAAAATATTAGATCCTGTGCAATTTAAAAATTGTGGCAAAGATGAAATACTCAAATATTTTTCTAGATGAAGAAATATCGTTACACATTGATTGATTTCCCAGTCAGTAAATGTAAACACGCAAAGGCTTACCTTTACTGGGGGCTTACTACATGTCAGCTTACATAGATTCTCTAATTTAATTATTTTTGTAAATGAGTTTTGTGAAAGGAATGAAATGTGTTTCCGCGAGGTTGCTGTCTCCAGCTGATATCTGTAGATTTCATATGATTTTTGATTTTCTTCTTGTGTCTGTGCTTGTGTCTTCCTTGAAAAGTATTGGTTGAAACAATTAGGCATCTGATGTCCTTAGGTTTCAAAACATCCACATTAAGGTCTTGTAAACCTTTACAGAGCACAAAATCAATGGCAAGCCTTTGTCAGGTTTATTTTGTCCGCTTCTTTTAAGTGAGCTATTGAATGCATCTCAAATAATTCCAGTGCATTTGTGAAGAGAAAATTAAAGTCTGAGTATAGAGAGATGGGGGTGATCATGGGTAACCCCTCAGAGGAAGCCGGGATAAAAGGGTAAGTAATTTGAAAAGCAGACAAGCATGAAGATCTAAAGATAAACATCCTGAGAATGTAAACAACTTGTTTTTTAAAAAAAAAGAAAAGGCAGATATTAAAAAAAAAAAAAACCTTAAAAAGCCCAGAAGGATAGACAGATTAATTGGATTCACAAAGAAAAGCTGTGAAAAAGTATCACAGCTGTCATACTCAGTCAAGAGATAAAAATGTTTGGCTCTTTGATAGGAAGAAAGGCAGTAAAGCCACAGAAAGGTCTATGCGTGTCAGCCCCGTCCTTTCAAATCACATGGCTTACACATAATCGCTCCAATTTAAAACAAGTGCCGGTTACAACTTTGGAGCGGGGCTATTTGGAGAGCTCCATCACCCTGAGGTGACATATTCACAGCTTCTGGACAAAGCATTGTGTTGAGGGATGCATCATAAATAAGAATAGCACTTGGAGGGCCTCCCTGGCCATGCAGGGTTAAAGTCACAGCACTATGAAACCCTCTGCAGCCACTGCAGCCTGAATTCGATCCCTGGCCAGGGAACTGAGCCAGGTGGCACAGCAGACCTCCCTGTCTTACTTCTGCTCCCCTCAGCAGTGTGTTTCAGTAGATCTGCCTGTTCTGCTCCCCACTCTGTCTCTGGTGAATTCTCTCACTCCCCACAACTCTGGCCTGTACCCCAGTTCTTGTAGTCATAAATAAATAAATCTTAAAAAAAAAAAAAAAGAATAGCACTGGGACAGGACTCAAATCATTCCATAGTAGCCGCCCACGCAGGAGGGAGAAACTGCTCCCATGGGAGCAGCCTCCCCAGTGCAGGAGGCAGGGAGCGAAGGGTCAGAGCAGTCCTCACAGGAAAGCGAAGCTACCTAGCCTGTGACAGACAAGGGAACCCCATGAGCAGGTGGGATGAGTAGCACCAAGAAAGGTTGCACTTACCCACTAAGAAGAGCTCCGGAGCTCCAGAATATCTCAAAGTTTATCAAGAACTTTGTAACATCAGCCTTTTTATTTATTTATTTATTTAAGAAATGCTGTGAAACATTCCATTCACTGGAGTGTAGACGTTTAAGGTTATTCCAAATGTCCACCTGGTTTCACACACACTCACAATTCTGAGTTTCTATTCTCTACCCACATCCTTTCTCCCACCTCCAGTCCAAATCCTAACTCTGAACATGATGAAATCTTTTTTTTTCATAAAAGATTTATTTATTTATACAAAAACTGGGGTATAGGCCAGAGGTGTGGAAGGGTGAGAGAATTCACCAGAGAGAGAGCAGGGAGCAGAACAGGCAGACGGACCAAAAACACCACTGAGGGAGCAGAGGGCGAGACAAGAGAGGTCTGCCGTGCCATGTGGGAATCTCCCTGGCCAGCTGGGAATCGAACCGGTGCTGCAGAGGCTGCGGACAGCTTCACAGCGCTGCGCTCCACCTGAAATCCTCTTATGGAATTGATATCTGTTCACACTCCCTCATCCACTTAAAAATAGCACTTTCCCTGAGGTTATGTCTAACCAGACTTGCTCATTATCCCTCCGTGCTAGTCAGAATGCCGGACTTTGAAAAATGTCACGTCTTAATCCCCAGGGCCTGTGAATTCATTATGTGATATCACAAAAAGAGGGACATTGCAGGTAGAGTTAATGTTAAGGGTCTGAAAATGATTATTCCAGATTACCTGGGTGGTTTCCATCCAACCACATGAACCCTTTAAAACAGATATTTCGGGCCTCCCTGATGGCACAGTGGTTGAGCGCTGGGTTGCGAAGCTGCCTGCAGCCTCTGCAGCACCAGTTTGATCCCCGGCCACCAGCGAGGGTCCCACATGGCGTGACAGACCTCCCCTGCTGTGCCCGCTGCTCCCCTCAGCAGTGTCCTACGGTCCTTCTGCCCGTTCCGCTCCCTGCTCTGGCTCTGGTGAATTCTCTCACCCTCCCGCGCTTCTGACTGTACCCCAGTGCTTGCATAAATAAATACATCTTAAATATATATATAAATAAATATATATAATAAATAAATAAATTTATTTAAAAAAATAAAAATAAAACAGAAATTTCTCCTGCTGGAGTCAGAGATTATGTAGCAGAACAGGAAATCTGAAGGATGCACTGACCTCACCCTGCTTCTGCCAAGGCCCACATGCCAAGCAGAGAGAATGAAGAACTTGTAGGAGCAAAGTGTGGCCCCCTGGGGACAACTAGCAAAGACTTAGGGGCCTCATCCTAAGAGGCCCTCAGCTCTCTAAAAATAAAATGAGAATTTGACCAACATCCTGAATGATGTAGGGGCAGATTCGCCCCCCGAGATTCCAGAAAGGAGCACAGCTGGCCCCCAACCATCAGTTCAGCCTCTTGGGAAACCCTGTGGAGAACTCACTTGAGCCATCCTACACCCAGACTTCTGATTTACAGAGCTGGTGTTGTCAGGGTTCATTTATTACGGCAGTGACAGAAAGTCCATACATTATACCGGGAACACACATGCATTTCTCTTTCATTTATTCAGTACCAACAGTGATTTGGGGGGGTCACGTCTCAGGGATCTCTCTCTGGGTTAAAACCAATGTGATTGCACAGGCCTGTTCAAATTGGTTCAGACAGATTCTGACCAGTTAATTGTTCTATATACAGAACAATGATAGCAACTATATTTTATAGTTACTTAGCTTCTCGGAGAAAAGAAACTGTTCTTTAGGGATTAAAATAAAAAGCCATCCACTAGAGGGAGAAGTCAGGCTAGCTTCGAACTAACTTCAGTGTCAACCAGCAATCGCCAGGGAAAGTGTGAGCAAAGATTTTTTTTTTTTTTGAACTTCTCAACAAGCAATATTTATTGAGCAACATTAAACTGTACAACCTGGAGAAATGTTAAAAGCTGTTTAAAATGCATCTTTGATGAAGAGTCATAGAATTAGCAATGATTGATCATCTCCAAAGTGCATAGTCATTACAGATATCGTGTTAATAACTTGATTTCTCCCCCAAATATTAGAAAGAATCTATTATCTTATTTTTACAGGTGCAGAAAATAAGCTCAGAGAGATTAAGAGATTTGACTAAGGTTACAAAGGAGGTAATGTACATAGGAAAAATAGGGTTTGAACCATGGTATATCTGAAATATAACCTCTACTTCTTCACGTCCATTGTACTTTATTTCCCTAAGATACAGTATGTAGGCAGTTTCACATTTGGCAGCTTGAACTGACATTTCCATCAAGAAGTTCCAAAATGGTTATTACACAAGCTAACATGCCGAAATGAAGTCTACACTAACAGCTAGACATTTTGTGTTACAGGTTCAGCTCACTGACAAGCTGTAAGGCACTGAACAGTCACTTCACCTTTGGGTTTTAGATACCTTGTCTTTAATAAAGAAAAATTATTTTAAATCCTCTCCTAGAAACTTTCTGTTTCTGAGTCTATAAATCAACTGGAAGATATACCAAAGCATAGCAGCGTTACTAAGAAAAGCTTCATTTTTTCTAAGTTAGGTACATTTCCTTCCATCATTCATAATAGCTAGGTAGGAGTCAATGTTATGCATTATCATGATTTCTTTTACCTATACATTTTTTTAATTGAGCAAAGATTTAAAGGAAAGAAGGCGTGACCCAGTGAGGCCCAGTCAGTGCCTCCTGGAGTAAAAGGCGACCAGCTGTATCATCAACTGCCTGAGTTCTTCGAAAGGTGGCAATGATGATCTCTTTTTTTGAAAATAAATTATTGACAATAAATTGAGCTCATCAAGAATACATGCAAATGAATAATTCATTAATAGAATAGATATGCATAAAATATAATGAGCACTGCATCTACTAATTAGAGAAATGAGAAATAAACAGCTACAGGGATTATTGTGACAGATTATAAATATTACAAAACTTGGCAAAATATGAGTAATGAAGCAGTCGCTCTGCCCATGAGAGTATGTGAAATGTCGGGTCGGGGTGCAGGCCCCGTGGGGTTCTAGCTGCACTTCTACCCGAAGGCACCCTGTGCAAATCCATGCTGGTCCTGGCTCCTAGCAATTGTGCACTGTCTTTATTCAGTGGGAAATTTTAGAATCAAAAATTATTTTGTATTCAAAAAAATCAGCAATTCTCTACTGTTGAAGAAATATTTTAATCTTTATTTTTCACTAAGTGAAAATGCAAATATACTGCTTTTCATTATTACATGTAATATAATATAGCACATACATGCAATATATTATTTATATATAATTTCTTTTTGATGCAATAATTTGATTGATTTAACTTTTCCATTATGTAAGATTAAGATATGCTTTATATTATATTCCCTTATTTATGATTGCTTAATTGGCTTGTATATATTTTGATATATTTGCTTTCAGATTTCTGTTCTGTTCCTTGAATTTTACATTATGTAGTGTTTCTCTCAAAACAGTAAACCCTTTTTTTCCCTAAAATATTGGTGGTATTTCTACTTCTTTACCTAAATCTGATTTTTTTACTGTGATTTTTTTTAGGCATATTTACTTATATGACTTTAGAGTAGTACCAGGAAACAGGAATTGGGGGCATGAGAAGAGGGAAATAAATCTCAGCAATTGCATAGCTGCAAAAAATTGAGGTACATGAGTTAATGTGAATAAAGTGATACATCAAAAACTAATGTCTAAAAGCCTCCATATATTATACTGGAACACACATACATTTCTCTTTCATTTACTCAGTACCAACAATGATATATTTCTTTAAATTTTGCGTAGACATTCAATATATATTCAAGTATAAAGGGTAATCAGAAATGGCTATATTTCTTATTTGTATTAAAAGGATTTTCCTTTATAAACATGTTGCTAAATTTCCAAGATTCTGGAAAATGATTTTTACTTCATTTCATGTCACAGTGATAAATGTTGTTTAAGGAACTGACAGTGGGAGGTACATTAAGTGGGAGATATCTGTGACAAAGTACTAGTAGCATCAGCAAAAGATGAATGACAAAGCTGTGGAATAAAAGAGATACACAACCAAAACCCTTGAGAAGCAGGGTGCAGGAAGCAACATGTCAGAAGTTGAAGAGAATGAAACTGCAGAGATATAAGAATAAATTCCTAAGTGTCAGGAATCAGTTACAAAGTAAGAGAAGTCTCAAAGTGAATGTGAATGACATTCTAGCTTTAATGAAGATAACATAAGTTTAAAGTTTATCTATTTTAGGGCCTCCCCTGGTGGCGCAGTGGTTGAGTGCTGGGTTGCAAAGCTGCGCATAGCTTCTGCAGCACCGGTTTGGCCACTAGAGAGGGTCCCACATGGCGCGCAGACCTCTGCTGCCGCCCGCTGCTCCCCTCAGCAGTGTACTTCGGTCCTTCTGCCTGCTCTGCTCCCCTCTCTGACTCTGGTGAATTCTCTCACCCTCCGGCGCTTCTGACTGTACCCAGTGCTTGTATACATAATAAATGAATACATCTTAAAAAAAAATAAAAGTTTATCTATTCTATGTAGGTAGAAAAAGTTGAGTTAAAAAAATGTATGATTTTAATGTTTGAGTAATTTGTTATTAAATTACAACAGCTTCAAACATATTTATTATTTTTAATTTTGGGGGTCACAGGCCTGAAGTGTATCTCTCTGGGTTAAAACTAAGGTGATTGCACAAACCTCTTCATACCGATTCATACTAATTCAGACAGGTTCTGACCAGTAAATTCTGGTTCAGACAGGTTCTGACCTGATCAAAACAGTTCAGACCTGATTAAACCAGTTGAACCCGGTTCAGGCCAATCTGACAGGATTGAATTGGTATTGACCAGGTCAGACCAATTCTGAATGTCCAGACCAGTTCTTATGAGAAATCAGACCAGATAAAACTGGTTCAAACAAGTCCTGACCTTATAAAACTGGTTCTCATCAGTTCAGAATGACTGTAGCTGCATCAAACCAGTTCAAAATGGCTGACATCATCTGACCAGCCTAACACAATTCCGACCAGTTCAGATTGGCTCCAACTGGTTAAGACAGCTTCTACCCAGTTCAGACTGGTTCTGACCAGTTCAAACTGGGTCTGACTAGAGATCTGGTCCAAACTGGATCTGACTTGCCAGAACAAGTTCAAATCAGTCCTGACTGGATCACACCAGTATAAAGCAATTCTGGCTGTTTCAAAGCTACTCTGACCACTTCAAACTGGTTCTGATCAGACCTAACTTATTGAAACCACTTCAAACTGATTCCAATGGGCTTAAATCAGTTCAAAATGGTTCTGACCAGATATCACCGGTTCAAACCAGATCAATCTAGGTTTCCATACTCGATTAATCTCAAATTGTACAGTTATTTTTTTGTAGAGAAACTGTGCTCTTTCCCCAGCTTGACTAACAAACTTTTTTGAAACCTAAGTTTTATAACTTAATATGATGAAACAGATAAAAACTACTTCTTAGTTATTTCATGTATCAATCTATGTTCCTACCTATCTACCTTCTAATATGAACCATTTTTTGTTTGTTTTGTTTTGTTTTTAAATATTTGTTTATGCATACAAGGGCTGGGGTGCAGACCAGAGGTGCAGGGGGTGAGAGGATTCACCAGAGACAGAGTGGGGAGCAGAACAGGCAGATTTATTGAAATGCACTGCTGAGGGGAACAGCTGGTGAGACAGGAGAGGTCTGCTGCACCTCCCTCACCAGGGATCGAACTCATGCTGCAGTAGCTGGAATTGCTTCATAGTGCTGACACTTAACTCCTTATGCCACCAGGGAGCCCCACCCCTCCATCTACCTTCTAATATGTAAGCTCCTAGAAGTGCCAAGAATTGTGTCAGGAATAAAACACACAAACACACACACAAACACACACACACAAAACAATAATGACAGTATCCCTTAATTCATTCAAAATAGTCAAACGCTATAAAATTATTGGCTGACCAGAACTAGTATTGTTTTGAACTGAGGCTGTAGAAATTGATGTGCAAAGAAGTAATCAGATTTTATATGTCGTATTGCAGACAGGGTTTTCTCTTGGGAGTATGCATTTTAGATCAGGAGATCTGAAAATACATGAGTCAATAATAACTGCAAAATTTAGACTGAGTCACCACAGGAAACTCAAACAGTTCATTTTTCACTTCATGTATATAAATGCATTTATAAAATACTTTAAAAAATTCTTTACAAACACTCATTTGTTCCCATGGAAGATGCATCAGCGGAAAAATAAAATGAAATGCTGCTCCATAATTTGACTCTGCCCCATTGGGGAACTGAAGAAACTACTGAAGCGTCAGCCTGATTACCTTTAGTCCTATCTCCCACACAATACTCCATCTTACTGACCTCTCTTGCTTTCATATACGTGCTTGATTGTGGGTGACAGCCATTAAGTGGTGTACTCAGGGATGAACTGATTCTGGAAATACTTTTCTGTGTACAATTAGCACCAAAATGAAGAGGGACAGTTACTTAGAGCAAGCCCTCGCAGTTACTTGGAGCAACCCCTTTAGAAAGAGGTAACTGCAACTGGAGAGTTCTTTCATTTTAAGATTCTGATCATTTTATATTAGGATATTGAGAGGAGACAACTACTCCCTTGCTGTAGTGTTGCAAGAGAGCCAGGCTAGCTGAAAAGTTCTGGAATACTAGGTAGATGCCTGAGCTCTTTGTACAGCCTATAGGGTGAAGCTTAATGTCAGCCTCCAGTCTTGGGGCCCCTTTTGTCATTTATGGCATTGCCTGATGACTCTTGCCTTTCCAATACATTATGACTACATGAGTTGTGATCAGCAATATCTCCCATGAAGGCTCCTTTCTCTTCCTGTCAATTCACAATGCAGTGCTTGGCACCCAGTGGGAACTTAATAAATGTCAAAAAAATGACAAATGACTAGGTTTATGAAACATGCAACATAATATAGACAGGATTTGGAGTAAGTTCCTCAGTTGCAGATCATCTTTAAAAATGGTGATTGAAATTATAAAGTCAAACATTAATGCATGCCATGATTAAGAACAGTGACAGTTATATACTGTAGTGACAATTTAATACTAAGTTGTTAATCCACAAAGTATATACTGATGATAGTGCAACGAAGAGTCTAATTGCATTTTCAAATACTAATCGTTGCATGCCTATGTGTAGTAATGACATGTCAGTTTGTGTGGTATTTACGTGAGGTCTTAAAATAACCCCCACCCCCAAAATCAGTTCTGTTTCATAGGAAAGTAAATTAACTATATAATAATACAAAGATCATTATTGGTCTTATTAACTATATAATATTATTGGTCAAATTAACTATATAATAATACAAAGATCAGATATATCTCTGTATTTACTGGGCTCTAGGTTTTACTTAAAGGCATTTGTCAAACACAAAAATGACCTTCATATATCTTCAGACTGTGGCAAATAAGTAAAACACCTTGATTGATTAGTCAATTAGCACTAAGTACTAGTACTTATTCACCTGCATATTAATAAGTCTGTTAATAGATCACAGTAGAATTAAGTACCTATAAATAAATCAAAGGAAAATATGTCCAAAAATACATATGTTACATATTTTTTTCAGAGGCAACCAGATTAAGCAAGATCAAAGTGATAATAGAGATAGACAATGTAGGAGACTTGACCCAGTCCTATTGCTAGGGGCAGCTAACTCTACTGGGATCAGTAATTTAAACTCTGTTCAGCTCCCTCATCAGTAAAACATGGTTAATGCACTAGAACGCTAAGGTCCAACACTTGATTTTACTTTGGAATGGTAAGTCATGGCGGCTTTGGTAGAATGACTTGATTTAATTCTCTCTTTTACTTTATTCCAGCTGCTATCATTTCATCAGTGTATCAGTTTCTGTATACACTGGGTTCTCTCGTTATTTTATTTTATTTTTTTTTTTTAATTTTTTTAAATATTAAATTTTATTTTTATATTCCCCCATACAATTGCAAAGGCCCCATTCTGACCCCAATCCTTCCCCTCCCGCCCCCCCACCCCCCAAAAAGTGTCTCTGGTTCATAGTTTTTTTGTTGATTTTGATTTTCACTTTCTTATATTCATTTTCCTGGTCCCTTATTTAAGTTTTCTAGATTCCTGCTATGAGTGAGACCATCCGGTATTTTTCTTTTTCTTTTTGGCTTATTTCGCTGAGCATGATCCCTTCCAGTGCCATCCATGTTGCTGCAAATTGCATGTGTTTATCTTTTTTGAATGCTGAGTAATATTCCATGGTATATATGTACCACATCTTCTTGATCCAGTCATCTATTTTTGGGCATTTGGGTTGTTTCCAAAGCTTAGCTATTGTAAACAGTGCTGCTATAAACATAGGAGTGCAGGTGCTCTTTGGAATTGATGTTTCTGTGTCCTTTGGGTAAATACCTAGGAGTGGAATTGCTGGATCATATGGAAGCTCTATGTTTAGTAGGTCCAGAAATCTCCACACAGCTCTCCATAGTGGTTGGACCAGTTTGCACTCCCACCAACAGTGCAGAAGAGTTCCTTTTTCTCCACATCCTCGCCAACATTTGTTGTTGCTAGTTTTTTTAATATGTGCCATTCTCACTGGTGTGAGATGGTATCTCATGGTAGTTTTGATTTGCATTTCCCTGATGACAAGTGATGTTGAACATTTTTTCATATGTCTGTTGGCCATTTGCATTTCCTCTTCAGAGAAGTTTCTTTTTAGCTCTTCTGCCCATTTTTTGACTGGATTATTTTCTTTGTTGTTGCTGAGTCTCATCAGCTCTTTGCAGATTTTTGTGATCAGTCCTTTATCATTAGTGTTGGGTGCAAAAATGTTCTCCCAGTTGGTGGGGTTTCTCTTTGTTTTTGTTATTGTCTCTTTTGCTGTGCAGAAGCTCTTTAATTTGATGTAGTCCCAGCTGTTTATCTTTCTCTTCACTATCACTGCTAGCCTTCCTATACACAAACAATAAATCTGAAGAAGAAGAAATCAAAAAAACCACCCCTTTTATTATTGAAACAAAAAAAATCAAATATTTGGGAATAAATCTAACAAAAGAGGTAAAGGACCTATACAAAGAAAACTATAAAACACTGTTAAAAGAAATAGAAGAAGACACAAAGAAATGGAAAGACATCCCCTGCTCATGGATTGGAAGAATAAACATTATTAAAATGGCCATCCTACCAAAAGCAATATACAGATTCAATGCTATTCCAATCAAAATCTCAATGGCATTCTTCAAAGAAATAGAACAATTATTGATGAAATTCATATGGAATCACCAAAAACCCCGAATAGCCAAAGCTCTACTGAAAAAAAAAGAAGGAAATGGAGGCATCACACTCCCAGACTTCAAACTATACTACAAAGCCATAATCATCAAAACTGCATGGTATTGGAACAAGAACAGACATACAGACCAATGGAATCGAATAGAAAATCCAGAAATAAACCCACAGATTTATGGTCAACTAATCTTTGACAAAGGAGCAAAGACTATGCATTGGAGCAAAGAAAGTTTGTTCAATAAATGGTGCTGGGAAAACTGGGTCGCTACATGCAAAAGAATGAAGCTTGACCACCACCTCACACCATACACAAAAATCAACTCAAAATGGATTAAAGAACTAGACATAAGACCTGAAACCATAAAATACATAGAAGGAAATATAGGCGAAACACTACGGGATTTGCACATCAAAGACATCTCGTTATTTTATTTAATGTGGAATGAAACATAGGATAGTGGATTATTCAAATTTCATAGCCCAGAATCTTTACTGATTCATTTGTTCAACTTATTTCTGGGTGGTGTGAAAAAGCTATTTAATGCTCTATTTCTCAGTTCCACATATAAAATATTGGTATATTTACAATAGGGGTTTACTGAGAGAATTTAAGTAAAATGTTTGGCATAAACTTGTCAATATATACCTATAATTTTCCTGTTTATACTTACTTTATTTTATTTTTTAAGATATATTTATTTATTTATACAAGCACTGGGTATAGTCAGAAGCACGGGAGGGTGAGAGAATTCACTAGAGCCAGGGTGGGGGACAGAACATGCAGACTGACGAAATACACTGCTGAGGGGAGCAGCAGGCACCTCAGGAGAGGTCTGTCTCACCATGTGGGACCCTCGCCGGCAGTCGGGGATCAAACCAGCACTGCAGAGGCTGCAGGCAGATTGCAGCCCAGTGCTCAACCGCTGCGCCACCAGGGGAGGCCCTTACTTTTATTTTTATTTATTCTTTTTTTCTCATACTTATTTATTGAATACACTACGTGTGTTAGGCATTCTGCTTGAATTTGAGAGATAAGACATGAATAAAAACCCAACCTATCCTTTAAACACACACGGAATCATGGTTAAATAAAAAACTATTAAATGAAATAATTTTATAATTATTCTTAACAATTTAGCAAATAGGGAAAAGTTGAAAGAATTGTACAAAGAACATTACTCTACTTACCCCTTGGATTCTAAAATTAATATTTTGCTCAGCCTTCTTGCTGTTTCTATTGACATACATGGGTTTACCAACCATTAGACCAGCTAAAAATACAAACATTTTATAGTCTGTTGACAGCAGCAAATCTTTCTCTAAAAATGGCAACCCAATAGAACATACTTGTGATCCTAATATTTCAGAAATACAAATCCACTTCCTAAGAAACCAAGTGATATGAAATGTTGGCAATATTTCATGCCTTTGGCCACCTTGGTAAAGACCATTTTGAGAAAAAGAGAAGCAATAATTCAACCTTATGTTCTAGATCCTATTGTTTCACCTATTCCATTGCTCTCGTGGGTGTTCAAAGGCCCTTGGAGAGTTTGAGTACCATTTAATACTTTCTAACGCATTCTTAGAAACAGAAACCTATAAATGTGTCTCTGGACAGTTGTTGTACAAGCATTAGGGATATGAAGGATTTAGCAAGGGAAGCTTGGGGATGGGGTGTTTGGCCTACAGAGGTTCATGCTCTAGGCTACACTCGATGACACTGAAAAGTCAAGAGAAATGCTGTTGTCTGTATTTAATCCTCACTTGAATTCAACCATAGCTTTCACATCACAGTAAGTCTCTCACCATCATATTTTTACTTTTGTCCTCATTTTAAAAAATAAAGCTTATTAGGCATTACACAGGTAAATGACAATAAAGATCTGAGTGTCCACTCCACTGTCACATGCCTGTTACTCACCTCCAGGATTTGGACTACATTTTATTGATCTTTCCCCACTGCTGTGGTCACACACTCATCCTCCTAGGTCTGGGCCCGTGGCACATTCAATGACCCACGTGGGAACTCAACTTCAAAATGGATAATGTACATGGACCCTGATTCTGGTGATGCCGCTTTTCCTCTATTGACTATTACTTAATCAACTTTTCAGTTTTCATCCATAAAATGGGAAACATCATATTACATATCTCCAAAAGTAATGTGTATTGAATGAGGTTAAAGCATGTAAAACACATAAAAGAGCAGCTTGCAGGTAAGTGTTCAAAACGCTCATTTTATCATCATATCATCACATCCTGTTCATTATGATTGCCATTTCTATCACCATCTACCATGTTTTTTTTAAATTATGTGAATAACAATGATTTGCTGTCAGACCAATTAAATGCAAATTATAGAAACACAAAACATACTGTATTTGTTGTTCACTCTGTATCCCCTGTAATTGAAACATGTCTGGTAGTCAGTAATTATAATATATACAATTATAATATATACAATAATTATAATATATACAATTATATATATTATGAATGTGAATCTGGATTATATTTTTGTAAGTAGCTATTACTTTTATGTCTTAATTTTTATATACATTTCTTCTTCCATAAAAATCAGAATTAATCTCTTACCTTAACTCTTGGTGCACCGCCCAATTCCGAGACTCTATGCAGCCCAATCTTCCTTGGTCTCAGAAGAAAACCAAAGCTGAACCATCATGGTCCCTGAGGGAGAAGAAGTTCTCAGCTTATGCAGCTTACAAAATCACAAGACTGATCTCATTGACCTATTTGGCTATTTGTAAATATAATTGATATATAACTTTTGTGCAAATAAAATGCCATTGAATAGCATTTAGGATTTTTACATCTACCACTTTTAGGATAGTTATTATCCGTGTGCCCCGAAGATGGATAGAATGTTAAAATTTACATAGTGTATACACAGACAACTAACAGGCCCCAGAAGAGACAAAGAAATTTGTATGGACAGATTGTGGCACAAATGTTTAATCGATAAATTTAATCATGATATTGAGGAATAGTCACTTCATTATTAGAAGTGATCTTTCAATAAGTACTGTTTTCCCCAAATAATTTAATTCACATAAAGGTACAAGGCTGAGTTTATTATATTTCTATATTAAGACTACATCCAAAATGTATTGTGAAACTTGAAAGATGAGTTAATGAAACAGAAGTGACACTTACTTTTACTATGAATTAATTTAGTGTAAGAGAAGCTCAAATTATTTTTCTCTTTAGTTGTCTTTTAAATTGTTGCATGATAGAATTGGATATAGTTGTGGTCACCCAAGGAGGTGAGAATGTAGTAAGATAAATCTTCATTTCAAGCATTAATTTATTTGAAATAATGAGAAAAAAAGATTAATGGAAAGAATTAGAAGTCCATTAGCTACATTAATGGTAAAAAGCCCTTATTTGCAATGTTTGTCATACATATATCCTAGGCAAGCATACAAAAATGATGAAATATGAGAAAATTTCTAGTTTATGACAAAAGATAAAGTCCTCTTCTTTTCTAAGATCATAAAGTAAATCACATATACTACATCAATTTCAAAAGTAATATATTTTCTGACTCATTTAATTCCATTAATCAAAAAACTAAACTCCACTTTCTACAAAGATATGCACACATGCACACATACTTTCAGTTCCATGAGTAATTTTCCCTAAAGACACTTCATAAAACATGCCTGTTTACAAGAAAGTACTTTAATAATGGAACATACAGAAAGGCAATACCAGAGGAGGATTATTTATTACAGATTTTTTGTGTGAATAATGTGTGAAGCAATGTGTTATAGCAATGATTTTTGAATGGAATAGAGATGTGTTTGTCACCAGAAATCAAGTTATTGTCCCCACTGCAAATTCATTGAAACTTTCAGTAACAAGAAATGTCAGGTTAAAGGAAAATGACATAAGTATAGCAAGAGTCCTATAACCTGCAAATCTCTTAGACATTTGTAATAAAATAATTCTCTCTCTAGTACTCAGAATATGTAAAGTAAAGTTAATAGATTAGTTGGAACATGCCAGAAAGAAATTTCCTACATATTTACAAGTTTCTGTGTAAGCTGCACTTTTGGCAAGAACCATGAGGTAACCCTGGTAGTTCAATGAAAATGTATCCAGCATTCACCTGATGAAAGAAAACGCACGTGATCTAGTTCCAGCAAAGCCAAGGGGCTTTAGACGCATGTGCAAAAGCTAAAGTCCGAAGAGGATCAATAGTGCAGGCACATTGTACACACACACACACATACACACACACACACACACTGTGTATGAATGAAACACGTGTATGAGAGATTTTAATACTCTGACCCACTGTGAAAGAGAAATGATAATTAAATACATCCTACCTCAGAAAATTTAATTTCCTGTATTTCTTATCATGTATTATTTTCTGTCTACAAATAATAAGCAAGATACAATTCCATGTGTCTGATGTGTCCTTTAAGTCAAGTCAACTTGGCTCTAAGTGAGAAATAGCAATTTCTTCTGGAGAAAAAACTGACTGAACAATACTTTGAATAATTGCTAGATGAGGTATTTTATGACATGGTTTTGGGTAATTTGCAATTTTGTCTAGAAGGGATTTTTGCTTTCGATATTGACTGTGAAAAACACTGTTGTTATAGCTCCACTTCAGTGAGACCCAAACATATAGTAAACTGAAATACTGAAATGAGAGTTTCCTAAATAATTTATCCAAGAAATTTAGAACCTGCACAATCTCTCACTTAGTTTTGAATATATGTGATATGATCAAGTTTTGCTAACGCCACGTCTAAACCTCTATCTTTATGTGTGCTGATTAATTTGTTCTACTATTTCCAAGGGTCTAGGGATATGCAGGGAGAGAGATGTTCACCAAGAAATTTCATGAAATCAATTGCTTATAATAATTCTGTAAAAATAATTACAATTTATTTTTGTACTAATTTGGTACCAATACTCTTTGGAAAGCAAAGAATATATATTAATGGTTTGTGCTATGCAAATTATAGTAATGGAAGATGATATTTAGGTAATGGTCCCATTAATACATCAAAATTATTCTTGACAAACAACTCCCAACAGAAAATTAAACATAAAATGAAAGGCTAAGAAGCCCTTTGATACTTGCCGGGTCTTTCATTGAATGAGATCCATTGAGATGCCAAGGACTGAGAAGTCTATTTAGACCCGAAGTACAAGTACAAGTAAAAATGATCCATTTTTAATAGCAACCAAGATGATATTTTAAACTCTCTGTGACTTTTGCATTTTTTTCCTCAGTTGTTTTAGATCTCGAAGGCAAAACTGTAAATGACTTTTTAGTCTATAGCAAATAGGCTGTACCATATCAAGTTTGGGCATTCTTGTACTGCCAATCATGTAAGTTCAAGTGACATCCAGTTAAGACAAGCCAAAGGTCAACCACTGTTATCATCAATGTATTATCAAAAAACAAGGTGTCATGACCAGATCATGCCACTTTATGGGTGGCATGTTCAGAAAATGGAGGCCACGGGCCCCTTTGGCAGGGGTTTTATTATGTAAATAGGTGTTAATGGACCTAAGGTGACTTTCAGTCACTGAGCATCCTCCCTGCATGTTGCTTTTCACTAGTGTGGGCCAGAATGAGCATGTGGCTCTTAACCAAGCAGCTCTAAAATCTCCAAAGGTCTCTCCTGACAGCACAAATTTGCTTTGTAAGCTTCATGGTAACACATATAACAAAAGCCATGATCAGCTTAATGGAAATACGTAAATAATACCCTGTGTCATAATATCTATTTTTCAATGAAATTAAGACTCCTTTTACACCATAGTACATTAGATCAAATTCATATTTTTAATTGTGAACACTGTTCTTTCCAGTCTATACAACTCAACTTGGATACTTGCACTTAATTGCTATCTCAGATGATTCTAAAAAGCAAATACTATTTGGATAACACATTCCCAACCTGTTCTCTGAGGACATTGTTTCTTTGATTATCTACATCTTCTGAGCTTTCATGTTTAAGACATAAACAGAAATGAGTCACCCCTTTAGAAAGATGAGTGAAAGGCTCTTGATTTTGATGATGGTGAGAAGGTCTTAAACTTCTGCTGGTCTATGACAGTGATATCTAATGACAGATAGCAATAATAAAGGGAACTTTTTGAAGGAGGCACTCTATCTCCCTCTTGTGCTTCTTTTAAAAAGAATCTAACAGTTACTGATTCTCTGGTTCTCAGCCTTAAACTGCAATCAGACTGGCCAAAGAAAGCCAGTTGCTGTAGCTCCTACTGACATTACTTGAAGAGCATTGCAGAAGCAATTAGAAATACGTTGAACAGTTTGCAGTTCATTTTGTGTTTTGTTTGTATCTTGAGATGTTTGGAAGCTAATAAGCAAGAAAAATAATATCGACTCTTTGTTCTGCTCTGTTCTCACTAAGCTCATTTGTCAGACAAAATCTGAGAACATGCCAGCAATATGTCTTATTAGTAAAACAAACTGCAAACCTTACTTAAGCTTAGGTCATGCTGCAACAGATACGATTAGACTCATGATAGGAAATACAAAGGACAAACTACTTTTCAGTGGAGTAACATAGGGACAATAGTGGCCCCCATGTTATTGGATAAAACTGCTATCATTGAAATGAATTACTGGACTTAATATTCAACTAATTGTTCAATGGCCTCCATTTTCTAAAAATGTCACCCATGAAGAGGCACGATCCGGTCTGACACATTGTTTTTGATAATGCATTGAAGATAACAATCGTTGACCTTTGGCTTGTCATGGAAAATTTAATACATGAATCTTATTTTTAAGTCTGTTTTAAATATGAAAGTTCATTGTTTTACTAACATCTCACTGCAAAACCACTTAGTTCTGGAAAGGGGTGAAATTAGGTGTTAATTAGTATTTAACAAGAAGATGGGCAGCTCTCCTGCCTGCCTGTGACTGTCATCACCATGCCTCTCTTTTCACTGTCCTTTTCCCAATAAACATGGCCTTTGAAAACGTAGAAGACAAACATGAATTCATATGTATGAGTTAGTCCTTAAAATTCCAACTTGCTCTAGAATTAAGGAAAGTGATAAATCAATGTGTACAATGATGACTCAAAGAGAAGATAGATTATTTCCTGGCAGGACCTCACATTTTTGTAATCAACTGATAGGTGCACAGCTCTTTATTATTCCAAGATTTGTTTTAAAGAGTAGATCAGTCGAATTTGCTTTATAACATCCCAAAACTCTGGCTGAAAGGAACAGGATTATTCATTTACTCTTGTTCTTGTGTTGGTGTTACCTGGGACGCAACCCAGCCTCTCTGTGGGGCAGCTCCTGTGTTTAATCTCAGACTAAAGAGGTGGTGATTGTCAGAGTAAAGTACTACTGGCAAAGGCTAAGATCCAAACAGCCAACTCGATCATATAATCACATTTCTGGCTCCTGCTTTTATTTCAACTGTTAAAAAACCATTGGCGAAAGCAAGTTACATGAGCAAGCTTAGGGTGGGAGTTCTGTGCCTAATGGATGAATCCTCAAAGTCACACGGTTGCCAAGTGGTGAAGAATCTGTCACAAAGCTCCCTTTTGCATAGATCAACGGTGTGTTACTAACCAGCTAGAATGTCTTTTAATGAGGAACACAGAATAGTGGAATTTATTCTGCCTCATGACAATTGAGAACGCTTTTCATACGTGCAACGGGCATTGTACAAATATCCTTTAAACACTGTTTTATCTGCATTTCACAAGTTGATATATCTTTATTTCCACTCAGTTGAAGTAATTTATAATTCCTTTCTCAATTTTTCTTTGATTGAATGATTATTTAGAGCCATTATAACTTCATGGCTAGATAGTTGGGTATCTTTCTACTTACATTTTCCTTATTGTATCCAGCTTAATTACTCAGTGGTTAGATGATGTATGCTGAATAATTCCAGTCCTTTCAGATAATACTTGCTTTATGCACCAACTTATGCTAGGTAAGGGTAAATAAACATTGCATATACTTGGCAATTACTAATATCAGTTAGAGAAAATTGTTGAAGTGTATTCCTTCACCAATGAACAATCTCCTATCTGTTTTGTTTTTCCAACGCATATCAAGATGTCCTTTTTCTCCTTTATTTTTCTGCTTTTATTTTGAGGCCATGATTTTAGTCTTATGAAAATTTCCTAGTAAGTTATCTCTTTATCACTGCAAATACACATTTTTATCTCAAATAACATTTCTTGTCTTAAAGTTTGCATTTTCTGCTAGTAATAGCTTCTTTCTGGTTAACGCTGCAAAGTTGAAAGGAAGTATAATATTTACCTGCGTTACCTTTTTTATGGACAGGAAATTAAAAAAGTGAGATTTGGGGTGACTTCCAACTCAATTTTGTTTTCCTTTCCAAAAACTGTTCCTCTCATTTACTTAACACAGTTCATCAGTCTTATCTCCCTTATCTTCTTACTGATTTGTCAATACATTTTTAAAGGATTATAATATAATCTTCAATAGCTAATGACATATTACTTCATAAGTGAAGGATAAGAAGATACAGTATTGATAGGTTCTTGGAAACTGCATCTTTAAGTCAAACGATGTATCATGAAAACAGGTCTTCAAATGGGGGTTTCATTTGATGTTGGCTGGGACAGTATTTTTTTCCCCTTCTAATGAATGTTTTGATGAAATGGCATTCTTTGAAGACCAGCTATATTTCATCTAAGGTAATCTACATTTCTCCGCTAAATTTCCAGCCTCTCAACATCTATGATTTAGTACAGTGTTTCTCAAATTCATGTTCTGAGACACTCAGGCAGAAGTGAGATCAGGAAAGTTTCACACAGAGGCTCCTGAACCCAGAGCAGATTTGGCAAAATTAGATGCATCTGAGGGTGACTGTGACAAAATAGCACTAATTGGGCATTTGAGGATAATATAAATTTATTGTCTTACCTGGACCTCTAAAATCAAGGCTTGGCAGAGGATTCCTTTGAAGGGCCAATCTGTTCTCTCTCTGCCCCTGGCTTCTGCTGCATTGTTTGCAGTTGGTGGGACTCCGAGTTGTAGATGCCTCACTCCAATCCTCTACCCTAACACAGTGGGCTCATGTGATAAGCCCTGAAAATCTCCCCACTTTAAGGTCAATGGATTTGGGACTTTAACTACCTCTTCACAGCAGTACCTAGATTAGAGCATAATTGGGAGAAGGTGTGTATGTATAAAGAACTGCCATCCTTGATACTCCAGGGCTAGAATGAAAATCCCATCAACTTACTGACTTAGAGCAACAGAAGTGTACTCTCACAGATCTGGGGGCTAGGAGTCCCAGCCAGGAATTTGGTTTGGCCTCACCCCCTCTGAATTCTGTAGGGGAATCTGCGTTTGCCTTGTCCTAATTTTTGGTGATCTGCTGGCATTCTTCGACTTTCCTGGGCTTGGAGATGTATCCTCACAATCTGTTTCCACATGGAATTCTCTCTTTTTCTCTTAACCTTGTCTGCCCATGTCTGTCTCCTTGTCAGAACTTACTGTTTTTGTAAGTCATGTTTGATTAGGTCCACTTGAATCGACTAATTTTAACTTGATTACTTCTGTGAAGACCCTATTTCCAAATAAGGCTACATTCTAAGGAACTAGGGGCCAGGACATCAACATATCTTTATTTGGAGAGGAGGCACAATGAATAATATTTAGTCAATATGGTAAACTTCTGACCTTATTTGGTCTGAAGCAAGGAATTCATGTTTAAAATGCTATGATTTGACTGACAAAAAATATTTACGTTTTTTAATACCCAGTCCTAGTGAATTTAATACACGCACATCTGGTTTAAAAATATTTGGAATTGGGCCTCCCCTGGTGGTGCAGGGGATTGACGCCATGCTGTGAAGCTGTTCGCAGCCTCTGCAGCGTCGGTTCCATCCCGGCCAGCCGGCAAGGGTCCCACATGGCGCGCAGACCTCTCCTGTCACGCCCGCTGCTCCCCTCAGCAGTGTATTTCTTCAGTCTGCCTGTTCTGCTCCCCGCTCTGTCTCTGGTGAATCCTCTCACCCTCCCACGCATCTGGCCTGTGCTGCGGTTCTGGTATAAATAAATAAATAAATCTTTAAAAAAATTAAAAAAAATAAAATATTTGGAATCCATATGAAAAAGAAAATGAACTTGCCTTCTGTGGAACCTACATTTGAATTAATCAGAATCCATCTTGTTCCTTCCTCCATGTTGAGCTTTCAGTGGAAGTAGCTGAGCAGAGCAGACACCCTGTGGGTGTCTCTAAAAGAACAGCCACAGGCCCTTCTCTCCTTTTAGCTCTCGTGAAAGATCTACCGATGTCACAAAAGACCTCACACTGAAACTTTCTATCTGAAGACTGTTGTCACTCGATTCAAAAGCTTCATAACAAATGACATAAAAATTAGACCACTCCTTGCCTGACACTCTAAAATATCCCTCCCCTAGCCAGGATGGAAGGCACCGCAGGACGGACCCTTGGTCAAAGACCCTAATGGAATCACGACTCCTATTCTCCAATAAATGTTTTCTTGATTATATTACAGTCTGATTATGTCTTGATCAACACCCTTTGACCCAGATCCCTATTTGTAATATTTACTCAAAAAAGCCATAACACCAAACACTTCTACATGTTCATTCCCATAAATGAGTTACAACATCACTGCCAAGAACATCTACAGCTGAGGTCTGTTGTAAATGGAAATTTGATAATTCCCCCAAACAAGGAAACAGCGATTTATATATCAACTTGAATAAAATATAGACTGGTAAATAAATCAAAGTTTCAGAACCACAAATTAGCACGACACAGTAATATAATCCATGATTCATTAATGCTTAAGTATGAAATTACATTCTGAAGTTTGCACAAAAGCATAAATACCTGGCATAGGAAGGTGATTACAATCTGGACATGACGGTGGAGAGGGAACTGGTTTTAAAAGGATAATTGGGTTTCAATTCTTTGTGTGATAGTTATTTAAAACAGCTGAAGCAAATATGGCAGCTGTTAAAATTTAAGCCAACTATTGGCTTATACTGCATTATCTACTGGTACCTTTTAGTTTTTAGCCTTTAAAATATTCTTATCTAAAATAACTAAAAGAAAATTTGTGGTTCTAAGATTGAACTATGCCGCTTCTAAATTTAAAAATAAATTTATTACAACAAAGGAGACAAGCAATCTCCCATGGTTCCTTTGTATCATGAAAACATTTGCTTTAAGGCATAGAGAGAACATGTGGGGTGTTTAGAAATTTTGAAAGCTCTATTTAAAGCTAACCTACTCATGAAGGCATACAAACAATTTGGTGAGATTTTTATAAAACTAAATGATGTGGATTGCTGATCTGAAGCAGGGGAATGATGGTGGAATTAAGGAGCAATATACTTTTCAAAACTATGGCTGGTTAATCAATTAATTATTGGCTAAAGTCAACAGAGTGATGTACATTAGACAAAAAGAAGTCATTTTTTTAAAGTATTCAGAAATAAGTTTACTTTTCTATCACATGCAATGTTATAATATGCTTTTCCAAAGAAGATTTCTATCTATGGGATTATTTTAACACAAAGTAAATGTTTGGATCTGAGCCACAGTTGACTGATTCATAGTGAGCGACCGCCCTCTACTGGCAAAACTAAAAACTGTGCTACAATCTCAGACTAGAAAAATTTGAAATCAATGTCTTTGGTTTAGCATTTGTTTTTCATGTATTTATTTATATCTCATGCCTGAACAGACCAAAATAGCTACACATATAAACACATTTACACACCCAGCAGCCATGAATCAGTTTGTTTGCAGACAAAGTGGAAGTGAGGAAGGCTGAGGTTACTTTTTGCATACAGGATGTGATTTTCCTTGAGATCTACTGTCTCATCACATCTGTCTAGACTCTGCTGTTGAAATAAGTCAAGGAATTTTAATTCATAGGCATTGACAAGGACATGTGCCCGTGCATCGCTCATATTCTGCTGTTCTCTCACTTTTTAATGAAATCAAAATGTTTTATTTATGCCCCCACTCCTACCCCGCCAAACTCTCACAAACACATTCACCAGAAAAATAAGTAAACAGAGTATGTTTGTTTTGTCATCTAGCGTTTTGATGGGGTTTCTGTGGGGCCTGAGGATCCATATTCTCTAAGAAACTTCAAGAGAATAACTGAAAATACCCCACTATGTTGCAGGTCTCAAGCCCACGTCCACCTCTTCTTGCATCAACTCTCCCAAACTCTCCTTGCACACCTTTGGCTAATTTTTATGAGACAAACAAGGTCTTTGGGTGCCAAGTCTCCCAGGCAGGCATTTGCAAGCTAAAAAGGCATTGTGGTATGTGGGCACTCAGCTGCTCCCTCCTATGGTTTTATTGCTCTGTAGGACTTGAGAATATGGTGGCTGGGTCAAAGGAGATTTGTTTCATTGTTGTGGTTTTACACTTTTCTCATTTAGTTATTTATTTCCATCTGCTTTTATTGTATTAGGAGTCAACGTTTTACAGACATGTGCGCGCTGGTATTTCAGATAAGCTGGGGCCTGCAGAGGACGAGCAGGGTCTTTGGCCAACTGGCAATTTAATGAGGCTGCTGGCACAGGGTCACTGTCATCTGAGGCGTTTCATTACACGAGTGTGACAGGGGACACGAGGAGGGCAGCTGCACAAAGAATTACTGACCAGCGGGCGCACACGGGCTAGTGACCCATGATCCTCATTTTCCACTGTGAATCATCTGAGAAAAACTTACAAAGACAGCAATGGCCCCAATGAAGACAAGAGACTTAACCACAAATCAGAGCCATTGAGCAAGCAGCTTAAATAGAGAAGCAGCCATTAGGGTCTCGAACCCTGTAGAGATTATGTTAAACAAGAAAGTTGTGTTCCATGACAAAGCTTAGGAAATAAGTTTCTTATAGGGGCCTCCCTGGTGGAGCAGGGGGTTAAGTCCCAGCACTCAAGCTATCGCCAGCCACTGCAGCATGAGTTCAATCCCTGGCCAGGGATCTGACCCACATGGCACAGCAGACCCCTCCTGTCTCGCCCGCTGCTCCCCCCAGCAGTGTATTTCAGTCAGTCTGCCTGTTCTGTTCCCCACTCTGTCTCTGGTGAATCCTCTTACTCTCTCTGCCCCCCTCACCTCTGTTTTGTACCCCAGTTCTTCTTTATAAAAATAAATGAAATCTTTAAAAAAAAAAAAAGAAGTTACTTATAAGCAGACTTTTACCCAGGAAAGGAAAAGGTGCACTGTTGGTGAGGAAAGTATTATAACCAATAAATAGGTGGAAAAAGAGCTAATAAATTCTGCTTTAAGTTAACTGAGCTTTTCCTAGTCATAAATTGAAGTATTGAAAGTATGAATCAATTTAGCTTCTTCCTTTCTAAAAATACGTAAATTTTTCTTGGCCAGAAGGCCAATCATTGACATCTAGTCAACATTACGATCAAATAATAGAGTTTTTACTTTCCCTGATGAGAGTCATCCAGACACCTATTTCTGGTGTCTTATTTTTTAAATATCACAATCTTATTTTCCAGTTTGGCCATTAATTTCTGGTTTAATTACAGTGTTATCGGAAAATATTTTCTGAATTTCTCTTTTACATATTCATTGTTTGCAAAGAAATTCAAAATTAAGTGTATTCTGACCTTATAGTACATCTTTATAAACTTTAGAGAACTTATTTATATACATATTTGGGTATTCCTTATTGATTATTTTATTTAGGTCCTATTGCCCTTACTGAGTTTTGGTTCACATGTATAACAGATTTTGGGAAGTAAGTTAAATTCTCCAAATACTAATATGGTTTTGGCTCCATCTCTATATATCCCCTCCAGTTTACAGTTTCAAATTTAATGCTATGTTACTGGTTACACTTTCATTGCCAAATCTTTATTTTCTATTATAGTATGAAATGCTAAAATGTAAGCCATGGTATTATAAGTAAAGTAATATTATTATGTAAATACTATTTGTCTTGAATTCAAGATTGCTATTGTTTCAAGGGCAAGGTTACTCATTTTTGCTTTTTTAGTTTGCTATATCGTGCATGTCTTTTTAGTTTATCCTGTATTGTTTTTATTTTTAAATATTTCAGTTGGCGAGAAACAAACATACAGAAAAATGTTCAAGGTATAAATGAGCAACTAAACAAAACACCACTGAATGATCATAGTCCACTTAATATGAAGACTTGAGCACACTAATATTAAAAGTAAAGCTGCCTTAGTTTCTGGCAAAGATCGACATATTCATGGTATATAATCCTTTTATTTTATCCCTTTTTTATTTTTGCTGATACTTTGAGAATTCTGTTCTATATTCATGTACTTGATGGGCAGATAATTCTTCATTATTAATTGTCCATGCTCGGTTTAGATAATTTAAGAATAGTCATACTTTTTCAAATGAGTGATAGTCTATGTAAGTTTGATGTTTCTCGGTAAAATATTGGGGACACTAAAACATCAAGGTGGCTCAGCTCAGTTTCTCATTTGTTGGAAAAGTTTTATAGATGAATTCAATTTCTTCATTGGTTACAGGATTATCCAGATATGTATATGAATATTCCATCTATTTTTAAAATATATATTGATATTTTTGTCTCATGAACTTGCTACTTTAAAAATAATCCTTAGCATCTGCAGATACAATTTATTCATGATACTGTTTGTGCCTTCCTGCTATTCTTGGTTTATCAGGCCAACCAGATTCAAAAATTAGTCTTTCTCAAAGAACTAACTTTGCTTTCAACTACTTTTACCACTGCATTTGTTCCTATTTTAATCATTTCAGCTCTTCACTGTTTTTCTGTATTAAATAATGTTAATACAAAACAATGGTTAAGACACTCACCTAGGGCAACTTTGAAACATATTCAATGAACTGATAGTTCTGGCCAAGGTGATTTTTAGGCAGAATCTTAAAATTAAGCCGGTCCCTATTACCTGTGGTTGATAAAACACATTTAAGAGGCTTTTATGTAGAATTAGAGGGAATATAGAGGTTCAAGGTAGGTAAGTGAAATTGCTTCGCATTTCCATCCTCAGAGAGTAAAAGATAATTAATGTGAAATACTGAGAGGACAAGATATAGAACCATGAACCTGGTCACTTAAGGCATACCTTGTGGATGAATCCAGGTAAGCACCTGGCCAACATTCCTTTGTTAATAATCTCTGACCCTGGTGCTTTAGGAAGGAGCGCACTTTGAATCTATCTATAATCCAAGGGGTCCGACACAGTTTCCTTCTATAAGTAACAAAATCATTTTCCTAAATCTGTTCCAGGACAATTATATCATTTTTTGCAGAGTGTTTAAGGTGGACTGAAAAAGAAAGGCTTGATTAGAGAATCACCAACAATGTCTGTGCTGGCCACAGTGCAGGCTCAGGAAAGATGGAGCCGCAGTTTTTGGAATATTTCAATGAATAATAGCCTTACTGGGGCATTTAAAAATTCTAAAATAAATTAATGTAGCATGTAGCAAATTAAATTTCCAACAGTGTTTGCAGCCATAACCAACACTTTGAAAAACTCTCATTTTATCACTTCAAAAGTTCTGGGCACAAACCCAGCACAATATATATATATAATATTATATATTTTATATATATATAATATATATTATATATATATTATACATATATTATATATATATATATATATATAATAGGGATCATTCCAATCATAAGTGTAATTGATTTTCTCTGCATTTAAATAGCAATGATTCACATATATCCCACTATTTCACTTTTCACAATTTTTCTAAGTGTAAGGAGAGTCTTCTGAAGACTAGGGTTTAGAAAGGGCCTTGTCAAAAGGAAGACAAAGAGCATCTATAATCATTTTCTCTGCTCTCACTTTATGTCTGAATCCACATGGTTTAGACTAAATATAACATTTAAACAGCCTGAAATATTTAGATTCATTATTGCTGTAGCTACATAAAAATCCTATGAATCAACCACTTTGAATATCAGAAATTACGGGAAAAGAGTCATAAAAGTTGCATGAGTCATACTAATAAATTATATATTACAATTTATATATCATATATTGATATGATATATATATAATATGTATTTATATAACATATTTATATATATTAAATTATATATAACAATGATAAAATTAATTCTAGGGTGATTTCCTCTCTCTGCACTTTTGTAATTGTTTTATCAGTGTCATATAGAAAGGATGAAATGAAACTTAGGAGGGTACAGGATAGCAGAGAAGAGAAAATAGTGTAGGCAGAGTCTATGGAGCTGCCTAACCAAGGGCACTGCCTGGAAAATCATTCCTGATGCCAGTGGAAGTGGGTCAAACCACAGCTCCATGTCAGGAGCTGCAAGTCAGGACAATTGCTTCTGCGCTTCCCTGGGAAACCAGGACTCATGTCACTCGTGGATGTTTCCTAAGAACACAAAACAATGCCTGGCAAACAGCAGGTTTTCAATGTATATTTGTTGAATTGTTGAACTCTTTAAGCCACAGATTTGGCTGATGAAGGGACGTGTTGATCCTAGGAGTTTCAGAAATACACATGATTGAATTGGTATGCCCAGATATTACGGGGATGGAATACATACTAGTCTAGTGTTCGTGTGATTGACTTACACATTTAGTACTTTGCTCATCCAGTGACTAAGACTGACATCTTCTTTGCGTAGGATGGTGAAAAACTGCTGTTCAAGCGATTACCCAGACTTGTAGAGAAAAGTACAAGCCTTCTTTAGCACGCATCAAGTGGAAACTGCTCTGAATGTTTCAGGTGTTTATTTCATATCATGGAGCCTTGGACTGTGTCACGAAGGGTAAAAATAGACTCAAATCTAGGTTTCCAGAACTACCATTTCCCCTGAATGTGATCATGAAATCTACAAGTGACAGATGCTGTAAATCCAAATTTCAGCATGAACCCCCACTATCACTATCACGGCAGCACCACAAAAAGGCTTCATCAAGCGAAATTGGGTAAAGTTTACCCAAATCCCTTCTGATATGAATCGGATCACTGGCCACACACAAGTGGGAACTATATTGGGGAGTAGAAACAGTCCATTGCACGGTGGTTGGCTCATGAAGCCAATAACCGAATCCAACCCAGTCTATAGTCCTGACCTGTCCTCACATAGCGTGTAGTCACAGTGTAAACACAGAGACAAATGAGAATCCCAGAGATAGAAAATTTTTATTACTGATAAACCTTCATTTGCTAAATAAAGTTAGTTTTATAGCTGAATATATAGCAAAATGAAAATTCAGAAAACTTCTAATGACATGTTCAAGTGATTACCCAAGCGTATGAAGATATATTTCATTTTACCAAAGCAATCCTATTATTGGTGGTTCTATATAAAATAATTTCCATTACTATATGCTGTGCATAATTATTCACTCGTCTACAGATTAACAACACTTGGTTTTGTGTCATACTTTCCTGGCATCAGGAGGCAATCCACCATCTCACTAGAAATCCAGAAGTACTTCTCAGAAGTATAATTCACAGCTCATTATATTTTAACACAACATATTTCAACACATGCATTAAAGTGTCTATGTCTTCAGCTCCCCAAATCACAATTAAAAATGAGTTAATGATGTCATTATCTAACTTGCTCATTCCTGTCACTTGTAGATGACAGAACTTATTATTTATTGTATTACTGATCTTAACTTTTACACCATCAGTATAATTTGTTCTCCTCTTTGGAATGGTTGGAATAATCAAAATTTTCATTTTAGGAGCTGTGATATATACCTCAAAATAAAATAAATGGTTCATATGAAATTTATTTAAACATGGAGCTAATTTTGAAAGATGATATTGCCATATTTCCATCGAAGCAATTTTTTCAGTTCCCTATTATATTTCATGTTACACTAAGGAGAACCATCAAATTATGTAGTAATTATAATAGCTGTTATTATGATCTAATAGTCACCACTCGAAGCTCCCCAGGCAGGGGCTAGTTCTCAGTAGATTAGAACTTACTTAAATATTGCTTTGGAAATTTGCTTCAGAGAAGTGAAAAAATGTGTGTTTCATGTAAGGTGACTTGCTATGTGTCTTATTTTTTGAAACTGACTTTCCTCTTTGATGCTTTGAATGCATTTCTTGATGCATGAATCAACAAAGTTTTGCTTTTTTAAACTTAATATGCATAGACAAGGTTCAGCATTTATGAATGTGAACACTGACAGGGTTATATAATAACTGAGTATTTCAGAAAGAACACTAGGTGTCTCCCCAGTACACTGGTTGGGAAGAGTGTCTGCATCATCAACTGTTGGCTGAATAAATGGAGAGTAATATTGACAGTGTGCAAATATATGTACAAATAAAATTATTTTTTCAGAAAAATAAATTTAAGATTATGATGGCAGGGATACATTCATGTGGCTCCTATCTACTCCTCCAACAGAACACTTCTAGGGCCTCTCTGGTGGCCTAGGGGTTGTCTCAGCACTATCACTGCAATGACCTGAGTTCAATCCCTGGCCAGGGAGCTGACCCACATGGCGGGGCAGACCTCTCCTATCTCCCCGCTGCTCCCCTCAGCAGTGTGTTTCAGTCAGTCTGTCTGTTCTGTTCCCCGCTCTGTCTCTGGCGAATCCTTTCAGCCTCCTGCGCATCTGGCCTGTACCCCAGTTCTTGTCCGCAATAAATAAATCAATCTTAAAAAAAAAAATAGAAAACGTCCTTTGGTAGCACGTGTCTGAGGTTTCTGCCACCTCGAGTATCCTCTCTGATGACCACAGAAGAAAGACACACACTTGGGGAGAAGAGACTTGGGGGAGGGTGGCTGCTTGCTTGTAACAGTCCAAGATGCCGCGTGAGACCCCTCAGCCACCACTGAAGCCCAAGTATCCAGCAGACACTGACATTCCTGGGGTGGTGTGAAGGATTTCAGTAGAACCTCAAGCATGCACAGCCTCAAGACACTCGCATGGACACACCGTCATGCTCACTCTGGACGTTGGCCATACACGAGGCCTGACGACAGGAGGCAGGTTAAGATGTAGGAAAATGAGGCCATGGCAAGCTGCCTGGCGCAGAGGAAATGTCCCCGGCCAGGCCGCCTTCACGCTGACCGAGATCTCCTCTGATTCAGGTGACAGGGGCTCTGGTATCCTGCAAGTTTCCTCTAGACCAGCAGAAGCATGGGCCCAACCAGGACAGTCGTCTGCTTGAAAATAATTCACCTGCTGCCCCACCAGGGCACAGAGCAGTTGGTACTGGAATGTGTCTACTACTTAAAAGATGGAAACAGGCTTGTAGGGTACTTCTTAGAGTGTGCAGATGTGGCAGTCGCTTCCCTCCACCCTAGATCACTGGTAGTGAAGTTACCATACATGACAACCAGCCCATTTCTCTGAATCTGCCATGACTCAGAGGTGGCAGTTGGTGGCTGTTTGCATATTGCAAAAATAAGAGTAAAAAGAAATACGGACTGGCATTACCGCTGTAAGCAGTGGGTGACAATCCCATTTTCAAGAACAAATGTTATAATGGGAAGAGTAAATTTTGGGAGAGGCCATCACCATATCGTATATTTGTTAGATTGAGTGTGATGTGTAAATTTATTTTGGGATCAGCAGTTTGGTTATCATTTTATTTATTTTATTTTATGATCACCATTTTACTATACATGATGAATTCCAAGTTCTGTAAACTTATAAAATGTATGCAGACATGTTTATTTTCTCAAATGCAAACACTTACATGATAGACTTGAGACTGGGCAGACTTACAAGAGAAAAATCTGCAAATACGGTTTTCAATATCTGGAAACCTAATTCTCCACCATGAAATGAATCTTATAAATGGAATAAAAAAACACTAACTTTACTTTCATATCAACCTCATTTAAATTTGAAATTTTAACATAGCCAGAAGACAAGACCAATAGCCAACATTTGCAAAAACCAGAAAATAGTTATTTTGCTAAAATAACTTCTAAGAAACTTGGGTAAGCCTCATGGTGGCAATTTTGTAAGGTGTGCCAACTTTTTAAGTTTCCCACATGATATCAAGTAGGGTGGACAACGGACTATAAGTGGTACGAATCCGTCTAGATAATCTTTTCTTGTGAAAACGAGGTAACAATATTCCTCTGAGCTACCACTCCTTGTGGATTGTTCTGGATTTACAAATTCTCTGATATGCTGCTCATTTATTCCTCTACCGAGATACTACTGTTCCCCATTGAGAAATAAGCACTGATTGACTCTAGTAACTGAAAATAATCAAAGTCTATTAAGGCGGTTTTACTGGATTACCCATAAAGGTGATGTAGGTTTTCTGTGTAAGGTGTACATGGATCATTCCAAACACAAAAATGGTTTGAGAAAACAGACAAGAAAATGTAATGAGAGGAAAAACATGAAAGTTCCTCCAAATGTGAAAGAAACATTGTGGATCTCCTGCTCTTAGAAAAATTAAAAGCTGGAACTCAAGTCAGCTCACCAGAGGTGCTTCCTAGACAGACACAGACCCCAGCACCAGCCGGGGCCGCACCCACCACCCACCCCCCACTCTGGAACTGCTGGGCGAGGAAGCCCCGGAGACACCCACAATTTTACAAGTCAGAACAGCAAGCTGTCCACCGGAGGCTTTAAAGAAAAAGTGCATATTGATTTGATTTTTACTTTATTATAGTTAGTCTTTTTCCTGGTCCCTTATTTAGGTTTTCTAGATTCCTGCTATGAGTGAGACCATCCGGTATTTTTCTTTTTCGTTCTGGTTTATTTTGCTGAGCATGTTCTCTTCCAGCTCCAACCATGTTGCTGCAAATTGCATGTGTTTATCTTTTTTGAAGGCTGAGTAATATTCCATGGTGTATTTGTACCCCATCTTCTTGATCCAGTCATCTATTTTTGGGCATTAGGGTTGCTTCGATAGCTTAGCTGTTGTAAATAGTGCTAATTATAATAAAGTAAAAATCAAAATCAACAAGCAACTATAAACCAGAGATGCACTGCAGGGGCGGGGAAGGAGGGAGTGGGATCAAAGCAAGGGGGGGTGGGAATTGTATGGGGACTATAACCAAGACGAAAATGCATACATTGTGCAAAAATGAAAAATGATGCAAACATATATAAAATTAAAAATAATAATAATAAAATAAAAATAAAAATAGAAATTATTGTACAGCAAAAAAAGGAAAAAAAGAAAAAGTGCAGGTTGTTCAGAAGAAAGGCTTGGGCTGACAGAGGGAGCAGAGGGCAGGCCTGTGGGGGTGGATATTGAGGGCCGGGGATGTGTGGAGCAGGGGTTACCCAGCAGACAGCAGCACTTAGAGCTGTGGCCCCACCATGGCTGCCTGAACTGTGATATAGAAAAAAACAGATCAGGATAAGGACAAAACCCCCAGGGCACCTGAAAGAGGTCATACTAACAAGACTCTAAAGTCCTGTCTTATTCTGGCGAACGACTCAGTGAGGGTGTGAGTGTTACACAGTAGTGAGGTGAGAATTCTAGTAACAAACCCAGTCACCAACAAGGGGTAGAAATATGCTCTCCTGGCCTTAAACTTGTGCAGGAAAAGTGGATATCCTAAGTAATTTGAATATATTAGCAAACACATAGGGAATAAAGAGGAGCAACAAATAAAACCTGGTGCTCAATTATAGTTGATAAAAGTATTTTAGACAAAAATAGTAAAAATGCAGGGCCTCCCTGGTGGCGCAGCGGTTGAGCGCTGGGTTGCGAAGCTGCCCATGGCCTCTGCGGCGCCGGTTCGATCCCCGGCTGCTCCCCGGCCACCAGAGGAGGGTCCCACATGGCACGCAGACCTCTCCTGCCGCCCGCTGCTCCCCTCAGCAGTGTCCTTCTGTCCTTCTGCCTGCTCTGCTCCCTACTCTGGCTCTGGTGAATTCTCTCACCCTCCCACGCTTCTGACTGTACCCAGTGCTTGTATAAACAAACAAATAAATTAATAAATAAATAAATCATGCCTCTATTAAAAAAAAAAAAATAGTAAAAATGCAAAGGGAGCAGCACAACATATTAGTTTTAAAAATGACTGAAAAAGATCCCTTGGATATATCATGATGCTAGGCAGGTGTGTCAAACACAAAACTTTCTAAAATAAATTACTCCATAACAACAGATGGAAGGAGGTAAGGACTTAAATAAGTCTAGCACCAAATCACTGAATATAAGATATTAGATTAAAAAAAAGATTCCTACAGAACACAGGCCCAGGTGTTTATACAGGTGAGTACTTTCTCAATCTTCCTGATAATTGAGGAGGAGAAAGTACTTTTCAATCCACTATATATACCTATTGACTCATTAACACAAAAATCTGAAAAGTATTTTAAAAATAGAGACATGTTTATCTGTAAACACAGGTATAAAAACCCCAAATTTAATATTAGCAAAGTAAATTTGGCTTTGCATAAATAGGGAAGTATATTTTAACTAAGCTGTATTTATCTTGAGAATGCAAAAGTAGTTTCAAATTAAAAGAACTATAATTAGCATCCAACGAGTTGATATATTAAATAAACCAAAGTATATAATCAACTCTGCAGCTCCAATTCTTGCCAACTTCTTAGGGAAACAGAAGCGGATTTACCACACTTTGATAGCAATTTTCAATTTTCAATCTTCATAGATAAATGTTAGAAGCAATAATACCAAAAAAACAGATAAAGAAAGATGCCCATTTAGACAAATTCTATTCCACACTTAACTGAAATTTCTGGGCAGATTCCATGCATATGTGTACAGTCTTTCTGTACATCAGCAAAAACTCTTTTGTAAAAACAATTTAAATAAAGACATTACATCTAACAGTTACAATTAAAAAAGTGATACTACCAATTTAGTATCTGAAAATATTTGGTGATGGATTTGTCAGAATTTTTAGAAAAAAGATGAAAATTTTATAATATTAAATAATATTTAATATAAATATTAAAATAAATTATCTAATGGCACTCTTTGATATAAAGTTTATAATAAAGACACACACTATAGAGAGAGCACTTATATAGAAATTTAAAGTTGGAAGGAAGGCAGAAGAAAATTTCTCCCATGATGAATTAGCATTGTATTAAGAATACAAATGTGGTTAGAATTTAAAATAATCACTATAGTGGTGCTTCAATAATACTTAAGTTTTTGAAAGAAGAAAACTTTTGACTTGAAACCACTAATGCCTTCTTTTCATCCTCTTGCACTATCTTAACCTTTAAAATAATCATCTTAAGTGAAATACACATTTTATCCAGCTGAAGTAGGACAACTTTATCTCCTCTTAAATGAAAAGCACAGCTATTATTTTAAATTGATTTTAATTCAGAAATACATTCAAAATACTGGGACAGAATCCATTGCTTTTAGATCAGTGAACTATTTGGATATCTCCTTGGACACACCTATAATATTTTCCATGTTTTGCGTCATACAGCACGAGACCTATAAAATTTATTAGAGAGGAAAAAGGTGCATGCTGTTTATAAGCCTGAAAAATAACTCCTTTCAGTCTTTATCTTTTGAGTATGCGGCCTACAATGGAACATTTAATAAATTTGATGAATCTTTTCCCTCTTTACTTCAATGTGTATTTTTTAAATTCAAGTCGCTTTGTCACTTGTAATCTTTTTCTGTTGAATTCTTATCCCCCCATTTTCTGCAAGGGAGGATGTTCTCAGAATTCAGGGGGCACTAGAACTGCAGCTGGCTGCCGCGAGGATAAGCTGTTCTGTTCATCCGATGGAGGAGAAAACTTGAAAAATCTCAACCTCCTACTTTCAAGCTCTGTAGAAAAATATTTCTCTTTAGAATAATAGCTAAGGCAGTTTTATGCAATAAATAACAGAACAATTATAGAAGCGTTACATTTTCCTGTCTCCCTAGGCAGACATATCGTCTTCCCTGCTAAGCTTCAGTTGAAGTATTTCTTTCTTTAATATGCACATTCACAGACCTGACTCCTGAGTCTCTGTTTTAACACTGATCTCAAGCTATTCATTCACACCTCGTAGGTAGGAATCTTCTGTTTTTCTAATCTGGTAAAGTCACATGCTACCTACACATTCTAGCATGGATATACCCACATATTTTTAAATTATAGCTGAGATTATCCTAGCTCTTTCCTTTGGAAAGAGAAAAAAACATCGACATATTTGTTAGTGTTAATAAACAGATGGATTTGCAAATATTACTCAGATCTAAAATTTAGACCTTTAAAGATTCAGACTTGTCAGATTCAAGCCTAGGTGTTCAATATTTAATTTTTGATTTCAATAACCTTGTTGCAAGTGTAAAAAATCATCTGACCTTTTAATATTGATCTTTTGTCTTACAACCTTTCCTAAATCCACTTATTAGCTCTCACAGATCTTTTGTAATTTCTAACAGATTTTCTACTAAGATTACTTGTAAGCTTTACATAAAGGACAGCATTTCTTCCAATCTGGATGCCTTTTAGTTTTTTTCATAAGCTTGATTCCATGCTCTAGAATCTGCTGCTTTATGTTGAGTAGAAGTGATATCAGAGCATCCTTGCCAGGTTCCAGATATTAACCCAAAGCTTTCTGTATTTCACTCTTGGGAGCTGTAGGATTTTTTTGTACCTGGTCTTCAACAACGTGAAGAAATTTCCTCATATTACATGTTTGCTGGCAGTTCATGTGTTTTTATAATTCTAAATGGGAATGGACTTTTGTCATATGCTTTTTTTCTATATCTGTAGAGATTATTTTATGCTTTTTTAATGTCATTAATATCATAAGTTGGATTAAAAAAATAACTTTGTGGGATAAACCCCCTATGATTATCATGTATTGTTCTACTGATGTACTATTGAAATCTCTTTGCTATTATTTTCTCACAAGTTTTGCATCAGTGTTAATGAGAGATATTGGCCTCCTGTTTATTTTTATTTCTCTCCCTTCTCCTCTCTATCTTTTTTTTTTTTTTGTAATGATGGACTTTACATAGAAAAGAATGGAAATAAGAAATCTTAAAAATCTTAAAAATCCGTACACCCATGATCACTGCAGAATTATTTACAAGAACCAGAATATGGCAGCAACCTAAATAACCATCAACACATGAATGGATTAAGAGAATGTGGTAAATACGGAACATTCAGTTAGTCGTAACATGGAAAGAAATCCTGTCAAATTGACAACGTGGGTGGACCTGGAGGACATTATGTTAAATGAAATAAGCCACTTGCAGGGCAGATAACTGCACAATTCCCTACATGGTGCATCTAAAATAGTCAAAATCACAGAAGCAGATAATACAATAACCGTTGCCAGGCATCGGAGGGTGGGGTAAATGGCCTGTTGTTCGATGCCTGTATCATTTCAGCTGTGATAGATGAAAAGTTCCAGAAATGTGCTGTCCGACATAGCGCCTACGGAAAAAAAATATGGCATCGTACACTTCAAAGTTTGTTACCAGGCTAGATATTATGTTAAGTATTTTACCACAAAATAAAACAAAATACAAAACAACTCCAAAAGTCAAGCGCAAAGGACAGCAGGAGACTGGGAGCTGCTGGTGTATCTACTACCTGTGTGTGGTGACCATGTCTCAGCTTCTTCATATGCCCAAACTCATCAAGTTGCATGCATTAAATATGCATAGTTCTTTTCACATCAACTATAGTGCAATAAAACTGGGGCGGGGGGGGGTGCGGAATGAAGTAAAAAAAAATGTTCAAATCAGAAAACCCAATGTGGGCATTTGGCCTTGTGCTCCTCATTCTTTGTGTGTCTCTTCCATGCCTTCCCTTCCTTTAGTCTTCAAAGTTATTTAAGTAGGGCCTCCCTGGTGGGCAAGAGGTTAAGCACAACCTATGAAGCGGTCCGCAGCCTCTGAAGCATGAGTTCAAGCCCCAGCCAGGGAGCTACCCACATGGCACAGCAGACCTCTCCTGTCTCACCCGCTGCTCCCCTCAGCAGTGTATTTTGGTCAATCTGCCTGTTCTGTTCCCCACTCTGTCTCCGGTGAATCCTCTCACCCCCCACACTGCTGGCCTGTACCCCAGCTCTTGTATGCATAAATACATATAAATCTTTTTAAAAAGTTATTTAAATAAACAAAGCATTGCAGAATTCTATAGAGTAGCTCTTCCATCTTAGTCTCATTTGCAACTGAAGCACATCCATAGCAAAACACTTTGGAAAAATAGTTATTTTTTGAGAACAGAGCTACATAAAATTCCTGATTGGGAGGTTCATGTACACAAAGGTACTTGGTGATGGAGTTGATGGAATGATGGTGATGGAGTTTATTTCTCTCCCTACATAGAGAAATAAATGTCTTAGAATCAACACTTCAATAATCTGTTTCACTTGTATAAATATTCAGCAATGTTTTATGTTGAAGATTTTCTGATTGTGGCGAGGTCTTTATCCACGGTGAGCACAGATCTGTGTGGGATTTTCTGGAGAGCTGCCAGGACAAACAGAATCAATGTGTTTTTTAAGGGACCTCTTGGTGTTACCTCAAGCCTATGACAACATAAATGTGTTGTTTGAAATCTGTTATTAAATAATCTGCTTACCTGTTCACAAAATTAAGAGAATGAAAAGTGGCTTTACATTTCCACATGGGTAGAGCATTTATTTCTTGTAAAATATCAAACACTTGGGGTTTCCTCTATTAATATAACATTTTACTTATAAGACTAATTTATAAAATTGTGGGGTTTTTTTTGAACTCTAAAGGAGGCTCTCTGAATCCAGTCCAACTAGATACATGAAGCTTGCTTTATTTAAATTAAACTATTTTATAGATGAGAAAACTAATGTCAAAAAAGTCAAGCTGATTAAAATCATGGTTTATTAGCAAAACCAAGATTAGACTCTGGGATATCAACCTAACATCCTATCTGTGCACTGTGTGTATGACACAAAATGAGTAGGTTTTAATATCTGACTGCTAAATTATTTAAAAAGCCTTAAAATTCCTTCCTCAACAATCTTATTAAGTAACATGGTTACTTAAAATAAAAGTTAAAACATGTCAAAATGCTTTTAAAACTAGGGCACTTGCCACCTGTCTTAAATTAGACTTCCATTAGTGAGATGGAATCCTTAATTAAACCAAAGATTACAGGCAGGGCAGGTGCCTGGATCTCCTCTCGACGAAAGTGAGAGTGACTCACCAAATCTTCCCATTGTACCCGTCCTACAGCTTCCATACATCACCTTCATCTTCAAATAATCTCAACTCCCTGAACCTTCTCCTAATTACTTAGAATAAAGTTTTCAAAAACGAACACTTAAAACATTACTTGGTTGGAAATTCTTGCTGTCACCTTTCACTTTGTGGATTATAAATTACACTTACACGTTTTAGCAGTGACATCAGATTAATGATAAATTACAGAGGTAAGTAATCAGTGCGGTATTTCTTTAATAATGTATTCCCTCTAGTCATCGACACCACGGCGTCACAGAGGTATTACAACCACGGTGGCTTTCACCCACCCATCCTGTGCCATCGCACACCACTCCACTGATGGGCATGCTAATAAATCATTTGCTGTCATGTTCCTATAGAGGATTAACTGAGTGCTGCCATGAGGCAATGAAGGAATGGATGTGTTCTTCTGTAACTCATTATCATCGGCCCTGGAACTCATGGAATATCTGAATGCAAACGAGGGATAGTGGCAATTCTGTCCATGCATGAAAAGCTTCAGAAACTTAGATTTTGCTTAAATGACACTTTTACTTTGGAGCAAAGGAGTTCCTGTTGGACCCAGTGGCTAGTATTCCTTATTTAAGGGAAATAACTTATATTTTAGGAACTACTTTATAATATTTTAAAGAGTGTTATTTTTGTGTAGATGTGCAAGCAACTTTGGAAAAAGTGTAAGAGGAAAAACTGAAATAAATGTAATTGATTTTAATTCTAAGCTGCCACTTTTGCATATTTTATATCTCAACTGTTATTTTTGCACATCTTATTTCTCAATGCTGTCATTTTTGCACAAATATAGGCCCCACTGCCAACAACCAATAACTAGACTCTCAAATGCAACCTATTTTGCACCATCTTGTTTATGAATTTGTTATTTCCATGATCCAGATTTTTCCTAAAGCACTGTTATTTTTGAATAAGTTTGCTTCTTTTCAAAATTCAGACATTGCTTTAAGTGCCCTTAACTCTTAACAGCCTATATTTAAAAGTAAAACACAGACATTTGCAAAAAGGTAAATTTAACATTTTTGCTAAGGAGCATGCCTATTTTTGATGAGTCTTCATTGAATATACTGCCTCATCCTGGTCTAGGGGAGAAACAAATATTTATCCTCCACTTTTATCTATTCTACATACAGATCTATTCTCTTACTCTATTTACATACATTCTCTTACTCTATGTACGCATATCCTCCATATACATTTGTGTATATATGTGCAGTTACATATCAAATATAATATGTATGATGAAAACGTAGTAATATAATTGTAGATATATGTATATATATATGTGTGTATCCGTGTGTGTATATGTTTTCTCGCCTCAAGGAAGGACAGAGGTGGCAATTTTCCTTTGTTAATTTACAGATAATCCCACGTTCAGCTCTCACTGAGTGTGCTCTGGCTTTATCAAGCCTCTTTTTCATAATTTGTCACCCAAACAAATTCATTGTTCTCTTGAGATGCTGCTCATTTCCTGGTGAGGTATGGGCGTCCCCATTACTCATTGTGCAAACATCTCCTCATCCATATCCAAAATATTTAATAACCCCCAAATAAATCTCCATACCCATAAATCATTCCCATTTTTCTCTACATCCAGACTTTGCAAACGCCTAATCTATTTTCGGTCCCTATGAAATTAACTATTAGCAGTATCTCATGTAAGTGCAATCATACAATTTTGTCCTTTTGTGTCTGGCTAATTTTAATTAGTGTTTTTACTTGGCAACATTTGCCAGGCTAATTTTACTTAGCATAATGTTCACTAGGCGTTCAGATTTTCTATGTATCAGAATTTCATTCTTTTTAATGTTCGAACAATATTCCATTGTAGGTACAAGCAACCTTTTCTTTATCTGTTTATCTGTCCAATGGGTTCTTGAATTATATCCTCATTTTACCTGTCGGGAATGAGGCTGCTATGAGTGTTGGTGGGTAGATATCTCCGAGCTACTGATCTGGTGCTACTGAAAACAGTATGGCAGTTCTTCAACAAGTTAAGCATAGAATGACATATAATCCAGCAATTCCACTTCTGGATATATAACCCAAATAATTGAAAACAGGGACTCATTAATATTTTATAAAATATGGTGGCACGTTCACAGAAGGAAATTTTTTGGAGAAAGCTTTTCCAGCAAATCATTTAAACCTACTTCATCAATTTCACAGTAAACACTGTACAATGTATTTGATGTAGTGCCTGCCTTTCTATTTACTATTTTCTGCATTACATCTTCAGAAATCTGCATATTTTCAGTGTTTATAGTGTATGTTTGGTGGGAAGCAACAATATAAATGGAAGCCACGTGGTGAATACTGAATGGATGTTGAACGCTAGAAGCTAACTTAGTGGGTGTCTGATATTTTTGTATTCCTATAGATATTCTTTAACTCTGTCCTGGGGTGAGTGTATGTTACTTGGAAATGGTTAGATGCTTCAGTCTTTGTTGCTTAAGGTGTATTAGGTGGAACCAAAGTTTGCACAAGTGGGCGTCCTGCACTCATGAGGCAGGCCTGAGTGCCTCACTCATTGCCCCACTCATTGCCTGAGCGCCCCACTCATTGCCCAGTGAATTACCAGGTATTCTGGTCTGACAGAAGGAAGGGAGCGCTCTTCCTGGCCCAGTGTGGATCCAGGCTCTGTTCCTACCTTTGTGGGAAAGGTGTTTCTTATCTCAAGATTACAAAGGCTCTTTGTCAGGCATGCTGTCTCCTGTTATTCTGCCTCCTGGGAAGTGCACTCCCTGGCCCTGAGCTGTAGGCTGGATCTCCCAGGCCCAAGAAGTGCTCCCAGGGAAGCGAGCTGACAGGCCTCTCCAGTCTGTCAGGATTTCAGTCCATTGTTGCCAAAATACCAGTATCTGAAGACCATTATTTCATCAACATTTTGTCAAAAATGTGTGGTTGTTTCAAAAAGAATACAAATCTTTTTTTTTTTTTTTTTTTAATTCTATTTTGGCCTAAGTCTTTTGTGTGTGTGTGTGTGGGACACTCGCCGGTGGCCGGGGATTGAACTGGCGCTGCAGAGGCTGTAGCCTCGCAACCCAGCGCTCAACTGCTGCACCACCAGGGGAGGCCCTGTCCTAAGTCTTAAGCAATTTACTTAACATCTCTGTGCTTACAATTTCTGTCTATAAATTTGAGAGAAAGATAATCTATTCCTAAAGGTTTTCTGAAATAACTGATTTGGTTAACATGTGGAAAGCATTTGCAGCTCTATTTGATATTTGCTAAGGACTCAATAAGTATTCATTTCTATTAACAAGGTGAAGAAGTTTGCATTAGCGTAATTATATAGTGTTTTAATATTTTGTTTCTTTCAGCTTTGCAACTAGAGCTCCACAGGTGAATTGATGTCTTAGGGGTGGAATCTCCACAATCTGTGTGATTTTATTAGCTTGATTCAATTGCATCAGATATAAAACACTTTAATTAAGGTGTTTAGCTTAACTGAACTTTCAAATATTTGTGCACCATATATCTGGCTTTGAAATTAATTATAAATTAATCTATTCAAACATTTTTGACCAAGATTTAAAAAGCAATGTTTTCGACAGACAAACTCACAATTGCATTTATTATTAAGCATTTAGAATTTTTATTTTTTATATTATTTTATTGAGGTGATATTGACTTACAACACTATATGTGATTCAAAGTTATGCTTTATAGTTATGACCCACACATTAAATATGTTTCAAGTTAGTTAGTGCTGCTTTACTTTATCATTAATTAGCACTTTTAGCTGTCACATTCTGAAAAGAACAACAGATAAAAATATGTATCTAATAAATTTTACATATCTTGTCATTGGGAAGCACTTAATTGGGAAGTAAAATATTTTTGTAGAGGATCACAAAATTAAAGTATGCAGTAAGCAAAAGTGGTTTGTTCTGTCTTTTTTTGTTGTTAAGACATTGGAGTTCTTCTTGACGGGAAGGCTAAAGGTTTCAACTTACTAATTTCAACATAGCATGCTGAAATCCCATCTCGATCTGTTTTAAAATTTCTCCATTCAATTCCATTATTGCAATCATTTACTTGACATTAAAATGTTACGCTTTGTATGAAGATATATGATCGCATGCATCATTACAGACTTTCAGTCACAGCTAGGGTTTCTCACAATAAGGCTGATTGCTAAGGCATCCCAATGGTCCCTATACCTTTATATCTTTTAAGCAGTCTTTGATTAACCTCTCTTAATTTTTTACAAAAAATAGTAAGGCAAGCAAAAATGTATAAAACTCAAAAATGACTGAAAGCAAATGCTGAAGAGCAAGTTATTATCAGATCTTAGGGAAATTTATAGTACTTACTGAAATATTTAGAGTCATCCGGCAATGAAGCATTGAGTGAATTAACTTTATTGAATGGAGTAGCAGATACTTTTCTATTGGTAAAAATTAAGGCCAACCAGGAAAAATGGAATTTATCCCAAGAAGAAAAGATTGACTTAATGTTTACTAATTGATCAGTATTATTCACCATATAATCTAAAATGGAAGAAAATCCCATGGAGGCATCTCAGTAGACGGGAAAAAAGTGGCAAAATATGATATTCATTAATATGGATTTTTAGCAAAATAGAAATAGTATGCAGCAGTTTGTTTTAAGAGGCTCTACAAAGGGCCTCCCCTGGTGGCGCAGTGGTTGAGCATTGGGCTGCGAGGCTGCCTGCTGCCTGGTTCGTTCCCGGCCACCAGCGAGGGTCCCAAAAAAAAAAAAAAAAAAAAAAGAAGAGGCTCTACAAAAACCCACAGGAAATATGTTTAAGTGATTCCCTGAAATATAAATGAATGTATGAATTTCTATTAACATATTTTCTTTTCAACATTGCATTAGAAGCTCTAATATGCCCATTAAGGAAAGAAAAAGAAAAAAAAATAGATGGAAAAACAATAAACAGAAATTATAGGAATCGGCCCAATGAGAGAGAAGCGGGGAGATGAAAACAAAGATGTGAGGGAGCACAGGGCCTGTGGGGTGGACTATGGTGTCTCTGGGGAGGGGTCCACTATGGAAGCTTCATCCGAAGGCGGGGATGCTGCACTTCTCTGGTGTAAATAGTGATGTACCCAGTATTAACTCAATAGCAATATTTGAAAATATAATGAAATAAAAAAATAAATTAAAATACACATAGCTAAGGAAACTGAGGACTAGTAAAGGCACCAACAGAATATACAGAAGATTATATAAAATAAAAATGGAATTAGGAATTTTGAAGTAAAATTTAAAATTTGTCTGATATAGTAATAACAATTAAAATATACACTAACATATTTTAAATCATTCAAAAAATCTTCAAGTACCTGGGCACACATAGAATAGAAGATATAAAGGATATTTTCTAGAAACACTACAAGTATTATTTAAGAATTAATAGAAAACTCCATGTAGGTTTGTTTTGCGGGTAAGAAGACTCAAGATTGTTAACAGATGTTTTCATTTGCTCTCCATATAGTGCAATTTCAATAAGAATGTCATTGACGGGGCCTCCCCGGTGGTGCTGGGGATAAAGTCTCAGGGCTATCAAACTATCACCAAGCCACTGCTGCATGAGTTCGACGCAGGGAAAAACCCGCATGGCACAGCAGACCTCTCCTGTCTCGCCTGCTGATCCCCTCAGCAGTGTATTTCAGTAGATCTGCCTGTTCTGCTCCCCACTCTGTCTCTAATGAATCTTCTCACTCCCCCACATCTCTGGCCTACACCCCAATTCTTGTATGCATAAATAAATAAATCTTTTTTAAAAAGAATATCATTAAGTTTGGAGATACTGTGAAACTTATTGCAAAACTTTTATGAAAATTCAGCAGATCAAGAATTGGAGGTCATATAGAATAATATTTAAAGGCATTATAAGTTTAGTATTTTGAAGAATGGCAATGGCACAATGAACATAGGAATACATGGGACACACTCCTTCACCAGACTCCCCAAGACATGACTGAATGACTTTCAACAAAGATACAGGGCAATCCAGGGTGAAGGGCTTCTCTTTTTAATAAATGGTAGAGGGTCAATTGGAAATCCATATGAAAAGAAATGAACATTGACTCTTACCTAATATCATCACAAAAATCAATTCCAGATGGACTACAGCCATCTGTGAAACATAAGCCAATGCAAACCTCCAGGAAGAAGCATCACTGAGAATTCATGAACCTGAATTGTGTTTTATAAAGAAATTCAAAAACAATGACCATAATGGAAAGATTAATAAATTGAGATTCATGAATATGAATCTCAGAAGTCTACTACACTTTGGGAGAAAAATAAAACAACACCATTAAGAGAAGTAAAGGACAAACGCAAATTGGGAGGAGGAGATATTTACAATAAATACATTGAATGAGTATCTCGTTTCTGAATATGTAACAATACATAGAAATCATGACAAAGCGACAGGAAAAGGAGTTTCAGTTTGCACTGTTACGAATAAATCTGTGCATCTGTGAACACATTCTACAAATCTTTCATGGACAAACATCTCTTGGGGGTGGGGGGCAGAAAATACCTAGAAATGCATTGGCTGGAGTTTAAAGATGGTTATTATTTAACATTTTAAGAAAGAAACAACTGTTTCCTAAATTGTGCCATTTTATATTCTCAATAGCAGTGTTTTACAGTTTCAATTGCTCACACCCTTGCCATGCTTATCTTTTCCACTTTGGATATTTTAATATATTTGTAATCGTTTCACATTGTGATAATTGGTCTGCTAGCCTCCAGCCTCCGTTCATTTCTTCTTTACGATAAAAACATATGTTTTGGTGAAGTGCTTACTTAAAAACTGTGCACTTTCAAAGATGGTTGTTATACTATGGAGTTTTGAGGGTATTTTTAATATTCTGGATGTTCTTTCATAAATCTGATTCTCAAATATTTTCTTCCAACCTGTGGCATTTGTCCATTATCCCTACCAAGTTATTTTTGTTTGGAAGTTCTGAATTTGATGAAAATTTTTTTTTTTTTCCTTTCCGGATGGTAATTTTGGTGTCAGATCACATAAATATGTGTTCAACCCAAAGTCACACAAATATGCTCCCATATTATATTCCAGAAGTTTTTCTTATTTTCGGTTTTCTATTTATGTGTATGTTTCATCTTAAGTTAAATTTTGTCTTGAGTAAGACACGGATAGAAATCACTTTTTTAAATTTCAGGGTAACCAATTACTCTAACACCATCTGCTAGAAATACTGTTTTTCTTCACTGATGTCTCTTTGCAACTTTGCTGCACATCAACTGACGGTGTATGTGAAGATTAGCTTCATATTGTTCCCCGATTAATCTGTCCACTATTTACCAATAGCGCAATACTACATAATCTCGAGCAATGTAGCTTTATGTTTTCAAATACGATGATAGTGCAAGTTCCTCAACTTTATCTTATTTTAAATATTTTGATTATTTTCATTTTCAAATTTGCATATACTTTAGTATGAGCTTGGCAAGTTCTATGAAAATATCTACATGAATTTTGACTATTTTTGTTAAATTTAGGGAGAATTCACATCTTTCACGGACTATGGTATATTTATATACACTTAAATTGTTTGTTAATGCTGATTTTGTAAATGTTAGTGTATAAATGCTACTTTGGCCTAGACACTGACTTAAATAATTTACAGGACACACTTTATTCAATTATCAAGATAATTTCATGTAACATGAAATAAATACAAACTTCTTTATTAATTATAAATAAATCTTTCTTAGATATAATTCTCTACACATTTAAAGTAAATTTAAATACCTTGATTATGCATCATTCTCCTTCCCACACTAAGTTTACTTAGTTTTTCACTTATTCTACTTCATCATGATGTAGATGTGTAATTTTTGGCACAGTGTAGTGGTGACTGAGCTCATTTATCTCCTGTGGGTATCAAACAGTGGTCGTGAAGTTTTTGAATGAATATAAAACAAGTATGGTATGTGTACTTAACACATGCTCTGTCTCAGTTACACAGCCTTATTTAAAAGTACTCCTGAGTTCATGGAAACCTGTGTCATTATGTTTTTATTTTTGCTTTGAATACCATATGTTCAACTATCATACATGTTTTGAGATCCATAAAAGTATTTGAAATGTATGAAGAAGTTCTATGTCTGAGAAGATTGTATATGTCTGCTTAGGTGATGGTAGAGTTTCGAAGATGGATTAAGTCTGCCTTTGAGACTTCACAGCAGGATTTTTGTCAATATCCCAGATTTGAAGGCCAACTTGATAGTTGCGACCCCCAGCCATATCTCTTTCTGGGTCAGCAGCAGAATTTTAGTAAAAATACTAAGTTTAGAGTGGTAATTTCTTAAAACGTGTGGGCTTAGTAGTAATAGTTTTCCTGTCACAAAAATATTTTTAACAAATTTGAGCTAAATCAGAAAGTAAGTACCTTCTGTTTGAGAAATTGACCTGCAGCGCAGAAAACAAAATAACCAAAACCAAAGAACAAACAAAACAAAAAGAAAGTCTTAGACAATCAAATCCAACTGGAGTTTACCAGAACATGTTCGGGAGACGGGGAGGGAGTTCATTGGCTAAAAGGGGCAAGTGTTTGGTGGTGGGAACCAGATCCTGGAGCTGAACATAAGGTAGCAAATACAGAAGCTGATTTATAATTCTCCCCTATGTAGTTTGTAAATCAACATTCAATGTAGAAGTTATAAAAATAAAATCCAATGGAAAATAATTATTAAAATGAAAACTATTTTTTAAAATAGAAAATACTTATATAAAACATTATTAAAACTTCTTTTGGTTAATGTTTAAATTATGTCATCATCAGATTATTTTTTCCAAGGACAGAATTGGCATTCATGGCAGGCCTTTGAAGCTCAGGTTTGGCTGGCACGTGGAACTCAGCTACCTCCTGTCCATACCACTGTTTCTCACTGATGCACATTTGAAATGTAGCGGGATGCTATTTTCCCTTATCCAGTTCACCTGGTTTTCCAATTGCTTTTCGTATCTTGTTCCCTGTAGCTTTTCATTTCTTCCCAATCGAAAGCAAGAATGTCTCAGCGTGAGAGACTGCTGTTTATTTGCAGGTCAGCTATTTTCTCTGGTAAAAGTGGTTTTCACTTTGTTTGATGTTTGGTTCCTCTGGTCCTGGATTAAATATGATGAATGGCAAACTACTAACTTGTGCCATGTTTTATGTGCCATATTATTGTCCCTCATTTAACACAGCTTAACTATTTTTAAAAGCAGGTTAGATTAACAACCTGTATAATCACTTAAAAGGTCAGAATAAAGTTATAATTTGGATGGTCTATTATTATTGCACATACTGAAAATGCAGGACGTTCTGTCTAGATTATCTGCTTTGCTCTTTCATGTTGTGCAGAGTTAGCCAGGTATGTATGGATGCTTTTATTATTTTTTATTTTTATTTTTTTAAAGATTTATTTATTTATTTATGCATACAAGAACTGGTGTGCAGGCAAGAGGTGTGGGGGTGAGAGGATTCACCAGAGACAGAGTGGGGAGCAGATCAGGCAGATCCACTGAAATACACTGCTGAGGGGAGCAGCAGGAGAGACAGGAGAGGTCTGCTGCGCCGTGTGAGTAGCTCCCTGGCCAGGGATTGAACTCATGCTGCAGAGGCTGCGGACAGCTTTACAGTGCTGCGCTCAACCCCTGTGCCACCAGGGAGGCCCTGTATGGATGCTTTTAGCTCAGTGAACAAATCTAGGAGGACCTTGATTGAAAACACACACACACACACACACACCCCTTACTAATTATATGCTGCCTATTTTAAGCTTGCTTTATATATAAAGTCATAAGATTCTAGGATGAAGGATAAACTAATATAACATAGTCACATTCCACAGAAGATAACTGGAGCGGAAATTAATATTAGACAAAGTAGTTTTCTGGGGACAGAATATTGTCGAAGATAAAGTGATTATTTTGAGTTTCCCTCTTTCCCTCTCTCCTCCCTGCCTCCTCCCTTCCTTGACGCTCCACATCACCATCACCTCTCATTTAATTCTTAAGAACCAGAATCCCTTTCGTGACTTGGGCCATTTGGAAGCTCGTACGGGCTTTACGTTTCTTACAAAATGAATAAGGCAAATCCATTGACCTCCTACACTGCTCTGTATCTGTTTTTGGATGTAATGGGCACATGATCAAACTCCTCTAGTGTCCTAAAACAAAGCATATTGGGAACAAATACAACATCTCTTTGAAATAGTTGTTCCCCAAATAAACCAACTGAAATGACCAATATCCTTGGAGAATGTAAAGGATTCAGTCAAGTTCCTCATTCTTATGTTTCATTTTTTGAAAATTGACAATTCACTTGCAACAAGGGTCACACTTCCAGCAGCATTATAACCGTGGAAGAATGCCAGGCAGTGCTAGGACCACTGAACCATACCAGCCAAGGTCACAGGGGTCAGGGAACTAGAGAGAAGCAAGTCTGATGTCGACTTCACACTCTGTGCCCACGCGCCGCTGGTGCTGATGCCTTGTGGGAAAAGAGACCAAGGAGATGATGTCAGTAAAGGCCCAAGAGCCAAGCAGCACTTGCAGCACCTGACAGTGCAGAGAAGGGGGCAGGACTGAGGCCAGGATCCCAGGTAAGCGGCGGCCCTGTGAATAGCTCAGGCTTTTAAAGGAGACCCCTTAAGGTAAAAATTTCAAAGTGTGGGCAAACATAAACACTGTAATCAGGCTCATAGCATCTTGAACATTAATTAGATAAAGGTGATTTGACCCTAGACACACAAATTGCTAGAAACAAATGCCTGTGCTTACAGTAAGAAAATAACATTATGCCAAGCCTCTATAATTTTTCATATCCTGTGCAATTTTCATACAATATATTAAAAATTTTCACATTCTCCCACAGCCAGAGAGCATTAAAGCTCATTTTCAAACCCAAGTAAGGGAATAATACAGAGAATAAGAACTGTAGAGATGGAGGGAAATGGTATTGACACCCAGCGAAGGGTGCCTCTGTCTCTGCCAGGCTGCTAACAGGGGCTGGTGTTAATCTGCCGGAGAAGGAAGGTGCTTCAGTTGCACAGTATCCACTTAGCTTGTTCTTTACAATTTTAAATATCTTGTCTTTATTCTCCTCTAAGAGAATGGCATATACATACCCAATCATGGCTGGTAATTATTTGATTTAGAATATGATTTTTTTTCACCAAACATAGTTGGAAAAGCAGAACCACGGATTTAGAATTTCTAACAGTGAAAGGCTTAAATTACACTAAGGAAAAGACCAGAAATCTCCATTTAGAAAGATTTAATGTTGGCTATTTTTTAAGCTGGCATGCTTAGTACTACTTCTTTGATGAAAAAATGTGAAAAAGTGAAGCTTTACTAGAGTAGAGGGAGAGAAAGAAAGGAGAAAAGAGAAAAGAATACAAACTACTGAAAAAGTATTTGTCACTTGAAACTATTGATACAATGCCAGCAATTGTCAAATGGAATTATTTTGTATCATCTTGGCAGTTAAGATGAGTGTTCTGACTTCCAAGTGGAAGATTACTTCCTCCTCCTCAACTGAACAGTGAGGTATAGGAAAAGTGTCGGAAAAAAATTGAAAGGGTAAGAATAATATGTCATAGAAATCATATTTTGCCATTTAAGTTCCTATGTCAGAGTGACAAAACAAACTGATGTCCGATTAGGAGATAATAATACAGACATATGACCTAATATCAAAGATGGACGTTTGCTTGATGAAAGAGTTTTCTCTCACTAATCCTGACTTATTACAAGCAGAAGTCCTCTGTGAGTCACTTCACACTGTTACCAATTGCACTGACTTTTCAAATATCATTTATAAATAAAAGTCTGACCTTAATATTTCAGAAACATTAATGAGACTCAACTAGTGATGCTCCCAATTCAAGAAAGGCTATCCAAAGGGAATGTCAGACTGAAGAAATTTTCCCATGACATATTCTGTTTAGAAAGAAAAAGGCACAAGGAGCTTAATGAAGTTTCAAGTTATGCCAGGAAGGCAGAAAATAAAAGAAATATAAGGATGTCAATATCAAATATTTGCCATTTATTCTTCACCAAGTTTTGAAGGTAACTGAAAAAAGTTTTATCCCAAATTAATTACCTATTAAGGACTATTCATTAAATGTATCCACCCATCTGCATATGATCTTTCTTAACACAAAGTCACTGTATTTCCAGGTCTATCACTCACTGAATTAAATGGTACACATCTGCTGGATATTTGTCAGGGGCATTGCATCTTTACCATCCCCAGTTATGAACAACTGAGAAGGAACCTGTTTGAGAAGATATCTATCTGAGTCACCCTGACAATTTACCATTCCCTCCGTATATGGCCATTTCCACTCCAGGCTGACATAACTGAGCTCCTCTCCTCTTTGTCTTAGATGTGGCCATATATAGTTCATTAAGATTAATGTCCTCTCCTGGTGCTATTGTCATGATATATTATCAAAATATATCATAAAACATGATACATATTTGTGCTAAATCAGTGGTTTTGGTAAAGGGTGCAAAGTAAATTGGAATGAATAACTCAAGGATCATCTAATTTTCAGGACATGCAATTTTGTCTTTACATTGGGGAACTTCCATAAACACATAGGTATCCAGTTCTAACCTAACATCCTTGTACTCAGAAATGAGTACAAGTAAGATTGGTACTCAACTCTAATGCTCAGCTCTTATGCTGCCCCCATCTTTGCTGTAACTATGTATATTACGTTATAAATGTGTAACACATGTAGAGGCATATATTGTATGTATATATATATGCATAAATATGCAAATATAACTTCCTTGAAGAGGTGTAAACATAATCATAGTCACCACATTTCACCTTAGAACTTAGAAGAACAAGTATGAGCATAAAGTACAGACATCATTTCTTTAGTCCCTCTTGGGAAACCAAATATAATCAGCAAATAATATATTAACCATGAATTGATTCTAGGAAATTGAAACAATATATGTAAAGAAGTCTTTAGATAATTAACACAATAGCAGTGAAGGAGTGAAACGGTAATAGCACAGTTGTATGAAATGGAAAACAAGTGATAGTTGTGAACTCAAATACAACAGGGATAATATTAAATGGAAGGGGTTAAGGAGCCCATTGAAAACACTGGCCTTGTCTGGCTAGATTTTTTAAATATATGAATTAATATCAAACTAAGAAAACTGCACTCATTGTGGAAGACCTCTTCCAATAACCAAAAGAGCGCTAAGAAAAATTCAGAAAAACATCCAGAAGATATAAGCCAATCTTGATCCAAATTATAAACACGTGTGTGTGTGTGTGTGTGTGTGTGTGTGTGTGTTATACAGAAATACATGAAAGAGAAAATAAAGGTAATGGGAAATTTTTAAAAAAGCATTAGGGTACAGGTGGTGGCCAGGATTTGAGTGTACACATTTACAGAGGTTTGCACCTATAACCCACTGAGCAGGTACAAAGATGTAAAACTACTTTCCCTCAATAAACATAATCTGGCACAAAAAACCCAAAACTCCTGAATAAAGCTCTTCTTCAACCATAACATCAAAATAAGTACAACTAGCACCACAACACCAGTAATATTAAAATTAACATAAAAATCAAGAATTTGATTTTTCAAAAACATATTAGTAAATTTTATAAATCCCCAGTAAGAGTAAAGAGAGGATTAAACATCAAAAAGCATGAATCACACTGAGAGAGGGTTACTATGGGCACGATTACTTTTGAAAAGATAATGAGATAATATTATCTATAAATGTATTCCAGTATCTGAACACTGACCAATACTCAGATGGAGAGAGAGATTCCATTAACAGGATTAACAGCTGGGCAGGAAGCTCTCTGTCTGGGGATGCTGCTTCAGGGCTTGCCATGGTGGATTAACCATGGCTCTCTAAGTCCAGGACTCCCCTTGGGACACCCCGGTGTTAGTAACTTCATTTTTGGTTTGCAGTGGACTGACCAGTTTGACCAGGTGAACCCCATCATTTAAATGAGGATGAGAGTTTCTTCCCCAAGCTCTCTCAACCAAGATTCCTCACAGAGATGAGGAGGCTCAGGCTGGGGACACGCAGGGTCCCCAGGGGACTTACAAGTGTGGGTTCCCAGGTAGCCATGCCTGGGCTACCCCTCGGACTTGTGCTGTGTGCCTGCATCCTCACAGTCTATCTGCCTCAGAGTCCTTCCCTTTAAATCTCTGGAATCTTGAGAGCTATTTAAAATAGCTAAACTTGGGGGCGGGGGCAGAAATACACCTACATATTGTAAAGTACTTGATATATAATTAAAAATTTTCAAAAATATCTCAAATGACCAAAAATGAACAGAACCACAACTAGACTCCAGACGTATGTGGGTTTGCTCGTGTATTCTTCCATATATTGAAGGCAGACATGCACTCACGCTAACCTAAATCCTTCTAGAAAAGAGGAAAAGCTTCCATGTTATATTTTGGATGCAGCAAACCACTGCAGCCTGATGAAGATACCAGAGGTGAGGGCTCCTGATATGAAATTCCTAAATGAGAATGTCAACAAATCAAAACTACAAAAATATAAAAAAGATATGTCGTAACCACGTAATGTTTATGTTTGGAGTTGAAAGGTGATCTATCATTTAAATACCAACCAATATGGTTTTTCACATTAGCAGGAAGAAATAGAAAAAAAAAATGAACAATTGAACAGATGCTAAAAAAGTAATTTGATATGAAACAGGCTTTCTAAATATGATAAAGTATCTAAAATAAATACAAATAAATCATTCTAAATGGCAAATGAATGAAGACTTTTCCTCTAAGCTCTTTAATAACACTCTCCATTTGTATCAAGAATTTCAAGGCCTTAGAAACAGTGCCTGCTACATGAAATTTGTTCAAAAACTGTTAGCTCTGCAACTACTATTTTTGATGAAATAGTTATTTTTATTATGGGACGGCAGTTAAGATATTTCATTTCACGTTATTATGCCCTTATCACTTCATTTCAGACTTCAAGATGCATGGATAATTTCCTCTCCCTGTTTCCAAAACTATCTTGTCCAGAAACAGGAAATATGATTTCCTTCATTTTGTAAGATTTATCCTGCACTTGATATTCTTACAATCTCCATACAAATCCTACACATTCTTTCATGCAAATTCACTCTCTGTATCAGTAAATTTTCTGGTAATTTATGTTATTAATATATTCAGCCTGAACCTCCTCCCAACCCCTGCAGACCCTCGACCTTTCACAATGTTTCCTGAGAGCTCTCTGTGAGGCAGGGTCCAGTCTCCACTGTCTAATTCTCAGAAATTCTGAGAGTTTCAATCCAGTTTTGTCTACACAATACCACTCTCTCTAACTCATCTGACATCTGGATCCTTCTATTGTTACAACTACACAGCTTTTACCTTTATTTGCCACTTGTCATGTATGTTTCCATACTGTGCATTGGCATGCTAGTGAGTTATGGACACAGCTTCACCAAGAGCTTCTAAAGTCCATAATCATGGGGTCTTTCTGGTGGCCTAGGGGTAAGTCTCAGTGCTATCACTGCTATGGCCTGAGTTCGATCCCCAGCCAGGGAACTGACTCACATGGCTCAGCAGACCTCTCCTGTCTCGCCCTCTGCTCCCCTCAACAGTGTGTTTCAGTCAGTCTGCCTGTTCTGCTCCCCACTCTGTCTCTGGTGGATCCTCTCACCCCTCCCTCCTTCCCTCTCTGGCCTACAACCCAGTTCTTCTGATACAAAAAAATAAAAATACAGAAAAAAAAAAAAACTACTGGGAAAAAAAAGTCCATAATCAGGACTCTTCCATCATCTCCAAGATGCCTCTCCTCTTTTGGACGGGTAGATATTGAGCAGTTGAGTTGTACATGATTCTCTAATAGCAAACACCTTATTTATTTACAGAATGGAATTAGAATGAGACAAGTGAGGTACTCATCTGGGCAAAACTTTAGGGAACACTGAAAGTCCATTTGAGATCATAGCAATGCCAAAATTCTTGATGAACACAAAATGAAATTTTAAATATAGATAGGATCTGTATTACTTATGTTGCCTATGCCTCACGTGGTTACTAAGGACAATGTTGCCCAGTACAACCTTGCTTATTTATAAGCCAAAAAAAATCACATCTGGATTTTTCATCATTCTTTTAGTCAATTGGTAAACTGCAAGCTCAAAATTGAAATGACAGCATGACACCAGGAATCCTGTGGAACATGCAGGTGAATTTAATGTTTAAATGTCTCGTACTGTTTCGGAATGAGTAGTAGTTGTCAAGAGCTTACATGTTGAAGTCATGCAGACTTAATTCAGAGTTTCTTTTTATGGTTAACTGGAAACTCTTGAGAAAGTATCCAACATTTAAGTTATAGTTTCCTAGTACATAAAAAGAAAAAAAAAATAATGTCTTTGTAGGGCTGTTAGGAAGATTAAGGGAAATAAGTAATATACATATATATATATACAGCAATTGCTGGAGGCATTATACTAATCTCTAAATTACAGATATTATGATAAGTACAAGCCATTTGTAAGATATGTTAAAGAGATATTCTGATTTTTTTATGAATATAAAAATACAGATGACTCGAGGAAAGGAAGAAAATTGATTTGTGCTTTTTGGAATTTATTAACATTTCAAGCTAAGTAAAGAAACTGGAATGAATCAGATCCACAGGTTCTCCACATGCACAAGAACTACTAGGGAGATGTCTTTGTCCCTTTCCGGCAAAACCTTTCAAGCTGAAATAGCCCAGAAAGGAATATATGACCCTTAGGAGAAAACAGCTAGATGGAACAGGAAGGACATTTCTGTGGAGAAAATCTGGTGGGAAAAGATGAAATTTTCTCTGTGTAGACCCAGAAAGAAGGATTCGGCCCTGGGGATGGTGTGGGCTCTGGAGAACAGCTTTATTTACCATCATGTTTATCAGAGAATCAATAAGTAGTTATTACAAGTCAAAAAGAAAAACAGAAATTAATTTTAAAATGTATAAAATGTGATAAAACATGATTTCTATCTCCAGGTATTCACAATCCAGTAGAGGCAGAAGTGAACATTAATGACCATGACTTAAAGAACAATGGGAAGCTATTAAAGTTAGTACAAAGGGTCTAAAGTGATAGAGGATTCATTTCTTTATTCTGATATGCAGAGTTCAGAGCTAAGTAGTTAATTAATATATCAACATTTGTACTTAAAAAAGGAAAAGGTGTAGGTATTGTCAGATGCAATACACAGGAGATACAATGGCCCTATCATATAAGCAAGACTCTGGTTCATTTGCCACCTGTAGTATGTTGAGATTACAGGTCACGAGCTCAATGGTGAAAGCAAGACACGTTTCAACATAAATTTTAACTTTGAGTCAAGTAAATGAATTCTTGACTGCAAATAAAAAAGGACTAAATAAAAAAAGCTACAAATGAATATAAATGGAAAGAAATCAACCTAACCATATCAATTTTATATCAACACAAGAAGAAATATTTTGTATCAAGTAATTTAAGGGAAAGGGTGAAATGTGTACCTTGTGTTGGAGGCATTTGAATCATAAAAAATACAAGGAAATGTTAAAGTAAATGCTAATATTTTACTTTTAGTAGTAAAATTAATATTTTAGACTGAACATATGCTGTTACATATTGCAAGAGAAAACAAATATTTATGTTAATGATGCCATAAATCAGAATATTTGGTTCAGGAGAAAAATATTAAAATTATAAAACTTAACAAAAATGTCCTCTAATGTTAAAAGTTAATGGGAATTTTCAACATTTATGCATTTAAAATATATATGTATAAAAAGTTTTAAATATACAATATTTATAACACATATTATAAACATACATTATATTTATACATAAATGTGTATTTATATACAAATATGTGTATGTATATACAAATATGTGTATTAATATACAAATGTTTATTTTTAATGTCTACTGCACATTATTCTGGGTATAAATATGCTTAGTGCATATATATACACATGTTATGTCCAGATATTCCATCTTTATTTCCAGAAATTTCTAGGAAGCAACTTTACCTTGGCAATCATGTTATAGTTATAACATCAGGTGGCAGTTTCTAATACCATGCTACATGGGGAGTGGCTTCTTCCAGGAGTGAAGCAAGAAAGACTCAACATGAAGTGGAAATGTTATATGGTGCTAGAAAAAGGGGCTACCTAATCAGGATATCGAAATCTGCTAAAAGGGAATCCACTTATCAAAGCTTTTCAAGCAATACCTATTTTATGGGATAAAAATCCTTTGAATTATTAAAAAATCTATTAACTACTAATATTGCTCACAAAGGGGAAAGTGAGATAAAACCCATATGTCATCATTAGAGGTAACTATTAAACCTATTTCTTCCTTGAAAATAAGGCAATTAAATAGAGAAAATTAAACATTGATCAAACTTTCACAAGAAATACTACTTTCGGATAACCAAATGGCGTCAGTCAATGAGGGAATAAAACAATGAGACAAATTATAATTTTTTCACTTTGAAATTTTATCTATATTCTTATTTGTTTGCTGTTTTAAAATATCTATTATTCCTTATAGACTATTAAGAGGATGGTTGACGGGCAATAACTATTTGTATAATGTCAAAGAAATACTAGTCACAAACAAAAGACTGAAATTGAACCCCAACTTTATATCATTCATAAAAGATAACTAAAAGTGGATTAAAGACTTAAATGTAAGATATGAAAAAATTAAATTCCTACAAAAATATAGGAGAAATTACTTGATATTGACTTGGTAATGTTATTTTGGAGAAGATATGATAAGCACAACAAAAGCAAAATTAAATAAGAGGACATGAAAACCTAAAAATCTGTGCAGCAAGTGAGTCAATGGAGTGAAGAGGCAGCCCCTGTAGTGGAAGACTATATTTGCAAACCATATATTAGACAATGTGTTAATATTCAAATTTTGTAAGGAATTCAACTCGATAGGAAAAAAATCATTAAAATAGGCAAATGACCTGGACAGATATTTTCCCAAAGAAACACATAAATAGCCAGTATGTACATGAAAAGAAGCTCAACATCACAATCATTACAGGCATGCAAATCTAAACCAAGATAACATATCCATTCACATGTGTTAGAACAGTTGACAAATACTAGCAAGGCCTGTGCACTGTTGGTGGGAAAGCAAATTGGTGCAGTGATTATGGAAATAGGATGGAATTTCCCCCAAAAAAATAAAACTACCAGCTGATCTAGCAGCCTACTTCTGGGTATATATCCACATGAATTGTAATTATCATCTCAAAGATAAATCTGCAATAATGAATGAAGAAGCAATGCAATCAGTCGATAGTCCTGTATCTATACTATTCAGGAAAAATGCCAGAAATTCAGGAAATTCTGCCATTTGCAATAACATGGATGTCTCTGGAGGACATTATGCGATGTGAAATGAGCCAGACAGAGAAAGACACATACTGTATGAACTAACTTTGTGGAATCTAATAATACATGCAATAATAAGAAAAGCAGAATCAAGAGAAACGATAAATTGGGGTTGCCTAGCTATTGGGGAGATGGGAGATGTGGATCCAAAGTTACCAACTTCTGGTTATAAGATGAATACATTCTTGGGCTCTCATTCAGCAATGTGACTGGAGTAAACAATACTGTATTATGGATGTCAGAGTTGTGAAGAGATAAAACGTTCTCATCACATACACAAAAATGCATAACTATGTGAGGTGATGGATAGGCTAACTGATCTTCTTGCTATCACATCACAATGTAGATGGAATTACCACATTGTATCCCTTAAACTTTTGAAATGTTATGTGTCCATTATATCTCAATAAAACTGTGGTCACTTGATCACATGTCCTCATGTACGTTGCAGCCGACCACGTGCACACTGACCCCTCTGTGGGCTGACGCTTCTCTAAGACTGGAGGCTCCTCATCTTTCATCGCTGATTCCCATCTTTCTGGCATAGCATCTCCCTCATAATTTAGGGACTTAACAAGTGTTTGCAGATTGTACTGAGTGGTTCTGTCAATAAACTCCCACCAAGCATAAGGGACAGTCTGTTGTGATTAAAGAGCAGATGCAGGGGGAGAAGGAGCCGTCAGAATCACATCATGTTTAACGCACAACTCACATTGTTCCTACTCTTACCTGAACTAGCTGAGTTGCCTAAATGGCAATATAAGTTGGCAACAGAGCACTGAATCTTCAACAAACTTAGTTCCTCTGAGAGCATTCATCTGATTATCTTTGTGATATTAAAAATAACAAAATAATCCCCTCAAATTAATGGCAGCTGTTGAGTCAACACAAAGCCATCTTGTACCTGCAAAGGCACAGGGGAGCCATGAAGATGCTGCCGAGACCTCTGACCCTTCTCCATTCTGCCCCTTTCAGCTGTCTGTCCGCACGTACATCCATCACTCTTCAAATGAATGTCTGCTTGTTTTCTAAGCTGATATTAAATTCTGTTCTAGAATTCTGCATCTGTGTTCCATGTTTGAATTCAGTTAAAGGAGACTTGTTATTTTTGTTTTTGTTCTAATTGGTATATAAAACACACTTGAGAGTGTTCTTTGCCAAATCATTACTAATTGAAAGCTAATAAAAGCTAATAAATATTTTCATGGGTTACTTAAATATGCTATTTTATCTGTATGTGGGGTATTTTTATTTAATGTTTTCATTGGAAACTAAATGAAAATGTGGAAATGTTTAATGCTGGCCAGTATAACACTGATTTTTCTGCTAATTTTACAAGTTGTCCTTTCTTTTCTTCCATGCTCATGGGTGATGGGGAATTGAGACAGACTGAAGTATACAGCACAGAACAACAAAGGTGTAAATCTTAAGTGCATTATTGAAGCAGCAATAGAGATGATTCTGCAAGGACTGTGTACACAGAAATAGTAAAGGCCTCAATATGTTCACAGCTACTTCATCAAGCAAATCCATTTACAAAGCATTGGAGCCAGCGGGTTGGCTCTTTCTATATGAGATGTCTGAATTATGTTGACAATCTAATAATGCGGCTGAGTAGCTAAGGGCTGATGCAGGCCTTCAGGAGTTAGGAATGTTGCCGCAACATTATACAACATTAATGGCATCATGGAGATAAATGAGACTAATATAGTTTGAAAATGATCATCTCTCTTGTTTTAAAGAAAGATTTAGAATGTATAAATATTATATATTTATATGCATATGCCTCATCATTCACATTCTATGTCTTAGCACACTGAGCGTTGCATATAAAGTAGAAGAAACCAATACTAGTATAAAGTCTGAGAAATTCAACTCAACATTTCCTTTAAGAGGCTAATTAAAGTACAATAAATAATAAAAATTGGTTTCAAATACTAATATGTTTTTTAAGAGAGAAGAAAATGCACATTTCTTTCATTTCTTTCCAAACAATCGCCACATCCCTATAAAAATCCACAAAACAATATACGAAAATGTATGGATATGCAGTGAGCACGTCAGCTGAGAAGACACTCACATTAAGATATTATATATTATAACTAGATGTGCTATATATGGTGGTAATTTAATTGTAAGTCAAAATACTGCTCAGCACCTCATTTCCAGCAAATGGGTGATGAATTTGATTCATTCCATTTAAGATAGTGACTTATATTAAGCTAAAAGGAACTTGATATTACAGAAGTTAAATACTATTATGAAGTGTTGTGTATTCAATATTATCTTCTTAATATTGAAATACTCTTCATACCTATTAAGAGAAAAATTCGGTTAGAAAATAAAATGATGGATATTATGTTTCTTGTCACTTAATCCATTTTGACTAATTGCTTAGATATTCATTTGCAGAAACAGACATTTGCTCAGAATAATTGCTTTAACAAGGCATCTGGCTGCAAGCGAAAAGTGGTAAAACCTTATGGAGTGAGTTAAAGTGACATTTCAGTCCTCTAGTTAATAAAAAAGAGTTAAGGTGACCATTCATTTCCTATCTCGTGTTTCTTTGTATCAAAGGCAAGAAAAATGTACATATCCAAGGGGAAATGAAAAGCAGAACAAGTGAACCCCAATAGGCTTCACCAAGGTGATTTGATGCTGATGGAGGAGTCTGTAGGTGGAAGCCAGCTGTGAGTAGCGTCTGTGGAAACACTGCAAAAGCAGCAGGAGCACTGGGATTTGGTCAGGACTGGGAGAAGCCCCCACAGCCATCTGGCTCAATGAGCATGAACAGGATAAGGCTTACATTGGTGACAACAACGTGAACACTGCCAATCCATTTAGTCAAGCCAATCCACCCAGCCTCGGTCATTTCATGAAAACAAACTGAAAGCAAGATTAGTGTTTTTTCTTCCATATCGATTTCCTCCCTCTTTTTTTCTGCTGTTAATTCACATACTTTAGGTCTCATTTCCTGGCACAACACTTAATTTCTACTGGCTTTTTCATTCCCCAACCCTGGGGCTCTCCTGGTGGGTTCAAGACCTTCCTTTGAAAACCCTATCTGCTTGCAAGGATTCAGTGTTGCATGAACATTTGTTTTTGGTGTTTTCATTGACAATGCTCATTTGGACTCTTCTCAGCTTGCTCCCAGCTAGGTAAAGGATCACCTTTCCAGCTACTCATGTCATTATACCAGGGATTTGGATATTTTATTTCAGACCAAATGAAATGGATTGAAATGCATATAAGGACACAGATGAATGAAAATTATAAATGTATATGCACTAAAAGAAATTAAAATTGATTCACCATAATATATTTTTTATTTATATTGAAAATATATTTATTTCTTATGTCATGATTTTTTCATAATTGACATATTTCAAACTCTGGTCAATCTGCATTGAATTGATAATCTAGGGGAACTTTATATTTCATATGAATATAAAAACAGCAGGAGTTGATTAAAATAGAGCTATGTGTTGATTAAAATAGAGCTAAGTGGGCTTTGGGGAGACATATTTGAAGCTTGATATTAAATATTCCAGAAATTTGGGGCATATAATAACCATAGGTAAAATATTTGGTTTTGGCATATAAAAACGTAAGGTCAAACCCAATATGCACTCCTGTGTTCACTGCAGCGCTGTTCACAACAGTCAAACTATGGAGAACCTAAGTACCCAGTGACGGATGAGTGGATTAAGAAGATGTGGTCTACATACACAATGGAGTACCACTCAGCTGTAAGGCAAATGAAAGATTTCCATTCAAACATGGTTGGAGCTGCAGGGGAGGATACTGAGTGGGGTAAGTCAGAAGGAGAAAGACAGATAGGGGTTATGTCATGTCTATGTGGACTATGGAGAAACAAAGCAAAGGAACAGACAAAAACAAAACCTAAACAAGTCCTAGAGATATGATAGAATTTAAGCCACTAGAACATGAAGGTGGGGGTGGGAAGAAACAGAGGAGGGACCCAAAGGTAAAGGATAAGCATGCTTTGGTGTTGTAGATGGTGTCTTACATCCAAGGAGATGCAAAGCTATTCCCCCCAAACATAGATAGTATTGTAAACTAATGTAAGCTAAATGATGAAAAAAATAAAACAAAATTAACATATGACATTTGAAGAAGTATCATATAAATGTTCAAATGTATGTCCCTTATTTATTAGAGCATCCTGACTGGTCTTATTTCTTCTTGTCAGAGAATATGACTGAGTAGAGTCACTTCTAACAGATACAACACACATTTTCTATCTGTTTCTTATCCATTTCCTCAATATCACTCAGTTTCAAAGTCAATGTTCTATGTTTAGGATTAATAAAGCTGACACCCTTTTCTAGATAACAACTTATGTACCAGGGAGCTTTTTTCTTTGTGAAAAAAACATTCCAACATACAGTTACTGACAAGAGCTACCTTAGTTAGAGACTTGTTTTGATAGAATAAACTCTGGTTGCTCTTGTTGGGTCAGCTTTGCTGTTCTCTCCTGGAGCTGGTGTTCTCACTGAGGTGAGTCAGGTACTTGGGCATTGCTGTCCGGAGTTTGCAGTTGTAAACTGGTGAGTTTAATTGGGATAGCGTATTATCTGTCTCACATATTATCTCAGTATCTAGAATCCATGTCTGGATTTATTAATATGTTTGACTTAGCATTTGAAAGTGTTCCCACTGAATGAGCTCTCATGTCCAAACAGTTCAAGCCCCTGTGTGCATCATGGCTGCCAACATGCTGTTGGCCATGAAAGTCACTAGCTACACTTGATAGTCTAGTGGATCTAGGCTTAAGGTTGCCTGATATAATGGGAAGGGAAGAAAGAATGATCACTTTTAACTCTACTAATGTAAGCTCCTCTTTGCTTTCTTGTGTTTCTGCCATCAGGAAGAGAAGGTATCTTGCAGAGAGTAGCAGGTGAATGGGAAATGACGCCATTTCCCAGGCTCGGTCTTATGAAGGATCACGTTTCTCCACTTGCCTTCTTGTCTTGCATCTACCACCACAAGGAAAGTTTTCTCCAGGTGGCTACTGTTCCCTTGATGTTGACTCCAATGTGGATGTATGGGGAGCATGTCTTATCCAGATTGTGGATTTGAAGCTTGATCTGTACCATGTGGCATGTCATCCATCCCATTCTAAATCAGCCAACCAACACTGGACACACACATACGTGAGGATCAAAATGAATGACTGCTATTTTATGCACCTGAATTTGGAATGCTTTTAATGACTCAGTAGATGACTAATACACATACTTTAATGACCAGGTTGCTGACCTGAAGTCTTGACCTATACTAGCTGGGTATATTTCCTTAGGTGAATGAAGAATGTTCACAGTGATCACCTAATTATTTATCTATATGAACCAATACATTTTCTTTTTTATGCTTCAGTGATAAGAACTGCATGTTGAATTAGGAACAAATGGAATCAATCTGTTTTCATTGCCATAACTCTTCATGATAAATGAGGAACCTGTGGCCAAATAATTTCTTTCTCCTTTTTGGAGGCACAAGATATTTACATGGAATTCTTAAAACAGTAGCCTAAATTTGTACAATCAGACTTCCGATTATGAAGTCAAGGTCATATCTAAATAGGAAGTGGGGCAGTTTGGGTTCAAATATTTAAAGTTTTAGTTTCTATTCAATTTGATCATGATGATTTTTGCCTAAACAATTGCTTGGTCTTCCCATTGGGTTGTTTAAAATATATATTTTAATGAAGTAAAGCTGCATTAAAATAATTAAAATTATTTTAGTTAAATTTTAGATAAATACTTATTTAACTATTTAAATAAAAAAGTTAAATAATCAATAATGATAACATTACATAGGTTTCAGGTGTGCAGCATTATAGAGCAACATCTGTGTGCAATACTTCATGTTCACACTGGAAGCCCAGTGTTGTTCTTCACCCTAGAGTGGACCCTTTTCCCCAAATTACCACTATCCTGGATATTTGTCATCAGTAGCTTATAACATTCTTGAAATCAGGTTTTTTTTTTAATGCAAAAAGTTTTGTTGACATTAACTTCATGAACTTATGACCTGTACAATGATGCTTTCAAGAATGAACTTACATCTTTTCAAGATATATTTAATTAAAAAAATATAGAGAGAATATATCTTTTGAAATAATTCTTTTTTTTTTTTCTTGTGGGACCCTCACTGGTGGCCGGGGATTGAACTGGCGGTGCAGAGGCTGCGGGCAGCCTCGCAACCCAGCGCTCAACCACTGCGCCACCAGGGGAGGCCCTCTTTTGAAATAATTCTATGCATATCTGCTTCTTCAAGGACTGCCATACTATTAAGATTCTGGAGTGAAAATTTGTCCAATCTACATGGGCTATGGTAAAAAACAAAAAAACTGTACAAAAGTTTGTTCCACAAAATATATTAAACCATATTTTGTGTTATGGTGAGATAGAGTTTATAAAAGTTGATGATTTAAGTGGCAGAGGAGATAGTTTTTGGGTTTGAACAATGCTTGAAAAATTTCTCACCCAGTATCATGCTCTTGGGTTATGTGGCTAATGACCAAGCTAATATCATGGCTCTGAAGGCACCAAAAACTTACCCGTTTCTTGTAAACATCAAGATCCTCTAATCTCTCCGTATTTTGGTAGGGAGCACAGAGATTCATTGGGCACTAGGTAACTTTTGTTTGTTTTATTGCTTTTCCTTATTTATTTCTGAAGGACTTGTTGAAGCCTTTATTTATGAAACAAGGGAGTCAAATTTCAGAATGTTAGACCGGAAGGCTGGAAGGGCAAATCTCTGAAGTTTTCTAGACAGGGTGCAAAGTCCCTGCAGTGTCTTGTTAACCTTGCTGCTACTTCACTGCAGCACAAATTGCCTTGGATGAAGTAATAAGGTCCTGGAAACACTCAGGCATGAACATGTGTTACTGCTTCTACTTTTTTTTCTCCTGTGACTTTCACAAAATACATCTGGCTCAACTGTACCAACAGGAATCAAGCGAGGGAGATTGGACAATTGACTCAAACATTAATGTTTTAATTCCTTGCATCTCTTTTTTTTTTTTTCTTGCAACAACAACAACAGATAAATCTGGTTTGAACTGTTTTTGAGAAACATACACGGCACCTAAAATAACACATGCAAGACTTCCAAACAACAATTTTATGTTTTAAGTAAATTATTACACATTTTCATTAGAAATAAAATGGCACCTTAATTTTTGCAATCAACACTGAACAGAGGAATATTTCCAAAGGAAATGGTATAGGGAAGACTCGTTGTAAAGATGTGGATGCTTTCTGGTCTTCATTTCCCTCCAAAAGTATCGTTAAAGCTGTTATATCAGCTGTTCTCAATTTTGAAAAGAAAAATAATTCTACAGACACACAGTATCTTGAGGCTTGGTGACTTGGGTGTTCTGTGCCTCTCATAATAGTTTTAAATTACAGCTAACTGATGAGACAGATGATAGTTTCTGATGCTGTCAAAGATTCCATTTTTATCATTAAAATGGCACTTTTTATGTGATAACTAATAGTTAATATCAGCAGATGGAAAATCCTGTTTATTTTTTGACTGGTTGCTATGACAAATTATAATCTCAGATTTGGCATTCAACAATTTAGATATTTAGTATAATCTTTGTGCTTTAAAAATGTGCATCCCCACATGTTTGCCTGGCAGGTTATTAAGTGATAAGTCACATGCATAACTTACTGCTTGCCCTTGACCTGACTTTAATTATGTATTTGCTTTGAAGTTTTTCAAACATCAAAACACCTTCCTAACTTCACTCCTATGATATAACATACCCATTTAAATAATGCTACCTCCTGAGAATTTTAGAGACCAGGTTTTAGAATATTAGCATACAAGAAATAAGATGATGAAGAAATAAGAAGCAGTATTTTGAAATCTTACACTCTATAAGTCATTAGTCAATCTAACCTCAGGGAGAATATAATGATTACTTCTTGAGGACTGTCAAAGGTTAAGAAGCAAATTATAGATGATATAATTATAAAACTTTTAGAGCAAGAATATTATTACTATACAGTTTTGGTGAAAAAAAATGGTTTTAATTATAATTTGTAAAAAAATACACACATACGCACATATGACTCTATTCCAACATTTCAATGGAACTATTTATCATGGCAAGAAACTGTTAGAGAACTCAGTAGGCTTTCTGCCAATGTGGTAAGATGGATGATGAATCAGATGCAAGGCAGGATTCCTTAATAATTTATTGGGTCATGAGTTATGGTTTTGTTCAATTGAAAATTATTAGATGGTTTTGCCTCCGGCAAAGAGCACAGTGTATGGAAAAAGGAAAATAGATTAAGCAAACATTCCATGAGTTTAATCATTTCAAACAGTGTACTGGATAAAGGCCTGATGCATTTGTCATTAATTCAGGGGACAATTTACCTCCATACGACATCATCACAAGATGGGAGTTGTCAGTGCAGCTCTGTAAATGGGATGTTCGTAATGAATAGTCTATGTAAGTCATTACTTTCATCCACTGTTTTTCCTCGTGAATGAGGATAAGGGACAGTGCAGATGCCGTAGTTTGCAATTTTTTTCTTTGATTGAGTTAATATTTTTCTATTTCTAATCACTCATTTACCCATTGACTTCCCCATCCACCCGACACGTTGATGCGCATGGGCTTCCGGCAGAGGTGGAGTTCAGAGCTCATCATGAGCTGCCACTTTTAAATGCATCCCCGGTGGCAGTGGCTTTTGGAGGGAAAACACCTTTGCGGGGCCTTTCTTAGACTGAGATAATTGTCAAGTTGCCCAGGTTTGGCAAAAATAATGAAACCAGTGCACATGTCAAATAACAACTTCAAACTTTATTTAAGGAACACCCTTTTATATATGCTGAGAACTTAGGATATCTTGTTCTTAGATACATACAATAAGCAATTCTTTGTTAAAGAAATTGGTATAGGTAATGTCTGAATGGCACAGATTAATGTTCAATCTACCTCTAACCAACTGGTTTGGGTTTCAGGATTTTCTGCTTTTTTGGGAGGTTTTTCAGGACGCTCCTGGTCATTGTTCTTGGCCTGAGCAAAACAAACAAGCAACAATAATAAAAGCACTGATTTTATGTCTCTCCTTGATAAATCTCCAACCTACACCTCAATATGTTGTAATGTAGGAGTCTCAAAGGAGAAGTTGTATGGTCATACATTTTGATTGAAATGTTACTCCGGCAATGAGTCATCCAAGAAACGTTTCTCTTGAGGACTGAAGGTCAACCTCCAACTTAGGAAGAGGCCCAAAAAAAATTTCAGCTGCTTTTCACAAGGCTGTTGAATGGCCATCCTGGACTAGTCAGACAGGTACCGCTAAGCTGAGGCAGAGTAGAACCCGAGCTCATATGTTACCCCAGCCAGAAGGCATCTGTTCAGTTCTGCAGAGCAAGCGGAGGAAGCCCAGGACAAGACATTTACACATTGAATACATATTTTTGTAAAAGATCTAATTCACTTACTGGAATATTTTAAAAGGTTATCCAATTCCTCTTTTTCTTTTAAGCATTTAATGTATACTTTGTGCAAGGAACTCAATGAGTTGCAGGAATATCAAAACTGAGCAAAATGTTCCATTGTTTCAACTCTAATGGGCATTATAGCTAAAAAAAATAAGTAAAAAATAGAATGGAATAATATATAGTAGATTGTGATATGCTATGGATATACAGCACAGTGGAGGGACTAGAAAGTGAATCATGGGTAGAATGGCTATAATTATAGATTTTTAAAAAAATAGCATGGATATCTCAGTGAAAAGTGAGTTTGAATAAAGAACTAAGAGGAGTAAAGACACAGAACCCTATCTTTGGGAAGAGTGCTTGGGCAGAGAGAAAAAAATATTGTGCCTGACTTTTTGAAATTAGAGGTTTGGGGGAGGTCATAACCACCCTCCTTGGCTTTCAAGAGAGTGAAAATGTTTTGCTTCATTTTGGATGCAATGGGATCCACAAGAGGTTGACATGATCTGAAAGATTTATTAACTCTATAAATCAGACTTACTTTTCAAAATAAACAAGCAGAAATTATTGTCAAAGGAGACTAGCCTCATAATAAGAATGAACAAGGACAGTGGCTTGAATGAACGTGGTAGTGCTAAGTTGACGAGAAACCTCTTGATATACTCAGAGTATTAGCAAATTCATATGAAAAAATCTAATCCCTCATGCCATCCATTCAAAAGAATGATCCTAAACCTTTGACAGACGACATAAGTCACAGATATGCAAAGTATGTTTGAAGTGCTGTACTCTTTAAAACCCTACAGAGAGAAGGAACACACTCACCTTTACCTGTTTGTTTCATGACCAATATGTAGATCTAAGAATCAAGTGTGAATCACAGACGATGAGTCAAAACATTATTCACAAACAAAAGGATTATTATAAGTCTAAGAAGTTTTACATCGCTGAATACTTTGTACAAATTAAGCATTGTACAGAGCTGAGGTGTTCATTGACATAATTATTCTCCGCTAAGTTAAAGAACCCAGACAGTGTGAATTCTAGGTTAGGATTTAGCATTTTCATGATTATGCCAAATGAACTATATATATATATATATATATATATATATATATATATATATATAGGAAGCTACCTAATGATTATGAGACCATTAATTCAGAGATTTAATAGCCAATTGATATAATTACAGTTATACATATAGTATGAGTATAGCATTAACTAAAAGATTGGCTATATAGCCATGAAGTTAAGAGGAGAAATTGATTTATGTATTAAATTTAGCTTTAAATAGATAACTCTGGAATATTACTCAATTTATATTAACTAAGACTGATAATCAATGCCTTCATTTCAACTTAAATACTAGTGCATGCAGCAGATTTAAATCCAATGGCTTTGATTTCCTTTTCCTGGGGCTATTGTGAAATTATTTGATCCATCATTCTTAACATCTTGAATCTGGTCCATTAAGACTTTGGGAAGTAGAGAAATGTGGCATTAACATTAAAAGCTCATATTCCAAGGAGCAGTTCGCTAATCTTTGAGATATTTATATCTAGATGTACTATTTTACTTGTATTTGAAAGAAAATAATTGGATATTGCTTTGACCTTCAGAAGTTGTGTTTTATGTATAGTTAAAATAAATAAAGTCTTATTTGCTGGTCAATAAACAAGCTGTTTTTTTGTGAGTCAGTAAAATAATTGTGTGTATACATGACATTTTAGGGAAGTCTAAACTTTTTACCCTGTAGCTATACAGCTCTATCTATTGTGATTCTACTTTATTCAATTTTAGGCAATTATCCACCTAACCTCATCAATTTCTGCCCTGTGTTTCAGCTACAAGTTTATTTGGCTAATAGAAAAATCTATATTGTTTTAGGTACTGGCACATTATATTCTTTCTTAAAATAAAAATTATTTGGTCTAGCTATTTCTCTGACTCTCCTCAGGGATTTATGTCTTCTATTTTAACAATTTTTTTACACACTTTAACATATGGTAGTGGTCCTGCCAGAGGTGTCATTTTCAGTCTAGATTTTTAGGATATGGCTAGGCTTGAGTACACTTACTTATAATGAGCATCCAGAAATAGATTCCTATTCCAGCTCTGTAGATCTTTTCAACCAATTAGAAGGAAAACACAGGAACCCTGTTAGCTTTAGCGAATTTGTAATTTGGTAAAGTCATTCCTATATACCTTATATGAAAAGATGATTCTTCTTCTTTCTTTAATCTTCACACATTAAGATAGGTCAATTAGCTTTGCAGACAGTTTAGTGGGTTTAATTAATAGTTACTAGTTAATACTAGTAACTATCAAAAATAAATTTACCAACTTAATAAACAAATGCATTCTATGAGACCATTACAATTGAAGAGCTGCTTTTGTTTTTGTTTTTTCCCCTAAGAAGTCTACACTTACAATTTCAGTTAAAGAATTACACACTGGTGATATCTCAAATATAAGCATAATTTAATGCTTAAATTAAAAACTTTTCATTGGACTTGGCGCTTCTCTGAAAATGCAGAGATCTACATATTTCACCTTCTAAAAACATTAAGTGATGATCATGGATAAAGTGGGACTTTTTTATTTTTTTACTTCAACATCTTCACTGATAAGGAGTTTTAGGCTTAGCAATTATTTGCAAATGGCCAAGTAGATGACAGGTAGTGGATCCAAGGGACTGGAGCCCCGTGCTTGGTCAGATTGCTTCCAAGAGCTCCTGAATTCTGAGGCAAAAACAACCCAAACCTATGGAATATAAGTCCACAAGTTCCATTTCTTTAAACCTTTTTTTTTAATATTATTGGTTTATCAATTGGAACATGATAATTGGATTTCAGAAGTCCAATATCACACCCTCATGGGTGCTCATGACTCATTCATGCTCCACAGAAGAGCCAGGGCCAACACCTTGTCACCTTTCCTCCCCATTCCCCTTCTGCCCCCTCCCTTCTGTCTGGAAAACAGTATATTTATTTTTCAGAGACTCTAAGCATAATTTTTGTTGTGTTTTGCTAGTTTGTTTTGTAATATTTAGTTACTGACATTGTGCAAATAAGCGAAGACATGCTGCCTTTCACTTTCTGAATAATTTCACTTAGCTAATCACCCCAAGACATGTCCATTTTGTTAAAAGGCACTATTTCATTAATGTGGTATTGTCGACAAAAGGGATAGCAACTGATCTTAGAAATAGTTAACTGATCTTAGAAATAGGCAAAAATGCAAAGATGATAATCACAGTAAAACTATACACACAGGTCATATTAGCCCTCTGATTAAGAGAGTCATCTAGGAAGGCTCTAAATTCCCACAGATGGATAAATGGACAAGAGGTGGCACGTGTTCGCAACGGAATACTACCCAGCTACAATTGTGACGAAACAGCCATTTTGCCACACATAGAGGATATTACACTAAGAGAAATAGGTCAGAGGAAAACAAATCCTGTATGATTTCATATGTGGAAGATTAAAAAAAGCAAAAGCTAATGAATAATCAATAGACTAATAAACAAAACAAAACAGAAAGAAACTCTTAGAGGATAAGAACAAACTACTCATTACCAGAGAGGAAAGGGGACAGGCATATGAAAATTGGATAAAGGGTATCTACTGCATGGTGGCAGAAGAAATGAGACTTTTGGATATTATAGTATATACGGATGTTGTTTTAATGCTACAACCCACAATCTATATGATGTTTTAAACCAAAGTAAATGCAATTATTATTTTTTTAAAGAATGAAACGGTACCCATAAAATATATAAAAATCAATGTAACTCTAAATAAAAATTTAAATAAGAGAAAATGAAACTAAAACTATGTACTCTACAGTTATATCAGAGTATGAAATTGTAATCAGTCTTTTAATGTTCATGTTAAGAAACAAAGAAGAAAAGAAAAAATAAACACAAATATCTATTGGAATCAATAATGTTTTTTTTATGAGGGTGAAATGATACATTCCTTTTTGTAGGTCACGGTTCAGCCAAGCACTTATGTGATCTATAATTCCACGATTACATTGCCTGCATTTTATGGAGGAGAATCTGTTGTCTTAGCACTCATCTAACCCCAGGTCAAACTTTTGTAGTCTACCTTTTCTTGTTCTATAATTAGTCCATTCCCCAAAATAAACCTATAACTGTCAGGATGATTTGCCACAATCTATATGCAATACCAAAAAAAAAAAAAAAAAGGAATAGCAACTGGCTATTATACCTATTTTATAGCTCTGAACGAGCTACAGAAAAAAAAAAAAAAAACTTAGAATTCATTCTCATGTATAAATATGACTTCTTTCAAATTTATCCAAACTCAGCAATATATTTAAGTAGAATGTCACATTTAGTTATTCCAGAGGCACTTTAATGCACTCATCAGATGTTAATAAGATTCTAATATCATTCACTTATAGATTTTATATACAATGAACATATTCTATGTCCCATAGTAGCACTTGTATCAAAAGATCTTTCTAGTTCACTTTTGTTAAGAGATTTCTTGGCAAGTGTTTTGCAGAAAATACTATATGCTGGGAAGAAACTATTTATAAGCCTTCAAATCCCTTCCAGGTTAATAATATCCTTGTTTCTAGCCAAAAAAATAATTCCTAAAAAGTCCAAAATCAACTTAATTTCTTTTTGTACATTCGACAACTGTGCTATATATATGTAATTAAAAAAATACATCCATATGTATGCATGTGTGTATGTATGTGTGTATGTAAAATATCTCATTGCAAATGGATAACATAACTGCCAAAATCATTATTCTTTATTTTTATGGAAATTTTGCTTTTAGTCTCTCAGAGGAGACTTATATTCTCTTTCTCCCTAAACCTTCATCTCGCCTATTTTCAGCTGATGTCCTTCCCTTATGTTTCACTTAGAAAATAAAAGCAATTGGTGGTGATGGTAAAGTTTCTAATTCATCTTTCTATTGCTCAATACACACATCTGCAGACATAGTGCCTCTGAGAAAAGTGTTTTCCTGGTGTTGATATTGTAAACTTAAGTCTATAAGAGGACAGTGAAAGTTTTAATTACATTCTAACTTTGATTAAAACCACTGTGCTAAGAAAATGAATGGTGTAGGTCATGTGTGTTTCCCAAGAATGAAAGCACAGTATAGGAACAAAGCTACTGAAAACAATTTTAGGGTGTCTGACCACATTTCAGAAAAAGAACACCACCCACCCTTGAATAACTTTTCAATTGACTATCAGAGGAATTAATTAGGGTGAAGAATAATATTGACTCAGTCCATTACTGTGAAGATGACTAAAAATGAGTTTGTAAAATTATGCAAAATATTGAGAGAATATATTTTTCCCACCGAAGGATTTATTTGTTTTTGACATTGTAAATAGAAGGATATAATTGCAAATTAAGTTTATTATCATTTTTATGTAAGCATTTTTTTCTGAACTTCTCACTGGGAACATTGATGAATAAAGAATTAGAACTGGGTGTGCTTCATTTGAAAAATACATTAAATGTTTATGCATATAGGAAGCTATTCCATAAAGTAATATGAGCATCTGTGTTTTGAGAATTTTTTTTCAACTAATATCAATTTCATCCTGCCAAGAGTTATTGTTTCTTTTCTTTTGTCCTGATATTCTTTTGAAGAAATAATATGAAAATAGCCTGAAAAAAAAAAAAACTGCTTTTTATTAAGAACAGTTGAGCTTGCACCCTAGAGCTTAGCCCAGTGGCTTTTTTGTTTTTGTTCTATTTCTTTTCCTGTAAAATTCACCTCTCCCCACCCCTCCTTAACCACCCTCCTCTGCTTCTCCGACCCCACATCTCACTGTAGCTCTTGCTCTCACTTTAGCAGTCACTACTTTCTATTCAACAAAACAAATATTTATAGAATGCTTGCAATGGATTAAGGGGAGTTCTGGAATGTGGGTCCATAATGTTGAATCATGAATAATGGTTCAAATGGTTTCAGGCCTCATATACTTGAACTCACTTATATCTTTATATAAACTTCAAAGGACACATTGGAACTGTTTGTTTCAACTCCTATTTTCTCCGTAAGGAAAGAGTATCGGATACCTCATTTTCTAAATACAGTGAGTACCTCAGTTTCTAAGGCAGTCATTATAAAACTTTATCAAGTTCTATTAAACAGATCTTTCATCTTTATTGTCTGAATTGGTTGAATATTATATCAGTTAATTCAAATCAAATCAGTTACCAAGTTCTTTTGCAGTACACTGTACAAAGTTAATGTTAATATTACGTAGCAAATATCCTTTCCTGTCAAGGATTTACTTTTTGCCCAAAAACAATCTTAAAAGTGAGAACAATTAAAAAAAAAAAAGTGAGAACAATTAAAGCAATTCCTTCAATTAATTAAAAAATCAGTGAATTAATGTATTGTTATTCCACTGGGGATCATTTGGGTCTATAATGTTAAGGTTGCATGGCTGGATTAATACAACAGCCTCCCGCTTAAGCTACCCGAACATTCCTTTAGACTGTTTCACCCAGTCCAGTGTGGTGAAACCAACTCCAACTTTTTTTTTTCCTTGAGTTACACGGCAACCACAGGTAAGAACAAAATGATGACCTCACTTTTCGATTTGTTTGTGGTTAATCTTAAAATGGTTTCCTTTATCAGTACTATTTTTGATCTATAAACCTATCACAGAATTCCTTAACTTACTGCAGCCTTTAGCAATATTTTCTTAACTGATCTGTTTCCATGATCTTTATTTCATTCTGGTCAAAACCTCCATGTATGTTTATTTCTGTGATTCAGTGGAATACACCTTATTCTTGACCATTGCAGAAAGTCCGTCTTTAACATTGTCTATGTGTATAGGAGAGGCTCCTATATGCATACAATGGTCATATTGCCATTGAATTGCATTACGATCCATTCTGATATAAAATTTAAGTCTCAAAGAATCACCAAATGCCCAAAAATAGATGACTGGATCAAGAAGATGTGGTACATATATACCATGGAATATTACTCAGCATTCAAAAAAGATAAACACATGCAATTTGCAGCAACATGGATGGCGCTGGAAGGGATCATGCTCAGCGAAATAAGCCAAAAAGAAAAAGAAAAATACCGGATGGTTTCACTCATAGCAGGAATCTAGAAAACTTAAATAAGGGACCAGGAAAATGAATAACTATAAGAAAGTGAAAATCAAAATCAACAAAAAACTATGAACCAGAGACACTTTTAGGGGGGCGGGGGTGGGAGGGGAGGGATTGGGGTCAGAATGGGGGGGCTGCAATTGTATGGGGAATATAACAATAAAATTTATTAAAAAAAAAAAAAAAGAATCACTATTTCAATCCAGTTTCTGCATTTTTGCCAGTGTTATCTTTCAAAATACATAAATCTGATCATGACATGTCATTACTTATGACACACCCCTTATGTTATATTTTTTCTCAAATGATGTTTTCTTCATTTACATATCTATATAATTTTGTGACTACAACTCATGTCTGTATGTGCACATTCTGCTTCCTTTCCACCAGAGCTCTTATCAAGGTGTTACTTCAGCTGAATTGCTATAAAAAGTTGCATATCGAAAATTTACACCATTCAGAAAGAACATGTGTTCCCTACAACTATTGTTTGATGTTGAAGTTTAGGTGAACTAAATATAATTTTTTCCAGAATTTAATTTTTAGATTTTTTTTTCCCAGTGTTAAAACATAGCACTGAAATTGAACACGGGGGAAGGAATTTGCTCTGGACAATTTGAACCTATCATTCCAGGCCAATTCATGTCAATAGTCTAGACAACACACTCCAGCTTCAGTGACACTTCTTTCTCCAGTGACCTGTCACTCTTATCCATGTAGTCAAACTCTTCCAAGATAGTGTCCAAATTTTGTAATTCACTTGAAATGATCCACTTATAAAATTAAGTCCACTATCAAGTTTCTGCACAATTTCCTCTGGTTCACTCAGCAAGTTATTCCTGTGAATGTTTGTGACCTCAGACAGATGTCCAGTCTCTGGAGTTCATAATTTCTTATTTCCACATCAACTGCATGCCATGTGACTTCTATTTTTCATGTGGCACTGTAATAATGTTCTGCTGTCTTACATCAGGAACACTTTCACCCAGGATCAGCCCAGGGCTTCTGCATAGCAACTCCAGCATGGATGAGGTCAACCAGAAAACAATTACAACTTGCCGGTCTCTGTCTCTGTCAGTTTTTTAACTCTAATATTGACCCCTCATTAGTCCCGCTGTTGTACAGTCAGTGAAATACCAGTCTGCCTGTTAGATGTTTTTATTTTTTTATCTTTTGTGATCACTAATAGGAATATAAACTACCGACTTCCAATCACTTCTGCTTTTAAGGAAACCATGTCTCATCATGGTCAGCTAAAGATATTGGATCAGTTGTTGCTACCTGTTTCCAAGTCCTGTACTAGATGATTTTCAGAGAAACATGCCTTCTCTGGATCTCCCAGACATTGTGCTTGTCTGATTTTGAAAGGAAAAACCAACAGAATTCCTTCATATATCCCATCTATTAGTGTTTTTAGCCTCCTTAATGGGCATGCGAACATGAATGCCCAACCCAGGCTCCACAGTCTCATGGGGTGCATCTGATCCAATACTTCCCCATACATCCACTGCAAGAACATCTTCCCAACTGGAACATGTTTGCCCTTGACTGGGGATTCAGCAGTGCTTTCCAAGGACTCTGCCTATAATTTAAGTGAATCAATTTCCATATTGTCATCTACTGTTATTATCCTTCTAAAAAATGCACTGCTGTTAAGCCAAACCTACGGCTTCAGGTTTAGTTTGCCTTTCTTACTTCATTTTCACAATCACATCTCTTAGACTTCAACAATAAATAATTTTCTCTCACCTATTATTAATCTTCCCATGAGTCATACATCTAAAGTAAAAGACTCAGGACACTAGAAAAGAAGATCACTCAAAATGCAAGAGAAATTTCTTAGACAAGACACCATAAGTCTTTGGCAATGCCTCATATCACATTCTCTCTATTACCTGTTCAAGCAAGAAGTGCAGGAGGGCCTCCCCTGGTGGCGCAGCAGTTGAGCGCTGGGCTGCAAGGCTGCGGGCAGCCTCTGCAGTGCTGGTTCATTCCCAGACAGAATTACAGTAGTCTAGGTGTGACGGTAGAGCATATATATATATATGTATATAAACTCTATATATAAATAAACTCTATATATTTTATATATAGAATATATAGAGAGTTATATGTAAACTCTCTATATAAATATATATATAACTCTCTATATAAATATATATATATATATATAAAATACACATATATAGTAAGTGTGTATTATTGAGAAGAGCAGAGCAGGGGGGAGAAAGACAACATTCACATACATCACTCATAGAGTGTTAACCATGCAATGATTCAGAGGACATCTCATGAGGAAAACCCCTTAAAGTTACTGAAAGCAGCAGTGTCTTTCTTCATGTAGGGAAAATATTATGACAATGTCGTACACCACATCACTCTCAAAAGTGAAATAGTTAAGATGTTTTGAAAGTATGTCGGACACATCATCTTTGCATTCTCAACACTGAAGAGATGGGACACACCCTCCATCACTCCTGCTGCCTTTGGGTCTGAGCTACACATCTGCATTATTTCAGAAGGCACATGGGAAATTCTCCAATCTTAATTCCCACAGATAAAAATTTTCAAGTAAAAATATATGTGTATCTGTTTATTCCTCACATGTATACAATGTACTTAGATTAGCATAATAGGACTATAGATGCAAATTCTTACATACAATGTCACTTTACAACAATCAATAATAAATCTTTTTCAACATTATAAGGATTATTCATCCTATACCTTCTTTTCTTTCTAATATTAAATCTACTGTATCCTAAACAAATCTGGAAAAAGGTAATAGTCATCAATCTAAAAAAAATATAGTGCAAATAAGGACTTTATGAACACATTATACAATGCATTCCTTATATAATTTTATTTTATATAATATTTTAAAAATGCTAGTTAAAGTGTGTAACTTATTGTCAGATCAACTACACACCAAAAATAGCTGTAGTAAAATCTTAATACTAAAAACAGTGATGTAATATTTAATTATTGAACATATGTCTATAAAAATGGAATAATTTATATTTATTCAAGAAAATAATAGCCAGGCTATTCCAATGTATTGATTATAAGAAATGTCATTTGAAGTGTTATTTAAAAAATCACAGGGAGTTTGTAATGGATACTTTTGAAAGAGGGTGCAGAAGGAAATTTGTTTCCAAACTATAAGGTAGATATTTGAGATTGTAAGGTCAAGAGTTCAACAAAACATGTATGGCTGAAAGGAATACAAGAAAAGGTATCCTGGAAATTTATTTGTGGGATAAATAACCTGGAGATTTTCTTAGTAAAAATGATACTTTCCTCATGCTTACAAATTATGTTTCTGAAACAAATGGAAATATTTCATATCAGTAATTAACATCATAATGGTGTTGCCAGAAATAAAACAACTGAATTCAGAGAATAAATTTTGATAAGAAACAATGATGATAGCAATATGATGTTGATATGGTACAAAACTGTATGTAAGGTAAGAATTATAGAATCCAGATAGTAGCAGCTAATGAATGGAGAAGCATTATGCTTATCATATCTTATATTTTGTTTCCCTTTAAAAATAACCAATATTCTATTTGATCATTTCCATTGAAAAATTAGACCTGATTGGCATAAAAATAAGCTTAACCTGGAAAGATGGGTATTTGTATATAGTATAAGAAAATGTAGTTGTCAAAATAAAAATGTTGAACAGCAGTATTAGTCAAGCTACAGTTAACATAGATTTATCTCTCACATTTTGATTCTGCATATTTTCTATTGATTTATTTAGCATTCATGCAGAGTCCTTGAAAAGTATTTCATTTTGCTGATGGATGTAGGGGGTGGTACTGCATCATTGCACAGAAAATGCATTAACTGATATGATAACATAGTCATAAATGTAATAGGATTCATTACTACCAAGAAATAGTGCTATGATGACTATAAACTTTTTCTCTGGTTTTACAAATGTATATTAAATAGACATTCCACCAAAATTTTAAACGTACAGGGATTTATATCGTAGTCAATAAATAAACTGAAATTAATCATCTCAAAAAGCAAAGAATTATTATTCTGTGCTACATGATATCTTTTCATTTATTTTGTATGATTAAGATGTGAAACATAATAAAGTGTGTGTGTGTGTGTGTGTGTGTCTGTGTGTGTGTGTGTGTTTGTGTACAAACACATAAATCTATTATTGCCTATAACTAAGCAAATTTTGTTTGGTCCACAAACTGAAAATATCCCATTGGAAAACTCTGATCTACATTAAGAAAGAATGATCCATCTGTATTAATTAGTGTTCTTCAGAGTATATCTCCATCCTGTTAAAAATCTGTGTTCTTCCTTTGTTGTAGCTGTTATTGTTGTTAGCTGTTTAGACCCCAGCGGCAGGCCCCATGCCTGATTACAGGTACTTACTCCATATATTTTTTTAAAGAAGAATCAATAAATAAATAATTGTGCAAGGAAACACATCCCTTCCTAGTAATGGAGTCTATTAGGTGCACTTAACTTTATTTTATTTATTTATTTATTTAAAGATATATTTATTTTAAAGATCTAGGGTACAGGCCAGAAGTGCAGGGGGTGAGAGGATTCACCAGAGACAGAGTAGAGAACAGAACAGGTGGGTGGACTGAAATACACTGCTGAGGGCAGCAGCGGGCGAGACAGGAGAGGTCTGCTGCGCCATGTGGGAATCTCCCTGGCCGGCCGGGAATTGAACCTGCGCTGCAGAGGCTGCGGACAGCTTCACAGCGCTGCACTCAACTCGCTGCGCCACTGGGGAGGCCCCCCTTTTATATTTTTTACAAGTAGTTGCTCAAACAACAGTTCAAGCCAAGTGAAAAATTTATAGGACAAAATGGCAATTATTATTCATTCAACAAGTGCTCTAAGATGTTTGCCCCATAGTTTTTGTTCTTTTAACCAAATCAGACAGAGAATGGGCTGATTTTGTCAGTAAATGGCTTTAGTTATAACATATACATTCATCTACTGCTTTAAGTATTAAAGGACATAAAATTGGGACATTACACATAATTATCAAGGAAAAAATATTACCACAAATTTATTGTGCAGACACACGCTATCTTCATCTGTCTTCCAGATACAGCTATGCATCATTTGATTTAATATTAAAATACCCACCACTTTTATAGCAAAATTGATCATCCAGTCACATAAGCTAACTAGATTATAGAACTACATTTCCTTTTTCTTTCCTTTTGGTGATCCAATCTCACCACCTTGCAAAACTAAATATATTTTAATGTTTCACTCAAATATGTTCCTCAGCATGGTGAGGGCCTAGGTTATTTCTTCACCTGTCAATCAATTCACATCACTAATAAATGTCTTTAGTGAACTGTTATAGGAATTCAATTTCCATTGTTTTGGGGTACGTGTAAATTCACTGCCATCATAACAAGTATGTACTGAGGGTGCATCAGAGTTGCAGAAGTTTCTTTTTTTTAACAAAAGAAATCAGGTACACTAGCCAGTCCCTTGCTACTTACCCAGCAGTCCCCACACTGCAATTTTTCTGCCTTTCTGGGGTCCTTCTCCTAGCTCTTTACTCTGAGCCTCTTTGCATATTCCCTTAACTGTGTGAGTTACCGAGTATGATATGTTACCTGGTTGACCTTAAGTAGAGTCTGTTTTAGTTACCTGTTGTTGAGAACTGAGGACCTCAATAACTGAGCAATTTTTCAAATTAATACTCATTAAGTAAAATTGTATATAATTTAATCTTCTTTTACACATTATGTGCATGTATACTATACATGAATATGTATTTGCTTTTTATTTCTCAGTACTTGAGACCACACTAATAATATCCATCTCAGAAGTATGACAACCTTCTCAAAATAAAATATATGGCAAGTTTTCCTGGGGTTTAGGGAAAGCAGAGAGGTACATTTCTCAATATTGAGAATTATGATTGTCATCAGGAAGCCAGGGGTGAGAAGATAAAACTGCCACAAAAGAAATGTAAATTGAACTGAATTATTTCTTTTGGCAGCAGCTCAATTTTAAAATTACAAACACAGTAATCGGTGGAAATGTCATATATATTAGGATTCTTATTTAACAATGATTGTGATTTTAAAAGCTTATTTCATTAGAGAGAAGACTCATGCTTCACAGTATAAAAATTCAGCATTCCAGTAATCTGTAAGGAGCATTACTTTACATTATTGTGAAAAATTCATATATATTAAAAGCATTTCTGTCTTATCAGCTAGAATTCAGAAATGATAGGGCTAAGTGCACATTTTCTTAGTCTAATATTTTAAATCTATTTTTATTTAAATGATTCGATGAACTAAATTATCCCGAAATATCCAAGAATTAAATAAATATACATGATTCAGTTTATAGACAATACATATGCAGACATGTTTTCACTTCATATAATGTTTATGTTTTTTTCCAGCTCATAATTTTATTTTACGTCCATGTTGTTATAGTTATGACCACATATTAAAAGGAATTTTAATATAATCATTTCAATTATACCACTTTTTCATTCTCAAAATGAAAGAACTGGAGTTCAAGTTTCCCTTCCTCCTCTGTTCTCCATTATTCTACAAGTATCCGTGTCTACCTTCATCTATGTATTATAATTAGCCTTGAGCTGAAATAATGAAAAGCTCAATTTATTAAGTTTGTAATCAGTTTTAAATGCTTTGGAAAATCTAACTCATCATATCCATATATATTTATTTTTGTTAACTAAATTTGAATATTAAGAGGCTATATGTAAATGTAACATATTTAGCAATAGGCAAAAAATAAAAAAAAAAGAAATATGCCTATTCATGGAATTTTTGATGCATCTTTCACATAAGAACTTTAATCCCTGATCCTGATTTCAGTTTACTGATTTATAGCACTGCATTTACTTTCTGCTGCCACCCAAAGCTGAGACTCACCAATAGTACCCTTAGCACTGAGTGCCTGAGGGTGAAAGCCCCTTGGCTTAGAGGTTGTCTCCATCATTATTTGTCTCTCTATTACTTTAATCTCCACTGTAAAATGGACAAATGTCTTCACTATGTTTGGGAGTTCATCCAGGATAAAGTTCTGAAAGCAATTTTTAAAATTTACCTATTAAAGAATAACATTTTTTAAAAATCAACTCTTTTAATGAAGGAATTCATTGAGAAATTATTGAGGGAAACTTAAGGAATTTTAAGGGGAAATTCATGATGACTAATTAAGCACTGAAAAATAGCAGTTGGGATAGACAGAATTAGTCCTGTATGTACGCAGTTGTTTATAGCAAGTGCCTTTGTTCCTGGCTAGGAAAGCATTTTCATTAAGTGTAATAAGAGTCTGACAACTGAGGTTACCAAGAGTCCATGGTCCTTATCAGCTTCAGTTTATTAGAACCTGCTGTGAAGAAACATGGTGTCACTTTTGATATCTCCTGGGCAAGAGCTGTAATGTTTACTTTATGATTTCAAGCCTTTGAAAACAGTAACAGAAAAACAAAGCTGTGTGTCATCAGTTACTTGGGTCCTTCATGTGCTAATTTCACAAAGGAATTATAATAGCTCTGATTTGGACTAAGAAGATGCTGTGTACTTCGAATGTGAAAAACATGAACTGATTGGAAGCATATGGACATGCACCACGATGCTCATGGTGGTGGTGTTGATGATTTCTCTGGCATATGCTCAGAGATAAGGACTCTTCCGCGATCTCTATATATGCTGACTCGTATTTTGTCCTTGGAGCAACCTTATGAGTTGAGTGCTATTTTCTCCATTTTGTGCATCATTAAACAAAACATAAGAGTGCTGGGTGGCTTCCCTAGGTGTGTACAGCTGGCGAATGGCAAAGACTATTCATTAAATCTAATTATATCAAAACAAGAAGCTTGCTGTATACAGGGCAGGAGTTCATAAAGAAAAAAAAAATCACTCAGATTTTCATGGTAATGGTATCTGTCACTTACGTGTAAGTAAAAGTAATGCTGAAAATATATTTTGAACTATTTTAAAAAGTAGTATCTCTGCTGGTTCTTATAATCACTCTTAACTGTGTATATTATTTTTAAATTGTGTCTACTAATATTTTCTTGTCATAAAACCATGTCTAGAAATACTGTCCTTTGTATGAACAGCAAAATTTAAATAATTAAAAAATATTTAGAAACCCAGATAGGATAGTCTATTTCAGGTAACAGCCCTTCTTCAAGAGGAAAACCAACAGCATTAAACTGAGACTGAAGCATCAATTGATAAAGAGTAGACAGAGTAATTTATTTTTTTTTAAAGAGGGACAAGCATTCATTTCTTTGTTATCTGGACTACATAAAGCAAGACACTCAGAATAAGATGTGTATGTGAAATTAATATATCATTATTTTCAGAATGATCTTTGATCCCGAATATTTGCCTCTGGTAATTTAATAAATAGGTGAGTGGAAAGATTGCTTAAAAAAAAAAAAAACCTAACAGAGGGATACTCAACTCTGCCCTGTAACTTGAAGATTAAGACCAAGGAGTTAAGTCTTTTCTCTAGGAAGACTTCACAGAATTAAAAATAACTCCTGCCTCGAAATCGTAAGAGCTCATGTGAAATACTCAGACGGTGTTTTCTTACCTGGAAACAGATGCTAATCCCAATATGAAAACATTTGGGATTATCTTGTCTAAACAAATTATTAACCTAAAATTGCTAGAAGTTGCCTGGAAGAAACTTCATTCAGTTAAAAAAAAATTAAATGTCCCTTCTCAGGCTATTTTTTTTTTTAATTTGAATTTTATAAAAATACCATATGCCACACTTAAAGGTCATATAGGATCCTATTTACATGGCTACTCAAAGTGATTTTGTGTTCCTGTCCTGGGTTAATTGTGTTATCATTATGCAAGCAGGGTGGATTTTTAAGTGTTTAAAAATGGCTTTTTCCAATAAATTTTATCTACCAGTAGTTGCTTAGTTCTGTACTTCTTTTATGTAAAAGTTAAAGTGATCTGTAGCAGCTAAATATCTGAAAATATAATTGCTTCAAAAGATGTCAAAGAACAATTTAAATGGAATTGGAAGCAAAATGTGTGAGTTAAAATATTTTAGTTATTTAAAACATTTTAGTTAAAAATATTGTTAGGATTTGGTCCTTTTAGTATCAAGAAAATGATCTAAAATATCGACCGTCCATGTTCTCCCCCTAACCTCTTACGTATTTTCCTAGTTTACTGATAGGTTTCTTCCGACCTTTCATTTCAATGAGATGCTTTACAGTTTAGCAAAAGCTTCCCTGCCTGGGTGAGGCTATTTCTGAATCATCCAGGGAGAACCAGTTATTCAGTGCATGGTCTTCCACGGTCCTGAAAGAGTCAAATTTCCAGTGATAAAGTATCATTTCTATCTTGTTGTAGATTTTTATTTCATTTATATCCAATTCTCCACCCTGGTGATTTTCTAAAAGACAGATACATTCAGTTTTTGATATGCAGAACCTATTATGGAATTAGTTCAAATCTGGGGGTGTGTGTGTGTGTGTGTGTGTAAACAAGGAAAAGGAAAAGATAAATTAATCATTAAGCTGATGCAAATTAAAGCACAATCAAACCAATCAAACCAATCCCAGAATAAGATTAAACCAGGAGAAATGGGAAACATTTCCAAGAGGAAAAACCCAGAAATCGCTAATTAACGAGAAAAAAAATGAGGAAAGGTGCGCATTGGCAAAGATGGCAAGGAGGGAGATCCAGGAACGGAACTCACAGAACACTCTTGACCAGAACAAAGGGCGCCAAAGGAAGGGAGAGTAGGAGGCTGAGACTCTCTCAGCATTTGCTGGGAGGGGTGCTATGAAGGGGAAGGGAGTCAGCTGTGTGATAAATTTAGTAGATGCTGCTATGTAAGTTGGATAAGAATAATTTTGTGAAAAGAACACAACTGCTTTGTAACTGCTAACTAAAATTCAGAAGAGTAGTTGGAGAAAACTGCTCTCTTAGTAGGAGAGCTTTAAAGGCCATGCAGATGGCGAGAGCTACCTCCACCCCACTAGATCAACATAAGAGGTGACTGAACATGGTGACCCAGAGCCATAAATCATCTGCACCCACTTCCCAATGTTTCCCAGGAGGCCCCTGTGCTGCACTAAGCTGAGTGAATTGCTTTGGACAAGGCAAAAGGGTGGAAGGTCAAAGGAAATGCTTAAGGTTAACAATAATTGATAATAGAATATTTTGAATATATGGAAAAGACCAACTTGTATTTGAGGAGAACTGTCCATAAGAGTAGACAGGACCCTCTTCAAGGGTATGAGTGCCAAAAACCTTCCTGGGAGAATGAAGTCTCTCTGTTTGAGTGTCAAATATCACAGGGGCAGGCACACACATGCACACAAACACAGACACGCAGGTGCACATGCAAACATGGCATAGAGCCAGACACGCTAGTGAATTTGGACACTCTGAGCAAACCTCACACAATTCTTCATTTTCTCATCATATATGTAAAAGTGTAACATTAGTCAGCACCTTGCAATGTTGTGGTGATATACTGTATGGAAAATGCTTCCTGAGTACCACAAAATAATGTGAATATTCTTTATGATCGGAGCCTAGCAAATTTAAGGCAGATGGAATGAATTCTCCCTCTGCTGCCATTTTTATTGACCTGTGAGAGAGGCTAATATATCTCACTCTTTGGTGCCTTTCTGCACTTAAAAACTTAAAACCTAAGAAAGAAAGAGTAAAACATTTTAAAGCACTGGCAGATTTTTAAATTTTAAATTCAGTTCCTTATGAAGAGAGATTGGCACATTGTAAATATATCTAAAAAGTAGTCATAGGCAACATGTAAATTGCTTTCTATGTGTCCACAATCCTCCAAATCTTAATTGCTCTTGGACATTTTTGTGACGAGTAGAAAATAAGGAAAGAATTTATGAAAATTTCAAAAGGCTTGTATTGTTGTTATTATAAAAGACTCTTTTGATCAGTAGAGCTATGCAGTTTCTGAGAGGATAATGGATAAAAGAAATTTGAAGAACCAATAAAGCCTAGTACACTTTTGAACCTTTTAATGCTGAGCTATTATTTTCACTGAAACTAATAGATAACAGAGGATTTGGGATGATATACATAGACTCGAACATTCTAATGAACCTGAGGTTGCTGCCATTGTTCCCGTGGCATCTGCCAATTTGGTTGCAGGAATGTGAAGGAGTCAGTTAAAGAATGTTCTGTCATTTATTATGGGCAAACTTTGTGTTTTACATGAACAAACAAACAATCAGAAATATCTTACTGTATTATTAACATTATATGATTTTTACCAGCTCTATTTAGTCATTATAAGTTTGTAGGACAAGTAATATCTCCAGTATCAAAGATATTTCATGATAAAAGAGCCAAGGTGTTAGACAAATCTATACATTATAAGTGCATATGCATCCTCGAACAATGCTGTAACATACATAGGAAGCTAAAACTGACAACATTGAAAGCAGACAGAATTGCAAAATTATACTTAAAGATTTCAATATGCCATTCTCAATGACTGAAAAACATGATGTAAAATCAGTAATTTTATAAAAGTTTGAAAATATTCTCATCCAAATTGAACTGGCAGATGCATATTTTTTCAAGTATGTATAGAACATTCTACAAGAGGTAATATATGCTCGATCATGAAAAAAATCCCAATAAATATTAAAAGGATTGAAGTTACAAAAGGAATATCACCTAATCACAGCAGAATTGAAATAAGAGTCAATAATATTTAATGTAGACCAAAAACAGTTGATACCATACACAATGAAAAAAACTGAAAACTTGCCTAAGATCAGAACATCCAAACTCACTATTAGTATTTAATAAATGTTGGAAGTCCTAGCTAAAGCAATTAGACAAGAAAATAAAAAGTATCCAAATTGGGAAGAAAGAGAGATAACTATCATTATGGGAATCTCTGATTAACTTGTATTAATATATGTAGCCTAGCAAACATATATGAGAAATCCTGGAGAGGCACTCTGGACTGTGCACACTTTGGGGTACCCAGATTTACTTATAACATTGACTAGTTCCATGATATCTCAAAGTCACAGACTATCAAAATTTAGAAACCAGAAAAATAACTCTAGTTATTCTTAAATCTAGTTCCTACACCCTTTCATTAATGTGACTTCTTGTGACAAATAGGAAGAAATTCAGATGCAAAAAGATATATTTTGCGCTGGTTTCTTTTATTTCTTCAAGGATCAATGTAAAATTACAGATCTACTACAGTAATATATATATATATGTATATAATTATATGTAAGTATTTAATTATACAGCAGAGAACAATCACTGATATCTCTTGTCTGAATTCCCTGTTTTTTTTTTATTCACTAATTAAGGCAGCAAGCAAATGAATAAACTGCAAGGAAATCAAGAAGTAAAGTAGAACAGAAATACAAAGGAATTGGGAAATAGTAGGAAGAAAAATTAAAAGTATAACTGAGTACACCTGAAGTTGTGTTTGGTAAGTGTGTTGCTTGGACTCGTCCTGCAAGACAAGGAGCAATTCTATGTAGATTTGCATCTTACTCATTTCATTCCTGAGAAGTATGAAGGCTACATCAGGGAGGGGGATGAGAAAGATTAACCTATTGCTTTGTGCAAATTAATCCATTAAGACGAGGCGGCTCAAATATAAGTAAACCAAGTTCTTACGAGATCAAAGGAAACGTACATTAGTTTCATAAACAGAACACACTGACACACTGATCTCACACAGCCAAGGACCAACTACTCTGTGAAAGCTTCCGTCCATAAAGATACTCAAATCTTAAAACTCTAGGTTTCCCCAATACTGCTTTGCTTATATAAACTGTTTATTATTTGCAGCACATCTTTGCTTAAGTAAGAAATAAATTCAGCTTTTGTTTCCTATATCACTTCCTACAACATTAATCAATATCTCTTCTTACAATATTTCTACTAAAAGCACCATGAGAATACAAAGAGCTCTTTGCAGTCCAGCCATCAGTCTTCTGTGTTGCCATGTACTTTGCAAAAGCTTTTTGAAGAAATCTTAATGGATACAGATACAGAATGATCATATACTGGTGGACAGATGAGAAGTCCCAGATCCAGACAAATGAAACTCACTGAAACAATTCTCAGGGAGATAAAGAAGAAAGAGTGGAAAATTTATAAGACTTTGAACTGTGTATCTAAAGTATTCTAGTCTACTAAACACTTCCAAAACCATAAGATGAAGACACAGCCTTGAGAACTATTTACCAGGTATATGTCTACACCTTCCCTTTGGGCTTTTTCTGTTACAGATGAAAAATGTTGTCTTTTCTAGACATAGAGTCAGATCAAAAAGAGTAGTGTTTAAAAATAAAAAGCTTATAAAACATGGCTTATTCCTGTAACTTGAGAGTCATTCACCTTTTTTGCTTATGTTTTATATGTGACTTGATCAAACAGTACATCTCTTTGATTTGTTTAAATTGGAAAAAATTATCTTTTTATACTTGACCTATTAATATTTAAACTATCTCTGCAATGTCTATAAGCTCCTTTTGCACCCTGATTTTAGATGTTTCATGTTCCCTGTAATTCCTATATTTTCTTAGTATGATAGAGGAGTTTTGATATTTGTTTCAGTTTTTCTCTTCCATTTTTATCCATGTTACTAGTTTGAAAATATTCTATGACTAACAAAAAACAGATACCTTATTTCTAACAAAGTTTAACAAAACTAATGCCAGAGGCAGTTCATTTGGTCAAGTTCTACCAAACACTGACTAGTAAATAAAAAATTGTGCTTATCTAGGTCATTTCTGAATATGCATTGGGACATTTCTAAATTACAAAGATGTGCATTTCATACAAAATCTGCAACCCAGAAAACAGGTAGTATTGCCCTAATACTTGAACAGTTTAACTATCTTGTAACTAATGATGAACAGAATAATTGCTGCATTACTATTTTTAGCCTGGAAAACACAGAAATTTAATAAGTCTATGATACCAGTTTATGTCTCCATTTTGTAAAATTCCTCCAAGGTACTGTGCTGTGAGTATCTGTCCACACGTAAAGCACACATCTGGCTAAGAGTTAATGTGGCTGTAGAAACAATAGCTCAGCGTGATGACATTGTGATGTGATCGGAAAGGTCAGTTTCACACCATTTATTGGAACTGATGTGTGTGTGAGATAATGAGTGTGGGTTCTTAGTCATAAAATGAATTAGAATCCCACTTCCCATCACTTTGTAAGACATTTAAACTCTGACACTCCGTTCCTCTTTGGATTTGTGTTTTTATACCTGGATATAACATATAATGTAAATGTGTTCCATATACATGCTTTATATTTCAGGTAGATATATCTGAAATATTCCAATTAGCAATTTAAAGATAATATAATGAATAAATAATATAAAATTTAAAGAATAAATAATATGTTCTAAAATATTAATAAAACATTAGCAATTTTAAGATAAATTATTACGTTATGACTGATGCATTGCATTAGTCAAGGTCCAAACAAGAGGTCAAATCTAAGCAAATATTGAACAGAGATAGCTTAATAGTAACTGTCACTATAACAGGCAGAGCCTGTGCCTGTATAAAGAGAACAGGAATGACAGCTGCCGTGCTGAGGGCCCAAGGGAGGACACACTTTGAAGGAGGCCTGCCTCCCAGGGCTCATATTCAGACTTCAAGCTGGACAAGCTGTAGTTGTGGTCATCTGGTGGCACTGCATTTCCTGGGCCACCTAGGACAAAGCGTGTCCATAATAGAGCTATTCAGGATGCAGAATGACTAAGACCGGTGGGAGAGCACACAGAGTGTCAGAGGCAGGAGACTGCTGGCCCATCAGGTGGCTGTAAGCCCAATGCACAGAATCGGTGAGAAAAATGCAGGCTGGCTAAGGCTGGCTGTGGACAGAGGGAGTCGGAGACTGGAAGCAGGGTCCCGGCAGTGTGGAGTGTGAGGTGCATGATCTCCGTGTTGGACATTCATGGCAATATGGAACTCAGTGAGAGACCTTTCAATTTCTCCATGGTGCACACTATATAGAGTGAACACAATCCCACCTGCCTAGCCATCATCCTTGCTAAAATCTTTCCTAATAGGAACTACTTCACCTCTTCAACCACTATTTGTTTTCTATGGAAAGTTGTTGTTTCCAACTTGATACTCTATGTTGCTAGAGATCACAGACTCTGCTGACACCTCTCATATTAGAGTTTAATGGCAGAACCTCACTTTTCAATTGTGTTGTCAAAAATAACCTTACTGTTATAAATGTGCCATAAAGATCTATCATATTTCATCCTAAATGATAAAGCCCTTGACACAGATGCTAAGCTGTAAGACCCTGCCAATGTCTTCCCTGACAGCACCTTCAGAACTGCCGTGACAAATGCTGCTGAGCTATGTGAACAGGGGTGAAGTGAGCTCCTTCTCTCTTATTCCAACATAAGAAGTGCTGCATTTTGTCCTACAAGGGTACATGGTCCTGGAAGCATGCCGATAATCTGTGCTTATGATTGCTGAATTTTAAAAATCATAGATGGAAATAGTGCTACATTAGATTCTTTTTGGAATTAGCTTCTAAAAGTAAATCTTGAGAAATCAATACACTGTGTACCTTGAGGACTGACTAGAAAGTTGCACAGATATTTTAATCAAGACTTGAGAGCTGAGGGGTCTTTGTGGTGGGTGTGATGTGGGAACAGGCCTCTAAGTGTGAGTCTGTGCCTTTGAATCTCATATAGTGTTATACACCAATGTTACCTCAATTATAACAAAAAAAAAAAAAGTTGGAAACGAAATCTGAATGAAGAGGTGAATGGGGATTAAAGACACCTGGGTTAATTTTGCTTTATGACTTTGAACTAGACAGGTAACTATTCTGATGACTATTTTCCTCATTCTTAAATTGGATTTGATTATTTCTAAGCCCTGTGAGATACAAATTTTAATAATCCTATGCATTGCCTTATATAATTATTATAGTAAGGCATCAATCAAGAGATTAAAGAAATAAAGATTCAGTATTCCAATAAGGAAGTTCAATGTCTCTTATTTCTTTGAAAGTTACACTGAAATGCTAAGCAAGATTTAAGTAAAAATACACAGGATTTTAAAAACTATGTTAAACTAGTTAATGGAACTGAAACTAACATAGATAAGCTGAATTTCTGACAGCGATGTGAAGAAGCAAACAGGGAACACCTTGATATTCCAGTCACCCCAGGATTTCGGGGCAGCCACCCATTAACTGTTGGTAATACTGCAAGTGGGGGCTGTCACCTCCTGGAGTTGTTCCAACTTCGACTGAAAAATATTCTGAACTTCTAAATCCATTTGCATTTTAATAATTTTTCTCTTACTAGTATAATGACTGAGTTTATAAAGAATTTTCACAGATTATTTTTGTGTCTTGTTGACTAACTGTAGGTTTTGGTTTTGATGACTACCTTGTCCCTTTGTAATCAGGTTGGTAAATGTGCTTACTTAACAAAAAGAGGTAATGAGCACAGAGATGTTCAATGACTAGACCAAATGTATGCAACCAAGAGGCTAAAAAAAGATCATAATGGCATGGGATATTAGGAACCAGGCCTTGAGGCGAAAAAATAAGAGTTTGAACTCTGACTCTGCAATCAGCTATAAAATAATGAGCAAGTTGCATACATTTATTTCCTTATTATTCTAAATTTTTTAAGTGCCAAAATTCATATCTGAAAAAATGAAAATACTCATACCACTGACATCATCAGGTTGTGGATTTGAACAGAGATTGGATGGGAATGGCATTAATTAGCAATAAATATCTGGATACACTTCTGCTCACATACCTAACAATAAATGTTTACAGGTTAATCTGTTTCACAAAGACTTCCATGTTCTCCACTGCACTCCTAGAACACAGTCGGCTTTGCGGGGAAGACAGGGATGTGGGTAACCCATGTGCAAAGAACAGCACATAAGTTTATCTAATATTCTTAAGACACCCCCCCTCCAGCTAGAGGAATCCCTAGTAGAAGGAAAAAATATTACCAAGTGCATAGGATTAGCTATGGGACATGGGCAAGCAAATGAACTAACAAAACAAAAACAAAAACAAAACCTTAGACCAACAATGATGGTCACCCAAGGGGAAGGGCAGGGTGGAGAGTGGGAGCAAGGGGTCAGCTGGGTAGTGATGAATGGCACCAGCCCTTTGGTGGTGGGTGTGGGGTAGCGTGTTCATTTACCAAGATGCAAAGCAGTACTCCTGAAACATACACCGTAAACGAATGGTATGCCAATTAAAAAAAAAATAAAATGTGAAGGTCTATTTGGTGTATCGGTGATGAATTTACAGAAAAAGGCAAATGTCAGGATGATTTAATCAAATATCCCCTTAGGTATTTATAAAATACTGTTTTTACAAACTGAGCTTAATTTTATAGTAGTTTAGTTGTAGTCCATAACGACATCAATTTAAATTTTACAAAGAAATTCACAGACCAGTGCCAACTGGTTAAGCAATTAGCTAGTCTGTCTATCTTAAACCCATCTACTACAAATGTATTACATTATAAATTGATGATTTATCATTTAACCTGCTCAGTTCCTTCTTCATTCTTACCCAAATCTATAATCCTTTGGTTTCTTAATTATTTATTGCAATGGAATTAAAATCTTATGAGAGCAGAGACTGTGTACTATTTTGTTTTTCAAGACATTTAAAATATCTTGTCAAAATAGGGACAAAAATTGTATCTAATTATCTAATCTCTGTGTGTATTTATATATGTGTGTATTTGTGTATGTGTGTGTGTAAATCTTTTTTCTTGCACACACTTTCAGTCTCATGCATTAAACTGCATTCCTGGTATGATCTGTGCCTTTGAGAAATATCTTCTCCCACCCCAAGTCCAGGTGTGAGACATCCTCTCGTGACTCTCTGACTCTTGTTGGTGTTTCATATTTTCTATAATCAAAGCAAATATTCTTTTTTATCTCTGTCCCAGTATATATTGTTGGCAATAATATGAGTAGATGTAGCTTTCATTTTACCTGGTATTACAGTTACTTGTTTATAAGGATTTGTCTTCCTCTAGATTACATGTTATAAGAGACCGCATCATCTTCACACATATTCATTTAGCCCAATAATTAAAGCTTTGTTCTACATAAGTGTTGCTGCTCCATTAATGTTGAATAATTAAATAGTTAAGTGAACATATAATTAATTACTGATTCTCAATCTAAGGATCAGAGCTGATTCTACTAATGCTTCATGACATATTAATTACTCAATTTCTTAAATCGCCTGTGAGTATGACCTTTAGAATTTCTGGTAGTAGTGACAGAGGTTGAGTAAACAAGATAGTGAAAACCAAGATAATGGGAAAATTAGGTAGAAGATGAAGAAATGGGAAATTTAACAATGTTAAGGAAAATAGCTGTGACATTAAGGTTGCTAAATAAGCTGTCCTGTGTGTGTGATTTTGGATGCTGGCATAGATCATCCATTAATTAAACACAGTTGCTAATTTAAAACTGAAAACATAAACATAATTTATTACAGGTAATTAAAGACTTTTCTTCTATAACAGTTACTTACACCATAATGAGCCAATTATTCTTTACTATATAAATGTACTGAACCTCAATGGCAAGCTAGCAGAGAGGACAAAGTTATAGTCACAATGAACTAGCAGGCCTTCCCATTGCAAATTTTTCATAATACATTTTATAAATTATTCAGATTTTTATACAGCCATAATTATATTAATAGTTGATAATTACATTTTATAATGTTAATAAAAAATCATATATAAAAATGCATAGAGTAAAACTTTAAAGTGCACTAGATAAATGTGGACTCTGAATTATACCATATAGTTTTATAATTTTAATTGTTCACCTTATTGCTCTGTAATTTGGAAAGTAACAAATTATTTCTTTGCTTTGGCTTCTCTTCTAAAAAAAGGGAAGTTAATTTTAGTACCCTGATGGGACCCTTATGAGAAATAATAACTGTAAAAGTTTTTTTTTATCAAAATGCCTGATATTTATAAACATTAAAAAACAGAAATTATTGTTATAATAGCTTGTTATATAAACTCATATACTCAGGGGACCACCCTGGTGGCTGGTGGCGCAAGGGGTTAGGACATAACCTACGAAGCTGTCCGCAGCCTCTGCAGCACAAGTTCTATCCCTAGCCAGGGAGGTGACCCACATGGCGCAACAGACCCCCTCCTATCTCGCCTGCTGCTCCCCTAAGCAGTGTATATCAGTCAATCTGCCTGTTCTGTTTCCCACTCTATCTCTGGTGAATCCTCTCACCCCCCACACTTTTGGCCTGTACCCCAGTTCTTGTATGTACAAAAATAAATAAATCTTTAAAAAAATTAAAAATAAATTTATATACTCACTCAAAAGAAAAAAAATACAGGGATATCCAATTTCAATATGATAATATAAAACATTACACCATTTCCAGTAAATTACAATAAAAAAGAAATAAACATGTGAAATTTAAAAATAACAAAAAAAAAGTTATTTTCAGAAAAACAAATTTCAGAAATTTTCCTAAGTATTGAAGACAAAGAAAGAAATTTACAGGAAAAACATAATTACTAAGCAGTCAACAAGTTTTAAAAAAAAATCTTGGAATTCAGTAAAAGCATTAGCAGGCAGACTGAGGGGTACCCAGGGACCCCCAAACTTCCCTCATCATTTTGTTGTCTTAATATTAACATTCACATTGCATCATTTTTCATTTTCATGAATTCAATCTTACAATTTTTCCTTTTATACATGTGGGTTTTTTTGTCAAGTGTAAGAACTCTTTCCCTAATCTTTTTTGCGTTACCTTTCAACCTTTGTCAAAGTCAGTTGATCATACATGTGTGGACTTCTTCCTGGGTTGTTTGTTCTGTACCATTTATCTGTGTATCTATACCTGTGTCATTTCCACATGGCCTTGATTATCTTAGATATACAGTAATCATTAAATACTGAGTTCAGTGATTCCTTCTATTTTATATTTCTTTTCAAAATTGTTGTAGTTCTTCTACTGCTTGCTTATTTCCATAAAAAAATTTAGATTAAGCTTGTCTATATATGCAAAACTTCTTTCTGGGATTGTGATAACAAGTGTGCTAAACCTATAAATAATTTAACTATGTTGAGTTTTCCATTCCATGAACACAGCACATCTTGTCATTTTTAAGAATTTGTTTTATTCTTTTCATTAACATATTGTATGTAATGTTCAGTCCACAGATCCTATAAATGGCTTGTTAAGCTCCTACATAAGTTCCTCAATGGTAAAAAATGCACCCCCTAATATGAAATGTTTATAGTAGAGGACATGGTGGGTGGAGGGAAATGTATGTGGAAACTGTGTACTTGCTCTCCAATTTTTTTATAAACCTAAAACTTCTGTAAGAAATAAAATATCTAATTAAAATATGACATGAGCTATTTAGCATAATGATTCCAAATTAGGATTCCAAATTAAAATAAAGTCATAAAAAATTAACAGTAAAAGCAATTATCATTATCATTATCAAAGTATTTCATTTCTGCAAAAACATGTGTTTAGAGCCAATCAATAATATCCAAATTGTAAATTTAACATGTATGACCGCAAATATCTATATACAGGAAATTTTTGTTTATTACAAGATATAAATCTTAAAAAAATTCTTAAGATATGAAATATACAAATAAACATACATAGTAATAAAATTTAGAAACTGAGGTCCAGAATACTTTGTTTTTAACCTTGAATGTTAGGCTAAGAGAAGAACATAACACATGCAGACAGTTCTAATTTTTTGCTGAGGACTATGAAAGAGAAAGTTAAATAATTTTAATAACTTTACATCTTCATATTGTTTATTATAAGTTGTGAAATGTGTTGGCTGCACATGTAAGATAAGTCATTTGGAAAATCAATAAGATACAGATTTTTTTAATCCAACAGTGAAAACTAAATCAACAGCACAACATAGTGGCATCCCCAAAGCTTTGGAGGGAACAAGGGGACTAATGCCCTGCCATCCATTCATCACACTCACATTATGTCACAACCAATTCCACCCCTTCTCATATTCACATTAGCCACTACACCTGTATTTGTTGTCTGTTGCCTGAGAATCCTCTCTAGTTCAGCTCTGTCTCTAGTTCATTTTGCCTTGTGTGGTAATATCTGTATTATCTACTCTCATTTATATATCAAAGTTAAAATTCAATGTAATTAAGTGAATTAGGTAGGAAAACAAGTATTAAAACGTTGCCGGTAACTCCTTAACCAAGACTACTTAATGTGGTAATTGTTAGTGAACAGCAGCCCTACTAAAGTGTGAAGCACAGAGTCTGACATGAATTTTTACTTATTTTTCAATTTTGCTATTTCAGTGATTTTGAATTATGAGTTCCCTACTGGAGTTTAATACATGAAAGATCTCTTAATGGAAATAAAATTTTAAATGAGAAAGTTCTAGACTGGGGTAAATATGACTCTTGTCCAATAACAACAACAAAAATGCTAGAAACAATAAATGACTACTGCAAAGTCGCAGGTTACAAAATAACATACAAAAATATACTGAATTTTTATATACAAATGAGAAGACAAAGAAATTAAGAAAATAATCCAAGTCAAAGTTGCATGAAAAAGAATGAGTATAAAAAGGATTTAACCTAATAAAGTAGGTAAAGGATTCATACAATGAAAACTACAAAGACTCTATGTAAGGTTACAGAATAAGACATGAAAAGACAAAAGATATTTCATGTATGTCCTGGATGGGGTGAAACAATATAATCCAAATGACTTCTACAAAAATTGATATACAGATTTAATGCAATTTCTGTTAAAATGCTAACAATATTCTTTATGGAAAGAGAAATAAAAAAATTAAATTTGTATGGAACCATGTAAAGCCTGAAATAGCTATAGCAATGTGAGAAAAAAGGAGAAAAATGGAGCATTCATACTACTTGATTTAAAACCATATTATAAGCAACAGTAATTAAAATAATATGTTATTAGAGGAGAAAAGTTAAGTGGAACAGAATCAAAAGTCTAGAGATAAATCCATGCATATATCAATAACTAACTTATGACAAAGGAGCCAACTATACAGCGGAGAAGAACAGACTGGTGAAAAATGTTATAACTCAGTGCTGCCTTAATTAAATATATATCTTATTAATATGGTTAGTAAAAGTACTGCTTTGTTATTTAATATTCACAAGCTATTAAAACATTTTCTTTATGGAAATTTTGCACTACACCCTTCAAGAAAACACAATAAAGTGAACACAAACAATAAACAAAATATAAAAACAAGATCAAGCTTATAGTGTTTATAAGCATGATACAGGACACAAATCTCAAAGTGAAATAACAGCTGTAAAACTAACCATGATAACATCTTATGTAATAAAATGCCATCTTTCATTGAGTGGGCGCTTCCTATCTATCGCCAGTGTTCTGAGGGATTCGTCACACTTACTCCTTTAGTTCGCATAAGTTAATTTTGTCATTATGTATGAATTTTGTCATTCAATGTCTAGTCATTTCCCTTCTTTTTCCAACTTACAGTGCAGCAAAAATTCAGGATAATGTTCTAAAGCACCTTCACTACCAGTGAAGACTAGAAGTTGGTAGATTTATTACCAGAGTTGTACACTATTTCACATTTTAAAATATCTTTTAAAAATTCAGAGACTATACATACACTGCAACAATATTATAACCCCTCAAATAGCACACATGTACAGCAGGGACCATTTTAACTTTATTTTTTCTCACTTCAATGATTGAAATAAGTAAAAAAAAAAAAAAAAGAAATTACCAGTGAAAACTGAATATATTCACATATACCCATTGACTTTTAATGATAATAAACCTATTTGGGAAACCAAGTCTCACAATCCAGGTGAAGTTTCTTGTAATTATATCAGCCATATAATTAAAACTATTTCAAGGTAAGTTCTGATACCATTGAGTATTGGTCCTGAGTAAAGTCTGATTTATGCAGAAATGTACTTTGTTACTGTGATTCTCCAATTAACAGGCTAAGTGAATATGAAGACCCAAAGGAAAGTTTTATGCTGCTGTCAAACTGTCAGAAGTTAGTGGCTTTTCTTGGAAAATCCCTATTTCTTCAGCACTTCTATATGGTTTTAAAACTAGAAAAATACATTACTATATCTCTAAACCCAGAGTTGCTTGTGGAATACAGTGAAATACCAAAGTAGAGCTCTGATAATAAAATCAATCTTGCTCATGTAATTCTTACCAAGTGTTCGATTTCATGCACCCCATATACAATTTCCCTTCTGGCTTGATTTTTTTTCACCTGATTTTGAAAGCCCTTTTGATAATCAAATCACTAAACACCGTTCAGTCATTGCACTCTGGGCACCGGACCACACTGGTTTATATACTTTCTTGCTCAGCACTGATTTTGATTCATGCCTTAGAATGTCAGGGCCTGAAAGGACAATTCCACTTTCACTTTTCAGAGCCAGTTTCAATATCAACTTATAATTGAGTAGATAGTATTTAATATAGTTCTCCTCCAGCAGGCAATAATCTTTTACCCCAAGGTTCTCTGTCTTATATTGAACAAAAGAATGCTGACTCAGAGTTTTGGTTTTGTTTTGTTTTCAATACTCCTAACACTTTAACTTGGCTCTAGAAAAAAAGAGTTTTCCAAGTTGAAATCTGCACACCTTTCTGTAAAATTAGACTTGTACTTTTGTATTTTACAAAAACATGCATTTAATGTTTTAAAGGTATAGAGTTTATATTTAAAATTATCGTATTTTTCAAGTCATGAACTATAAATGGTATCAGATATATTGCAATGGATTTAATGTTTGCCTTCTACCCACTCAAATTCATGTGTGGAAACGTAATCCCCAATGTGATGGTATTAGGAAGTGGAGCTTTAGTGGGGTGATTAAGTCATGATGGAGAAGGCCCCTGACTAGGATTGGGGCTTTATAATAAGACACCTAGAGAATGCTCTTCTCCTTGCTGCCGTGTCAGATCACAGTCAGATTTTACCACATGTGAGTCCCCAAACATCTTGGTCTTGGAATATTCAGCCAGCCTCCAGAACCATAAGAAATAAATCCCTTAGTCTAAGTCCCTTAGTCTACAGCGTTCTGTTACAGCAGCCGAACAAACCAAGAATAAAAAGAACAATTCAAAATAAATTAAAAGGAATATATATTTACAATACAAATACTGACTAAAAACTTACATATTATTTTTTTTAAAGATTTATTTATTTTTATACATATAAGAATGGGGTATAGGCCAGAGGTGCGGAGGGCGAGAGGATTCACCAGAGAGAGAGGGGAACAGAACAGGCAGGCTGACTGAAATACACTGTTGAGGGGAGCAGAGGGTTAGACAGGAAAGGTCTGCTGTGCCATGTGGGTCAGCAACCTGGCTGGGGATCGAACTCCTGCTTCAGAGGCTGTGGATAGCTTCATGGTGCTGACTCCACCCCTTGCACCACCAGGGAGGCCCAGATTTTACATATTATTTTATTAGCATTTGGTCATGATAATAAGCTAAATTTTATTGCCAAATTTAAATATCAAGTAGGAAAAGTCATATTTTATAATGAACACATTTCTTAACCCTTGTATCCACTCAGCCTTTCAAATATGAGCTAGAATTTGGTGTATGACAATTTAATTAGCATAATTCCTAATTGGAAATTCTGAAAACTATATTACTCTGTATTGGCAAAAATACCTCAGCTCTCCTTCAATTCCTCCAAATCAATTCTGCTCAAGTACATGAATATATTTTCATATGCAGTGGTGAAGTGAGGCTAAAATTTAGTGGAAAAATATTTTCTCACTCAAGAGACAATCTCAAGACTTCTGGTTTCTGGTTATGGAAAAAAAGTTGGAAGTTGCCACTGTGCCCTAATAACATAAAAACATTGAGCAGTCTGAAAAATTAATAACTCTTCTTGGATCTGCAAGAGACTAAAAACATGGGCAAATTGCTGCAGCCATACTCAGAGGGACAGACTGACGGACAGTGAAGGTTATCACAGCTCACCAGAGCAGAAACCACGGAAATCTGTGCAAACTGTATGTACAAACTGTGTGGACAAATCTACAAAGTTTTAACTCTGAGGTGGATGGGGGGCCAAAAATACAGGGGTCCCCGCACCATTGTGAGGTTTAGCTTCAGGGCCTCCACCAGATCCCCTCAGTAAAAAGCAGAGAAAAACCTCCTGGGTTTTGAAGGGGGAAAAGTATCATTTTGAAAATCATCAGAGCAGGATGTGTTTCTTCTTTTGTCTTCCTCCTCTTTTCACTGTATATATAGTCTCGCCTTTCCAGAACGTCATCTAATGGGAATCATACTGTATGTGACCTTATCAGATTGACTTTTACTTAGCAATGTGCATTGAAGTTTCATCAATATCTTTTTCTGACATAGCAGGCATGGCAGCGCCTGTCATTTTATAACTGAGCAATTATCCAATGTATGACTGTATCACAGTGTTGTTTGGCACCATCAGGAGTAACTGCTATAACAACTGGTATATAGGTTTTTAGTGGACAAAGTTTTGGAATCAATTAAGTGATATCTAGAAATACAATTACTTAATCATATCGTTAGTCTATATTTAAGTGTATCATTTTTTTTTTTATTTTTTCCCTATTGAACTTTGTTTGTAGGCAATTTGATTCAGCATCATTTTTTTTTAAGATTTATTTATTTATTTATACAAGCACTGGGAACAGTCAGAAGCACGGGAGGGTGAGAGGATTCACCAGAGCCAGAGTGGGGAATAGAACAGGCAGACTGACGAAATACACTGCTGAGGGGAGCAGCAGGCGCAGCAGGAGAGGTCTGTGTGCCATGTGGGGCCCTCTCCAGCAGCTGGGGATTGAACCGGCACTTCAGAAGCTGCAGGCAGCTTCGCAGCCCAGCGCTCAACCTCTGTGCCACTGGGGAAGCCCAAGTGTATCATTTTTTTTATTCCCATGAGCACTAGTTTTTTTTTTTTTTTAACTATTCTGTTTTTTAACAATATAGGATGTCTCCCCTCAAGTGAAGTCATCACTTTGGTCGTAGTTTCCCTACGACCAAAATATCCATAGTCCTCCACCATATGCCATTGTGTTCTTCTCACCACACTCTCCCCACCCTTATTTCTAATCTCTCCCTTTCCCTCCTTAGTGTCTAAGACCTACAGTCAGATTTGAAGGGTCAGTATTAAAGTTTGTCTTTAATCATTTGGTTTCTGTAGATCCAACACATAATTGAAGCCATCTAGTATTTATCTTTCTCCTCTGGCTCACTTCACTTAGAATAATTCCTCCCAGTTCTATCGATGTTGCTGCAAATGGCAGGAGTTTATCTTTTTGATTGCTGAGTAATATTCCATTGTATATATCCACCTCATCTTCTTGATCCACTCAGATGTTCTGGGACATTTAGGTTGTTTCCATATCTTGACCATTGTAAATAGTGCTGTTATAGACATAGGAATGTAGGTTTCCTTTTGAATCTATGTTTTGTGATCTTTGGATAGATATTTACAAACAGTAAACTAAAAAAGGCAGGAGAAATTAAGAAAGTCATTCCATTTACAGTCTCACCAAAAATACTTAAATACCTGGGAATAAGCCCAAAAAGAGAGAAAGACCTATGCAAGGAAAACTATTGTTAAAGTAAGAGTTTCCCTTGTCCTACATCCTCTCCAACAATAGGTATCATTAGCTAGCTATTGTTATTTTACCATTCTAATATGTATGTGGTGGTACTTTATCATTTTTTATTTTTTTTTTTAATTATCTGAGACCTCCCTGGTGGCACAAGGGGTTAAGATGCAACCTATGAAGCTATCTGCAGCCACTGCAGCATGAGTTTGATCCCCGGCCAGGGAGCTACCTATATGGCACAATAGACCTCTCCTGCCTCGCCTGCTGCTCCCCTCAGCAGTGTATTTCAGTAGATCTGCCTATTCTGCTCCCCACTCTCTCTGGTGAATCCTCTCACCACCCACACCTCTGGCCTCTACCCCAGTTCTTTATGCATAAATAAATAAATCTTTAAAAAATTTAATTATCTGATGACAAATTGATGTTGATAATCTTTCCACATTCTTGTCATCTGTGTATATTTTGATGAGGTTCAGAATTTTGCACAATTTAATATATACATATTTTTTGCATTCTTTAATTTTAAGAGTTCTTTGTATAATTTGCATACAAATATCTCTGCTTCTGTGATCATTGTCTTCTGTTCTCTAATCTTGATCCTTGTTTTCAGGACAGCTTGGTTACATCAGATCCATCGTTTGCATTCAGGTTAATCACATCTGCAAAGCTCCTTTTGTCATATAAGGTTACATTTATATGGTTGGGCAATAACTTATGGATAATTGCAGGCAAATTAGTCTACCACTCCAGCTCATAACCAATTTTCAGGAACAGTATGCATGATGTTGTAGTTTACTCTGCGAAAGGGTAGCTAAAACTGAGCTCAAATGATAAAATGATTTTAAAAAGCATGCATATCTCTAACAGTAAGCCATAATACACAAAATGAGAAAAATCATTAATCTTCTGAAAAGCCAAAGGTGCTTCTAAGTATTTAAAAGTCATAGATAATACATTTAAGTATGTATTATAGTATTGTGAACTTCAATCAGGTTTAACTCACATTACACCAGTAAATTGGTACTTTACTGCAAAGCAAGCAATGATTGAATTTTTGAGGAAAAATGTAAATTCATATTTCATTAATTAGATGTGCTAATATATTTTCAATTATATGCTTTAATTATCAATGGGGTTTCAATATAATAAAAATTGTGCAGCCTTGAAAGATAAAGCCTGTCTGTTTCACTTTAACCTTCAGAAACTAAAAGAGAAAATATTATAAAACTCCCCAAGGAAAATATAATTACTTTGATAAACAAGCTTTATTGAAAATATTTGGAGGAATTTCTCTTCAGGGTGCATTGCATTTGAAGTGCAATTTAATGAAATTAATTAAAGCCCTGTTTCAGGCAAAAACCTGATTCAATGAATCACTTTTATTTTTTTGTCCACAGCCATATTTAAGAGAATATAAAACAAAATCAACTTGTCTGTCTATAAAATTAATTGAATACTGCCTATTTGCATTATTTAGGAGAAAAATGCAATACATTGAAAGATGTGTATAAACATTGTAACTTAAGAAGTTAGAGAATTACCCTATTTATTTTGAGCAAAATTATATTCTGTTATTTAAGCTTTCTAGGATTGTGTAATTAATTTTATTTTCTGTTAAAGTTCAAGGTATTCTTGTTTACATTTGTTGCTCATCGGGTATGTAAACAATGCAATAGTAATACACAGATATATAACAGATGGGCATAATACCTGACTTCCTCAAGTCAATAAAAAGACCATGTCATCAAGTTTGAGACATCTCAAGCCCTTTGTTCTTTAGTTTTCTCCTGTCTTTCCAATATTGAGCCAACTCAGTGTAATTTTCAATAAGAAAGAAAAATGTCCCTCACCTTTGGAAAGGAAAAATTATATCTTTAAAATGTACATACCACCCAAAGATACCTATACATTGAATGCATTGAATCCATGTCAAAATTCCAATGGCATCTTTCACAGAAATAGGGAACATAATCCTAAAATTTATATGGAACTATAAAAGATCTCAAGTAGCCAAATGTTGAGAGTGAATTCCAAGGTGGAGGCATCAAGTCCCTGATTTTAATTTTAAACTATATTACAAAGTTATAGTAATCAAAACAGCTTGATATTGACTTAAAACAGACATAGAAATCAAGTAGTATAGTCAGTATATAAAAAAACAATATGGAGCTTCCTCAAAAAATTGAAAATAGAACTGCTCTATGATTTAGCAACCCCATTCCCGGGTAAATATTTACCTGAAAGAAAACAAAAATATTAAATTGAAAATATATATGAACCCCCAAATTTAGTGCAGCATGACATATAATAGCCAAGATATGGAAACAACCTAAGTGTTCACCAATGGGTGATATTTTTTATGAATTAAATATATATATAATACATATATATATTATCACAACACAATAACTGTAGTTCTGTATGGTGACGTATTTTAACTAGACCTATTGTAAAGATTATTTTCCAATATTTACAAATATTGAATCGTGTGTTGTACCTGAAACTAACATAATATTATCTGACAATTATACCTTAATGAAAATAGGTTAAAAAGGCTAGCCCTGATATTTATTCTAATAGTAATTCTTACATTGAAGTTCAATACATTTGTTTTTTCAAATTTTTAAACAGAATTAACCAAATTTATGACTATTTCATTGGCAGTATATTTGAATGTGCATCCAAAATAAGAACAAACAATATAGGCCATGCAGAAAATTAACCAGCAAGCATCCCATTGTTATATTGTGCAATCCAACTATGTGTATTGTTGAGGATATGAATTTGAAACACTTGTCTAATCAAAATGTTCTAACTCATTGCAACTATTATGTGTCTGTTTTTATGCCAATCCCATACTGTTCTGATCATTATATTTTGACAGTAATATAGTGTGAAATCAGGAACTGTGAGATCCCAGATTTGTTCCAGCCAGTTTTATAACATGGTTGTTCCACTTGACATTCCTACAAAGAAATATAGAAATATCATTCTGTAGTTTTAATGAAAATATCTCTAATGACTACTAAAGTTAATAATATTTTAATGTACTTATTCATATCTATTGCCCATATTTTTGTTGGGCTGTTTTTCTTATTGTTGGAAAAGTGAAGTTTTTTTTCAAAATAACTTTTCTATCAATTCTTCAAAATCATTGTCAAATTTCTAACAAATATTTAATTGATAAAAAACTGTTAAGTTATAAAATATCCTTATTTAAGAAAAAAATAGGGAAAGAAATACACATTCCACAAATGTCTTGGTCTGTGCCTTGCTTAGAAGATCAGCTGGTTCTCACAGGGAAACTTCATAGTAAATTATATTTGTCTGTTTATATGTCAATTATGCATGTATTTGTCAGTGTACAATTATCTAATTTTAGATCTTTTTCTGAAAATTAAGTTCTGATTATAGTATATTGGGGTGTAGTGTACTGAAACTAAGAAGTAAAAATTTTCCAAATCTCTTATTTCCATAAATATTAGAACACACCCTCCCGCGCCTCTGACTGTATACCAGTTCTTGTATAAATAAATATTTTTTTTTTTTAAAAAGTACCCTTCTACAGTGGTAGCTTTCTGCAGTGAAAGCATTTTGCACCTGTGGAGATAAAATCAGTATTGTTCATTGTCTAAAATGTCATAATGCATAATGATAATAGTGATGTTTCCATGAGTGAACTACTGTACTATTTCAACAGTGTGTGACATACTGAGTTCTGGTTCGACAAATTGCACTTCTTGTCCAACTTTATGAAATACTGAATACATTAGCCAGAAGCGAAAGAACTGCTGAGTTACTGATAAAGTGAATTAAAACAGGGCTTTAGGCAGCATTGCATGCATCTAAAATTTTTATTATTTTTTTTTCTTTCCACAGAGCAGTTCTCATGGAAGGTTAAACCTTAGTTTAAAAGCTATGATATGGTATTTTAGTGTACTCACATCCTACTCAAAAACTCAATCATAATCAGTTTTATTCGATGTCATTTTAATATCTTTCCCTACATGTAAAGCTTGGATTTAAATCTTCCAATTTTGAAGATGCCCTGGGCATTATGTATTCATCATGGCAACTAAACATTACTATATTTTACCTAGCTCTACCGCAACAGGATTCTGACTGATTTATCAATGCTAAATAAGTCAATTTTACAACTTTTTATTATAATTTTATTTTTGTTTATATTGTAAACGTAGGTAGACACAAATCAAGATAACAAGGCTATATTTTGTATCCACTTATCCTATTGGAATAAAATTCCCAGTTTCAAATGGCAAAATTAATGTTCTTGTGCCATTTGCATGCACCGAAGACATAATTCCAACTTGGTTACCACAGTGATAGCTGTGTGATTTAAAAGGTAACATCATGACAACACTAGTCCCTCGAGCACCGTGCATGACAGAGAGGAAGACAGTGGCCTCGCGCTAATCACCGCACCGCACGCTCCTTGTGTAGTTGATGTGAATCCCGTTCACCTCATAACACACCCCATGACGCTATCTGCACAGTGCTTTGGGGATGCAAGGAGCCGAGCACAATAGCAAATATTTTAAAAGAAGTTTTCAAGGAACATTTTTTTAAATGTTCAAGCACTTGTAAATTTTCAAATTCGGAAAAGCTTATTTTCCCAGATAAATTTCCAGTACATTAGTGATATTTGTTTCTGGAACAAGCTATTAAAATTGATTTGAAGGGGTCTCTAAACAAAGGCCAAATTAGCTGTAGATAGGGGTCACATCCTTAGCCTTAATATCTATTTCATATTTTTAATATGATTACTTTTACGTTGTTTGGGATGTGCAGCTAATCCTTTTAAGGTCTTAATTTAACATAACATGTTTGCACACCCACAAAAATTTCTGGAGTGGAGAAGGAAATTAGAAATGTTAATATTTGATTGCTGTTAATGATGAGAATGTTATAACACCCTGATTAACTCTTATCTTAAGGGACTTTATCAATAGGGCCCAGAAGAACTATTATTCAGATATCTGGGTTTATTTTTTTTTTTTTGAAGGTAGGTGGTAGAGCTATATTAAATTACACAAAATAATTATCTCTATCTTATGTATATAAAAATAATACTTTTGTCAGATACTGATTTTCTTCCAGAACTGTGATCAGTGTATTCCATATCATCTCATTAATGCCTAATTATTCATAAATATATCAGCTGTTTATTGATAGCAAAGATAAATTTAAAATGTTAGAAAAATTGCACCAAATGCTGCTTCTCTGTCACCTACCAAAATGACTCTACTGGATTTTGTTATTTCAGGAAGCAACTATGCAGTATGTAAGACAGGACAGTCCTTAGATTTATAGACTTAATAGTCTTTGAATGCCAATAAAATTCTCTTACCAAAAATATAATTGATATCCTCAAGTCAGTTTTGCAAGGATTAGTGAGCAGATAAGTACCATTTAGAAGATGATAGGTATTACTGAATCATTCACATATTCTGCCTTTATTTCTTTTTCAAAAAAAAAATGTATTTATGCCTAGAACTGGGGTGTAGGCCAGACGTGCTGGGGATGAGATCCACCAGAGACATTGTCATTGGATTTTCCCTACTGGCTCAGACTTTTACCTATCGCTGATGTCAATGGACTGAAATGACTTTCGACAGACATAAAAGAAAACATAGTTTCAAATCACTAGTATCATACTATAGATAATGATGATGTGTATTTGACTTTCGGCAGTCTCCAAAGTGATATTAGATACCAAGCAAACTAAAAAGAACAGGGAGACCAACACAGCAGCAAGTTCTGTTAAATGTTTGAGAAAAGCCTCATCTCTCCCACGAAGAGCATAATGTTGACCGCTGAGAAGGCAGTTAAAAAATACATCCCTCAAATTCTGCCATCAGCCACCCAGAAAGAACAGAATACAGAATACAGAACACTGTAACAGAGAGCAGATGAATTTCTTTGTAAACTGCAGTTTTATTTTCTCTCACTGATATTAAGCATTTTCTTTTCACCTCACTAGCTGCAGGCTTAGATGCCTATTAATAACACACAGTAAATAATAAATTGTATAATTAAAGTAATAATTCAGCACCTTGATCCACTCCTGTTTACAAAACTCTGTATCTTTTTCTGACTCATACTGATTAGCTTATGGTTTCAAATGTATGTGACATTTTATCTTTTCCTTCTCTTGACATTTTTTCTCTTAAAATTTTTAGTCCTAGAACATGCTGGGCAAGCTAATGAAAGTGTTACAGACTGAACAAATAAAGGTTTTGTTTTCTTTATTACCAATCCTAAGTCATGTAAATATTTAGAGTGACAGGAAATATCTTCTAACATGCTGAAAAAAATCACGGGTACTTCTTACACTTTATTTTTCAATTCTGAACATCGCTAAGTCTATAACATAGTTCAGAAATCAAGCACATTTCTTAGAGGTTCTCATAATGTGCCTGTAATATATAAGTAATGAGTAGACAATTTTATGGAACAACTGGACATAATCTGGATATACTTTCAGTTTTGTTTTACTCAAAAGTAATCAATACCCATTGAACATACAATAGGGCGAGGAGACGCTGCGAGTAAGATCTCCCATTAAAAAAAGTTAATAGGGAGGAAAAGCGGCAGGTCCCAGTGAGAACTGGGACACAGAAGATAAACGGGTGACGCCAGCGAACTGCCCGAAGAAGAAACTGGCCATAAAAGAGGACTAGAAGGGAGGGAAGCGCAGAACCCTGCTCCCCTCCCCCGCCCACAGAGGCGGCACTCTCCGACCCGCAGAGAGGAGGGAAGCAACAAACCAAAACGGCCAACAAAAACAAACGAGGCAGCAAGCGGGACTGTGAGTGGAAAGGAACTATTGCAGCCACCACACCCCGTGAACGGGAGCTGAGGCGAACCCTGCAGGATCCGCCGCGGCGGTGAGCGAACGGCTCCGGGCGCCATTAGAGAAGAACAAAGACCCCTGGAGACGCGCACATAGCCCGGGCTGCCGGACATTTCTTAAGACTGCTTGAAAAGGGCAGAAGGTTTCTGGAGGACCCAGTGGCCAGCCGGGAAGTTATTCCACTCCAGGCCCCTTCCGACCAGCAGTCTGAGCCCACAGAGGGAGCAGGCACCCACGTCCGGGGCAGACCGGGTGCGCAGAAGAGTGTGCCTGAAACCGGAGGCGCAGGGACTACATCCCGCTTCGCCATTTGAGAACAGGGACATTTCTTCAGTAAAAACTGCCAAAAACCAGCAGAAAGCTCCCCCAGAAGACAGAGATGGCTCCTGGAAGAGCCAGAGGGGAGCGGAGAAGTTCACCCAAGATGTCAGTCAGTCCGAGCAACACAGTGTCCCAACGCATACGACAAATTAGAAAACAGACAGTAGGGAGTAGAAGAACCACACGCAACCTAACAACTCCTCAGGAAAGAAGCACACCACAAAAAGAAAACCACTCCCCAGATTGCAACGACAGCAACTTGGAAGAACTTCTGAGCCTTCCAGAAAGAGAATTTAAAATTGCCATGATTAAAAAAGTGATAGATCAGAAGAAGGAAATTGAGTCCCTAAAGAGGGAAGTAAGAGAAATGCAGGAGATCAAAGAATTAATGGAGGAACTAAAGAACTCTGGGAAAAGCAATGAAAGCAGAATAGATGAAATGGAAGAACGAATAAGTAATCTTGAAGACACAGAAATAAAAAGAACCAAAACAGAAAAGGAAAGAGAAGTACGAAGGAAAAAGAATGAAGAAAGACTTCGGGAACTATCTGACTCCATGAGGAAAGGAAATATAAGAGTTATAGGAATTCCAGAAGGAGAGGAGAGAGATGTAGGAACAGAGAAAATATTCATGGATATAATTGAAGAGAACTTCCCAAATGAGAAGAAGGAGCTGAAAATTGATATACAAGAAGCAAGAAGAACACCAAACTTCCACGACGAAAGGAAAAACACAGCAAGACACATAATAGTAAAGCTCCCAAGAATCCAGGACAAGGAAAAAATAATGAAGCTGACAAGAGGGAAGAAACAGATAACATTCAAAGGAAAACCAATCAGGCTGACATCAGACTTCTCTGAAGAAACACTACGGGCAAGGAGAGAGTGGAGGGACATAGTCAACAGACTCCAAGAAAACAGATGCCAACCAAGAATACTCTATCCCGCAAAGCTCTCTTTCCTCCATGAAGAAAGAATATGGACCTTCCCAGACAAAGAGAAACTCCGGAATTTCATTGCGACTAAACCCCCACTCCAAAAAATACTACAAGGAATCCTAAAGCCAGAACCTCAGAGGGACGAATAACAACGAAAGAAGACCAAAAAAAAAAAAAGTTATTAAAAGAATAAATAAATAAAATCAAAGGAAAGACAAACATAATGGCAAATACAGATGCTAACATATCAATATTAACTCTAAATGTAAATGGACTAAACTCTTCAATAAAAAGACACAGAGTTGCAGCCTGGATTAAGAAACAAAACCCAACCTTTTGCTGTCTCCAGGAAACACATTTAGCTACAAAAGATAAAAATAGGCTCAAAGTCAAAGGATGGAAAACAATCCTACAAGCAAATGGGCCAAAAAAGAAAGCAGGAACAGCTATACTTATATCAGATAAAACAGACTTCAAACTCAAAAAAATAAGAAGAGACCCCAATGGTCACTACATTATGATTAAGGGGACAATACTTCAAGAAGAAATAACACTCATTAACATATACTCACCAAACGAAAGAGCACCAAAATATATCAGACAACTGTTGTCCTCTCTGAAAGCAGACATCAGAGAAAACACATACGTAGTGGGAGACTTCAACACACCACTATCAACAATGGATAGATCAACAAGACAAAAAATAAGTAAAGAAACTAAAGCTCTAAATAAGGACCTAGAGCATTTGGGCTTAACAGACATCTATAGAACACTAAACCCAAAAAAAACGGAGTACACATTTTTCTCAAGCGCACACGGATCATTCTCCAGGATCGATCACATACTGGGGCACAAGACAAATATCAACAGATACACCAAGATTGAAATCATACCAACCATCTTTTCTGACCACGAAGGCATCAAACTAGAAATAAATCATAAAAAGAAGGCAAGGAACTATCCTACCTCATGGAGATTAAAAGCCACACTACTGGAAGACCACTGGACTAACGAGGAGATCAAAGAAGAAATTAAAAAATTCTTTGAATTGAATGACAAGGAGGACACCAATATCCTAAATGTATGGGATGCAGCAAAAGCAGTAATAAGAGGAAAATATATAGCAATAGAAGCTCACATCAAACAAACAAGAAAGAACTCAAAGAAACAACCTAATCTCGAAGCTCAACGATCTAGAAAAAGAACAACAAAAAAACCCCAGAACCAGTAGAACAAAAGAAATAATAAAAACCAAAGCAGAAATAAATGAAATTGAAACTAAAAAAACAATCCAAAAGATCAATGAAACCAAGAGCTGGTTCTTTGAAAAAATAAATAAAATAGACAAACCCCTAGCCAGGATCACAAAGGAAAAAAGGGAGAAAGCACAAATAAACAGGATCATCAATGAAAGAGGAGAAATCACAACGGACACAGCAGAAATCAAAAGAATAATCAGTAACTACTATGAACAGTTATATGGAAACAAGTTCAACAATCTAGAGGAGATGGACAAATTCCTACAACTCTACAGTCACCCAAAGCTAGATAAAGAAGAAATAGAACACCTAAACAGACCAATTACAAGCAGCAAAATTGAAATGGTAATTAAAAACCTCCCCAAAAACAAAAGCCCAGGACCTGATGGATTTACAAATGAATTCCACCAAACATTCAGAGACGAATTAGTGCCTATCCTTCACAAACTCTTCCAAAAAATTGAGAAGGAAGGGACAATACCAAACACGTTCTATGAAGCCAATATTACACTAATACCAAAACCGAATAAGGACAACACAAAAAAGGAAAACTATAGGCCAATCTCCCTAATGAACACTGATGCAAAAATCCTCAATAAAATTTTAGCTATCAGAATCCAACAATGTATCCATAAGATAATTCACCACGACCAAGTTGGATTCATTCCAGGGGCACAAGGATGGTTTAACATCCGAAAATCAATCAACGTTATCCAACACATCAACAAAAAGAAATATAAAAACCATATGATAATATCAATAGATGCTGAGAAAGCTTTCGACAAAGTGCAACACCCATTCATGATAAAAGCCCTTGAAATTCTTGGGATACAAGGAACATACCTCAACATCATAAAGGCCATCTATGACAAGCCAACAGCCAGTATCATTCTCAATGGTGAAAAGCTGAAAGCAATTCCATTAAGATCTGGAACAAGACAAGGATGTCCACTCTCACCACTGCTTTTCAATATAATACTGGAAGTCCTAGCCAGAGCAATAAGACAAGAGAAAGACATCCAAGGAATCCAAATAGGAAAAGAAGAAGTCAAACTATCACTATTTGCAGATGATATGATAATATACATAGAGAACCCCAAAATCTCCACAGAAAAACTAATTCAACTCATCAATCAATTCAGTAAAGTGGCAGGATACAAAATCAACACGCAAAAGTCAGTAGCCTTCCTATACACAAACAATAAATCTGAAGAAGAAGAAATCAAAAAAACCACCCCTTTTATTATCGAAACAAAAAAAATCAAAAATTTGGGAATAAATCTAACAAAAGAGGTAAAGGACCTATACAAAGAAAACTATAAAACACTGTTAAAAGAAATAGAAGAAGACACAAAGAAATGGAAAGACATCCCCTGCTCATGGATTGGAAGAATAAACATTATTAAAATGGCCATCCTACCAAAAGCAATATACAGATTCAATGCTATTCCAATCAAAATCTCAATGGCATTCTTCAAAGAAATAGAACAATTATTGATGAAATTCATATGGAATCACCAAAAACCCCGAATAGCCAAAGCTCTACTGAAAAAAAAAGAAGGAAATGGAGGCATCACACTCCCAGACTTCAAACTATACTACAAAGCCATAATCATCAAAACTGCATGGTATTGGAACAAGAACAGACATACAGACCAATGGAATCGAATAGAAAATCCAGAAATAAACCCACAGATTTATGGTCAACTAATCTTTGACAAAGGAGCAAAGACTATGCATTGGAGCAAAGAAAGTTTGTTCAATAAATGGTGCTGGGAAAACTGGGTCGCTACATGCAAAAGAATGAAGCTTGACCACTACCTCACACCATACACAAAAATCAACTCAAAATGGATTAAAGAACTAGACATAAGACCTGAAACCATAAAATACATAGAAGGAAATATAGGCGAAACACTACGGGATTTGCACATCAAAGACATCTTTACAGACACATCACCCAAAGCAGTGATAGTGAAGAGAAAGATAAACAGCTGGGACTACATCAAATTAAAGAGCTTCTGCACAGCAAAAGAGACAATAACAAAAACAAGAGAAACCCCACCAACTGGGAGAACATTTTTGCACACAACACTAATGATAAAGGACTGATCACAAAAATCTGCAAAGAGCTGATGAGACTCAGCAACAACAAAGAAAATAATCCAGTCCAAAAATGGGCAGAAGAGCTAAAAAGAAACTTCTCTGAAGAGGAAATGCAAATGGCCAACAGACATATGAAAAATGTTCAACATCACTTGTAATCAGGGAAATGCAAATCAAAACTACCATGAGATACCATCTCACACCAGTGAGAATGGCACATATTAAAAAAACTAGCAACAACAAATGTTGGCGAGGATGTGGAGAAAAAGGAACTCTCCTGCACTGCTGTTGGGAGTGCAAACTGGTCCAACCACTATGGAGAGCTGTGTGGAGATTTCTGGACCCACTAAACATAGAGCTTCCATAGGATCCAGCAATTCCACTCCTAGGTATTTACCCAAAGGACACAGAAACATCCATTCCAAAGAACACCTGCACCCCTATGTTTATAGCAGCACTGTTTACAATAGCTAAGCTTTGGAAACAGCCCAAATGCCCAAAAATAGATGACTGGATCAAGAAGATGTGGTACATATATACCATGGAATATTACTCAGCATTCAAAAAAGATAAACACATGCAATTTGCAGCAACATGGATGGCACTGGAAGGGATCATGCTCAGCGAAATAAGCCAAAAAGAAAAAGAAAAATACCGGATGGTCTCACTCATAGCAGGAATCTAGAAAACTTAAATAAGGGACCAGGAAAATGAATATAAGAAAGTGAAAATCAAAATCAACAAAAAACTATGAACCAGAGACACTTTTTGGGGTGGGGGGGCGGGAGGGAAGGATTGGGGTCAGAATGTGGCGTTTGCAATTGTATGGGGGAATATAAAAATAAAATTTAATATTTAAAAAAAAAAAAAAAAAAAAAAAAGAACATACAATAAACTCCACCTCCAAGATGACTTCTGGTGGAAGCTTAGTCTCCATCACTTGGAATAAGTGCATCAGGAAGACACATTCCATGGTTTTACACGAATTGTAGAAACTGATATTTAAATATTTTACACAATTATTACTTGATGGACACTAATATATTTAAGGAAAGGAAATAAGTGAAGGAAAAAAGGAAAAGATAGGAAAACAATTCAAAAGAATTATCTTAGTTTTGACAATAACACTTTAAAAATAAAAAGAATACAGTAGCTTTCCAAAGATAATTCTAACTTCAAAATAAAACTCAATGTCATGGGTACAGGTGTCCATTATTGACAATGAACACCTGAAACTGACAACAAGTTATCGTGTGATGTTACTTCAACTGAGGAAAGTTTCTTGCAGAAATGATTGATCCTATCTAGAAGTAATACATTAAACCCAGGTAGAGGAAGTGGGTAATCACAACCAAGTCCCATTCTTTAAGTATATATGATTTCATGGCTGCTCTACTTAAAAAAAAAAAAATAATAAAAACCAAAACAAGGAAAACCTTGCTCCTGCTGTGAATCTCACCTCCATTAAATTTTCAGCAGGAAGCAATTGCTCAAATTGTTACTTAAGTGTTGTATCACAGGAATAAATCAGCAAAGCACAATCATAAAGCCTTCCAGGAAATAGGAGTTAGGTGGAAAATTACAGTTTTAGGAAGAATGTAAGACTATAGAGAGCGCTTCTGTGGAGCAGTGTCTGGCCGGGTTGGATGTCAAAAAAAAAGATGCATCATAAAAACTGGAAGGGGGAGAATGTTGCTTACGTCTGGAGTGAGCAGAGAAGTGTATTTAAGTGTGGACATGAGAAAAAAGAAAAGTCTTTCTATGCAATTATCATTAGAAAAACACCAGAATCAAAATCTCCCTAAATTTTAAAAGTTCTCCAAGATCTGCTTTATAGAGTATTTTAAGAAATGGCCTTAGATTTTACCTTTGATAAAAATTGACCTCAACACTGAAATTTCTCATGGGGTAGATCAATGGTGTGAGTCACAGACTTGGCAAAGAGGGTTTCAAAAGAACTAACTGCCTCAATCTATTAATGGAAACACTTCCTTCCAGGAATGCAGGCTTTTTTCTTGAAATTATTTTTTCTCTCTTTTCTCCTTTTGTCCTCAATTATGGTTAAATCTATCATGTTTTCCTTCTCAAGTTTATGATGTGTGTTACACTGGCTCTTCTATGCAAGTATTCATAGGTTTAATTTTTTTGTATGCAGTGATCGCTAGGCAACTATCTCATCTATTCCACGAACATTTATAGTACCTACTATGGGCTCCAGGAGGTATTATTTTCTGATACTGGATCAAGGGGTTCACATTAACAATGTGGGTTTCTTGCTTTTATGCCATTATTATTCTCAGATTTCATTTATATCCCTTTATTTTTTAGTTTATTGCAATAGCTTCCCTATACATTTTCCACATAATTACTATTGAATATTATAAGAGGAAATAGTTTATTTTATTTTGCCGATATTGGTCAGTCACTTTCCAGCCTTATCATTCTTTATAGATCTACAAAAAATCACGTTTCAGATTCAGTATGCAAAAACTTACTCATTTTTATTATCATAACCCTTATTGTCACGCCCTACCTTGAGTTACCTTTTAAAGTGCCATACTAGGGCCTCCCTGGTGTTGCAAGGGTTAAAGTCTCAGCCCTATCAAGCTATTGCCAGCCACTGCAGCCTGAGTTAGATCACCAGGCAGGGAGCTACCCACATGGCGCAGCAGACCTCTCCTGTCTCTCCCACTGCTCCCCTCAGCAGTGTATTTCAGCAGCTCTGCCTATTCTGCTCCCTACGCTGTCTCTGATAAACCCCTCCCTCTCCCAGCACCTATGGCCTACATTCCAGTTCTTATAAGCTAAGCATAAATAAATAAAAATAAATCTAAAAAAAAAAGTGCCATATTACACATAAAAACTGTAAACCTCACATGATCACAGAAATACACACAACCAAGTATTTAATTCTTGGTGACTGATAAATCTGATTGATAGAAACTTAACAAACTACAATCTACTAATTATCCATGATGTATAATATAAAATGTAGGTTTCTTTAGGGCCTCCCTGGCGGCACAAGGGGTTAAGGCACAAACTATGAACCTACCCACAGCCACTGCAGCATGAGTTCATCCCCAGCCAGGGAGCTACACACATGGCACAGCAGACCTCTCCTGTCTTGCCCGCTGCTTCCCTCAGCAGTGCATTTTCAGTCAGTCTGCCTGTTCTGTACTCCACTCTGCCTTTGGTGAATCCTCTCAAACACCTCCACACCTCTGGCCTGTACCCCAGTTCTTGTATGCATAAATAAAAAAAATCTTTAAAAAATAAAAATCATTAACGTGTAGGTGTTTTTTAACAACAGTTCCATAGCTTTATTATATTGACACTTTTCTAATTTTCCATAATAACAAGATTTAAATCTATATATGCATGAGGTTTTTTTTTTTTAATTTTTGTGGATAGCAGGAAAACGAGATATGATGACTCTTCGCACTTCATTCTTTGAGTGTCATTCTTTTAAAGACTAGCCTCAAAAAAGATTCCCCTAAAATAGAAGCTCCAGTGAGTATTATAATCCTTTGCCAATTCGAGATGGAGTTCGGAGGTCATCCCATCTATTAACTATCTGATGGTGTCCCCGATGAACGTTAAACTCACTAACATCCCTAAGACTTTGGCCCACTTTATTTTAAACATAGTTTGTGTCATTTGTGTCACAGTTGGTTGTATACTGCCTTAAGCATTCATCCTGAAGTGACCTCCATTCCAAGAACTTGTGCAGCTTTAGCTGAATGCCTGACCTCCCCATTTCTTTATAATTTGTGCCAAACACAGAGGAAGGTTCACTGCACTAAATGGAGAATATTTGTTGATGAATGTGTTTCTCTGAGAGATGTAAGCATTGGAGGGTGCTTTCTACAACTATCAATTGCCCACATATACCAAGGAGTTTGGCACAGAGCAAACAATAAGACATTTGCTGATTGAAGCGATGCTTGAATTATAGTCTATATAATATCTTCAAGGTCAGATAGGTTAGTCATGTATCATAAAATCTCTTAATTTGCCTTATGTTTCCAGACATAATAGAAATATGTAAAATACTAACTGGATATTACACAATTGCTTAAAATTATGAGTCTTTAAATGTATTATTTTTATTGAGGCAACGGTGGTTTACAAGCTTGTATATGATTTGGGGGTACAGGTTCACAGCTCTACAGGTGTGTGTTAGCACACTGCCCACACTGCCAAAATGTGATTGTTTAAATTTTGCACTAGGCTATCAACTGCTTTATATGGAGTTTGTTGTTGTTTACTTTTTTCTGTTGCAGTGCCTGACACGTATTGCTACCAAATGAACATTTCTCAAATGCAGTAGTTAAGTACATGTTAGTGAGATGATTGAACCAGGTCTCATAGAGGACCACTGGCACTCTCACAGCAATGCTATTCATCTGTGTGTTTTCCATGAAAACATAAGAATAACTATTGCATATTGAAAAATACATTAGTTCTGAGATTATATCTGGCCATGAAGTGTGACACAACATCCAAAACTCAGGTTTTGGGGGTACAGGGCAATAGATGGAAATTTAAGGGAACTCTGTGTCTGAAGCAGGAGTGGTGATTTCCACTTAAGAAAAATACATGGGGGCCTCCCCGATGGCGCAGCGGTTGAGCGCTGGGTTGCGAAGCTGCCCGCAGCCTCTGCAGCGCCGGTTCGATCCCCGGCCACAGGCGAGGACCCCTCCTGCCACACCCACTGCTCCCCTCAGCAGTGTACTTCGGTCCTTCTGCCTGCTCTGCTCCCCGCTCTGGCTCTGGTGAATTCTCTCACCCTCCGCGCTTCTGATTGTACCCAGTGCATGTATAAACAAAAACAAACAAATAAATAAATAAAACATGCCTCTATTAAAAAAAGAAAGAAAAAGGAAAAAAGAAAAATACATGGAAGCAAGAGGAGGAACCCTGGAATAAAACACACAAAAAATGAATTTTATATGAACGATATGTCCCTCTGACTTCTTAAGCAGCAATAGTTATTAAGTACACATGATTTATGCAGACCATTTATTAGTTGACTCACAAAAGGTGAATATTTTAATATCCTTACACTCATCTGTTTCTTGATTTTTTCACAAAGTAAAAATTAAATTGTTTTGAGCCAAATCCCTCTAGTCCTTCAGCAACACGAAGCCAGCCATAAACAGGGATGAACTTGCCATAGGATGCGGAGCACCTGGCAAAGTGGGTACATCCCTGGTATTGAGTATTGACTATAATCATTGGGTGGGAGGTTTTTATAGCACATCAACCATAAACCTGATATTGTGCTTCCTTGTTCTCTCCAAAAGAGTTCTGACTCTACACACAGTGACATTCTATTGTCCTTTCCAACCCCATAAAACAGCAACATGGAATGAGCCTTTGATATCTTTATAATAACAGGTAGAAGACAATTTGTGTTGAATGTACTTGAAAGGTAGGGGAAAATCAGTGGTACATTTTTTAAATGACCTCATGTCTGGCAGCAAATCAATAAAACTGACATTTTTGTGTCAGTGTTGTGACTTCTTGACCTTTACATTCCATACTTGCACATGTAGGTGAATACATTCTAGTAATGTCTTCAGTTAAGATCATTTATGCATATGCTTATAAAGCAGCCACTGCCGCCCAGCCTCTGGAAAAGCAGGCTGAGTGGACGGAAGAGGACTGCTGGATCATTCATTCATGTGTGAATTACAAAGAAACAGAACAAAGGAACAGACTAAAGGAAACCTAAATAAACCCTAGAAATCTGACTGCTACCAGAGGTGGAGGACAGGAAATAGGGAGCCAAGGGAGGAGGGGGCCCCATGGACTTTGTGGGGGACTATGGGTGCCTTGGTGGTGAGTGTGGTGTGGACACATACAACTGAAGAGGTATGAATCTGTACCTGAACTATATAGTGTTACCGCAAAAAAAGAAAAAAAAAAGTACAGATAAAAAATAAAGAAGAAATTACACATCATTAAAAGAATCCTGACCCAGTGGTTAAATGAAGGGCTTGTGAGCCAAACTCCCTGTTATCAATGTGGGGCTCTGCTGTTGCCCAGAAGCATGGGGTCGCCTGCGGCGTCAGCACTGACACGCCGGCTGGCATCCATCCCTTCTCCTTCCCATTCACAGAGGCAGCAGCAAGAGCTCTGTGGGGAAAACATTCCCCTGGCTCACTCCCTTTTCTGTGTGACAAGAGCAGATTTTTGCCCACAGCCAGGGAATCGTGGGGGCCAATGGCCTGTGAACAAGTGTGATGTTCGTTACATCCAAGGAGATTCTTGAGGAGCCTTTGCTCATTTCCAGCTTCCCTCATTCCCTCTGACCTGGGAGCTAATAGTAGCTCTTCTTCCCAGGTGTTATTACCATGGTTCCCCCATAACCCAAACTCCATCACCACAGTCCACTGTGCCCCCCCACTTTGTTCTCACTCCTTCCCACACCAGATTCCTCATTTCCATCATCAAATTTCAAGGGTTAGGTTTTAAATGTGCTTTGACCCTTTGTTTTCTTTATATTCCACGTACAAGTGACACTGTCCTGCATTTCTTTCTCCTTTTGATTTAATTCACTTAGCATCATCCTTTCCACCTCCATCCATGCTGCTGTAAATGACATGAGTTTGTCTCTTTGATCACTGAGTAGCATTCTGTTGTATATACTCCACATCTTCTTGATCCTTTCATCCATTTTTGGGTACTTAGGTAGTTTCCATGTCTTAGCCATTGTAAATGATGCTGCTCTGAACATGGGGGGTACAAGTTTCCCTTTGACTTAGTGTTTTTGTATTTGGGTAGATAACTAGATATTAAAGTTCCCCAAAGAACTCATACAACTCAACAAAAAGAAAACAAATAACCCAACCAAAAAAGAGCAGAAAAGCTAAATAGGCACGTCTCCAAAGGAGACATACAGATGGCCGACAGGTACATGAGAAATATTCTTTCTATGAGGTCGTAGAACCGGGTAAAATTATTGTTATGCATTGACAAATGCAAGCTTAGTAATAAGTCCTATGACATGTTATTTGAAGTTTGTCAGTGTGTCCTAGTCACACAAAATTAATATGTTAATATGAACTTTCTCAGAAAGTCAAAATATAATCACCTGAAAAAAATAAGCAAGAACATAATTACAACTATTTTAATGACATTATAATGTGCACTTAAGAAAGCACAGTGCATTTTACTTGAAAAATATATAGATAGATATGAGATTTGCATATTAAACCATATCCCATGCATGCTTATGCAAATCAAGTCCCATTAAAAACTTCTTTGGTATAATGAGAAGCATAATGTTGCTTTGCTTTTTAAATATATATTAAATAATGAAATTCAGATCATTTTTTGACTCCACTTCAAATCATCTGATGTCTAGAATACACTTCAGTTTCTTATTAAAATGAAGACTTCTTTGCCTGGGATCATGTGCTAAGTATTGAGATTCTTACTCATTCTCAAGTGGCTATGGAAATTCAAACTGCAGCAAAATCATTCAGGAGAAGCACAGTCCAATGGTCTATCCAAATACAATGAAAAGGATCTTAAATATAACTACAGTCTTATTTTGCCACTATGGCATCGCTGTCAGTAAAGTCTAGCAGGACAATTGCAAGTTCAGTCACATTACAAAGATTTGTCACATTACAAAGACTTGTCTCTGGACAGTAGTGGATTATAACGTCATTGGAATTCCCTCAGAATGCTCTGGTACAATGCATAATTGCAAAGTTAATATAAGTATACAGAAGAGTCTTTTTTCTGATGGATGGGAAATACATAATGGATAATCTTAACTTTAACTCAAACAATCTTAAGTATCATGAGTTGACTTAATGTAAAATAATAATTCATAAAACTCAGTGAGAGCCTGCAGTCAGTATTATTTGAGTATATCCTTTTAAGATTTTGCAGCAAGTATTTCACAAAATACATTTAAAAAGTTATCTTTAAGAATGAAAAATGTGAAGATTCTTAAACCTTTATTTTTTGACTAAAAGGAATTGTGTTGATTTATTGTATTCCATGTTTTTTTTTAATTGAAGGCATTTTATAGTATAAAATAAGCCATTTTATGTAACATTGTAAACAATAAACTGACACATGTGTTATTGTGTTTTTAAGCTGTGCTTAGAGCACTGAATTGTTCAAAAAATCAGGTTTGCTAGTAAGAGTTACAAACTCACTTACTGGAAATACTGTACAGGAGGAAATATATTTGGGGATAAAGTGAATCTTTGCCTTTTTACTTTTTTTAGGGCTATTAGGAATACCATGCCAACAGCTTTTCTATGTGTGATTACATGAGTCTATTGTTAATAGACAATTACAAATTACTTAAATATGAATTACAAATAATAATGACAGCTTTTACTTCTCTATAACTGCAACTAAAATTTCTTAATTATCAGAAATCAATATCCAGCTACCTTGACAGAAAAGATCACCCATCTATTAACATCTGGATAATGTCCAAAACAGCTCCACAAATTGATTTGCCAGCAATGACTTCCCAAAGTAATCTGATTGAATTGAAAGAGAGAAGAATTAAAATGAAGGAAGGAAGAGGTGAACTATCAGTGTTTAATCTCCAGTTTCATCAGAAATCGATTAACTAGCTGACTTTGGGTCCAAAAGAATTAATTATACTCAGTCTCCGGTATAATTAACAACACCATGGCCATCTCCCAAAATATTCATTAAACAGTCAGGAACAATATGAAATTCAAATTAAAATTGAAAAAGAGATTAAATAGAAGTAGTCATCTCTAAAAAGAATCATACTACATCTGAGATGAAATCATTTGAGCAATACAAAATATGGAAATACATTTTGTGTTACATTTAATTATCATTAATTCCAGCACTGCAAGCTGGCAGCTATTTTAGGCTCATTACAAGGACTAAAATGGGCTAGAATGTTAATATGAATCTTTCCTCAATGGAATAATGGGAATATGCTTCAAAGTTAAAGGAAGTTTCAAAATAAAGTTCATGGTTTCAGTCAAGTCTGTACATTTTCAGCTCAAAATTGACATTATACACATATGGCAGATAATGTGCTGATAACAGCATAGTAACAAAACAACCCAGTCACATTTGCTTTCTCATGAAGAAATTATAAAACATATACACTCATTGTGACTATTTTAAAAACAATTTTTGCTTCTGTTTTCTGAGGATTTAAATTAGATCTCATTGTGTAAAGTGCCTATTGTTCCGTTAATGAGTCAATCTTCTGGGAAAATGTTATTAGCATATTTTGTCAAGTTTTAGACTTCTATAATATTTGGGTCTTACACTTTATAATTTCCTCATCTGGCTGCAGGCATGCTATTTTTTTTTGTGTGTGTGTGACTTGCGGTGGTGAACTTAATGTAATATAGCATTAGTGTAGGCGGAGGTTGATATATAATCATGTACACCTGAGACTTACATAATGCTATAATACAGTGTTAATTCAATGAAAAATTTTTTGAAAAGAAAATTGCAATTTTGAAATAAATATACGAAATATTTATATTTGAACTCTATGTTTTAAAGACATATATTTTGCATAAGCCTTATCAAAACAATGTATAATGTCAACTAACTTCATTCTTAAGTTCAGCATCTGTTAATGGTTCTCAAATAAAGATGTTGTATTTTTAGAAGCCAGGAGAACATGGTCCTCAGTTTTTTAAAACTGAGCAAACTAGAATTTGACTTAGAAAATGTCTCTTATGGTGCAAATACACAACAAAACTGATCGTACTAATACATAATGAAACTATAGTTAATTTCTTCAAGTATAAATGCAGGGAGTGGACTTCAGAATGTAAAATTGCTTTAATGGTCATAGGATACTATTGTATTCTGAAGAGTGTGGACATATTTTGGAGTTTAAGAACAAACCTCAGACTATCTGTCCCTGGCCCACAAAGAAAAAACAAAGTTTAGGCTATTTTTCAGGACCTGAGGAATGTATCTTCCAACATAGTTTTAATATGAATTTTAGATAAGAAGGAAATAATCTGAAAGGAAGTTAGGTCGAAAATACAGAATAATTTGGGTTTTAACCTGGTGGTTTTAAAGCAAAATTTAGGAACAAAATCTAGGAGAAAATATAAAATAGTTTGAAACTACCAAGACAAAATGTGAAAACTACAAAAAGAATTTACTACCAAAAATTACAATTATTAGACTAAACTGACTATATGATGAAGAAATATCTGTAAAGAAATGAAAAGTAAATTATGTACGCCAGAAAAGGAAAGTTGATTGTAAATATCCTGTATATTGAAAAGAAGAAACACTGAAACCCAGTATCACATTTCAATCCTAACCTATGTTTCATGCTGGGATCTAGAACAGGCCCACAGAAAACAGGCTTATTTTGTATTAAAGTATGATTGTGCAGGCAGGCTTAAGACTTCAAACAGGGCAGATGGAACATTTGCATATTTTACAGAAGGATCCAAAATATTGTCCTTTTCATATATTCTGTTTTATTTGTGAGTGTGTTATGAAGACATTTGTTTACTTTTTTTAATGAATCCCCCCAAACTACCTAACTTTAAAGTATATCTTGAAGATATATGGCAAATGTTGCTGCTTTTCTATCCCAGTTCCAATACTCTGACACAACTACTGTGCCAATCCAAGCACACTGAGTATTTAGTCCTGTTTTTTTTTTTGTTGGCTTTTTTTTTTTTTTTTAATAAAACATATGCTTCAGAGACTGCAGCGGAGAATGCAGAGTTTCATCTAGAAGGTGGTGGCTAAAGGCATCTGCCGGCACCAGCTACTGTTGCCAGGGAAATTTTTAAAATTTTAATTTAAGAATTGATTTCTACACTGAGACAGATTTATTATGCTGTTGAGCTGGCTAGATTCTCAATTTTTAACCAGAGTTATATTAAGTATTTAAGTCACATAGTAGCTAAAGCTATAGCTATATAAAATATGCAAATGAGGTATCCTTAGATTATGACACTTTAACTTTTAAATCATATACAGATACAAATGCATGCTTTATTATGCATTGCAAGTAAAATAAACTTTCTAACACCTTGTCAATATATAAATGTGTCATTTTTTTTTTTAAACAATGGTGTAGTTTCCATATGAATTTGCTTTCATCAACTCTGGAATTTGCAAATGATAACAAGTGAGGATGAATATGATTTTGATGGCATAAAATCAGTAAACTATACATTCTGGAGAACAAAAGTAAATCATGAGTTTCTGCAGGGTCAGGTAAACAAGTATCAGGCTTTTCTGCCCTCCCCCCATTAGATGGATGATGGATCCCTGCAGTCCTGAATGCATGCCTGATGGCGGCACATGCAGTGGGGTGTGGACAGACTTAGGTGGGTACACCTTTGCTGAGAGACTGGGCTCGTAAGGGTGGCGTCGCAGGGATGCCAGCAGAAGAGAGCAGAGCAGATACAGTAGAACAGCAGAACGAAAGAGACAGGAAGAGAACAAGAGAGAGAAGAAAGGCCACCAGAGAATGCCAGAGAGCCCAGGGAGAGTGAGGACTTGCTGGGGGCTGGAAGACAGGCCTGCCAGCCTCCTGGCCTGCAGGCACCCCTGCCTGCTGTGTACCCAGTAAATCCCAATAAAAACCTGCAAAAGCTACTGAGGGCTCCAGGACTCACTCTCTTCTTTACCAGGTCTGCTCGGGTCATAAAAATCCTGCACTGTACCCTTCCTGCCGCTAGTTTCCTACTAGGCTAGGCAAAGAGACCACATAATTGATATGAGTAGTAGGAATATCTTAACAACACTGAAAGCAACAAATCAATGGCATCTTAGGAAACTCAACTATGTAATTGTTAAATACCTACTTTCTTGTCATGCTTTGTAGATTCCACTGTAAGTCTGATAGTCTTTTTCCTGGATTGCCTACTACTCCTACAAACTCTTATTTCCCAAATTAATTCATATATGGAATAATATAATTGTTTTAATATCTGGCAAAACTATTTAAAACCCTTTTACTAAATAAATGGAGAAAAATTAGTGAGGTAACCACTAAAATATTAATATAGATCCATAATGTAGGAATACGAAATAACTGCTGAGACTCTGGGCCAGGTACTCAGAAAATTATAAAATCAGTTAAAAGTTTGTCTTGCAGACAAGCTTCCACAAAATTGTGGACAATGAATCTCAGTTAACTATCCAAATCAATACCAGAATGAAAACTTCAAAATACCAATGACAGGGAGGGTGCAGATTTTCTAACGGGAGAGCAAAGCAGAAGGGGGAAGATATTACAACTTAAGGGGAACAGGTCTGAGGTCGTGGGGAATCTGCAGCTCAATCAGCAGTTGCTGTATCAGCTGGGTTTTATATTTTCTAAGTCACCACACATCTTCTAACAGGAGGTGAGAACAGCAGGCAGACACTTCCGAGTTCCCAAATGAGGGAATCATAGTGTCAGCACACTGCAAATCATCAGCTTATCAGCTTGCCTTGTCAGCGGCTTTCCTCGGAGTACCCTCAACATTGCAGAAACTCAGCAACCAAAGAGCTGGTGACACACAATTCTGGGGATTCTGGGGGAGTCCAATCATGTCCCCCCTCAGAAAAGACAGGGTGGACACTGTGCTATAAAAGTAACCATCACAATCACAATAGCACCAAAGTCAGTAAGTGTTTTTCATTCATATTTGGAATCCAGTTCAACAATTAGGTTTTATTCTCAGTTGATATTAACCTCGAAATCATGCTACATTTTTCAATCAAGGCTTCCTTCTCATATCTGAGACATTAAATAAACCTCATGCTAGAGTCAGGGCATGATGGAGATGAGGGGTCAACAATTTACACCTGGTGAGACCATTTTGATATAAAACTTTACTGGAATGCAGTCATGCCCATTTGTTTATAAATAGACTGTGACCACTGAAACTGCAGAGTTGAGTAAACAGAGACCAGCTAAACACCCCCCCTCCTCCATGGACTATTTACTAATTGAGTCATTTGGAATAAAAGAAAAAAGTTCAGCTTCTATCATAGAGCAAGAACAGCTCTAGTTAGAAAACAGAATATTGAAAGGAAGGTACACCTTTACCTATTTTAGAAATTATTTCATGAAATCAGAATAAAAGAAGAATGTCTCTCAAACAAAAATGAATGTTGGTAGTTTTGTAATATATAAAAATATCATTATTACAAGTCATTACCATATAAACTAAGGGATATTATAGTGATTCTTCTTTGCTTTGAGTTCCTATTAGTCATTCAGAGATAAACATTGAGTACTTATGTTAGGTGTTCTGTTAGCTCCCAGGTATACCTGGCAGAAGAGAGGCAGAGTTTTGGATCTTAAATAATTAAAAATCTTGCATGTCAAATGATTGAAAATGGATTAAATATAGATTTTATGTAACTTAAAAAAAGGAATTCTAAATCTTTTTTCACCATAACGCTGTTCCATTACTTCCCCCCACTTTTTGCACACTGATATATTGTTCTTACTATTTATAATACATTTTGGATAGTTTCTTATAAATTATAATGGAACACTAATAGTCTCCTCGACAATTTTGCCAACAACTCCTAATATCAACTGTTTGATATTGTAAACGTTTTCATTATTTAAGAAAAGCATGATTATATGAAAAATATTTCTTTTTATAAAAGAACTTGGCTAATGAGGTACAACAAAGATTCATAATATGTTTCTTAACTAATTATCATAAATATTAAATTAAAATATTGAACCATTAGATTGTGACAGCGATCTCAGAAAGCGTATTCAGAAAATAAGAAGCCAGAAAAGGTATTTTATTCTAAAAAAAAAAAAGTCATGTCATCCTGTTCAACTCCATGAAACTAATAAACAGCTAAAGAAGAAGCATTCCCTCTTCCTTTTTTTTGTCTTTGTCTCTCTTAATATTTGAATACATAAAAAAGTACAAAAAAGAAAAAAATGTCCTTTTCCTAATTCATGATCCTAACAGTATCACATGGCTTGACCTGTCCTGTCTCTTTGGACTATCTTGGCTGCTGCAGATTTTCAGACTTTCCTTTTGTGATGGCCTTGAAGCAATTATCAAGAATTTTGAGGAATGTCCTGCTGTTAGGATTTGTGTGATGTTTCCCCACAATTAGACGAGGCTTATGGGTTTGGGTGAGAACTAACCCAAAGGCAGCGTGTAGTACATACTATCAACCTGCTTTATGACTCTTGATGCTGACCTTGACCATGGGACTGGGCAGAGTTTGTCAGGTTTCTCTCTGTTGCTCTTTCTCTCCCCCTTTCACTGTGTATGCTCCAGAAGGCATCGTTACGCAGAGCCCACACTTAATAAGACGTAAAGAGGGAGGCTCTGCCCTACCGCTCTGTGAGTGTGGATCATCTATATGAATGATTAGAAGATTTTTCTATCGTGCCTTATTTATCTATGTGTTCAATTATTTATTCATACCACTATGTATTTGTGGATATTTTTAGTACTTTTGTTTAAAATCAAATATTTTTTGTCAAATAATTATAGTAATTGCCTCTGAGAATTCATTCAGTTGACTACTATGGCCACATCAATATTTTTAGCACTGTCTTACTTTTTTTGAAATATAAAATGCTAAAGTCTCATCTTGTACATGTCTGTCATGTCTCAGAACGAGCCATTTATCTGAGGAAACTCTTTCCTATTTGTGATTTAAAAAAAAAATAATAATAGCATCACAAAATGTGGGAGCAGAATTCAGATAAGAAATTTCCAAGTATCTTACAGTCGCTACTCTAGCTTAATTTCAATTTGTTAAAGAACAATGATCTTTAAGCCATTTGGTGAGATCTTTAAGAAAGAGACATGAAGAAATTGGGTCTCCCCTGGTGGCACAGGCGGTTGAGCGCAGCGCTGTGAAGCTGTCCGCAGCCTCTGCAATGCCGGTTCGATCCCCGCCTCGGAGCAACCCACATGGCAAGCAGACCTCTCCTGTCTCATCTGCTGCTCCCCTCAGCAGTGTGTTTCGTCATTCTGCCTGTTCTGTTCCCCACTCTGTCTCTGGTGAATCCTCTGACCCTCCCCTGCATCTGGCCTGTACCCCAGTTCTTGTATAAATAAATAAATAATTTTTTCAAAAAAAAATCATATTAAGAATGAGAGACAGAGAACGCACAGAAATAGAAACCAGGAGTAGTTTGATTACTGAAAAGCTACAAATCTGCTCAAATATTCAGATTGTAGAACAGGTAGAAAATGGTGCTGTGAAGGAAAATTAAGTACTGTAGTTTTCAAAACATTAACTCTAGCATCAGCACCATGACTGATCAGCATCTTCGACTTTCCCTATGACTAGAAGCATGGGAATTCTATGTAACTTACCTCAGTATGGTCATTGTAAAAGACAGATACAAAAGGTATTGAGCTCATAGATATGGACATAGATTACAAAATATATAGAAAACACTTGAAGTGCCTGAGACATTGGAGTCTAAATGTGTATCAGTAATTAATCTTCTATTTAATGTGTCTATTTTTATATAAATGCAGCGGGTGCTGAATGAGAATAATTTGAGTTTAAAACCTGTTTCTCAAGCACCTAGAGGTTTAGAGGCAAATGTCTCTGATTAGTTGATAAGAAAACTTGCATAGAGTTGTAAGTGGCTATTTAGCAGTCTAACAGAGTCTGCGATCCAGGGAAGATAGTTTATCATTTTTAAAGAGGATAAATTAAACTTCAGATCTTTCCATCAAAGATTGCCCTTGAAAAACTCATCAAGGTAAGTAGTTTTGCAAGGAATTAAAGTCAGAGCTTAAATTATAGTGATTTTGTGAACAATAATGTGCTTTCTGAGGCTCTTGTTATGTTCTAATTATATATTTTATACCAAAAGGAGTTGCAAAAACCTACTGAGGAAGAGGTATGTGGTCTATAAATAGTGATAATATATCACTCTCAAATTAGGAACTGTTTAGAATGCAAATGTTATTATGCAAATTTAAGTAAAATAACTGACATATTTGTGTATGAAGTGAAAAATTGACTTTATTGTATTAGCTATATACAAATGTATTTAAATGATATTTGTTTAAAATACTAAATAATATTCATTTAGACTAAAAATATATTAAGCCTTTATATTCAAAGATTCCTTTTACCATTTACTAGGTTTAAAGTTGTGATTTCTTTCTTTTTTTTTAAAGATTTATTTATTTTTATACAAGAGCTGGGGTATAGGCCAGAGGCGTTGGAGGGTGAGAGGATTCACCAGAGGCAGAGCAGGGAGCAGAACAGGCAGACGACAGAAATACACTGCTGAGGGGAGCAGCGGGTGAGACATGAGAGGTCTGCCTCACCATATGGGATTCTCGCAGGCCGGCTAGGATCGAACCCGTGCTTCAGAGGCTGCAGACAGCTTCAAAGCCCTGTGTTCAACCCACTATGCCATCGGGGAGGCTCTGAAGTTGTGATTTCAATTCATCCTCTAGGAAGCCCATATTTTTAATTGAGAAAAATACTCGCTTATAAACAAATGGAATCCTTTAAAATTCTCTCCCCTCAAAAAAAAGATAACACAAAAAATAATATCAAAATCTAGAAGAATGGTAAGACTCACTCACCTTCACAGACAGATGGGTAGTGGGTGTGGCTGCAATAGTGCAGAATTGGTGAGAAATGACATAATGTGAGGAAAGTGGCATGGGGGTTGGCTAAAACGTAATAAGGCTGAAAAAATATTATTAAGTGTATTAATAATACATTTTCATTTTGATTTTTTAATAAAGGTCCAACAAATGTAGGAATTTGACATTGGCTAAATTCTTGATTTATTGATTCTATTCTAAAATATCAGTGGGAAATTATACAAAAACGAGCATTAATGTAAGTAAATTTCCAGAGCATGTAGATTTCTGCAAAATACTATGTCATGTCCTAGAAAGACAAGTTTTCTTCCTTTAAATCCAAAATATAAGTTCATAAGGTGCCTCCCAAATATTAAATCAATACAAAAACAGAAGTGTCAGCTACATGAGATATAAATATATATATTTTCCTCACTGTTCTTCCTTTTCCAAAATTTCAAAATATGTTTCCAACATAGGAACCTCTGTATATCACCGAATTTCTATGATGCTTGGAGGGAAAAATTCACCCAATTCAAATTTCAAAAACCCAAAATAATATAAATCGGATGCTAGAAAGATCTACATGATTTGAAGTGCAACGAGGCCCAGCGATTAGTGGATGGTGAGCCATGATGTCAGAATTCTTGGGCACATCTAAGTGTGCAAAATTGGCTACTGCTTCTGTTTGAAATGATGCTATTTTTGCCACCCAAAGCTTTGTAGTGATTTGTGGCATCTCCTTTCTTTCACAAGGCTCTTAACATGCATCGACAGATTTGGTAAAATGCTAGTAAGGTTAAATCTTGTTTGCCTCCACTCAAGTTATCTTTGTAGGAATCCAATGTTTTTGTTTTGTTTTTGTATTAACAGTTTTTACCAGATGTTCATAAAGAGTGGTGAGTACATAGAACCTTTGATAAGGAAGTTCTTTCTAATGGGGCACATTTCCTTCCTTTTTTTTAACCAAAGCTGTGTCATCATATCCTTTGGGCCCTTTGTTGGAAAAGCAGGATTAAGTCTCAAATAAAGCTTTATGATCGTATCCTCCACTGATATTGAGACAGGGCAGCTCTGCATCACACCGATGTGAATACTTTACAGTAGGCCAGAGTAACTGCTTTATCAAAGTTGTTTTTAATGACACTATTCTAGAATTCTTTTCTAGATGAGATTGATAGACTAATAAAAATTAGGGTGTGAAGTACCACAACAATATAATGATTATATTCATGCCTTCCACCCCCCCCCAAAATGGTAGTAAACCACTGACATGGAGTCTTAATTGTTTTTTTTTTTTTTTTTAATGATTGATTATGAATGTACTATCAGTATCTTGCTTTCTGTGGAAAGTGATTTTTTTCAATGAGTTTTACAAATAAATAAATATCAAAAACTTGTAAAAATGCAATGTCCTCTTGCTTTGGGGTTTGTAGTAATCATAGTGAAAATGCTTCGCTGGCTGATTTCATGTTATGGACTGGGCTCTTTTCTCCAAGCACAGTCATAAAATTGCTTTGCCATTTTTTTCAATTACCAATAAAAACTGTCAAAGAGCCATGCTCGAAAGTGAGTCGTTAGCTGAAGTCAGCTCTTTTATTTATATTTAGTGGACCCACAGTACCTCTAGCATTTAATATTCCAACCAAGATGTAAGCATCCAAACAATTATCTATTGCCCTAATGCCACATAATGCTTTAAAAAATTTTATTCACCTGCGCCCTATATAATCCATTTAGACAATTCTAAAAGGAGAAATGTTAATCATTTTCAATCACAGATGCTTTTCTAGGAATAATACCTGGATCTAACAAATTACCATAATACCCGAGCATAGCATATAATGTAAGCATTTGAGCGTTTGTCAGTTCAACAAAACTGTTTATTAAGACACTTAAACTAATTTTTCGTTGGCTTAGTGGAATAAAGTTCGATATGTTGCTGGATTATAAAATATAAAGATTTTCTAGTCACAAATATAAGCACTTACATCATCTGTTCTTTTTTTTATTAATCATTAGTATTGGTGTCAAAAATGTCGTCGATGAATTACAGCATTTTTCAGCATCAAAAAATTATATGAAACACAGAGAAGAATGGTGCTGGATAAACAATGACTTTACAAAGGAAAAGAAAAACTGATGGTAGAATATGTACAGGATTAAAGGGTATAAATGGCACGAGCATAAATGAGTTTTTTTTGTTTTTTTTTTTTACTCTGAAAGAACAACTTGTGAAAAGGATTGTCTATTTACCATGAATCTGAACATTACTGGGATGGCAGAGATTATCTTTTACTTCCCTATGAATTTCCAACAATCATTGATGCCTAGATTGAAAGAGGATACTTGACACCAATCCAATTTCCATATTTTGAATACTGGAGGTAAAATAAAATGCTTTGTTACATCATCAATCTGCCTTGTTTATAATGTGATGTGTGAAAGCAGAAAAATGTAAAAGGCCAAAAGTATGTAGCACAATATGTCATTTAAAAGCAAGGGTAGGCTTCCTTTGTTATGATTAATTATGTCTCCATTTGCACTCTGCACAATGAAACTTTTGTGCACTATCCATACAAATCATGGAACACAGAAGTGCTTTGTCAAGAGAGTAGAGGTTTGGGAATTCACAGAACAAAGGGCAAATCATTGACCATTGTCAGAATACCCAACCTTTTCTCCATCAGTGAAATACAGGTAACAGTACAGACTTCACAGGATTCTTGAGTGAAAGAAAAGGAATAATGTGGAAATTTCTTCTACATCTCTGGAAAAATGGGACTCTTTAATGGTTGGTTCTTTTTTCCTTTTCTTAGTACCTTCAAACAAAAGAGATGTGATCAATCCTTCATCTACTAGATTTAACTATAAAATTGAGATGAGGATACCATGATTTAAAAATTTGCTTTGAAATGCCGACTAAGATTAGTGTTATTTTTTGTTTGGGGAAATGCTTTCGTAGATGTTTGTAGAGCAACTGTGTTAAACTATGGTCTCAAACTATGGTGAGGCTATAGGCTGCTACACAGTGTGAAAGAATGGTGCTGCTATTCAACAAAAGGGAGGGACAGAAGTCAGAGTTCAGTTCCTTGGGCATCCAAGGAATAAAGTGATGAGGTGAGCAGGGGAATGGTTGGAATACAGAGCTCACTTCCAAAGCACGCTTTCTGTTATTGTTCTACTATAAAACGCAGCATTGGTTCTTAAATGGATCACTGATGATTACACCTAACACTATTAATAAATGTTCCACCCTTTGATACATTCTGAGACTTGAAAATTATTATTATTTAATCCAGTTCTTAAAATTATTCAGGAATAAAAAGTTTAATAATTATTCATATGCCATAGCAATTGGAAGAAGTATAATTTATGCATGAAATAAACATTATTGAAAGTTCTGGAATGGATTTTAAAGTAGTTATAGGAAAGAAAGAGATGTATATCAATACTTCAAACAACATATTTGTTTACTCAGTATACTTGTTCTAACATGGTCCCAAACAAACTAAAAACAAAATCCCTCTTAATTCCAGTCTTCCATATTTGTCACTCCTCTACTCTTGCCCAGCTGTAAATTACATAAATACCCAACCAAATACTTAGGCTAATCATCATTTATCTCTTTTCCTCAGAACACATTCAATTTATTGGCAAATGTTCTCAGTTATATGATTCAAAATACAACCCTACTCAAAAAATCTCTGTTTGAAATGTAATTACCATTGAAAAAGTCAGGCTCTTTAAACCAGTTCTAAAATATCTTCCTAAGCCCACATGATTTCATTTCTTGTGTAGTAGGGAATAGTAGGTAAGGTGTTCTGCTGTAAATAAAATTAGATAACATTACTCCTCCATTTGTCTACTGTGATTGTGTGACTCATCTTGCTTCTCTGCTGACATGTTCCTGCTTTATATTCAAGCTGCCCCATCCTCTGATGATGACCCCCACCCCAATGCAGCTTCAAATGCTCTTTCTCACCACTAAATCTCAATTGTCACTTGCTCAGAGAGGATTCTTCTGTGACACACTATCTTAAGAGCCCTCCAAATTTATATTCTGATATTATTCTCTGTCTTTATGCCCTGAGCACTCGTGGCTATCTAAAATAGCCTGATATTTCTCCTCATTTGAATACAAAGACTTGGAAAGCAAAGCACTTACAACTCTTGCTGGTTGTAATCTGGGGTTTAGCCAATCACTGCTTTTTGGATACTGGCAGAGGGCTAAATGCTTCTGGATTAGAGACAAGGGTTTTATTAATTATGACACAGCAAGCACCATGAGTTTCCTCTTGAGTTAATTCTTCAAGCTCCTACTGCTCACTAATGTCCCACAGGTTGGGTGCTAGATAAAGAAGCACAATGAGCTCTACACATGCAACAGGTTTACCTTACACAGAAGGAACTGTGAGCTTGGGGATGAGCCTTTAGTATTTATAGTGAGCCATTAGCATACCTGCTCTTTGTGTTTCTCAAACAAAACTCTGAGGAATGACAGGATACGAAACAGTCAGGATCTTCATTCTTGGCTCTCCCAGATATAGATCTAGGGACAATCAAGGCTATGGCAGATTGCTCCTCCCAAAAATTCACCTCAGCCTGACATTTTTTTGGAATTTGAATTTTAACATAAGTATGCCATTCTATCACCGACTCTCATTAATTTGACCAACGGAGGCTGGAACCAAATCAATTTAATTTGTCTTATACAGCATTTAATTAAGAATACTGTCAACAAGACTTCAGAATGAGCAAAATGAAGCCAGTCAAACAAAGCCAAACTGAAGTACTGAGTTCCTTATACCCCCCACCCTATTTTGCAAGCAATACTGAATAATTAGAATACATTTTTGAAAGGTCAATGCAGGGGCCAGGAATGAGGAAGCCCATATAGGAAAAAACAAGATGGCCCTGACACCAGTACCACTGATACCATCAAACCAAAAGTGAAGCCATAAACAGGAGAAAAGCAGCTCGGCTCCATGAAAAACAACTTTGTTCCGCCTAAATCTGCTTCCCCCTGCCAACCCAGTTTTCCTGCCTAACTTCTCCTCACCCTATAAAAGGACATCTCCCCCCACAACGGGCATGACTTCTCCGACCCTCATGGGGGTCGGCGAATATCGCCCAGGGGAGCAATAAAGTTTCTGCCTGTTAGAAACTTGGCCTGGCTCTCTCTTTACCATGCCAATCCTTTCATCTTGTTGCCAAAAGAAACAGTAACACAACATACACACAAGGGGTGTTTGTAAAAGGAGGGGAGGAGTCACCCACACATGCTGGAACATGCTGGAAGCAATGCTGGAACAATGTGAGCAACAAGATAACAAAGAAGTGGGCCTCCCTGGTGGTGCAATGGGTTAAGATGCAGCACTGCGAAGCTATCACAGCCATGGCAGCACAAGTTTGATCCCTGGTCAGGGAGGTGACCCACATGGTGCAGCAGATTGTCCTGTCTCACCTGCTGCTCCCCTCAGCAGTGTATTTCGATCAATCTGCCTGTTCTGCTCCCCACTCTGTCTCTAGTGAATCATCTCACCCCCCGCATCTCTGGCCTGCACCCCACTTCTTATATGCATGAATAAATAAATATTAAAAAAATAACAAAGGAGCATTGGGTTGTAACACAAAGTACAAAATATCCATTATTCCATATTGATATAAATAAAATGACTGAATGAATAAACAAGTAAATGGAAGACAATGGACAAATCTTCCATGCTGAATTCCAAATAATGTATAAAATTCTTTCCTTTGCTGGTTGGAATATAATTCCTTACCCCTTCTGGTATATACATAGTGACTTGCTTCCAGAGTACAGTATGGATAGAAGGTAGGAACAAAAAAAATTCACGGTGGAAAAGTGACAAATACCAATGAAACTGTTGATTTGTACCAACATCAACAGTGACATGTCAATAAGATGCACCCTTGATAGATGTGATGAGAGTGTTGTTAACCTCTGTAGTGGCACCTCAAAAAACATTATAACCCTTTTCTAATGGCAAAGAAAATGTCAAACAAATTCCAATTGAGAGACATTCTGCAAAATATCTCACCAGCACTCCTCAAAACTGTCAAGCTCATCAAATAGAAGGAAAGTCTCGCAAACGGTCATAGGCAGGAGGAGAATAAGAAGACATGGAACGGAGTATGATGCAGAATTCCACACAGATTCTTGAACAGGTAAAAGACATTAAGGTATAAACAAAGGGTGTTTGAATAAACTTTGGACTTGATATTATACTAACATAGCTTTATTAATTATAGCATTTGTGCCATACCCAGGTAAGTAATATTAGTAAAAGGGAAAACTGAGTGTTAAGGTACATGGGAAATCTCTATATTAGCTTCACAATTTTTCTATAAATCTAAAGTGATTCTAAAAGTAAAAAAAAAAAAATACATGTTTTAAAATCAACAAAACTCTTTACTGTATTTTTATGTTCCCCAATGCTGAAAATGTTCAAATAGAGACAAAAAAAAATACAGGTCCAGCAATTTCCTGAAATTAATGCAAATATGGACAAATTTTCTCATATAAAATTCTTTTTATTATATTACAAGCAATGTCGGCCTTGTACATACCTGAGCCTCAGTGTAATTTGTTTTTCTTTTTTCTGACTCAGTGTATAAAATGCTGACAAAGTTTCCATCCTTGCCTAGGAGGAACTCGTAATGCACAAAAATTAGACATTTAATCATAGGGACATGGCAAGGCTTCCATAGAAACATAAAATAAAAATGAGAATAGAGCACAGCTTCAGGGGCTCAGAGAGGTTTTGTTTTTTGGAGGAGATAGTTACTGGCTTGACTGTTAAAAACAGGTAGCAATTATTCAGACTAAAGGAGGAGAGGGCATTCCAGAAAAGAAGCCAGGACAGCAAAATGGAGAATTCACAGTGAAAATCTTTCAGGTCCTAGAGGCCATCGTATTTCATGGACTATTCCACCCCCAGCTGATGCTGATGGCCATGGAGGGGTCAGCCTGCTGGACTCCCTCTGCTGTGTTACAGACCTTGCATCTCGCCTCTATTTTCAAATTAATCTGAACTCTAAGTGTGTGACAACTCTGCCTCTCCTCGAATACACATGACTTTCATTCTGATAGTTGTTGTGGAAATAAAAATCAGTATTTTTCCCTGTTTGATTTGAAGGCACTGTTCAGCATATACATTTTAGAATAGAGTTTGAGCAACATCTGGATATCATTGCAAATGTGCCTTCAGGGAAGTATTTCCCAATGACTGCTATGGAGAACAAACATATAACTTTTCTCGTTTGAGAAAACATACTAGATTTGTCTTTTTTCCAAACAGAGAAATATCAGGGCACAAACAAAATGAAAGGCAGATGCCCTTCATTCATTAAACAGTCCTCCAGCAGTTCCAAGAAGAACAAAGGAATACAGAAGGCTGTTTTCCATACAAGTATCTCACATCCCTTTGAAACTCTTAAAGGGACACGGCACTTATTTATAGATCCTTTGAAATCTTTCAGGCATTGATGCCTGCTATGTGCAAAGAATGCTGAAGGTAATTAGCATGAACAATAACTAAAATATCAGCTGCTGGTTTGGTAATGCAGAAAGGTTTACAAAGACAGTAACTCTCATCACATATTCTTGCTTCCCATTACTTTCTCTGTTTTCAAATACATGTTCAATGCATAGCTCTTTTTCTAATTGTAATTTCTTAATTAAGTTAATAGAGACAAGCACTATGAATGTGCATCTCATGGTGTGAAGAAAATATCACCCACCAAGTAACGCATCCCCTACCGAGGTGATTAAATTAACAGAAAAGTAATTAAATGAACAGAAACTGTTGGTTTCAGAAGCTTTCTCTTATGTAGTATTTTATAAACTGATTAAATACCCTCTCAACCAGAGCCCTTAGACTGCTTTGGTACTGAATAAACTCTACAATAACATTTATTTTGTTAAAGTCTACTTACATAATAGTGACCTCCATCTTTTCAGTAAAGAAAACAGGGATGCCTATTGATTTTGAGCAGAGAATGTTGTCAAAAATACCTGGGTTCAAATAACTTTTCTATTGAGATTTTACTGGAGATGTGCATTTGTGAACAATTCCTAGGTGGCACACTCCCATCTAGAGTAGGTGTGACTTTTGGTTAAATATAAAATATGCGGGCACCAGTCCTTCTCTGTGAGGAGCTGCTGGCAAGAGAGGTCTATGTTTTGCACATACTACTTGGCTGGCCCATGCCTCTCCCTGACCTTCTGGAGCTGTGGTTCTGCTATGAGTTAAGAATACATCGGATTTGCTACTAGTAATTCAACTGGATAAACTTTAGTAAATCAATCTGTCTGAACCTTGTGTTTTCTATAAGTAGAATCGGATAGCAATTATGTCTTAATTTGTATACTCCATCCCCAAGAAACGATGAATTGTGTGAGGGGATTTTTATTTAGGAAGAGAATACAGGGGAAAGTCACTAGACTAGGTGGTAAGGAAAATAAACTTGAAAGCACAACAACCAAGAGAAAATGCCATTAGCAAATTGAGTTCAACTCCACCAGAACACTGAGAAAGTTACGAGCATCTCCTAGAATTGTCCATCCATAGAATGGGATACTGGAAACTTATGTCCTCTTAGAGATTTGCTAACCTCGTTAGTTAAATCTCATTAAAAAATGACACTTGGATTATGCTCAAGCTAGGAATAGTCTGTGAACAGAGAACCTACGATATTGTCCACTCCAGCTTCAGTTGAAGGTAATGGGGGCACTAAAACAATTGCTACCCATTTCCAGCATGCAGGAATATTTTAGAGGCTAAATGTAAAACTATATCGAGGTATTTAAAAGAATTCTGGGAACCTATAGCCATTATTCAATAAATGGTCATTTTTATTAGTGTCATTTTTATTGTCACTATTATAATGATGCTCATTTTTATTATTCTATAATGAATTACATACTTTGAGACAGTTCATCTTCTACTCTCGCTCACATAAATTGATTAAAAAAAAGACTGTTAACCTGCTCCTGTATAATCTACCTCATGTAGAGACTGCAGAGGCTGTGGGGAGCGGAGATAGTTTGTCACTTTCTTATCTCCTTGCTAATTGTCATAAAAGACCTAACAATCCCACTTTAATTCCCACTTCTAATTGGTTGTGATAATCACCGTCATTAAATCGGTCTTGTTAAGTGTGAATAGGATCCTGTATTCTGCTTGTCAGAGGACCCACTGAAGTCCTCCTGTTACTGAAGTCAGCACGTGTTTTCCTCTCTTCCGCTCTTCTTTCCAGCTCTTTACCACCCACTCCCCCCAGCAATGTGAGGTATTATGTCATTTCTAAACACACCGTCATTACATCATTATGTATGCCTTGGCCTCTCCTTACCTTTTTCTGCTTTCAACTTTGTGCCTCCTCATGTTTGCTCCCCGCCCACCCACCTCAGATATCAGTCACATGTTCTTTTAGTTTCTTCTTTTTCTTCTAACTTCCTAATTCCTTCTTTCATTCAACTGTATTACAAATATTAATGAGATTCAGGGTTTGCACCATTGACTATTTAAGCATGTGCCTCTGTTGACTTATATTCTTTTCCATTTCCTTTTCTTTTTTTTTTTTTTTTTTTGCTTGTTTGGGGAAGTAGTGAAGTCTTTGCTAATGTCCTTATGTAAATCTCTAGTGTTCCTGTAATATATTCAATTTTTATATAATAAAGGAAAATACCAAAATATAATTTTACTTGAGTAATCAAGAAATATGACAATCTATGAAATACCTTTGCAAAATGTAGCCAAAAAGGCAATGATTATAAAGTGTATGAGTGGTTCAGAGTTAATAAATGAGACTTCTTTACTAGTATTTCAGCAATCCTGTTTAATTTTTATGCTGTTTTTCAATCAGATTCTGTGGAAGACCCTGTTTAAAAGTTCTTTTGAACTTTGAAAATACTCAATTTAAAATTATATATATATATATATATATATATATCTCAAGTCCAACCTCTATATTGTGAATATACATTCATTACATAGATAATAGAAGATAGTCAAATCTGGCTAGTTTTTGTACAAGATATTCTTTCTGAAAATCCTATGTAATCTATTATTTTTCATTAAAACACTTTTATTGTTATACCATTGCTCAAAGAAAAAAGCCCATTTTGGCCCTGTATCCAGGATAATTCTTGATATGATCCTCAAACTAGGGCTATAGCTAAGTTTAATACTTAGATATCTAAACTTAAATAAGTCTAATACTATCAACAGAGAATAACAATTTTTTTTCAGTCTTAAGCAGATCCTATGCTTTCTTTAACATGTTTATATTTCATTTGCTCTAATTTAGCCAAAAATACGCTCCCTCTCTACCCCTCTCTCACTCCTTCTTGCTCTCTCTCTTTCAGTCTCTTTATCCTTGCCTGAATCTCAGATTCAGTCCAAAGATTAAACAATCTATGAATCCACCTTCAGATAATTCAATCTCCCACTTCTTTTCTTAGCATCATGTTGAACACTGGGCTGTCTCATTTGATCACATCTCAAATTGCATTATAATAATTTACTTACCTGACTGTCATTTTCAAGAGAATATGAGATGACTAAGGGGAGGGGCAGTGCCATATTCACCTACCCCTAGATGTTGGAATGCAGTGTGTTGGCTGAATAAAAGACAGATGAGTGCTTGCCTGGGGTGACAGAACTTCAGCTGTTTCCCAGTATTATTTGCTGGCAGGATTTTCTGTGTGGAATATGTGTTTCCTTCTTGATTTTTCACATAATTTTGAACAAAGTGTGTACCTAACCATGAAATTGTTTGTGACCAAAAAAAAAAAAAATCCCTCATCTAAAGTGGGTCATATTACAACAGTATTTTCAGGATGAAAGCAGCAGATTAGAGCTGCAGCGTTTCTTGCAAAACATTCACTTATGGACTTGTTTTCTAAGTATTTGAATTAATACAAAATGTCCCAAATGACTGGAGATTAGGTTCTCTACATTAACTAATCTTTTGTGAAGTAACAGCAAGCCCAAATGTTGTTTAGTTCAAATCAAAGACCTCAGCCACTCGGTGAAAAGCAGGGAAAGGAGAGGGCTTTGATATGCTAATGACTCGATGAGTTATTCATTGTGAGTCAGTGACTCTGGACACTGATATCAGCTCTAGCAGGGAAAACATTATTATATTTTGTTTCATTTAATTTTTATGTTTTACTTGAAAAATGAATTAGGAATGGAGATAAGGTTAATGTTGTTTTTGGAATACAAATCTTCAGAGAAGCAACAGATTTTTTTTTTTTTTTCGACACTTCAGATTTCTTAAGCATGAGTGGCTGACTGTTATCCTTTGCTCCCACACACTAACCAGCTAATCAGCTTTATTGAGTGAACGCATTCAATGCAATCCTGTAGACCAATTTGTATTAAAAATAAATATCATTCATCAATACCTCCTATATTAGGGTTTTATGTGTATATTACTCAAATAATTGTAGTAATTCTTAGAAAACCCAGACTCGGAGAATACACACAATTTCCTATCGTCAAGGGTTGAAACTTATTTGAGGCTGGACTATTTGGTGATTATGGTTTCTCTGCTACTCCACCTACCCCTTTTTCAAATGTCTTTCATAGCTCCTAAGAGTCCTTCATTCCCTTCCTGGGCAGAAGTTATACAGTTTGAGTTACAGCTTGATGTAACAGCCACCACTCTTCAGCCTCTTTCCCTTGGCCTCCCCTATTTAGGCATAACTGTATTAGTGGCTATTTCTTAAGCATCTCCTTGAACAGGCTACAGTCAAAATGGAGTATTTACTGCACACAAATCTTACTCTCCTCTAACTCAGTGGCGGTTATTGGCGTCTGGTCTGGTGACAACATCCCTTACTTGCATTTCTATTATAAACCTCTTAATCATTTTTCACGAGCTAATTTAATGTACCTTAGTCTTGATGTTTCCACAATCACTTCAGATAGAGGTAATGGCTCTCTTTAGGGATTCATAAGGCACCTCGTATGTCTCCACCTCTGTATTACCATATTAAATTTGCCCTTAGTATAATCATATTCATATTTGGTAATAATGAAATTGGCACCTGGGATTCAATATTTCTTGTTTTATTTTTTTTTTCAAGTTTCGTTATTATTGTTCGCTGAGATTGGGGTTGTTGGTGTTACAATTTTTCACAGTTAATGATAAGTAGGAATAACTTTTGAGATAATGAAAAAATTATGCTACTTGTCACTTGTCATTTGTAATCTATTCCAAACCAAGAAATATATCTGCATCAATAATAGCAATTATTTGTAAAAGAAGAGAAACGTACATTAAACCCTCTCAATCTGGAGCACATTTTAGACTTAAAATTATGTGTTTTAATGACTTTGACACTATACAGATCTTAGCTTAGTGGCCTCACAGGAGTATCTGGCAGTTTTGAGAAAGATGAATTCTCAAAAGACTCTTCAATAACAACTCTTATTTATTCACTTTCAATCTACTGTGCTGGAATTCCTATTATGCTGTCTCAATCTTGTTTTTTCTCACTACATTCTCTTTTCCTATGTGATCTAATAAACTTAGGATTCATGAGAAAATCCGAATTGGTATCATAACCTTCCAGTATCTTTGCTCAGTATCCCTCCCCTTGTCTATTGCACTTCAATATCACTGTTTCAAGAAAAAGTCTTTTCTATTTCAGCATCTATGCATTGGCATTTACTATGTTTTGAACGTCTACAGATCTTCAATTGAACTTTATCTGCCTTCACCAGCTAATATGCAAATTTACTTCAGTTACTGTCTTCACCCTAGTTATTTTGGGGCAGTGATCCTTGACTGCCTCCTTCCTACTGAGTTAGAAGCCTAAACTTGTGCACATGTAAACATGAAGCATTTTTTTTTTCATAGCAATATAATAACTGAAGTAGTATATATTTACACCCAGACTACATTGCTTATACTAGGAGGTGGAAATTTTGGCAATCTCCTTCATTACTATAATCCACATGGTGAACACACTGCCTTGAAATGGGTGTATAATCATTTTATGGGTCCTGAGCACATGTTGAAATTCTGTGCATATGGTAGTACTTAAGGATGTGACAATCCTTTCTCATTTCTAGTCCTTTCCAAAGTAGATAGAATGTTAAGGCTAAATAGTCTATAGCAAGCACTCTTATTTTTTTTTTATTTTTTTGGTTTGCATTAGCTATTAATTACTTTATTCCCTAATTTATAACAATGAAATTCAGGAACAAATTGCTACATACATCTATATGTTTATATGTATAAACTTACAAACATGTATTTACATATATGTGTTTTCATAGTACATATATTTTCAGATTGCTTTAGAAGGAAGCCATAACAACTCACATTTACAACACTGATATTTTACCAACAGCAGGGAAACAAGACCGTTCTTCCCCGTGTATCCATCCACACTAGCAAAGTAGAGTCTGGGGAAAATAAACTGAGTGACACAAAAGGAGACCAAAAGACAGAGAAGTTCAGTGAGATAATCAGTCAACCAAGCTGATTCAAAGAAAGAGGAAGATCTCCCTAGTAGTCAAGAAAATGTGTATTTAGCAAAATAGACTGTAACTGTGCAATTATGAGATTAATGGGAAAAAATAAACATCGACAAGCACAAACTTGATATATGCTACCACTAAAAATTGATTAAAAATTAAGTTATTCAACTTCTTAACTAGAAGGTTTTATTGTTTACATAATAGCAAATGTCAGGGAGTTTCTAATTTCTAAATACAAAAATGATACCTAATTTGTTAAATATAAGATACAGAAGATATATTATTTTGTCTATAATTCTGTCCTAGAGTTTTCCCCAAAACTCTCTCTATATATAAAAAAAAAATATTTTTTCAAAATAAAAGAAAACATGAAAATCCCTGTCAAAATTTCAATCGTATTTTTCATGAACAAACATTACTAAAATTTTTATGGAATCACAAAAGACCATAGATAACCAAAGCAATCCCAAGAAAAAAGAAAATGGAGGTATCGCACTCTCTGATTAAACCATACTACAAAGTGATAGTAATTGAATCAGCATGGTATGGTATGGGGATATAAAGAGACACATAGATACATGGAAAAAAATTGAGAGCTCAGAAATAAACCCAACAAATGTAGACAGTTACTTTGCAACAAAGGAGCCATGCATGTATAATGGAGAAGGGAAGTATCTGAAATAAAGAATGTTAGGGAAAACTAAATAGTCACATGTAGAAGAATATAAATGAACCACTATCTCACAACATACACAAAAAAAATTAAAAATTAATTAAAAATTGGATGTAAGACCTGAAACCATAAAGTCCATAGAAGACAAATGCAATACATTCCATCACATTGGTCTTAAAGATGTTGCAGGGAATAGGACTACAACAGCAGAGAGAACAAAAGCTTAATTAAACACATGGAATAACATCAAACTAAAAGACTTCTGCACAGTAAAAGAAGCTATGAAAATACATCCCACTGAATGTCCTAATATCTATCTGAATTATTTATCTGAAAAATATGAAACAGTAATTTGAAAAGATATATACATCCCAATATTCACAGAGGTATCACAACAGCTAAGACATGGAAATAACCAAAATACCCATCAATGCATGACTGGATAAAGAAGCTGCGGCATGTATGTTCATTGGAATTCAATTCAAATATAAAAGATGAAACCTCGCCTTTTGGAACAACCTGATTGGAACTTGAGGCAATTATACTAAGTGAAATAAATTAGAAAATGATAGAATTTTTGGATGGTTCCTTTCACATGTGGAATATAAATAACCAAAGCAAATTAACAAATCACAACAACAACAACAAAAACAACTCTATGCACACAAAAAGATGCAGTTGTACCACCCCACACCCAAATTATAGAGCCTTAGAAATCAACAAACAAGTGAAAAAGCAAACAATTCCTTTTTGAGGTGTGGACAACCAGGGGGATCTAAATTAAAAATTAAGGACATAAGAACAAGTATTTAATGGGCCTCCCTGGTGGTGCAGGCAGTTGAGCACAGCTCTGTGAAGCTATTCACAGCCTCCACAGTGCGCATTTGATCCTGGCTGGCTGGGGAGATACCTACATGCCGCGGCAGACCTCTCCTGTCTCCCCTGTTGCTCCCCTCAGCAGTGTATTTCAGTCAGTCTGCCTGTTCTGTTCCCCACTCTGTCTCTGGTGAATCCTCTCACCCTCCCGCACATCTGGCCTGTACCACGGTCTTGTATAAATACATAAATCTTAAAAAAAAAAAAAAAGAACCAGTATTTAATAAGAAAAAACTGGAGACAGAAATGTAGTTCAGTCAAATCATGGTTATGTGAAGTGGAACCAGAGGCAGTAATTAGGAAATCAGTGTTTGCCATCTAAAGAATCACTTCCATTAAAAAGTCTGTGCATATTATGTCAAAGAGAGAAGATTTTAACATCTTTCTGGAGATCTGTATGGGGTTAAAAACTTCTAGGCGGAGGAGATTGTATTCACACAACAAATACGCATTCTTCCACAACCTGTATTTATTGTACAGTGCATTTTATACTGAAGTGCTTCACAAATTGATTTACAAACCCTGTGTTCTGCAATCATTTTCATTTGTGCAATGCACTTCATCTGTTATGCACACATATATTGCATTTTATGAATTTCAGGATATGGTATAGTAATCCCCAAATATCACTTTGAGTTTGAGATACGATTTTATAGCTTCATGGAAACAACATGACAAATTGCTTATTCTGCTTTCTGTGACAAATCTGTCTCTTCAGTAATTGGAGCTCTAATTGAAATGTACACTTCAACTTGCAGGTAGAAAAAGACAAAAAGTATCAACTGGGGGCTCATGAATGGGTGATGCATTCGTTAGCATGAAATTTATGGGGTTACCTCTGTGTAGAGAAAAGCTATTCAGGTGTTATATGGGGTAAATAAAAAGTATAGCCTCTGGCCTTGAAGATCATACGGATTCATTTTCACAGAGAAAATATAACCACCTCTAGATTTGCGTATTTTCGATAAATAGCATATCCACAGACGCCAGTAGACGTGTGGGGCATGTCCAGTGCACAGGACAGAGTTGGGGAGAGCAGAATGAGCTTAGTAGGGCTGACTTATACTCCTGAAGGATGTGAATTTGAGCCAGTTGAGCCAGGTTTTAATTGAAGGGTTGGTTATAATATCCCCAAGCTTCCCCGGCTTCCATGGTGCTATAAATACCACTGGAATGTTTACAAGTACTGTACTGAGATCACCGTTGCCTACTGAGTGTTTGGGAGAAAGGAAACTAGTTACAGATCTATAGTTAATCTTTTCTTTTCTTTCTGGAGTCATCAATATGCAGGCGATCATCGATGCAATGGAAATGGATGGATTCACAGAGTAGTATTTCCTACCGTAGCAAGAAAGTATGTGCAGCAGTATCCATTTTCGGTTACTACAGACCAAGTGCAGAGTAGAGAACATTGGATTCAGTAGGGTTTGGGGTTCTGCGGGGTGAGCAAAAGGGAAGTGGATTTAGACAGACAGATGGGCAGGCAGGCAGACAGACAGACAGACTGACAGATGTTAGAAACAAGATGGTAGATTGTATGGATGCACTGAGAGAAAGAGAAAGATACAGAGGCAGAGAGAGTGAGTAGAAGGAAATGAAAAAACAATATCAAGTAGTAAACTGCTATTTTCTATTTATTTACTTTCATATATCCTAGATATCTAAGACCCTAATTACATGGATCCTGCATAAGATATTACAAGAACCACAGACAATAACTAGATCCTAATTAAGTGGCTCCTCAAAAAAGAATGGTGGGGAAACTCAAACAATAGAGAAAAATAAAATGTGGTTATACTCTCATTCAGGTTAGCCAGAAATGTCTTAGTTCCTGATAGATCTTTTGAAGACCACAATTCTTCGGTTCAGTCCTATTGGCCAAAAAAATTAGTTTTATTCCTTCCAGAATTTAGAAGTAGCTTGATTGAGAACTCTCTTTTCTATTGGATAGATAATGTCTACCCATCTATTAAACATCCCCCCAACGTGTGTGTGTTTCAGATAGAACATGGAAGGATTTAGTTTTTAAGATCTGTGTGCTCCCACTTTCAAACAGAAGTCCTCCTTTTGAAGTTTCATAAAATGAAATTCTGCTACTGTGAAAAATCTGCTACTAGAAATAATTTGTTAATTGTAACAGGCATTGTTTATTTTGTTTTTCCCAGTTAGTGTGGCTAAATTTTAAGGGAAAATTAAGGTCATGTTTACCAAGTCCACTTAGCTAACATCATATATGCAAAGATCATTGACTTCATGAAGATAGCATTTAAAGTAATTAAGAAAGATATTTTTGCTATCTAGGATGACAATACATGTGTTTTTTTTGTTTTTGTTTTTGTCTTTGTTTTATTTATGACAGCTTTTTCTTTTAGCAATTCTTTTTTTTAAGATTTATTTATTTATGCATACAAGAGCTGGGGTACAGGCCACAGCTGTGGGGGTGAGAGGATTCACCAGAGACAGAGTGGGGAACAGAACAGACAGACTGACTGAAATACACTGCTGACGGGAGAAGTGGGTGAGTCAGGACAGGTCTGCTGCACCATGTGGGTTGCTCCCTGGCAGGCCAGGGAATCAAACTTGTGCTGCAGAGGCTGTGCACAGCTTCATAGGTTGCATCTTAACCCCTTGTGCCACCAGGGAGATCCCTACAATACATGCATTTTGTTCCAAATCAAGGTTAGGGATAATCATAAGAAACAAATGAGGGATTATATTTTATTCACGATCTGTTCAATGTGTCTGCCTAAGACTTCATTTTAATGTTTCTCTGCATGGCGAATACCTTCCTTAAGTAAAATCAAAGGGTAATATTTCCCTGGATGTCTTGCAACAAAACAAGACCAAACAGAAGATTTGAAAGTTGGAGTAAAGGCCGAGCGGGCTTTCATCTCCCTTGGCCACATTCATTGTGGAGGTGATGTTTCCTTTTGTAATACCTTTGGCTGTCTGGTAACTGGCCTTCACTTTTTGAGTGTTTGCCAAGGGGTGCAGTGGGTCAAATTATTTCAGTTAAAAAAATTGCACTACAATTTGGAAAAATGTAAGACCTGGCTTTGTATCACAAAGCTTCATTTCCTGGTCCTTTCAAAATCTGTCAGCCAACAAATAGCCTATAATAAGACCCTTTCGGTCTAAGTTAGATGAGGTGGATTCTGTAACTGAATCTTGGCAAATACATAATAGTCACATCCGTTCAATGCTGAGCAACTGGCAAAAATACTTAGCCATATGCGGCAAAGGTAACTGTCTTTGTTTTTGCTTGATCTGACTTCAGATGCTGTGTCCAGAGAATTCATGCTGCTAATTCGCTTTTCCACATCCTGAACAATGCTTGTCCTGTTTGCACCAGGATCACCATTTCTTATCATTTTCTCTCAAAATTGACACATCTACTTCACTTGTCAATTCTCATTAACTATGTCTATGCGCCTACTTGTGCTCTAAAATGCATGTCACCAAATATTTCACTTGTAGAGGTGATTATCTATTTGAGAGCCCTACAGCTCACTTCACATGTTCCCTGTAGACTCAAGTTCTTGGTCAAATGTCTTTGTGCTAAATGCATGTACTGGGGGAAGTATTTTATATTCAATTTCTTTTAGAAAAAGATCTTTCAGACTTGGGTAGGAGTTAAATTTAAGACTATTCATTTAGCATAGAAAAGTTGATATTATGGTGCCTAATTCTTTAACTGTAACAGTATTTAGCATGATGCTTTCTCAGCTTAATGTTTCCATTTTCATGGAAACAGGAGCCCAGAACAAAGGGAAGGCTGCAGGATAGAAGGTTCCTGATCACAATGGCTAAACAAGAAAGGAAATTCTTGGATTATCCAGAGGCGCATATTACAGGCTACTTTCAACAATCTAATCTTTTTTTTTTTAATATATGGTACACGTAGATATAACTGACCTAGAACACTGTGTAAATTTAAAGTATGTAATGTGTTGATTTGATGCATTTCTACTTTGCAAGATGCTAACTACCGTAGTGTCAGCAACAAGTGCTATCACTTGTCATAATTGTCATTTCCTTTTTATGTTGGGAATAATCTAGATTTAGTCTCTTAACAACTTTAGTGTTTACAGTACAGTACTATTACCTATAATCACTACACTGTGAGCCAGGACTCACTTACCTACTGGTTCCATATTTTTGTTTTAGTGAAGTAGCCCATATTTACTATTTTATCTGATTATTCAGTTGTTAGAGTTCATTCAGCTTTACATTTTATGTATATTTTCTTTCAGATTGTGAGGAATATTTTCATTTTGTTAATATGCTCTTTCAGAGAACACAGGTCTTACATAAAGTTTGATGTATCAAACTGTTCAGAAATTTTAATTTTTATCCCCTATGGCACTGCTGCCTAGGTCACAAGGGGTTTCTCCTATATTTCCTACTGGATATTTTACAGAAAGTAGTCATACATTTAGGTTTATTAGTTTTGAGTAAGATTTAGTTATGTTGCAAAGTGTATGTGAAAGCTGAGGTATTTGATTTTCCCACAAAACTCTCCAATTTTTTCAGACCATCTGATAACAAGGCTGCTTTCTCACATTGTGTTTCTTGAGTTTTTGGTCAAAACCAAATGGCCTCCTATGTGTCTTCATCGAAGGATTTCATGCTTAGATCTACTTTGTTGTCCTAAGTGAATCCTTTATTTGTTCTCCTTATGAGGACAACCTCATTGGAAATCAGTCAAATACTTTAAGGATGTAAGTTTCATAATTAGAGCAATTCACTGCCTCTCATATGAAAATGAATTATGGCTACCCTAGGGGTATAATTTGGATAAGGGACAAAGGAGGGAGAGGACCCAGTGGACTATGGGATAGATTATGGGTGTTTTGATGGTTGGTGTGGTGTGGTAACGCATATCTGGGAAGTATGATGCTGAACCTTTACTATACATCATATACTGTGTTAATATGCCAATGTTATTTCAATAAACAAATAATACAAAAATAAATTAAAGAACACATTTTAAAAGTTAAAGCAAAATAGAAAGTAGTTTTTATGCTTGTCTGGATTATAAACAAATCTCAATGTAATTTGAATTTTTTGACAAAGTGTAGGATAACTTTTCCCAATAAACACTAACAATTCAATCTCTGACAATATGCAAACATCTCTAAAATATTTGCTATTTTCTCTGGTGAAAGAGTAATTAGAAAATACAAAGTCAAATATGAAGAGAATTTCACTATTTTAAAGACTACAAGTTCTCTTGCATGTGAACTGTACCTTTACAGAGATGGGAGGAGTGATTATCCAAGACTAATTTTAATGCATGTCAGTTCAATTAACCAGAGAATATATGAATTATAGTGTTACTATTCATGGGAAAAATAAAGTAAAAATGAAGAGTTTCATCGTTGAGAATGGAAACACCTCTCTGTGACAATGCAGGTGGTATAATACTGCAAACAATCAAATTTTACTATACAACATTTTGGAACAAATTTGAACACTGTCACATATGGTAGTTCACTGTATTATGATCTGCTAATCTCTGTGGTGTAGGTAAGCCACATTTCCAGATGGCAGAAGTAAATGTGGACTCCACATGACAAAACAGAAAAAAAAAGTCACTAGGCAATTTTTGTTTTGGCATACGACATAATTGCCAAACAGCAAACAAATACGAGAATAATTTTGGAAAATTTGTTGATTGCTTTTATTATTTCATGATTCAGTAAGTAACACATGCTCATGTGAAATATTTTGGAAAATATAAATATTTGGCATTTGGAATTCTAGGAAACATAGTAGACATGAAAGAGAAAATCCAAATGACTTGTAATCATACAACACAGGGTGCATCTGAGCTCATGCCTGTGTCTGTGCTTGTCTGTGGTGCCTGCACATTGTATATGACTCAATCATATATATTTGTCATAAATTTGGATCACGATGGATATAGGATTTTATACTGTTGATATTTGCTTATTATCATATAGTACTTGAAAATATAATTTAATAGGTAAATACTGTATGATTTTTTCTCTAGTACAAATTTGTAATATCTAAAGAACGCAAAATGTAGGTAAAATTATTATTATTTTTTAAAGATTTATTTATTTATACAAGAACCCAGGTACAGGCCAGATGTGCGGGAGGGTGAGAGGATTCACCAGAGACAGAATGGGGAACAGAACAGGCAGACTGACGAAATACACTGCTGAGGGGAGCAGTGAGCGAGACAGGAAAGGTCTGCTGCGCCATGTGGGAATTGCCTTGGCCGGCTAAGATCGAACCTGCGCTGCAGAGGCTGCGGACAGCTTCACAGTGTGGCGCTCAACCACCTGCGCCACCAGGGAGGCCCCATGTAGGTAAAATTATTATCTCCACTTTATAGATAGCAAAGCCAGGCAAATAATTTACATAATATTAGACAAGTGGATGGCGGGAGATTCTCTTCCTTGTAGTTTTTTTAATTGTTATGTTTTAATCTGTCTTGAATAAAGTTGTAAACCTAGGTCAAACAATACAAAAATTGCTGAACTAGGTTCCAAAGAAATACTTATCTATTTTGTGTAATCAATGAAAGAAATTAAAAAAAACACACCAACATGAAATAATTTAACAACATTCAATTAAACTAGCAATTTTTATATGTGCTTTACAGGAAAAAATGTTACATTTCACCTAATTATTTATCATATGCTACATGTGTAGATTTTTCTTAAGCCTTTTAAGAGCTACTCATAAAATAGAAATATTCCTATGTTGTTCTGTTATTCTCACTGTAGGTTTTTGATCTTATTATTTTCTCTAAATATTAATTTTATTGCAGTATGTTTTTATGTAAGTACACTTTCTTTTCTAATTTGGAAAATTACTAATTCTCCTTGAATTTTTCTCTCACATTTCAATACCTTGCAAGAATTTCAATTTTTACTAGTTTTTCAGTTAACCATTGTTTATCTCAAAATATTTTGTGAAGAGAAAATAATAGTGACCTCTAATTGACTGCAATGAGAAAAGAAAATCAGTAAATGTCAACAGCAAGATGACACAGACCTTAGAACTATCTGACAAGGACTTCATCGCAGCTGTATTAAAATGCTTCAATGAGTAAGTTTGAACATGTTTGAAACAAAGAGAAAACAGAAAGTCTTAGCAAATAAGTAGAAAGAACAACAAAAGAGAAATTTGGAAGTGAGAAATGCAATTACAAAGAAAACATAAACTCCATGGATGAGCTTTTCAATACATTAGAGATACAATGGAGAGGTTCATTGGACAGGAAAATAGAAAGTATAAATTAATGAGCATGCAAAGGAGAAATCAAATAGACTGAAAATTAAAACAAACAAACAAACAAAAAAAAATAGAACCTCAGGACTTGTGCAGCAATCAAACAAAGTGTTGAACATTTCTTTCCTGAAATCCCAGAAGACAAGAAAAACAGGGTGAGGTTCAACAGTATTTGAGGAAACAAAGACTGCGATTTTTTCAAAGTTGGCAAAAGGCATAAACTAAAATTCATGAAAATAATACACATTATACTCAAATTATTTAAAATTACATGAGAAAGCAAGACCACGGACATCTGTTTAGTAATCAGAAAACATGGAGGACAAAGAGAAATCTCTTTTCAGTGGTATCCTCAGTTGAGATTTGTCTTCAGCAGACCTACCCTAAAAGACTGTCTAAAGTAAGTTTTCTAAAAAGAAAAGCTACCCTATGAGAAGGAATCTTGGGATACTGTGCAGGGAGAAACTACAAGAGAGAAATGCAATTCTTTGACTACACACAGCAGCCTTTCCCGCTGCTGAGCTATCTCTTTTTTTTTTTTTTTTTATAGAGGCATGTTTTATTTATTCATTTATTTGTTTGTTTGTTTGTTTTGTTTATCCATGCACTGGGTACAGTCAGAAGCGCGGGAGGGTGAGAGGATTCACCAGAGCCAGAGCGGGGAGCAGAGCAGGCAGAAGGAGCGAAGTACACTGCTGAGGGGAGCAGCGGGCGGCAGGAGAGGTCTGCGCGCCATGTGGGACCCTCCTCCGGTGGCCGGGGAGCAGCCGGGGATCGAACCGGTGCTGCAGAGGTTGTGGGCAGCTTCGCAACCCAGCGCTCAACCGCTGCGCCACCGGGGAGGCCCATGAGCTATCTCAATTAAACTCAACATGGGAAGCAAAAATTATAACAGCCTTTGAAGTGGTTCTCTGAATATAGAAAAGAAACATCTGAGAAAATATTACTATAAATGGGTGAGGACAAAGGGACCTAAAGCAAGGTAAGTTTTCCACATTTCACTCATACATTAAAAATACAACATCTCAAAGGAAATTTTAAAAAATATATACATTTTTTAAAGATTTTATTTATTTATACAAGAACTGGGGTACAGGCAAGAGGCGAGGGAGGGTGAGAGAATCCACCAGAGACAGAGCGGGGAGCAGAACAGGCAGTAGGACTAAAGATACTGCTGAGAGGAGCAGCAGGAGAGACAAGAGAGGTCTGCCTCACCATGTGGGATTCTCGCCAGCCGGCTGGGATCAAACCCACGCTGCAGAGGCAGCAGACAGCTTCACAGTGCTGCGCTCAAACAGCTGCACCACCGGAGAGGCCCAAAATTTTTTAAATATTTAACAGCCCACCGGAAGCCAGAAAAAAGAAAAGAACCTAAAAAAACAACAAAACATAGAGGGCACACAGAAAACAAAAATCAAAAATGATATGCTAACTAGATTTGAGTCTTAACTTCTCCTTAGTAATGCTGATTGCAAACATTTAAAATATACTTTTAATAAGACAGACATTGGAAGGATTGGAAAAAGAAAATCCTATCCCAACTATATGCTGTCAATTAGAAACGTGTTTCAAACATTACCAGTTAGATTTAGCAAAACAATTGAAATATTTATCATACATATACTATCAAAAAAAGCAGAGTAGCTACATTATATTTAGATAAACCTAAGAGAGAAAGAACAATATCGCAAAGGACTACAGAATTATAAAAATTCAATGGAAATTCATAATAACCCTAGATACATATATATCAAACAAAACAACTGTCATATGCAGGAACAGAACGAGAAATGAAAGAAGAAATACATGTTTCCACAATATTAATTTTGGAATGCCTATGCATTTTTCTCAACATATGGTAGAATGATTAGACAAATGACAGTACAGATAAAACTCTTCAAGAAAGATAACACTCTCACCAAAATGTTTAAATATACTTGATAAATCATAAAATGCACCCGTTCTTAGAAATCCCAATCTACTATAAGTCACTCAATATTTTGAATAGCCCTATTTAAATGATTTTTTTTAATTCTCAAAAAATAATATTCAACTCCAGATAGTTACACGGGTGAATTCTACCAATTACTTTGAATGCAATTTAAAGTAAAATTAATAACAAAAACATATGATTTATTTGCTAAAATTTTAATAGGAGGGAATGCTTCCTAAGTCATCCAGAGTAAATAATGTTAATGTTTTCCACACCCAAGGAAGGAAAAAAAAAAAAAAAAGAAAAATCTGTAACAGTATAATTCATTAAGACAGACATACACATTGTAAGTTAAATTCAGTAACATATAAAAATGATTATTCCCATGACCATTTAGGATCCATTCCAAAGATGAAGATGGTTCAAGATTTAAAAGTCAATCAATTTAATATGCACAATGACAGGCTAAAGAAGAAAACATACTATGAATGAATTGATGGAGATTAACAGCTGACAAAATTCCACAAATTCATGGTAAAATTGCCAGAAAAGTAGAAATAGAAACTTGAACTTCTAAAGTAGCATCTCTCTAAAACCTACAGCCATCATTACACCTAATGGTGAAAGATTGAATGCTTTCCTCCCTCACACTGCAGATAGGGAGACATTTTGAAGAGTCCCATCACTCAAATCCAATACAGTACTGGAAGCTTCAGAAACAAAAGGTAAAGAGGGAATTAAGAGCTTGCAGAATGGAAAGAGAAATATAAAATTGTGTCTTATTCAGAGATAACAATTATGAAACTTTTAGAAAGATACAGGAGATAATCTTAAAGGACTAGTCATTGGTAAAGTATCTTTTAGAGACAACACCAAAAATAAAATCTATTAAGGCTTCTATGTATGTAAAAATGTTGCTTTGAGAGTCCACTAAGAGAGTGAAGTCAAAACCAAAAAGCTATAAGTAGGAAACAATATTTGCAAACCGCATGTCACATGCTGACATGGATCTCATAGATAGAATATATATTCTCAAAATGCAGCATGAAAAAATAAAAACAAGCAGGAAAATGGGCAGAAGCCATGGGGGACACTTCACAAAGAGGAAAATGCTGTCAAATCAGCACATAGGCAAGAGGCTCTACCACACTTTCTCAGGTAGATGAAAATTAAAACCATGATATTAGGAAGAAATCTTCAATGGCACAGCCACTCTAGAAAATAATCTATCGATTTTTTTTTTTTGGAATTTGAATATGCACTTAGTTTATGACTCATCAGTCACACTCCTGGGAATTATCTTAGAGAAATGAAACATAACTACATAAAGGAAAAAACAAAAACAAAAACGAGTTAATTGATTGAGATCAAATTATTTTAAAATAACCAGTTCTTTTCATTATGCATCTTATAATCGGTGGAAATGAATCTTTCGTCAAATGGTCACATAAATTATGAATGATATTCACAGTATTTTATTCTGTGAAGGAAAAAAACAAAACAGTCCATGAAGTAATGCAGTCAGGGGCGGTGGCAAAACTGGGAAAGTAAGAGAGCATTTCCTGAGGAGGAGATGGCTGGATTTGTATCTGAAGAAACACTCAGAATTAACATGGTGAAGCAAAAGTGTAAAGGTCAACAAGGCTGGTATGGGCAGAAGAATCCACAGTAAGATGTTTCTTTGCGATAATGAAAGTGTTTGAGCAGGAAAGAGAGACAGAGAGAGAGAGAGAGAGAGAGAGAGAGAGATCATATCTCACATGGTTAGTTAAGACAACTGACAGGAAAAATGGCATCCTGGATTGAGCGAGGGTGCTGGGATTAATAAGGAAAGTAGGTATATTCCAGAAGACAGGAAATGAAGAGGAATACCATGTTCTAGAATCTAAAATCTCAATGAAGTTAGGGGTAGAGTGGATTTCTTAATATTTAGGATTTTTTTCCCTGTTTCCTCTGAAGGGAAGGAAAAAATTCCCTGAAAAAATGGGGCACTTTGGACATGAGAAAACACTGAAGTAGAAAGAATTTAGAAGAGCCGAAAAATTACCTGAGACCTGTTAATGAAGCAGCTCATATTAATTTTACTTTCTTGTAGCTTCATGCCATCCATCTCATTTTTTGCTACTCTTAAAAATGAGTAGCAATATAACAACTAATACTACTACTTTCTGCTTAAATTTGTCCCTGGGAACTCAGGGTATTACATAAATATTATTCAATCAATCTTCATAATGTTGCAAATAAGAGCACTGACATTGTGGGAACACCGGGAAAGAAGAATGAGAGCTGTAAGTGTGATAATGGTCAACTGAAATTGTAGATTAGTTCTAGTAGCTCAGCGCAAGCTCATTAGGCAAAGGTTTGGTTTAAGGACTATATTTTACTAACTTTGTTCTGAAAGTTGAACATTCATATTAATTAATTCACACTCTTGCCAGTCTTCCTACCTCACTATAGTTTTTGAGAAAGTTTCTGATATAAATCAGGGCTTTATAAATCAACGGAGATTTTTCTTTTTGTGGGGGAGAAAAAAATTGGCATCCAAATATCCGTGGCAGGGCCTCCCCGGTGGCGCAGCGGTTGAGCGCTGGGTTGCGAAGCTGCCCGCAGCCTCTGCGGCGCTGGTTCAATCCCCGGCTGCTCCCCGGCCACCGGAGGAGGGTCCCACATGGCGCGCAGACCTCTCCTGCCGCCCGCTGCTCCCCTCAGCAGTGTACTTCGGTCCTTCTGCCTGCTCTGCTCCCCACTCTGGCTCTGGTGAATTCTCTCACCCTCCCGCGCTTCTGACTGTACCCAGTGCTTGTATAAACAAAACAAACAAATAAATAAATAAAAACATAACAAACAAAAAAATACACTAAAAAAAAAAAAAAAAAACAAATATCCGTGGCATTCTTTCTATGGAATGATCTGATGCAAAGATGTCTTCATAGTGGTGTTTAAGGATGCACTGGCCAACTTGAATAAGGGAATTATAAGAAGAAAAATAATTATTAAAACTTGTAAAATATATAAAACAGTCAGGGCCATGTATTTCCAATCCAATCTACAAAAATATATTCCCAGTATGACTGAATGTTGTCAACGATCAAGGTATCATGTTGAGTTATTTATTCATAGACTATTGATCTGATTTTACATATATATATATATATATATATATATGCACATCACAAGAAATATTGGCTATATCACATACCCCTCCTTACCTAGCCAAAGGTAACCAAGGACTACTCAATGCCCCATGACAATACTGGCTCATGATTTTAAACTAGTTCTCTAGGACCAGATAACAAAGTAGGTTCATTTATTATTTCACCATACTAGTTTTTATTGGACAAAAAAAATAGCATAGTGTGTATGAAAAGTAATTATCCTCCTGAGGATCTTGTGAGTAGCCTACAGTTGTGAAAGCATGAAAATATTTAAGTATATATTTTTTTAAGATTTAATAATTTATGCATACAAGCACTGGGCACAGTCAGAAGCGTGGGAGGGTGAGAGAATTCACCAGAGCCAGAGCGGGGAGCAGAGCAGGCAGAAGGACTGAAGTACACTGCTGAGGGGAGCAGCGGGCAGCAGGAGAGGTCTGCGCGCCATGTGGGACCCTCACCCGGCGGCCGGGGATTGAACTGGCGCTGCAGAGGCTGCAGGCAGCTTGGCAACCCAGCGCTCAATCCCTGCGCCACCAAGGAGGTCCAGAAATATTTAAGTATTAAGAAATGAGATCTGCTTGAAAAGTAGGGATTTTAATATCTAAAACTCAAAGCTTCTCCTATACCCAAGGCACACATGTATGGCTTTGGGAATTGAATTCCTGGTGTTTAGGAAGCAGAACACAGGCTGGAAGAGAGGATGTGAGGAAGGTGCCCCACCTACACCATGAGCTTGCAGGTATCTCTTTGGGCAGGCAGTTACATTAGACCCTATGATTTCCAGTAAAAAGCAGAGGGATTTCATGTGATGAGAGTGTGGGCGCTGGTGCACTATCGCTCAGGAGCAGGTGCAGTAGGGACGAGGGCAGAGATGAAAACTCTGATGTGCATTACCTCTCTGTGCCATGGTGACTGGCTCCAGGAGCCCAGAGGGTTCTCGAAAACGGATGCTGGGATATTGACTTCGTAGTGAACTCTGAAACGCTGAAGTATGCAGACATAGCAAGAGCTCCAGGCCAGAGTAATATGTCTGCCACAAATATGATAGTTAGGGAGAAGTGGGAAATAAAAAAGAACAACTCTGGGAATAATTGATATTTCTAAAGAAGTGGGCAGAATGTATGAAAGAGGAGAATTAAAATCATGAGAGGAAATTATATTGTAAATAAAATTCTGAATTTATAGATACAAAAACCCTATGATCTTCAAGAAAATTAGGAATAATCAAGATTGAAATGTTCCAACATTATGTTCAAGCATAAGAACTAGGTAAGTTTCACAGGAAAAATAATGTGTAATGATATAATATTTCTTATTAACTTCAGAAATCTCAGTAATATTAGATGACAAAAGACAAAGGATTAATATACCAGATAGTCACAAGTCAAGATAGAAGAAAACCTTCTCAATTATCTACATTATGTAGGAATGTAATACTTAGGAAGTCTTTTAAAAAAACATACTTAAGGGTATAATCAAGAGAGCTGAAAAATAAAGAAAACGGAAAAATTGCAAATAATGGAATTTCCAAATAAAATGATTGATGGACTTCAGATTGAGGACAAAAATAAAAATGTATATTGTTTATTATAAAGCATAAGCAAATGAATAATGTGATTGTCAACTGTTATCATTTTGTAGGAAAATCATACACTTAAAACTAATGTTATAAATAGGTTCAAACATACTATATAATTTATGAAGAACTTGACTTTGCTAATAAACACCACACACAAAAACAAAAAACACCCACAAAAGGAGATGACCACATTGTTCAAGCTTAAAACATTTAATGAAAAAATACAACTAATCTTGGGCCTCCCCGATGGCGCAGTGGTTGAGCGCTGGGTTGCGAAGCTGCCCGCAGCCTCTGCAGCGCCAGTTCAATCCACTGCTGCTCCTCGGCCACTGGAGGAGGGTCCCACATGGCACGCAGACCTCTCCTGCCGCCCGCTGCTCCCCTCAGCAGTGTCCTTCGGTCCTTCTGCCTGCTCTGTTCCCCTCTCTGGCTCTGGTGAATTCTCTCACCCTCCCGTACTTCTGACTGTACCCAATGCTTGTATAAATAAATAAATCTTTAAAAAAAAAAATACAACTAATCTTGGGCGTCCCTGGTGGTGCAGGTCTTAAAGCCTCAATGCTATCAAGCTATCGCCAGGTGCTGCAGCCTGAGTTCAATCCCTAGCCAAGGTGCTGACCCACATGGCACAGCAGACCTCTCCTGTCTTGCCTGCCTCTCCCCTCATTAGTGTGTTTCAGTAGATCTACCTGTTCTGCCACCCACACTCTCTTTGGTGAATCCTCTCACCCCCTGCTCCTCTGGCCTGCACCCCAGTTCTTGTCAGCATAAATAAATAAAAATAAATATTTTGTAAAAATACTGACAATCATTTCCAAGTTTTTTCAGTAAACAGAAAAAGAGTCCTCACCTCTTAACTCTTTTTTTTTTTTTTTTGTGGGTTGTATAATCCTGAATCAAAAACTGCCTTAAGAAGCAGAGCCTGGGCCTCCCCTGGTGGTGCAGGCAATTGAGCTCAGTGCTGTGATGCTGTCTACAGCCTCTGCAGCATGGGTTTGATCCAGGCCAGCCAATGAGAAACCCACACGGTGCAGCAGACCTCTCCTGACCCACCTGCTGCTCCCGTCAGCAGTATATTTCAGTCAGTCTGTCTGTTCTGTTCCCCACTCTGTCTCCAGTGAATCCTCTCACACTCCCGCACATCTGTCCTATATCCTGGTTCTTTTATGTATGAATAGATAAATCTTAAAAAAAAAAAAAAAGAAGAAGCAGAGCCTGAAGACAGACTTCTGGGTTGGGTTGCTCATGTATTTTAAGAGCACATGAGCACATGGAAGACTGTGTTTCAAAGTGCAAACGTGACACCAGTCAACTGTCTGACATGGAGCTATCGCTGTCATACCTGGTGACCTGGATAATGGCATGGCGTGTTGCTAAGTTACTAGAAAGAAGGGCATAAGAAGGTCAAGTGTTCATAACAAGAGATACATATTTTTTTTAGTGATTTTAACTGTGAATAAAAAGTGCTACTGATAAAATGATCTTGTGTGTGACTGTATGCATGCTGACATGATGATTTGGTTCACTGAGTTGCAAAATCTGAAGACACGATCTACATGTGATGATTTGTTAGAACCAAATGGGACCCTAACATTAGGGATGGGGAAATTTGGATAGGTAAAAGCAGACCTAAAAATCTGAATACTCAATCTTCAGAAATAAGTGTTTGACAAAGGAAAGCTTCTTTAGTTTGGAGGAATTAACATTTTCATAAAACAAAATAAAAAGACAAACACCTTTTGATTACTTGAAAGGAGGTAATACTCAGAGATGTCTATTTTTCTTAAGGTCTACCACGAGCAAATCTCATTTCAAGAACTAAAATACCATATCAGCTGAATCTCGAGAAACTTAAGAACTTTCCTATTAATAAGCCACTTTCTCTGGAAACTGCCTCCTGAAATTCCACTAAAAATCATGATGGCAAATCAAATTGAAAATTTATCTTTTTTTTGACTCTGATAAAATAGTGAAAATATAAACTACACAACAGTAAATTCATATTTACAAATATTGTCATATAGGTAATCATGGTGTTTTTTGGTATTTGCTAAATCTGAAAGTGTTAGAAATTCTGAAGTCTATAAAAAGTTCTTTGAATCGAGATATTTTTGATTAATATTTTAAAAAGAGAAAAAAATGAGGGTTGCAGAGAGTGTATGTTCACTCAAAATTAACATTAGAATGATTAGTAAGGAGTGAGAAACAAAAATTTGATGAAAATTCTAGTGATTATTGGAAAGAACAAAGTATTTTAACAAAGAAAGTGAAGGAGAAATCTATTATGCATAAATTCTTCCCAGGGAAAAGAAGCATTCGGGAGGAAATTGAAATCGGAAAATGTGCTTGTACACTCCAGTTTGACCTTACTGCCTTCCTTGCCCTTGAATCTAAAGTTCATATGTTATGTATCAAAATCCCCGTGTGGATTAAATGGGTAGGAACACATTACCTTGATGTTGTATGTTACAGTGCATAGCTTTCCTCAATGACTCATAAATCAGCGGCAGCACAAATGCATTACCATACGAGAGAGTGCTAAGTTCAAGGACAAAGTAAAGCTGTATCCTCAGGAAAATCAGTATTAACTTCACCAAAAAAAGGTATCTGTATGTTCATTTATTTATTTTTTTGCTACCTACATGAATATTTCTTTAAAAAAATTAGACTTTTTATTTCTAAAATGGTCATGGAATTGTATGCTCCTTTAGTTTAAATTTTATTTTTGGTTCAAATTTATAGCTATGCCTTCATTAAGAAAAAGCTATCATAAATACACATTTTTTTATAAATTGTTAAAGTGGCAAGACTTACTGCCATTATGACATTGATCATAAACAGAATAGCAAAGATTTTATTTTATTTTTTGAAGGAATTTTAATATCATCAATTTTGTTTTTAAATTATGCCATCATAATAATTACAAGGTGAATTTTTGTCAGTCAAGGCAAGCGATGATGGTCCTTGGACTCAAATGTGATTAACAGAGCAACCCAATCCAATTGGTAAAGACTGAATGCACTAGGCACAGATTATAAAAATCAATGATGGTGACACCATTGATTTATTCATGCCTGTAACTAGCCCTCAGTTTTCATGTATTTTAGAACATTTAATAACTTCTTTATTATTTTTTAAATTTTGTATATTCTTTACATCATTTTTTCATTTTTGCACAATGTGTGCATTTTCAACTTGGTTATAGTCCCCATACAATTCCCACCCCCACCCTGATAAATCATTTAATAACTTTTAAAGCACAGAATAGTAAAGATTTTAAACTAAATAGCGCAATGTGTTTTTCTCTCAGTAATTAATAACAGATGATATAATTTTGTTGACTTTTTAATTCATTTGATTTTTTCTCTTATAGTGTTTATTATCCAATATTTATATAATTTCAGTTGTCAGTTATTTAAGCAATAATTTCACACCATTCCAATTTGATTTTGATGAAAGCTATAAAAGACCAAAAGAGATGTAGCAGTTTGTCACTTTCTATGAACAGAATAGCTATGAGAAAATCATGTGTGTTTTAGTTCTTAAATCTTTATTCCATGATGGGCAGGAATGGCTGCTTTTTTGGCTCACATTAGTTTTTGAGTTGTTGCTACTTGAGATAAAAGTAAATATCACAAAAACTGAACGGTTACAGGTTTTAAACCATTTTTTTTTCTGTTGATGCATCGAAATATCTCAAGATCTGAGATGGACTATTTTTCTTGTAGACAGCATATTAAATGACATTCCGATATTCAGGAAGCTTTAACCAGTTAATTTTAAGAGTGATTCTGGGGTGATGAAAAATATAGCTAAACAGTTAAACATATGTTTAACTGTGGGCAACATTGGTCCCTTTATTCAAGTCATTAAAGAAAACATTGGGTTAATATTCTTCCTAAAAACTATATGAACATGTCAACCTTATCATTCAGATTTCACACAATTTACTTAAATGCCAATGTTTCCTTCTGGTTTTGCAATAGAATTATCAGGACATAATTAAAAATCAATCTATCTCCAACCAGTTTTGAAAAAGTAATTCAGATATGTTAGCATATATCCCTAATTACTTAAAAATGGGTAGGAGTAGCTAATATATATGCAACTATATATACATACATAAATTATACCATATGTTCTATTACTATATATTATCTATATACGCATATATGTGCGCATATATATATATATTAAAAAAAAACTGGAACACTGTAGTATATATTTATATTGAATAGACCACATCCTTTTAGTTCAAAGAGTGGGCTCAATTTGACCTAAGCAAATTATAGTAATCATGTAATCTCAGCACATGACTGATTCAGGATGTCAGACTTAATTTTTGGATACTTGCATTATTAGCTCAGAAAGGGACAGGTAATCCTATTTAGATTTAGGGAGCGTTTTCCTGAGTGTTACGGGAAAATTTTCTCTGCTTCTCTTAAGGTCGTTGGCAGAAAAGCCCTCACTCTCTCAATCATTGTCATGTGTAGATCTGAGATCTGAATTTGCTCTCTGGAGTCAATAAAATTAAATAATTTGATTCAATATGGATTCTAAGTCAGGCACATTGGTAAGCACTAGTCATAAAATATAAATAAATAAGAAATTTATTCTAGTTTCATGACACCTGCAGCTTCGGGACATTGGGACTTTGTTGTCATGACCATGTGGAAATCTGCTCAACTTTACTAATAATCAGAGACATTAAAAGTCAATTTTAAACCATAGTATGATATTTCCCATCCATCAAAATGGCTGAACTGTTTTTTAAGACATTAAAAAATACCAAAGTTTGGCATGGATATAAGTTTTAAATATATTTCACTTTAATTTCAATACAAAGAACACTTTCAGTAAAATTCAACTCTCCATGTCCAATCAATCTAAATAAATGGAGAAACATTTTCTTTATTGACTGTAACAATGAAGCTGTGAAACCTGAAAGCTTCACCAAAAGTATTTCATTCTATATTCAAAATTTTAATAAGAATGTCATTACCTGAAATTATATACAGCTGCATAAATATTATTCACATATTAATTTTTAATGAATAATAAAACTAAATTGGATTCCAATTATATAAAATGCAGCAGGCATTCCAGATTTAATTTTGGGTTCCTTCAATGAGAAGGTGGGATATGAAGTGTGGGAGATCAAAGATGGAGAGAATTTTTGTGTTTAATTGTATACCAATATACAGTATTTTAAAATAATTACAAGTTTATATCTAAAAAGGGTAACATAAGGGGGTATAATGGATGGTCAGACTAGTTGTTATATTCCAAGAAACTAGCAATTGATGCAGATAGAATTTTATAATGATTACTGCCAGGAGCCATAAATTTTGTCCCCATTACTGCTATGGAAATCTTGGGAAAGTGCACTTAAATTTTATAGAACTAAAATGAAAGCCCTTTTCAATTGCCTCAAACAGATATTATGCTGTGTTATTCTGTCAAAATTAGTCATTTATTTGATTGCATTTTGATAGTATCAATAATATTGTGTGCAAATCTTTCAGAGAAATTAATTATAGTAACTAGTGCATCAGGTTTCAAATTCTTCTATATTATCATCTACAATTCTTTCAATTCCTTTTGTAAACTTCATGGATGGCATGAATAGCTGTTAGTTTTCATAAAAGAACTGATTATTGTGTTTTAAATGTATTACCATAATTAGAACTCCTTTAAATATTTTTAGAATATGACTTTTAAAAATCATTATTTTCAACGTCACTTCACGGCCTTATTGGATATTTGCATTTGATTACTACTTTTAACTCATCTCTAATACATATTTAAATATAAACACATACACTTTGTGTGTATATAGTACATATATTCATTATAGTTCAATTATATTGTAAAACTTTTATTTGTGAATAATTTTCAAAACTTATTTTTAGCGTTATATCTATTATATCTATTAGCGTTATATCTATTAGTGTTATATCTATTATGAATATTTGCTCACTTGAATGAGTATTTCATTTATCTTTTTTATTATGTGCAGATCAAAGAAATAGATAAGTATCAATAGTTTTCTTTTGGCCTGGAACTTCTTTATAAAAAATTCCCATAATTCACACAAAAATATCACTTACTTAACCTATAAACTACTTAGAATTGACTCTTAAAAGAGTCTGAAAATTATTAGATCAGTCTGTATCTGTTTTGAACTGACCACAGAAACCACAGTATCCCATCACTGACTGATTTATTCATTCACCAAATAGTCACTGAAGCCTTAGGATGTTTCCACACTCAACTCTGGGGAATACAAAGGAGAACAAAACAAAGTTATTGCCATTATTAAACTGATGTTTTAGATGGTCAGAGATACCAAAAAAATCAAAATAATACACGGTTAAGTAATAAGTGCTATGGTAAAAAATAAGGCAGAGACATGACAGATGTGTTCAAATAAAACCTTTTTAAGGAGATATCATTTGAGGAGATGACATTTGAACAGAGACAAGAATTAAGGGAAAAATACAAATATCTGGGGACCAAGAATCCTGAAGCAATCATTTTTGAAAAGTTAGAGAAACCACAGTAGAAAGATAAAAGTCAACATGCAAATAACAGTTGTATTTCTATACATGAGCCACAAGGAAGAAAATGACATGTTAAAATACATCATCTGTATAAAGAAACAAGCTCTTTAGATTGGATGCCTTTCTTTGTGAATTTTACCTGGCTTGATGCTGTTTATCTATCTTTGCATTTTTCTTAATATTTTGGAAATCTGTTCTGGTGTGTAATTAAAATACGTACATACGGTTTGATCCTTCCAATGTTTGCTTTTAAACTTTGTTATGTGGGGAAAGAAAAGTTTTAATTAACATCTAATTTTATCCCTTCGCTGATGGAAATGCCATTCTAAATACACTACTCCAAACCCAACAGACTTCTGTATTTTTCTTTTACTGCTGGTGGGAACAAAATGGTTTCAGGTTCTTTGTGGGCTCTGAAGATTGTTCCCTTTGTCCCTTCAAGTGAACCAATGGAAATTGAGACTTGAAGATTTCCTTAAAGTCAGGAAGTTATTTCCAGAATGCCTTACCATCTGCCTTTCTACACTCCATAGCACATGTTGTAGTTACTAATGGTCTATGCTAAGATATTGATGAATGCAATGGGAGATGTGGTCCAGCATGATCTTCTACAAAGTATATTCACCAAATGTAAATGACAGATCATGCTATAAACTAAGGAAGATCGTTCTGGTCTGATGACTCTGTTTAGAGAAGTTTTAAATGTTAAAAATACATGATTGAAAGCCAAAAATAAAAATACAAGATGAGCTGCTTATTTTACTGATTATAGTTGAGTGCATCATATACCCCCAAAACCCAATTCTGAACCTTTACCCCCTCAATGAGAATGTATCTGGAGATAGGGTGTTTATGGAAGTCATTGAGGTCAAATAAGCTCATAAAATTGCAGTCACAATGGGCTATAACTGGTCTCCTTATAAGAAGAGTAAGAGATACCAAAGCTCTCGCTTCCAGGATGGTCACCTACACACCAGAAAAAGCAATCACCAGAAATTGAATTTGCTGGAAACTTGACCTCTAGGCCTTAGATCATGGACCTCTAGGCCTTAGAACTATGAGAAAATGCATGTCTGCAGATTAAGTCAACTAGTGTGAGTTATCTTGATATGGTAGACAAAGTTCATTAATATGTTGATCGAGAAAAATTAATAATTTGTATAAATACAACAAGTTATTTTTATAGCTAGTTATTAATTGTTCCATTAAAAAGATTACATCAAAACACAGGTATGGGTATTGGGTATCCACTGTTATCCTGAAAAAACAGCATTTGGTAAATCCTCAAAAACAACAAAAAAGGAAGAGAGTTAGCACACTATTGTGGGTTTAAAGATGAATGGCAGGACTTCTTGATGAGGATGGAAAGAAGAGCTCCAAGGACAAACTGGGATTTGATTTAGACAGTGACAAAGAGGGAGCATTCTGCCTGTTGGATATTGTGGCAGGAGGGCTGGCAAAAGGAACAAGGCAAACAAAAGTTTGACTGTGAGCAAACATTAAATATGTGCGAAAAAGCAAGGACTCTAAGTGGCCTACCTTGTGCTGACTCCTTCACAGCAGGGGTGGGTGTTCATGCATTTGGTGTTCGGTGCTGCTTGTCTGTTGTTCAGCAACAGCAAACATTCAAGCTCAACTTCACACAAACACTGAATATTTAAAAAACAGGTCTCGCAAGTGTACACGTATTCCCAAACTAATCAAATTGCAAATGATTAAAATGGATTATTTAAATGAATTATACCTTAAAAAACTGGGGAAATCTACAAAGATGTATCAAATGTGTAACACACGTCAGAATTTTTTTGAAATGATCTGTCATAATGTAAGCAAATAGTCTATAACATGAGTAAATATGGACAGATAATGGCTATCCCATTCCAATACACTTCATTTGAATAAAGGTTTTTAAAAAGGGAAGGAGGCACGAAGGGCTATGGTGGTGGATAGTGGGTGATTTGGAGGAGGGTGCATGCGATGTTAATACCTAATGGGGGGATCCAAATACTACCACACTTAAAAATATAAATAAATAAACAAAAATGTCAACGACATGGCTCATGTATCAGCATGAAAATATGAAATAAAGTTAATTTTATAAAGCAGAGATATGAAATCATCAACTATAAAAACTGTGCTGACACGTGGAAATATAAATTAAAATGAATTTGAAAAAACAGAACTCGCCATTTTCTGATTTCCACTCTTTGAAAACAAGATTTGGCAAAGAAATTAATGTGGAGGGAGGTAAATAAGTCTGGTTTAATTTATTGAATTCTTATTCCTTCCCCAAAGTTGAAAAAGATAAAGAATATAATATAAAATAGAGAGACCTAAATAATTTCACTTCCAGTTGAAGATGAATACAAATGTGAAAATATGAAATTTGTGAAAAAAACAGTTGCAGTAAACACAATTTATGGTAATTTGGTTAAATGAGAATTCTAGGAAAAAGTAATGCACATAATTGTAATGGGAATAATAGAAAAATGGCACTGAAGCCACAGATCATTGGTGCTCTTTTCCCAAAAAATGAAACTGAGGTTTTATACATTCTGTATTTCTTCATTTTGCTATTTTCAAATTCATGCACATGCTCCAATACCTAACGCCACAAACTCCACATACTTAAATTTACGTCAATACTGGTACACTGCAAAAATTACCCAAATTCAATTCAGGATCATGCATCTTAACATGTTACTGAAAAGAAAAGCATGGAGGGTCTATGGAATGACAAAATAGGGTTCTCTCCTATCATCAGTTATTTGGGGGCTAGGGAAGAATTTTCATCCTAGGTGAACATTCACTTGGTGGCTACATGCTAGCCCATTTGAAAGAACCGTCAGAGTCCATTTCAGATAGAGTTGGGGTATGTAGAGTTTTAAATGGGACTGTTCTTTCCTATACAAGTTGATCTACTGGTTTTTCTGTTGCTTGATTTTACAGATGAACTAAAAATACATTATTTGAAGGAAGGGAATCTAGAAAGTTGTTAAGCCGTTTGTAAAAGTGCAGCGGAGAATGTCCATTGTGGTGACAGTTATCTGGATTTACAGCTTAAGAGAGGCAGATATGTAAATATAGACTTCATCATGCAAGAAATGCCAAAGAAATTCCGAGCATCTGAAATACTGCAATAGAAGAAAATTTAGCCAAGAGCAGATGAAAATAGAAGAAGAGTCTTGGAAAACAATGATTCTTAGGAAGAATATAGAAGGACAGGCAGCAGAAACAAAGAATAATAAAGTCAGAAATGAACACAATGCTCATCAATATCTATGTCTTCTACATCAAATTTAATATTTTTAATGCTATGCATAATGATAATTTATTTTCTCTTTCTTTTATTAAATTAAGACTGTTAATAATTCTTAGTTTGGAGGATTTGCATGTTGTTACCCTATAATATACATTCCTGATTTATATTCTACCATTCGAGTTTGCAAAGCTATATAGTACTGTACAACAAAATTTAACAGAATCACCATGCTTAATTACAGCTCAATACAAATCATTAAAACCATTTAAACTGACTACTGAGAACAATTAATTTGAAGAAGTCACTGTCATAACATTAACCTTGATGCATCATAATAAATGTTCTTCCAAAAGTATGACCAAGCAAGATGACTTTGAAAGGTACAATAAAATAAACTGAAATCTTCATCTTGGGTGGCGTGTGTAGAGGATGAAAACTAAAATAAAATTTTTATCTCCTCAACAGTATGCTTATTTGATATTTTGTTGATTTTGATTTGTTCTGATTTTGAGCTTGGATATAAAAGAAAAGTAATTCTGAAAACCATTCTAAATGCTTTATATAACTGAACAAATGCTGAATTGTTTTGATGTTGTCAGGAACTGACAACTGTCATAGAGGCAGGCCCTCAAATAACAACGAAAAAGATGTCATTGCTTTTGCTCCAAAATGACAGGGGGAGATGGCAGCATTTAACACAGGGACTGAGGTGCCCATAATTTTCAAGTGAGCAGCGCGACCTGAGTGAAAAGCAGGCTCTCTTGACCTGCAACAATTTATGGTTGTAGTTAATAGATCTCGAAGTCAGTAGTACTGAGACAGATAAATAGCTAATGACAGTGTCACTTGATTTATTTCAGAAAACAAAAATGAAAATTGGCAGACAGAAGGTTAATGAGTCAGTCACTACAAATAAAAATATGACCTCTTACTCAGGTTCCAAATTTAAATCGGTTCATTGACCCCGATGAAGAAAAGGCCAGGTTAGCTTCGAGGTGAGGCACTGCAAATCCTCCATAAGTACATTCAGTACATATTCTGTCTCAAAATGAATTTGAAGCCACTCACCAAGGAACATGTCCCTGAGGAAGGGTAAAGCCCCATATTTTTAAGGGATAAATGTACTGGGGCTGATGTGGAACGGATCCTGGGAAATCTGAAATCCCACTCTCACTGTGACCTTAAAAAGAGCAGGAGTGTTAACGCCCAGCGATTACAGCATTTTCTGCACAAATCAGTGAATATAATGGACTCACTTACTACTGTGATAGGATAATTGCCCTCCTTGAAGTCCATGCCTGAATTTCCTACATGGCAAAAAAAGAACTTAAAAGATATGATTAAACTAGGATTTAAGGTAGAGATTACCCCGAATTATCTGCATGGCTTAACTGTAACCGAAGGGTCCTTATAAATGAAAGAAAACAGAGGAAATTCAGAACGGAAGAGCTAGGGCGATGGGTGCAAAGGCAAAGCAGATGCAGGACTACAGGCCTGAGATGATACTACAGTATCATCTAGAAGGTGGGAAGGCGTGAGCTGAGCTGATTTTCCCCTAAAGCTCCAAAAAAGAACTCACCTTGATAACAGCACCTTAATTTTAGTCCCATGAGACCCATCTGGATTACTAGAAATATAAAGAAATTCTTTTGTTGTAATGCACGAATGAAGTTACAGCAGTAGTGAGAAACAAATGGAACTCCCTTGCAGTTATTTCACATTTTTGAGAGACACAATGGATGCTCTTAGTGGCTGGTACAAGTCTCACTTTGCATCTCTGGCCTGAAGAATAAGGGACACTCTCTTACAAACTATCAAGAGGAAGCACATGAAATTAATCCCCTGGCCCAAACTACACATACATACATGTTTTTGATTTACTAACATATACGAGTGGTAGCAAATAAAAAAAATAAAGCCATGGAATTTAGCGTACCTGTAAGTATCTGACAGTTACAGAGATGGAGGTTTCTATCGCAGTCCTGTGTATTTTACGTCTCTGGACACGACACAAAGAGAGGTATTGTTCTCAGTGTTTGGGGACAGTGATGAACATACACAGGGTCTATCTCAGCGGCAGTGCTGTCCTGGGTATTTTATGCTCACCAGAGCTGAGCAGCATGGCTTCTGACGCTTGGTGTACCATCATTGTTTTAGTAAATATTTTCATCTCAGCTCACAAGAGGAGAGATGAAATGTAGGTTGCTTTTATATGGCAAAAAAAAAAAGAAAGAAAAATTTTACCATCTGGACTCAGGTGTGTATTGTTCTGCTGTCTGTAATAACACAGCAGAAAGGAATCTTCATGTTGACTCTCCAAAGAATATCATGATGCTTTGCACATTGACTACAGTAGGTAAGCAAGGCCTCGTGGGCAGGAAATGACATGTGTGAAACCTGTGTGCCCCAGGGTAGCAGATGAGAATCCCATATTGATGATGTTTTCAGGACTCCAGTCCCTGAGGCACCATCACATCACTTCTATACAAAAGTCAAGATGTGGCATCTCTTACCTTCTACAAATAATAAAAGTATTGAGTTTGGTGGAACTTCCTACACTTTTTAGGCAACTCACACTACATTGGGGAATAGATGCATTTTTTTAGACTCCAGAAAACGCTAGTTCCAGAAAACTATCAAGAAAAAAAAGGAATGCAACCATCCTTCATTGGGACACCAGCTGTACTACCCCATGGAGTGTGAGCGCCCAGGTCCAGAGTGATGGAGCAGGTATTCAGTGTAGGAGATTCAAGAAAACCCCAAGCGGAGAATCAGCACCGATTCTCTCGGGTCCAGCTGAAGGGTGATGTCTTCCAAGAAGAGAACTGTTCTGTCTGAAAAATAGCTTGAGGATTTAGCAATATGATTTTAACAACATGGAAAGATCTGGGAGGCTGTCTTTCCCATTATTACAAGAAGATACTTTTGGAAAAACTGAGTATCGATGATTTTTCTTATACTCATCAAATAAATGATGTTGCACAGCAAATTGCTACTCTGAAATCCAGAGAAGCAGATGTTGCTATAGAGATCTAGGAGCTGAAATCTGCTTATCTGAATTGGAGGCCACTGGTGCAATAAACTTGTAGGAACAGTTAAATGGTAATTTTGACAAAGTGAAGGAAGGTAAGAGTGGACTAGTATGAAAGTGAGAAAGTCCTCTAGGCCATAGTCTTAGGGGAAGCTCCATATTTCCCTGGGTTTTCTGTCGTAAAGCCCATGGTTCATATGGTAGTTATCTAAAAAAATTCTATTTGTGACCCAAACAGAGAAAAAGGAAAACTAGTCATTGTGAAATTTCTCTATAATAAAAAATTTACCCTGCAGGGTAAAATAATGCTCCAGTTTCACCAGCATTACTTCTGAGCCTCATTCCAGATGAGTAAAGGGAACATCCTACTCCAGCTTCTATCACTCTGCCTGCTTCATCTAAGTGAAGGAAACAGCAATAGGGCATTCAACAGGACATGATGCTCCAGGAAAACAAGACACAACAGTTTAAAGAGTAGCAGACAAATGAAATAAAACTACATGAGTGCAGAAATGATAGATAAATTTGTGAAATCACTAGTACTGAGACACATTAATACACTGAAAGGCTGAAATTAGTGAGAAAAGTATAGAGATTATACTTCCCCACACTTCACTGCCATATCACAGGCTTCAGTTTAATAACAGTAGGTTATAGTGAAAAGAGCTATAATATACTAACGCATATACTCTCTTTTTGAAGCAATACTTAGGAAAGCTCAAGACAAAAGAGATGGAAATAAAAACCAAAACAGGACATTAGAAGGATTTGGATTTCCTCATACCTATAATGACAGTAGGCATCAAACATAAACTAACTCCTAAATCTTCACACCAAAGTCCTATTTAATCAGTTTCTATTAGCTGATAGAGCATATCCTATTCCCCACAAAATGTCACAAGGCATAACAGAAGACAAGGAAAATATGAGTAATAGGGCACAAAGTGAACATTAGTTTTAGGACTGGATAATTAACATGCTAAAATGACAAGTGGGGGAAAAAATTTTAATATGGTCATTCCTCTAAAAAGAAGGTAGGTAACATACAAGAACACACTTGAATGATAGAAGAAAAAATTGAATATTTGAACATTCCAAACTTCAATGTCAGACACCAAAATGTTTATCTAGAAAGTTCTGATAACCTGAAGAAAACAAATATCAAACACACACAGAGAGAGAGAGAGAGAGAGAGAGAGAGAGAGAATATTCAAATGATAAACAGAAAAATCTTGAAAGAAGCAAAGAGGGAGGGGACATCTTACCTATAAATGAATAAAGATAAGCATTATAACCTGCTTCTTTTCAAAAACTACACAAGGAAAAACAGCAAGGTATGTATCAAAGATGCTAGTGCTAAAATTATAAAACTCTTAGAGTAAAATATAGAGGGCCTCCCCTGGTGGCGCAGCAGTTGAGCACTGGGCTGCGAGGCTGCCCAAAGCCTCTGTATCACCGGTTCTATCCCCGGATGCCGGAGAGGGTCCCACAAAAATAAATAAATAAGTAAATAAAATAAAATAAAATAAAATAAGAGATAAATTTTCATGACTTTAGATTTAGCAACAATTTCGTAAATACTACATTGAAATATTCTGAAATATTACACGAGCAACAAAAGAGAAAAGAAATGATAATTGGGCTTCTTGAGCATTTAAAACTTTTACAATTCGAACAGCACCATGAGGACAGTGAAATGACAACTGGTAGAATTGGAGAAAATATCTTCAAATCCTATCTGGAAGTGGTCTAGTGTTGAGAATATATAAAGAACAATGACAAATCCACTACAAGATAGAAAATTCAGTTTCAAAATGGACAAGAGTTTGGACTGAAGTTTCTATTAGGAAGACTTACAAGTGATCAATAATTATACGTGCAGTTTCTCAGTATCATTAGTCATTAAGGCAATCCCAATGAAACCCATGGTCAGAAACCACTTTTTGGCCAAAATGGTAATAACAATAACCAGAAAATAAATGTTCGTGTAGATTTAGAGAAGTTGAAACTCTCATACATTTCTAGTGGGCATGTAAATTGGTGTACTCGCTATTTAAAACAGTTTATAGTTCCTTCAATGTTCAACATAGAATTATCGGTTGGCCCAGGAATTCCTTCCATATTGATACTGCACAAAACTGAACTGGCTATTTTAACAAAAATTTTACAAGAATGCTCAAAGCCACAGTATTCACAATAGCCGAAATATGGGAACAACAAAATTGACCATTAAATGGTGAATGGATATAACACATGTGCTGTACCAATATAATGTTATTCAGTCATAAAAAGGAATTATATACTGATAATTGCAACAAAATGGATGAACGCTGAGAACATTATGCTCAGTGAAAGAAGTCAGACGCAAAAACCCATACTGAATGATCCCATGTATATAAAATATCCAGAATAGAATAGTAGAGCAGAATATCACTTGTATGTGAATTAAAAAAAAATATTTTTGTTGAGAAAATATTGATTTAAATCATCATTTCCATTATAAAAGTGTAGGATCTCCCTTCAGGCACTCTTACCATACATAGTTCGCCCACCACCAAAGAAGCCACAGTCCACACCAGAGGACTCGGTGCTCCCGCCTGTCTAAATGGAATTGAAAGGAAAAAAAAACCAAAAAAAAAAACCAAGAGTCAAATTTATAGACTTTTAGAAATAAAACAAAATGGATGTTGGCAGAGGCTCAGGTGTGGTGTGAAAGCGGGGGTACTGGTCAAAGGACATATTTTCATAAGATGGGTAAGTTTTATCAATGTATGTTTTATAAAGAACTAATGTATAGTATGGTGACTGTACTTGAAATTTGCTTATAGTCGATCTTAAGCAGTCTCATTAAAAAGAAAAAAAAAAGACAGCTGTGTGACAATGGATGAAATGATGAACTTCATTTGTTTTCAGTAGACCTGCCTGTTCTACTCCCCACTCTTTCTGGTGAATCCTCTCACCCCCTGCACCTCTGTTCTATACCCCAGTTCCTGTATGTATAAATAAATAAATCTTTAAAAAAATTTGAGAGGAAAAGCATGAATTATACAAAAAGGAAGAGTGATATAAAAATATATATAATATATAATATATTATATAATATATAATAATATATAATATATAAATATATATTTTTTTATAACTTGGAAGTCTCCATTTCACACTACATGTAAGGGGAATGCATTGTGGAGAAAAGGGGATGCACAAATTCACAACTTTGCTGAGTTCAGGGGAAGAAAAGAACAATGGAAAACACCACAAATGGGAGGCAGACATTAAGCTAGATCAGACCCTTATTTTGAGTAACTCCTAAAAGCATTTTCTTTCTCACCCGAACAAATAAAAATAACAACTGTGCACACATATTTTCATTTTAGAATTTCTGTGACAAATCTTTCATTATCTTAGAAAGTATGCGATGATTTTGAATGTCACACATAGTAGATGAAAGAGCTGAGGCAATCAACGACTATCTTAAGTGACAGCATATCATTTAAAATCAGTGAGATAGTGAAGATACATACTTCATCTGCAAAGACAGAGATTTCTTATGGAATAACGATGCCTCTGGATGCAAATTTTAAAGAAAATCAGAACAGAAACCAGGTCTTTTACAAAAATAACAACCCATGTTTAAAACAAAAACACTTTTAAAAAAGAACATGCATAATGCAAAGGATCTTAGGATTATTTTGGAAATTGGCACAGAAAGCAGTAAGTATTTATTAAAAAAAAAACTGTGATTCAACACCAGCTAGAATTAAAATGCCCATTCATTTCTGGGGTTATCTGGTTTATGTATATTAACCAGACACTACTTACAGGACTACACAAAAGGTGTTTGCTTCATTAAAGTTACTGAATTATTTAAAAGTTATGATTGAAAATGTGTACTTTGAGAGAACAAAAAAATGAGAGCATTAATTCAGGAGTCAGGGGTAAAACCTCCATCTATGTTGTACTATGAGTGACTTTATTTCCTCATAAATGATACCCATTTGTAGAAACTATGGCAATGTAATAGGAAACTTTACCAAGAAGAGCAATGATTAAAAATCTAGATGAAATAGGCAAGCCTACTTTTATTATTTTACAAGATAATTATTAGCAAAATTACATGACACATTTTAAGAAACTTTAGTTTATTTCCTTCTGTTTGAATTATTTCCATAATAAAGGTTATGGCACTAATGCTATGAGATTTATACACTGATAGACTAAGATATTTATAGAGGCATGCTTTATCACCTTTAGCTTCGCAAAGCGCTTTAACTTGATATTTTCTTCTCCTTTATTAAGACCAACTAGATCCAGGTTTCTAAAGTAACTGGTGGTCACATGACTTAATCCTCCACTAATTTTAAATCTCTTTATTACTTTTGAATAAGTATCTTTTCTTGCTTACTTAATCCGGGTTTACATTTATTCAGGACTATAGAGCATTCCTCAAAGATATCAAATTAATTTTATGGTAATCCCCCTATTAAAAAATATGGAATCTCAAATTCAATCTCTAACCAGGCATTCACTCATATAAGAGAGGAATAGATACCAATGGGACTGTTAATTACATGTAACAAAGCTAGGAAAGCAAATATTTGTTACTATTATAATAGAGAAGGAGTTTATAATCCTTATCGTCAAGTAGCCAATGATCATGTACACATTTGCATAGACTTGGGAGTCTCCAAAAATGAAAATACTTAAATTAGTCTTTTGTTTAAAATGAGAGAAGAGGAAGCATGGATTTGCCTTCAGTTAAATTTTAGTCATAACAGCTATTGAAAGCATTCCATTTTTCAGATCATAGGATTTATTTTTATATAAAAGCTTATTTTTACACAAAGCCACACAATATAAACTTATTTGGTAACAGAGTGATATCTTCAACATTTTATCTGCAGGCGGTCCCCTCACAAAGTATGCCACACATTATTCCTATTTAAAGATTATCTAGAGAGAAGTACTGCAAATGTTTTCCCATGTTTGAATAACAAAAACATTGTTATTTTTACAGGTAGGACACAGGAGAAGTTTACAGAAGTAGTATTTCTACCTCTTCGGTTTGTTTTTTGGTGTGTTATTTCTATATGTTAGAGAAGACATTTGTAGCCATTCAATATTTTATCCTAAAATTGTATTCTATATTATAACTTGATGTGTGACATTGTTCCATGTGCAAGTTAATCCCCCAGTCCCACCACATGAAGAAAAAATTCATAAATATTAAAACAGAGTGAAAATATGGCTTCCAATAAAGAAAGGATAAATATCTTTAAAGAATATCAAAATAATACTTTCTATCTTTTGGGTTTGCAATACTGATCTGCAATTTTTTTTTTTTACAAACTGCAAGAATATAAAAAGTTCTGAATATGATACACGCATTAGAAAATTGTATTTTGTCATGCAAAGTGGCTTTCAAGCAGATGTGTAATTTAAATTTAGAGAAGACAGACAGAAATCCATCTTGCTTTATTCTATTATTTTTGATCCAAAGAATGTACCTCCTCTACAGTCATCCAAAACTTTCAGCAAGAGAACTCTTGCTAAGTGTCAAAGTTTCAATGAAAAGGAAATTATCATCAAGCTTGACTGATTCTATGTGGAATGCCTGTCTGAAAATCCATCATACCTTCCAAAGAATGATATACATTTCCCCCTCTATGCACTCTCATGTCTTTTTATTCTCCTTTGCTAACTCAATGCAATTTCATTACATTGATTTCTACTAAATTTACTTTCAAACTCAAGTTTCTTATATAGGTGTATTTCAATGACACAACTACATGACGGTGAAAACTATTTGGGGTCCTATATTTTTCATAGAACAAAACAGAAATTCCTTGTTAAATGAAACTTTTTTTTCATTAAAGGCCTTTTTACCTTGTATCAGTATTTTGAGAAATAAATTAAAATATTTAAGTGAATGAGAGATAGGTGTGTGTGTGTGTGTATATATATATATATATATATATATATATATATCAGTTTGCAAGAAATATCCTAAAAGTGAGACAGGTATTTAATTATGGATCCTTGTTCATCAGAGAATAATAAACATGCCTGACTGCAAAAGCCAAGGATCAGAAACTATAGAGAAAAGAGGAAAGAAAGAAGAGGAAATAACTGAGTTTAGCTTAATGAGTCAACAGCCCCACATGCATCTCTAATCATTAAGAGCCGTGTGTCCTGATCGTCGTGATGGAATCCAGAAGCTATGTGTTCTCGACCTCCACGTTACCAATTCAGTGTTATCAAGGAGCAGAAAGTGGCCATGTGCAGAAATGCATGGTTTATGTGCAACTCTAGAGTTTGACAGAGAGCTACAACAGGCTCCCCTCAGCCGCACATCTGGGCTTAGCTAAGCTGTCATACTTTCAAAAATTATGATACTCTGCATGATCAAACTCTTCAGACTTTACTATTTTGTAGACAAGTAATATTTTATAGTTTAAATTCTTTTGTTACTGTACTGCAGAGAAGTCTTTAGAGACCTGACTGCAATGAGAAGGAAAACAAAAGCAAAATTAAATAAATGAGACCACATCAAACTAGAAATCTTGTGTACAGCAAAAGAAACCACCACAAATGTAATGAAAATCTACTGACTGGTAAAAGATAATTGCTTATTCAATCGGGGTTAAAATCCAAAAAATATAAATGATATTTTTGTTTGTTCACATGTTGACTGTCGGCTTTACAATATGCTGTCTCTACTTGATATGATGCTGTTTACTAAATATCACCAGTGCTATCCATGATCTATCAATATGTTTGATATAAAAATTTCTAAAATGCAATTTATCTACAATAAAATATTATCAGTATTACATGGAACTTAGTCATTCATACTACAGTTTCCATGCATATACATACACATACATCCACACATACATGTGTTAATATATGTATGTATACTTAGAATATATGGATATTTAATATATGTGGAGAGAGAGAGAAAGATGCATATATGTGAAAAAGAAACACAAAATTAAATATTTCAAATTAGCTTGGGGCTAAAATAGTAGGAAACAATAACAGTGACAAACAAAATACAGATGCCAAATTAAATTTGAATTTCAAATTAATGATAACTTAAGTTTTAGTACAAGCATGTTCCATATTTTCTTTTAAAAATAAATACAAAATTTGAAAACTTATCACTGTAAGGTAAGTGAACATATCTACAAAGCCTATGTATTCTAATAACATCTTGAGCAGATTTGCTATAAAGAGGATATTTACCATTTCAATTTTTGTGTCTTCCCTTGCAGGGTCTGAGTTCCTGCTTTAAGATCACAGCATAGTAAAAACATCAAGAAATAGCAGAGCGGATCAAGTTTTAGCAGGTAGCAGAGGAATTTACATTATAAGAAGTGCAAGTCTAAAAAATCTAAGGGATGAATTTTTCTACTCTGAGAATCATGTATCCTCATGCTGAGCGAAGTGGATAAAGGAGAAAGGCTCTAAAACTGAAATGAACTTAATTGTCAATAAGTTGTTTTGTTCTGCCTCCCAGTTGTGGTTTAGGCGAAACATCTTTCTAGGCTTGTTTCACAAAAAAAAAAAATTTGCTTTATATGTTAACAGAAACTTACTTTTTCACTTATTAGCGAAATACTACCCTGAACAGTATTTACAGGAATATATCATGCCAGAGGTTTAAGAATATAGTACATGGACTGATCTAAAAATCTCTTAATTACACTGAAATTTCTCAATTTTTCCACATGTAACAAGATGTTTTGGTTACTTACTCATGTAAGGCAAATGAGAGCCATTAATATGCAAGCACATTGGTACACAAGCATATTCAACACATAAATCATAAACAATTATGAAACTAAGGATATCTGTTGTTCTGGAATGGGGGTGATATTGTAGGGGGTGAGATCGTGAGGACTTGTTAGATGCTGACGGATCTAATCCGAACTTGAGTTCTCTGGATGCTGCTGGGAAGAAGGTCTCATTATGTCCCTTCTGTTTGTCTGTCTGTCTGTCTGTCTAAGACTCTGCATTGCATGAATTGAAGGAAAGTGCAGACACTTGAAGTTTCAGATCTAAAATATTGCAAATTTTTTGCGGCTCAATTTAAAATGCTTTTTTCATTAACAAGCATTTTAAATGTTAAAAATGAAAGAACTGAATGCATTTATAAAAAGTAATTGCTTTTTCAAATTGTATTATCTTATATTAAGGTAAAGTCGGTATTCAACACAGTTTATGAGTTATAGCCTCCGACTAGTCACATGTGTGTTCCCACACCGTGCCCACCACTTTGGCACCACAGTGTGAGCCAGGAGTGGAAGGGCCATTTTAACAATTATACATTAGGGTAGAGCAGAAGATAGAGGTTCCCTGAGGTGTTTCAAGTGTCTTCATAGCATGTCATAACTGACCACTCATCAAGTAAATTATCATATTCGTTAGCTGCTATAAGCAAAGAATGTCAGTGGTCATTGCTTAGACTGCCTCAAGCATCAGCAAGCTGTCAGTCCACACCACAGCGCTCTCTCTCTCTCTCTCTCTCTCTCTCTCTCTCTTTGGTAAAATTACAAAACAAATATATATTGACCTATACCCACATGTCAAAATAAATGCTGTATATCTGAGCTTACATAATATCATAAACCAACGCTACTTCAATAAAGCATTTTTAAAAAAATTAAAATAATGTTCTCATCACAAAAACAAAGTAAAATATAGATAGATAGATAGATAGATAGATAGATAGATAGATAGATAGATAGATAGATATATCTAGTATACATAGCAAGAGATGCTGCTGTGTATATGTTGCCAAATTTTCATAAAATTGCTCCTCCACTATTAATGTCAGGAATTCCAAAACTTCTCAAATAGTTGTCAGGTTTGGAATTTCAAACTAGTGGAGATTTTATATTTTTAAGATTACCTTCAGTGATCCACAGAAAAGATTAATGTAGAGTGATTAACTTCCTATTATAGGGGTCAGAATTTCAATTTTGTAAATGGAATTCAGGAGTTATTTTTAAAATTACACAAGATACATTTTTAATGTGTTTGACTTTCTCTATTCTTCTAGAGAAAATTATTCATGTGATTTATAGCTGTAAATATCACCTTATCAATGTTTTCATGCTTAATAATCACAGAAATGAAATGACTTATTTTCTACATGACCTGAACATTAATTGCATAGTGAATACTTTGGGGAAATATTCATGTTAATAGTTATATTTAATTGATTAGTGAAGAAATGTTCAATTATCTTATATATGTTCATAAAATGTACTCAAGAAAAAGACTGTCTTACTAGCATTAACACAGTATTGAGTTTTATAAATATATTGAGATAAAAATCTCTGTTGAAGACTTCATGAAACACATTGACATTCTTTGGAAAAGCAAAGTATTTAGAAGGTAAAATAGGACACACAATAGCATAAGAAAAACAATTTCTTTATAAAAGAAAATTAATGATTTGGCATATTTGTAGTTTCCAGATACTTTAGAATGAGTGTGTTCTTTATCATCACACTTCTCCAAACATACTACCACTTACGAACTATTTCAAATCAACTGCATATTGAAATCATAAGCACTTATCTCCTCTTGACCTTTTCTTTTTTTAATCTTTCAATAGTGTGGAATTTTTTTAAGATTTATTTATTTTATGTATTTATACAAGCACTGGGTACAGTCAGAAGTGCGGGAGGGTGAGAGAATTCACCAGAGCCAGAGCGGGGAGCAGAGCAGGCAGAAGGACCGAAGTACACTGCTGAGGGGAGCAGCGGGCGGCAGGAGAGGTCTGCGCGCCATGTGGGACCCTCCTCCGGTGGCCGGGGAGCAACCGGGGATCGAACTGGTGCTGCAGAGGCTGCGGGCAGCTTCGCAACCCAGCGCTCAACCGCTGCGCCACCGGGGAGTCCCAATAGTGTCAAATATTTTTCTTTGAATTTTCTATACAAGAGCTTTCTGCTTTCATGCTTCGGTATATAATTTTAATCTTGGAATTCATTGAATTCTGTAACACTGAAATGTTACATAGTAAATTTTTTAAAGGTACATTATAAATATCATGGCTACTATCATAACAGTTTTTCACCAAATATATGAACATTTGACTGAACATATTTATAAATAACCACAAACTTGGTCTCTTAAATAATGTGAATTTATTATCTTACATCCCCTGGCTCAGAAGTTCAGCACTGGTCGAGCTGCACTTGCTTTCTCTAGCTTCTAGAAGCTTCCCATTTCCCTCTTCATCTTTAAGCCACCCCTGTTCACATCACCAACTCTCTCCTGCCTTTTCTTCCACAGACAAGGGACCTTCTGAGGACAACAGGTTCACCCACTGGGATAATCCAGGACAATGTCCCAATTTTAAGGTCAGCTGTTTGTCAACCTTGACTCCATCTCCTACCTAAATCCCTCTTTGCCTATAACCTAGCACAGTCCCAGGTTCTGAGGCGAAGACATGGGCATCTTTCGGTGGCATTAGCACCCTAACACATGATGGAATGCTTGCTATGGTGAATTTTCATATTTTCTACCAATGTAACAACCAGTGATCCCTGTGGCTTTTGGTTCAAGTGAATATATTCCTGGTCAGTTACTATGAAGTTTAACAGTGATTATCAGAAATAGAAAGTAAATGAGTAACATGGAAACATATATTAGTTTTCAGATGATGTGCACAGGGCAAATAATAAAATCCAAATTCTTTTAATAGTAGCATTTGTTCTATCAAAATCTGATCCTCCAGGCTGCCACATTTTATGTCAGTCCCACGGGATTATGAAATTCATGTTTTCTAAATATATATGATATATACAGAATCACACTATTATGTCCAGTAGTTTTCTGTATGTTTCAAAAATATGTAAGCCTCATACTGATATGGATTGGGGGTTACCACAGGTTTTACCAGTGGGTCAATGATTTTACCTAGCATCATTTTATACTGATAGCATTTGAATAATGTATATGTACTAAAACCAATGAGTCCTGAGTAGTTCTAGTAGAAAATATGGGTAGTAGAAGAACTTTTTTTAAAAATGAAGATATTTACGACCTCTAAGAAAAAAAAAATAGTTTAAGGTGCAGTTGCAGAGTTGATTAATTCATGGCCCAGCACTATCACAAGTCTCAGCTGTCCTGCAGGAAGCCGGGATCACCCTGGTATCACCTGCCCATGCACCAATATCGGAGTTTTTTTCTTAGATGTTTTTGCCTACATTAGCTTAGCACAGTTAGCATTGATCCTGTGAAACTGAGAATTCGACCAACCTTAAATAAAACAGAGTATGTAAAATAGGTAAACATGAACAAAATTTTAGTTCTGTTACCAAGGAGCAAGAAAGGAGACAGCTTTGCTGAGGCTGTGCCAATAACACATGTCAATGGCAGCCACAGGACAGCCGACAATGTGACGATACACTTGTGTTTTACTTTCAACAGTTATTTGGTATCTGCTTATGCTTGATATTTTACTTTTGTGACACTCCTAAGTTTATTGTTTTACGTTTCTTTGAACTTAATCAACTATCTGGATTATGTGATGTGCATAGCATGGTGCTTTTCTCGAGGGGGAAAAAAAACAAACAAACTTATTTTGCAAAGTAGCAGAACAGCAACAAGATCCTATGGATTTGTAACAATAGGTTTATGCTCCTCAAAACAAATGACTATTAGCAAATCATCCCAATTACCAGGGATGGCTTTGACTGAGGCTGAGTGTTCAGAAATAAGGTCAAAGGATATGCTACCATAATCCTGGGAAGACAAACTCTGCAAGCTAACAGGTGACAGCATGTTTGGGGATCTTGAATTATCCAGGCTATTTGGTAAGCATTTTAAAGTCGATATTTTGCTTTACACACAAACATACGTATTTATGCCTGTATATATGCATAACATATATAAACATTGCACAACAAAACTTTCAAATATTCTTATTCACCTAGTCACATTTTAAGGAAAAGCAGGCATCAAGCCTATTTGCAGAGAACCAGCACTATCATTACTCCACACCAGCTCCTGCAAGCACTTTCATTCTGAGCTGGCATGAGATGAGCTGAAATATTTGGAGGCAGAAGCAACTCAGAATGGACAAGGCAGGATGGCCTAGTATTCTTCTCTACTTAAAATGTCCACAGTCTACCACAGTCACTTGCACAGAATCAAAAGTCAAACCAATCAGTTTCTATTCAAACACAGAAACAAAATTAGAAACCTACTCTAGTTTAAATGCAAGAAATTAAATGTCAAAAAGTTAATTAATAAACATGTGTAGGGTAGGTAAAGTTTCAGGCTTTTTTTGCCCTCCCACCATTGGGCTTAATGGTGGATCCTTGCAGCCCTCAATGCCTGCCTGATGGCGGACATCTGGAGTGAGGTGTGGGCATGCGCAGGTGGGTAGTACACCTGGGCTGAGAGACTGGGTTTATAAGGGTGGCGCAGTAGAGTGCAGTGTGGTGGTGCAGTGTCGAGGATGGAGGAGTGCAGTGGAGCGTTCAGAGGAGTGCGGCAGAGAGTGACAAAGCGTGACGGAGTATGGAGACTACAGAAGCCGGATAGCCTGAAGACAACAGGCCTGCTAGAACTGTTAATGAACCTACCCTGTATGGGTTGGTTGGTTGCGTTACAACATGTTAATTATGTGAAAATACTACTACTTTAATGCAAATGAAGCTGTGTAGTTCTAGATCTTATTTGCATTCACTCATTTAATTCTGTAAACTTGCCAAGAGGCACTGACAAGGGAGGAAACTGAGGTTTTGTGCATTTGCCCAATGTCACATGTGACCTTCATCCCTGAGATAGTCTCCTATGTGGTTTGGATCCTGAGTTCTTACCCTTGAACATCATTTATTCATCTGATTTTTCCATTTGGTTTTTGTAACAACTTCTGGGATTTTTAATTCTTCGTATCATAGTGTAAATGATTCTCAGCTACTCAGCTGCTGCTGTGAGAGAAAAGGCTGGAGATTGTATCCCCTAAGATCCAGAGGCCATAGAAAGGCTTAGGGGAAGGCAGCTGATGGAGGAGTAAGAGAAGTAAATTCAATGATTGCATTTTCAAAATAAAATTTGAGGAATATAAGTCCCTCCCAGAAGTATCCAAGAGTAGAGCATTCCTATGAACCCCCTTGTAACCTAACTCTAAATGATCTAAATTAAGAAGCAAGTGCCATTAACTACATGGAAAATTTTTTGAGCATTCCCAGACCCAAAGAATAACCTTCCAAATCAGAACAAATAAACATACAAAACATAACATCGCCACACAATCAAAGCAGCAATGATACGGTAATTACGGTCTGTATAAAATGGAAATAATGTGCAGGCAGTGACACTTCACTTACCAGGATCAGAAGACAGCAAGCCCATCGGACAGTTGAGAGGTGCGGAGGATGGTCTTCGTCAGAGCTGGAGGGGACGGCAGTCCAGGAGACTCGGTACAGGAGGAGGGCAAGAGAGTCACCTAGTAACATGTCATCGCTGTCCGACGCCTCGGGCAGGCAGGATACTAAAGTCCATGCCTTCTTGTACCTGGAGGTCCATGTGAAACGCAAAAGCCTGTTGTCTGCTGAGGTCGATGGAATTGATGTGGAAGGTTCGAATTCCAACAGTAGGCCACTCCCGCTGCTCAGGTGCCGCTAGCTGTATAATGCTTGCTTCACAACCCAGTTCTGAGCATGATTTCTGCTTTTTGCATTTTGTTGTAAAAGTCAAAATCCTCTTCAGATTTTAAGTTCATGAAAACAGGTCCTAATGTAGGTCTTTTGAGAAGTGGCATAAACGGAATGCTCAAAAACCAAGGGGTGTGTGCATCTGTTTCAGTATTGCCAAGGATGTTTATTGAAAATCCAGGACACTGAATTGGATGTGAACCTACTAATTTTATTGAAAGAAGCCAGTATAGTCAAGTCCATTCAGACATTAAGAATCACTGCTATATTGGCTTCGCTGTGTTGCCCATGGTGATTTTGTGGTAAATTCAATGACGTGGCATCAGCTTTACTTCATCTGAGAGCTATATGATGAAAAACAAAATCATTTCAATTAGTGTGGGTTAAAAAGAAGGCCAGATACCATGACTCCTTTAAACTGTCGATTTCTCCACAGTGAGGCAAGTGTTCCAATGCCCACTGCCATTCTCTTTATTTTTGAAATCCTAATCAGATTATTGGAAAGGTGGTAGGGGTGCAATTATACAAATTCTAATCTTATGGGTGGATATTTTTAAATTATATACTACTTACTAGAGTTTATAAGGTGTGTATATACGTGTGTGTGTATGTATATATAAATATGAATTGCAGAGGGATGAATATTCAGGGAGATGAAGAAGTTTGAGATACTTGAGAGGCTTAGGGACAACAGTAGAAAGGCCTATGAAATTCTGAAAGACTATGGAATTTAAATTACTACATCTTTTCTTCTAAACGGTATGATTCAATGTTGTGCCTCTAGCCAGTATCGCTTACACAAGAGTAAAATACATAGCTAATTTATGACTGCACATATCAATACATTTTTTCAAGTGGCACAGATGAGGATGTTTCTCTATGAAAAATGCAGATCAGAACATTTCCACAATCATATGTGCATCAAATAAATTAAAATGATATTGAAATAGTATCCGCAGATTAGTAGTGACAAGAGCCAACACAGAGCCACTCTCACCGCTGTAAAACACAACTCTGACATTTGCTGAGGTTATTTTCAACATATAAACTTCTCAAGAGAGAGTTTGATTTGGGGTTGTTGTTAATAGTTGAAAAATGCTCATCTTTTTCTAAACACTGTGTAGCACAGTGACACAGGACATTTTGCAGGCTAACTTTTAAAATGAGATAGTAGGAAAAGATGACACAATTATTCAAATCAGAAGATGAGAGGACTCAGAAGAGGAAGCATTGGATTCGGATAGAAGAGACTAGACTTCAAATCCTGCCTCAATCCATCATCTTGACGGGATCGTATCCTCCGAGGTTTTTTCTTCTATTAGTCTATATGAGTTCTAAGTTCACATGTGTTATTATTCTGTGGTTCAGCGTTATATGGAAAAAATAAAATAATAATTATTTAAATTCACAGGATGTATTTATTATTCAATCACTAGATGGCAGTAAATGTGCAATTCTGAGATGCCTCAATTCTGCATCCTCAAGGAGAGCTCGGTACTGGGGGAAAACTGTGGCTGTTTGACAGCTTGCCTTCAAAGGTGAGCTAGAAGGAGAATATATCCTATCATAAGACATCACTACTCAGTATAAGGAGAATAAAATGACATACCTCAGTAACATGGCAAGAAATAACTTCAAGTAGCAATTTAAAATATGTTATCTAAGGTAAACAGAGTAGCTACCTTCCCATTTAAAACTGCAAAGAAAAATAAATAAAAACTGTAGATTTGTACTCGTGAAATGAGAAAGTATCTATCTTACGATGCACTTCATATGTTTCTGTTCTCTCTATATAATAACTTATATTTTTTAAATGTTCCAAGAATGGTATATCCATTTACCAAGTAAAATTGAATTATCCCATTGAAAGTAATAGTACAAGGAATCCCATTCCATTACTTTTAATGTGATGGTGTCTGTATATTCCATAATAATATATTCATCATAAATGGAACAAACTTCCCAGCATAGCCATGTAATGAATTAAAAAAAGAGGATATGAGAGTCCTGTTCAATGAATATATAATCTTACTTCTTGTAAACTAGGCTTGTCATCAGTCAACTATCACTTAACCCATAGGTATATTCCTTCAGCAATATAATCATGATAATTTCTTCCTTCTGTCCATTTCCAGTGTATCTGGGAGGGATAGTAATTTAATTATTACTTGTGGATTTCCAAGCTGCAGTAAACTGTAAGTGCATTTTAAAGTACGTATATTACTTTTCAAAAAATAGAAAGGGAAACAACTGTGGAGGGATGGGGAAGGGACAGAGAGAGGGAGGAGACACTTCTACATTTCTTTTTTATAGCTTTAGGGGTGGATACATATCACACTGGTTGAGTATTAGTGACAAACATAGATTTAGATAGTAAACTGCAGTCTTCACCTGAAATGTGTTTGTTTACAATTTATGTGCAGCCAAAAGTTGTGTAAGAAAGAGGTCACAGTGACAAAGATTCTACCAATGCCATTTTTGTCTTGAAGAGATTGGTTTACCAGTTATCTGCTACCGATGTAAACCCCAAGAGTAGAGAGTGGGGGCTCTCCAGGTGTGCTACTAATTTTGATGTTGATTTGATAGGTTTTTTTTTTTTTTTTTGTACAGGAGAGAAACAAATTGAATACTTCATCCACAAAATGATTTTTTTCCTCTAATCGGAAATTTTAAAATCTCTCATTTTGGCCACCATGGCTGCAGTATGCATTATGCAGCCATGGAGGGCATTTCTGCGGGCTATTTCAATCACCTGGTGAGGTTTTCAAAAGTCCAGCTCACATTCCCCAATATAATTTCAAAGGGAAATAGGGAAGAGAAAGCAAAGGGGATTCTGAAAACATGTAATTTAATGGGCATCAGCATTCAGGTCAGATTCCAATCACCACTTTATCTCCAATTGAGTGCTCTTAGACAAAGCATTATAGCACTCTCACTATCGATTAATTTAAATTCTTGTCCATAAACAAGTTCCACATGATTGTTGTGAGGACTAAGTGTTATAGTGCTTAGAGAACACATCCACAGTGCCTGAAACACAGAAATGCTAAATAATTGAATCAAGAAGTCAAACCACAGTGGTCATTTCTGGCTGGAAATTACCAAGAAACACTGGACAAAGAATATTTTCTGCTTTATGGTGTGTCTCTCTAGTAAAGTCCGCATTCAAGCGAATTTGGAAATACTACTCTGGGACTCAGGCTGGGCTCAGAGAAGATGCAAACGTGACTCTCTGGGGACAGGAACTCAACAGGTTTCTCGATGACCAGAAAGGGAGGAAGAATGAAAAGAAGTGAAATGACTCACTCAGAATTCATTCATTCACCATATATTTATGCCAAACTATTGATTCCTTAATATAAGTCAGACTTTGTGATAAATATTTCATATGTTAGCTTATTTAATCTTCACAGTAGCAATACAGAGTTTGAGTTATTATTCTTAACACATTCCATTTAGAAGAGAACACTTAGGCAACCAACCTGTAGAAAAACGTTGAGGCAGTTACTTCCTCTAGGCAGAATTTGCTAACGGTGTTTTCCCTTAACTCAGCTCTCTGTCTGAGAGCAAATGATGTTTTCATCTAATGCAGATTTACTTTTGCATTAGTAATTAAGGAAGCAGTAATCAAAGTAGCCTTCTTATTTCCGATCAGTAACCAAGATTGAGGATGTTGTAGAACACCATGTTCTGCAGCTAGCAAGATGATATATTTATTGGCAGCAGAGAACACTTTTTATTTGGTGAGGTTTTCAAAAGCTAAGCCAATACAATTTTTACCCAAAGTCTGCATTAATTACTACTTTTCCTGACTGAATTTAAAAAGATGTCTAGGTGGGGAGAAAAATCATGGCCTTACTAAGGCCATGTTCTGATAGGACTGTGTGTTCAAAACCATTGTGCTAAGTATATGTTAAGTCTGAATATCACATCCCTGAGGAGTCCCTCATTGACATTATACAATGATATAGATATTAGGTGTGTTATGCTATAGATTTTATTAATCATTTGTGAAGATAAGATCTCACAGTATTAAGACTTCTGATTCCCCAGGGATAGCTTCACGCCCTACCTTCTTTTTGATGTGCAATTTTTATTTGAAGTTCAAGATGAAAAACTTATTTAATGTTGCTATCAATCATATTTGAAGACTTTAAGGTAATGCAATCCAGTTAAACCAACCTAAATTCACAAGAAAACTTTAAAGTCTGTAAATGAATAATATTCTGTAAACCTATTTTTGATTCCTCATTTTCTTTGTTAAATTAAGATAATTTTAGGTAGAATTTTAAAAACTCATCATTTTTACAACATGCTGACTATATAATTACAATTTATTCTAATGCATTAAGAGCAATAACTATAAATGAATAGGGAAAATGTCTTTCTATTTTTAAACCCTTTTTCCTTATTTAAGTAATAGAATCAAAAAGGTTTGATCTACCCTTTCTTTACTAATTTATGCCCACAACTACAGAAAAAATTCTTAACAAAATTAATTGCTATATGCATTGGCACAAGGGATCAGATCACAGAAGTCTGCATTTTCTATAGATAATTCAAGACAGTCTGGGCTTACTAAAACATGGACTCTCAGACAATGTAAATAGGGGGAACATCCCCAGAAGCAGTGACATTGATCTCTAACAATATCGTCTAGAAGTTTTTTGTAGGAAATTTAAGTACTCCCTTGTGGAATGGGTTGAGGAACACATAGATAATACTGAACACCTGTGGACTGCATTTTTCTAGCACCAGTGAATGGCAACAATTAGTATACTTGCAACTCAGAAGGACTTCCAAAGAATCTTCCAAAGGATCGCTAAGGTCAAAGAAATTTTGATGCACTCAAGAGCAGTAATAGTTCAAGTCACGATGAGCCTGGCATTAAAGGAGAGTGTTAGCGATGATCAGGAAGTCATACATGGAGCTCAGCCACAGAGAATCCAGTGGTAGATTCTCTGAAAGGACATGGCAGGAACTTTTTTTGTTACACCGCCTTTACATTTATCTCATTGTAGATGACACCCGATTTGTTTTAGGCTTAATGCCTTTGGAATTGCTGTCTTAGCCATCCAGAACCTCCATCTTTGATGTCAACACAACTTGGCCTTTGATGTCCAGTGTGTTATCAATGAGGCCTTTCAAATTTTTTCTCACATATGTGGTGTCCCCTTCTTAAACTATGGTTATGTTCTGCTGCTGTATGTCTCCATAAATAAAAATTACTGTTCCTTTAATTTATCTACTAGTTTCCATATTTACTTTACCCCAATAGTTTCTAAATTCCAAGAGCAAGTCTTCAGGTGAGTTTTGCTCATTTTCTACCCCTAAGGCCTACAGAAGTTCTAGATAAAGATGCTACTCAGTTAAGGGTAATTACTCCCATTCACAGTGATCGGAACGTATACTTTTCTCCTGCAGGTGAGATGGGACTGCACTTGGAATAATATGTTTACAAGGTTCTGGTTCCAGAGCTCTGAATAAGGGGGAAAGAGAGTCCAGGTTTTAGGGTTGGCCTAGGGTTCCTGCCCAGGTGAAACTGGAGACATTCAGGCAACAACACGGACCGAAGCGGCGGATAAGGACAAACCAGTGGCCAGTTAGCAGGGAAGACAACAAAGACGAACTGAGAGATTAGGAAGAAGTGCAGGTAGAAAAAATGCTGGAAACTATAAAGAAGGTGAAATTCTGCAGAGAGAAGTGGTCATACTTGAGACTTAAGTGAGAAAAGGCACATAGACAAGTTCAAATCCTATTCAGATGCAGTCCATACAGCTACTAAATTTTGCTTTCTTCTGTAAATTACAAAATACCTGTATCCAACAATTACTTTCCCTCATTACTGACTTTGATTTAAACAAAAGGTTTGTTTGAACAATATCACTAGGTGTATCAGTAGAACTTTGTGATCAAGTGTGATCTATAGATCACGCACATATACACAAAACCTTTAATTAAGTCATGTAAAAATAATGTTTCAAGATCATATTGCTAATATATTATTCACTGAAGATCTTTAACAGTAAAAAAATCTCCTTTAAAAAGTTGAGGAGCATAGACGACGATAAGGTTTACAAGGACATTGCTTTGTCTATAAAATCTATAATTAGTCTATAGATTCATATACCCAGGATATGTGAGGACGATAAACCATTCCAATCAGAAGAAGAAAAAAATTTGGACTGTATCTACACATACTCATTAAAATTCTGAATGCAATTAACTTTTTTTTTTTGGCAGTCAAAATGTTCCTGAGGACTAGAGACAAACATTTAAATCTAATTGAGTGTTTTGAAGAGACAGAGCCCCCACTTTGCTACTCCTTCACTTACTTATTTCTCACTACACCAAGAGATGGTCCTATACATAAAATGAGTGGGCACTGTACACGCAATCCTCAAGTTACCGCAGGCGAAATATCTTCCATTACCCAATGGGGCACCAGAGTATCCTTACGCAACAGAAGATGCTAAGCCATTTATACAAATTATTGTCATGTACTACAGAAAACTTTGGTATCATAGCAATGCCCTGTCATGTATGTAGGAACAAGAGAAAAGACATCCAGGAAGCCTCCCAGAAAGAACATTCAAACTGGGTGCTTGGAAGAGAAGGACTCACATTAACAAGAAAATGAAAAATCTAAAATCTCCAGAGCATATCGAAGCAGAGAGAAGAAAAGTTGAAAGAAGCATTTAAAGTTGGTTTATATATTGGACTAAAGGCAAGACAGATTTTTATTAGTGGATATCTGTCAGATTTCAAATATATTTAACATACTATATGTAGATCCCTGGGAAATTATGATTCCACTATTTCTCCTTTTATTTTATTAAAAAAGATTTATTTATTTAAACAAGAACTGGGGTACACGCCAGAGATGCTGGAGGGTGAGAGGATTCACCAGAGACAGAGCAGGAAGCAGAACAGTCAGATGGACCAAAAACACTGCTGAGGGGAGCAGCGGGCAAGACAGGAGAGGTCTGCCAAGCCATGTGGGTATCTCCCTGGCCAGCCGGGAATCAAACCCATGCTGCAGAGACTGCAGACAGCTTCACAGCACTGCACTCAACCCACTGCACCAAAGGGGAGACCCCTATTTCTCCTTTTTTAAATAAATTTCCAATGCCTTCCTCACTCTAGATGTAAAGAGAAGAGGCATGAAACTAGCAAAATAGGTAGACAGAAGAAACACCAGGTGATGTGTCACTGATAGGGGCAATGGAGGTGGTGCAACATTTATCAACTGGTACCAAGAAGACATCTACTTTATACTTGAAAACACATTCAAAGGACTCTTCTCTGAATAACACCATCAGAATCTGCAAAGACTCTCCTAAGCCTCTGGCTGTGCTAATGTCATTAATGAGGAGGATTTGATATTAAAAGGGATTTAATGACAGAAGGTTGATAGTAGTTCTGTGCCTCAATATTTAAATTTTATAAAACCTTTTTTTTTTTATTCTCTAGGGTAAACATTTAGGAGCAGACAGCAAATTTATTAAGTATGTTTTGGGATGTGACATTGTTTGAAAGGTCGAATGTATTTAACTTCCTGTAAAGATCAAGCTACAAACATACTCTAGTTACTAGCTTTCAAACACTAGAAAACCAAGCAATAAACTAGGGAACTTACCAAGAAAACACTTTTAGGTGTGATTCTCAGAGACAAAACTTTCAACATATCTGAGGACAGAACGGCATCTTAAAAAAAAAATCTCGTGTCCTTTGGGTAAATACCTAGGAGTGGAATTGCTGGATCCTATGGAAGCTCTATGTTTAGTAGGTCCAGAAATCTCCACACAGCTCTCCATAGTGGTTGGACCAGTTTGCACTCCCACCAACAGTGCAGAAGAGTTCCTTTTTCTCCACACCCTCGCCAACATTTGTTGTTGCTAGTTTTTTTAATATGTGCCATTCTCACTGGTATGAGATGGTATCTCATGGTAGTTTTGATTTGCATTTCCCTGATTACAAGTGATGTTGAACATTTTTTCATATGTCTGTTGGCCATTTGCATTTTGGTATTTACCCAAAGGACACAGAAACATCAATTCCAAAGAACACCTGCACCCCTATGTTTATAGCAGCACTGTTTACAATAGCTAAGCTTTGGAAACAACCCAAATGCCCAAAAATAGATGACTGGATCAAGAAGATGTGGTACATATATACCATGGAATATTACTCAGCATTCAAAAAAGATAAACACATGCCATTTGCAGCAACATGGATGGCGCTGGAAGGGATCATGCTCAGCGAAATAAGCCAAAAAGAAAAAGAAAAATACCGGATGGTCTCACTCATAGCAGGAATCTAGAAAACTTAAATAAGGGACCAGGAAAATGAATATAAGAAAGTGAAAATCAAAATCAACAAAAAACTATGAACCAGAGACACTTTTTGGGGGGTGGGGGGCGGGAGGGGAAGGATTGGGGTCAGAATGGGGCGTTTGCAATTGTATGGGGGAATATAAAAATAAAATTTATTATTTAAAAAAAAAGAAAAGAAAAAAAAATATATCTCGTGTAAGTTTGAGCGGTTGGTAGGTGTACCGTTTTAGAGAAGTGGTTGGTAATCAATTACATAAAATGTGGGAGGATTAGACAGGTCATTAGTGAAGCTCATCTAAGGAGTTATTTCCCAGATCACGAGCAGAAAGAGTCAACTTAGAATTTTGATGTTACTTTTATCAAGCTTTAAAATCAACTGCAATTTCATAGTGACATTAAATTTAATAAAGAATCAAGATACTAAAAGATACTAAAGAAAATATGAGACAGGGATCCACTAAGGTGTCAGCATCATTGCTGAGGGATTAGGATTTATCGCACATTTTCAGGGATGAGCAAGCATATCCCTCTAGTGGATACACTGTCAAAGGATGACAATTAGAAGTATCCAGCTAGCAGTTCCTCCGTGGATTAGATGTCCCCCCAAACAACTACCTTATAATTTACCTCAATGCAGATTTTTCTTTTGTCCTAGTTGGTCTAGTTTTCATCTTAAATTGACATTAGCACTTGATTAGCATATTAGACTCTTGTGAATACCACTAGGAAAGACATAAGCCAGACTGACAACAGCCAACTTCCCTGTGTAGCCCTGCAAATCTCTGCACTAGCCTCTGGGTTTTCACAAGTAAACTAAATGCATTCTCCTGTTCCTACTGCTAATGACTTTTATATTCAAATGCTCATTTAGATAAATCTCAAGAAGCTTATTTCCCTATCACTTATCTCCACACTCCACAGGATGACAGTCTGGTCTCCTTTCCTTAGGTCAGATGAAACGGGTAGAAACCATCTTAAATGATGTGATAAAATAGAGATTGTCTTCTCTCCCTACACCCAGTAGCAATGTGTGGTTGTTCCATCGTCTCTGGAATTGCCTAGTTTGTTCTGTTCAGTGAAGTTTAAGTTGCTGGAGGGATCTCAAGACTTAGTCTTACAGCTTAAACTAATTTTGGACAAATGATAGCATTTATCATGGGGGCAAATAACAGCCTCCAGAATTAAAAAAGAAAGGCAAGGACATTACCTGGTCTTTCTGATTCTACGCAGACACATAGTGAGCCCCGACGCAAAGCCCTGGGCAGGGGGGAGTGACCTATGACTCGGGCTTTCGCAGGCCTCTCTACTCATTTCAGCTGTGACAGGCACAAGGTGCCATTTTCCACGCTTGTCTGGTGTTTCATCTCAATGTCCATTTGGCCCAGGATTGATGGCTCGGTAAAAGAGTGGAAAGATCAAGCTGCTGTATAATGCTGTGTCAGTCAAATCTCCAACTTCAGTAACATTGTAATGCGAGATTTTGCCCTTGGAAGAGCGCCCCTTATCAAATACGAGGGAGAGAAAAATTCAGTTCAAGAGGCAGCCCACGCAGTCTCGGAGTGCGACAAAGACAGGGGCCTTGAGATGTGGTGCAGATGCACTGATTGTCATCGAGCAACCGGGGCCTTAAGGATGACATAGCTCTTGAAGCATTAGATTAGTTGAAAGGATCTGTTCCATTAATTCTTAGACAGTTAACATTTCATATAGAAAAAAGGGTAATTAGCACCAAAATTGTCTTCAATCCCATGAGAAGTTTTTGGCCTTAATACTGCCTAAAGCTGTGCTACACAAAGGTTACTATTATTTATTGCCATGCCTTCCATCTTTAATAAGAATCTATTCAATAAAAATTACCAGGAAGACTTTTCTGCTGCTTTCTGTAACATCCTAAAATCAATGACTTGAAATAAGTCCATCTGTTAAAGGCTAAAATGTCTTTTTCACAGATATACTTTTGCCCAAGATACAAATTGCCTTTTTTTTTTAAAGAAAGAATAGCGGTGAATAATGATTTCATTTTAAGGGGGGAAAGTGTTTAAGGGCTAAGAATGGGATAAATTAAGTGAATTCAACCTATTTGGAGTGGAAATAATATATATTAAACAATTGAAGTAGAGTTTGAAGCTTTATGACCAAAAGTAACAAAAATTTACTGACTGGTACATTCAATTTGCATTAGTATGCCCAAAGACTACAAATAACCCCACAAGTAAATATTCACATTTAAATTACCCTGTATGAAGTAATCATCTCTATATCTTCTCCCATTTACACTGAATTACTTGGAAATAGAAGCTCATTTTCCATTACATGTCTAATTCTATGATGATAATTTGATTCATTAATTCTACAAATTTGTTGAGTGCCTACTATGTGCTACTGGAAAGGGATGCCATAATAAAAAAGTAAAATTTTTGAGTTTTCTGTTTTTTAGTAGGGCAGACAAAAATTAAAATCTGCTAAAAAAAAAAGACACAGTATGAAATGCTACACACACTAGCAGATTTTGTGTATATATTCTGGATGAAAAACTAAAGTTGCAAAATTTTTCATACATTTATAAAGGCAATACAGTGCAAAAGGAATGGTTACTAGAAAATATTTGCATCAGCTATTGTTAAACCACATTAACCTACTGCATCTTTATCATTCCCAACTCGTAGCACAGTTCTTATTAGATAGTTTGTGATCAGAACACTTGTTTAATCAAGAAATTCACTATACGATTTCATCAGTTGTGTTTATCTAAAAGAAGCATGCTAAACACACACACCACTGTATTTCTGCCAACACTGCCTTGTGCTCATAAGTATGATTACTTTGTAAATGTAACTTATTACTGCATGTTTTTGAGGTGCATATTGGCCATCTCAGCCTTGGGGCTACTCACTTGAAGATCCTAGTTTGATATTTACACAGTTGACATTATTTAAAAATATTTTTCCATGCCTTCTTCCATTCAATAGAGATTTCTCTTACATGTCTGGTTTTAATTCTATTTACCTGTGACAGGTGTCCATGTCAATATTTCATTTAGCATCAACCTCATTATTTTCATTCCAACTCAAGAAACCCAGTATTTGTTGTTTAGTTTAATATCATCATTCTTCCTCATTCTTAGTCACTGTTTAAAAGTCTGTTATAATGTTGTTCATAATAGACTCTCCTGTTAAAAACATCTCTATAGCAAATTAGAGGGGAAAAAAACACAAAATATATTTATGTTTAGAGAAAAAACACAAAAGTACTCTGGAGTAGCACTTTTCAATTCATTGGAGAATGTTTTCTTTACTTTCAAGTTGGGCTAGCTGCATGAGATGCTTAGCTTCCAACCATCCCAGACTTAGATATGTCTTTCTCCCTAACCTTGGCCATTTCTAGGTTCTGGTTTAAAGTGGGGGACATGCGACTCTTTCTTTTTTCTCTCTTTCCTTTTTATATTCCTTTTTTTTTTAAGATTTATTTATTTATTTATCCATGCACTGGGTACAGTCAGAAGCGTGGGAGGGTGAGAGAATTCACCAGAGCCAGAGCGGGAAACAGAACAGGCAGACTGACGAAATACACTGCTGAGGGGAGCAGTGGGCGCGGCAGGAGAGGTCTGTGCGCCATGTGGGACCCTTGCCGGTGGCCAGGGATCAAACCGGTGCTGCAGAGGCTGCGGGCAGCTTCGCAGCCCACCGCTCAACCGCTGCACCACCGGGGAGGCCCTATATTCTCTTTTTAAAATCATTTTTCAGTCCTTTACATACCTGTGTAGCTTCGGGGTTCCATTTCCAATCCTCCACGTGTGCACGTGCTTCACTGACCCTCCACCAAAGCTCCCTTGCCAGTGCCCAATCTCCTGCTTTCTCGAATATCTCCCCTACCCACCATTCTTTCTGCAACCAGTACATCTTTCAAGAAGTCTAAGAATTGATTTTCTGTACTTTGTCAGTATCTGCTTTTTTGGTTATTTATAGTCCACAGATAAGTGACGCCATCCAGTATCTATCCTTCAATTCCGGACTTATCTCACTCAGTACAATCACCACAAGGTCCGTCCATTTTGTCCCCAAAGGCAGTGTTTCATTTTTTTTAAATAACTGAGCAGTATTCCACTGAGTGCGTACTTTACAATTTCTCTATTCAGTCATCTGTGTGGGGCTCTTAGGCTGGTTGCATTACTTGGGCATCGTGGACAGCGGCACTGTGAACATAGCGGATCATATCCAATTCCTTTTATATTTTTAAATGTATTTCCATAATTTTTTCCATAAAGGTTGCATCAATTTGCCTACCCACTGACAGTGGGTAAGTGTTCCTTTTTCTCTAACTCTCACTGACATTCTTGTGGTCTTTCACATGAATTCTAAGAGGCCACTGCAGCATAAGTATTTGGCCTCATTTCAATATTATTGTTCCTCAGGGGATGGGGGGTGCCTGAAGAAAGGAGAGAGAAGGGGGGGCAGATGGTGAGGGGAGTGGCCAGTGCACATTTCCTAAGTGTGCTTTCTTACACAGGCAGGTTCTCGGTACCCCCGTGCAATCGCAGTAGTGACATCAAGGGTCACTGATCACAGATGACCACAACAGACACAAAGATAATGCAAAAAACTGAAAGAACTGAATTAACAAAAAAAAAAAAAAAAAGACACCAAATGAGTACATGTTGTTGAAAAAAAAAAAAAAAAAACGGCAGGCAGGGTCACCACAAACCTCCAATTTGTAAAACATACAATGTCTGCAAAGCGCAATCGAGCAAAGACCAAAAAACTAGGCATGTCTGTAAAAATATCCAGGTACTCTATAACAACAGTGCCTTCTGATTCCAGGTAGCTGATAATTTCCCATAACTTTGAATCACATCAAGTTCTTTGACACGAAGCTTTATTCTAAGCCTTCCAAAAGCTTTCTTATTCCTCTAAGAAAGCTTAAAAGATACATTACTATTATAGTTACCTGCTCAGTCTCATATTTGACATTTTGACTAGTAGATAAAAACTTTTGGAAGGTTTGAAGATCTCACTTTTCAAAACTTCCATTTTCTATTCATTTCTCAAGTGGAAAGACAAAAAAAAAATCAACATGGGGGAAATTATAAAGTTATCTTAGCATAAAAAAGGATTTTTTGTTTCTCTGAACCTTAATATCCATAATCCTATTTAGCAGAAGTCCAGAGGGAGAAGATCACCTATGCATGCCCACCAGTATCTCCTCTACCCCCAGGGTTCCCCTTTGGGTAGAAGTGAGGGGGAGGTTCTCCAAAGGTTATATAGAAGATTAACCTAAATCCTAAATAGGAGCCTTGGATTTGAAGAAGTACAAGTGGGTTTTGCCACAAAAAAAAAAAAAAAAAACAGTCTATCCTCCTACTCCATTACTGAAAAAAAAAAAAAATTGTTCTTGGGATAACAGATTGCTTTGATTTAAGGTCAACATTTCTTTCCATCAAAGTTTCCCAAAACTTCAGGTCAGTTTTTATATTACATAAAATTTTGCTAAAGGCATCTTTTTCTATACCTACAAGAGCAAATTAATAACTCATAATGCCCTACTTGTCAGTTTTTTTGACAGCTACACTATAAATATATAACAAAAATTATTTAATTCTGGTTACTAATATAAGCTAAGTCATTTCTCTAAAATAATAAGGCCAAGTCATCGTGCTGTTATAAAATGCATGGATTTCTAGAAATCTGTTTTCTTGATAACTTCTGAAGATATCAACACTTATCTTTGAATTTTGTTCCTGTGTCCTTATTTTTCTATCCAAAAGAAATACAGATGTTCCATTTTTTTTCTTTATAAAGTTCTTCTTCTGAAATAAAGTGATCTAGACGCCACAAAGATCTTTCTCCAAATAGACTGTAACTTTTCACCAATCCCCACTAGCACAGAAAATGGTAACATCTGCATTTAAATTACTTACTTATTCAACTCATTTATATAAAAGTGTACTAAACCTAAAATTCAGTTCTGGAACACTGCTCTGAACCTAGAGGACATTCCATTTCACATAGTTTGTCCAACAACTTTTCTCTAGTAGCTGTCAAACCAATAATCTACACAGCACTGCACTGCAGCATCATTCTAAGGCAGCATCTTGGAACGTCTAATAAGAAACTATACCATAAAGTACGCTTTTCTAAGATGGAAAAGAAATCCTATTACTATTTGAGACTCTGCTATCCTTTCAAAACATCTTATCTAAACTAGCTCCCTCTGGCTCCAATGACTGCTTCATACCATCTGTTCATTAAAAAGGGTGCTAATCATTAACATTTAGTAGGCATTTGTGAAACAATTTCAAGATATATTTTCTATAATTTCAAGCAAATTCAATCATACTTATTCAGTTGGGTAGCTGCTGTAATAAATATACCATATTTTCATCAGTGACAAAAAATCATTGCTAGAGTTACCAATTAAGTTACATTAAGCAAATATTGAAATGCCACTAAATGCTCAAAACTCTGCAATAGTATGGGAGATACAAAAACAAGATTTGGGTCTTTATCAAAAAAAACTTGCAAGGCATAGATCAGATAGCTAACCATAGAGAGATAAACATAATAAACACAAAGAGGGGGCGCACTGGTGGTGCAAAGGGTTATGTCTCGGCACTATGAAACTATCCACAGACACTGCAGCATGAGTTCGATCCCCTGCCAGGGAGATACCCACATGGCACAGCAGACCTCTCCTGTCTTGCCTGCTGCTCCCCTCAGCAGTGTATTTCAGTCAATCTGCCTGTTCTGCTCCCAACTCTGGCTCTGGTATGTCTTCTCACCCTCCCGCACCTTTGACCTGCACCCCAGCTCTGGTATGCATAAATAAATCTTTATTCATGTATTTATACATACATGCATACATACAATAACTGGGTTGCAGGCCAAAGGAGAGATCCATGATTCACAATGGACCAAATAATCCACACGGAAAGGAGTAGAGGAAAATGGGTTGAGAATGTGAGTAATTTGTGTGTGTGAGCAAATAAATTTTGGAATGATATGAAAGTCTGACTAGGTTGTTTGTTAGGTTTTAGAGGGAAGGACACAAAATTCACATTAAAGATATACTTTTTTTCCCACAGAACAGGAGTACACACCACAGTTTACTGAGATTATCAACCTTTTATTTATTTCTTAAGTTGCTGTTGATTTACAAACTATTAAATGTTGGGGGCACATCTCCACCTCTGTGTGTGTATAAACCTCCCTCATCTACCAACAAGGTTCTAATGTAAGCAACCTTTATTTTGAACATCTAACTTTCAGTAGGTTATATATATAAACACACACATACATATACACAGATATATATATATATGTGATATGATATGATACATACACACACATATTAGTAGATTGATAGTTTTTCTACCTCTTTTCTCTACTTCCACTAACAGGAACTGGAGCACTGAATGTGACATTGTGACTGACAATATACTTCGATGTCAGGAAGAGCAACCTCGCTCCAAGCTCAAATTCTGCCACATTTAATGGGAACACTGATCTACTGATGGGGAGAATATGATTGTTAATCATTCAGATTGTTAGAGGAACTCAACTCCTTGTATTTGTAGAACTGAGATTACCATTTCCTTCCTGGCTATGAACTGATGAACTCAACCTCTATACTTCTCCCCTTCATGCAAGTAGGGAAGTGGGTTTGAGAGTTCCAGACCTCAGAGCACACAATCAGTTTCTTGACAAGCACACCCATTCTCCTGGTTATCTAGGGGCTTTTCAAAAATCACCTAATTAACATGAACTCCTGTGTGGGTGAAAGGGATTTGCTATGAATAATAAAAGATACACATTTCCCTTTTATCACCTTGAAGCCTTGTCAAAGATATCACCCTGAAGATATTTTCATAGACTTGAGATTACTTAAATTGGTATCACTTAATGGACAATATTGTGTTCCACATAGTGAGAAAAATTGACTTAATCAAGCCAAATTTTACCTTGAAAATAACAGATATCAAGCAAAATGTGGAGGTTTAATGTCAAGTAATCACACGTTGCTATGTATTTGATCCTGTTGTGAATTCACTGTCCTCACTGTCCTCAGTGGCTCTCCATCCTCCTACAAACCAAGCCTAATGAGCACTTTTTAACACAGTCTTCAACACTCTGTTATTCAGAACAGTTTTCAGGACTGCTTTATGCTGCTGGAATTTCTGAAAATAAAATGACACTGCAGAAATGGGGTAGAGGTTCCAACTTGCACCTGTTTGCCCTTTTGGCAAAGGAAAAGTTGTTCTTACACTTCACTACAGAATGCAAATTCTTTAAGATTTGGAATTCTCCTCTGTGCTACTACATTGGAGCATTCACTTAGAAGCTCCATGTTGTGCCATGAAAGAGGGGCACCAAGCACAAATATTCTGAGGCTGCTTCCCCTAATTGTGCTGTGTCTAACCCAGCTTTTATCTCTGACATGGGGTTCACCTGTCTTTTGTCAGCATCCACAGAACTATGGCAGAATAACACACTAGAATATATGGTTATTTTAGTGAATGTCCTTCTGCTTCTAGAACCCCTCCACTTTGTCAAACTGATATAAGTAAGATGCTATCTTGATAGCAGATCATACAGATAATGGCTTATTTAAAATATTTTTGAAAAATTAACCTACATTGTTTTATAAAATAATGTGTAGGTGACTGAACAAAATATTGGACTGAAGGTGAAAAAAACAGAATTCTCGCCCCTATTATGCCAGTAATTCTATTAGACATTGAGTAAAAGGAAATGTAGTTAATATTTATTGAGTGTTTACTAGGTGTATGTTATCCTGATAAGCTAATATATTATATAATATTCATATAAGATACCTAACTGAAAGACATTCAAAGTAAGGTAGAGTTTTAAGCAGTTTTCCCTAGTTTACAGGCTAAAATGAAGCAGATAAAATATTTATATTCACGCAGGTCAGATCCCAAGCTATATTCATACCCATTGTTTTCATACAATGGAAAGATTATGAATGTTGAAAATAGAACATACGTCTCCTCATACACTGGTCTTCCACTATTCTATTTGTGAATCTAGGTAAATTACATAAGCTTCTAAGCCTCATTTCCTACAATGGTGGAATATTGAACATACTTCGAAGAATGTTTATGTGAATTATAGCAGATCATAGAGATGGTATCTCTTTGACTAGTGCTTGACACATTGGCTTTCAGTAAATTTTAATGTCCTTCTTTCTCCAAGTGCTTTTAAAATACATATGTGGCTTCAACCGTTTTAAGTTTAACCTTATAGATCTTACTTTAGTGTTAAGTTTGTGTTCTCATTTTGTATGTCTTTTCAAAATTATTTTACATTTCAAAAACTCATTTTTCTACTACTAACTTCAATGATAAAAGTGAAAAAGTCTTATATATTACCACATTCTGTGCATTTTGAAAGAACTCTCCAAATAGAGGATTAAATGAAAATTCCATGACTATCAGATGTATCCAAAAATAAATGCTAGATGTGATCATATAATTTAATGTTTGAAAAATGACACTTTCTGCAATAATATACTTGGGAGGTCAACTAATTCTTAGAAGATTGGTATTATAAGTCTTCATCATCAATGATTATAAATTCTATTTTATAACACATATATAAAATCCTGACTTCAGAATGCTTTTTCTATCCGTTAACAATGTGTTTGTTATAAAAGAAGCTATAATGCCTTGATGAAAATACTGAATAGTTCATAAAATCTATGCAGCTTGAATTGGTCTCATAATGTCCTTGCAGTTAAAGAGCAAAGTAGTTTATGTTATTGCATGTATTATTACTGATTCTGATCATTTAATTATCAGTTAAGTTTAATCCAAATATTAACTTTGAGAGTTCATACATATTTTAGGACAAATATAAACAAAAAGACACCTTGGGGAATGGTTTATTACATTGATATAATTAAACGGCAGGCTGCCAATTAAGAACACATGTATTATTGTGAATTCCTAAGTTTAAAGACAAAGGGAATTACATAAATTCAAAGAAAATTGCCTAACTCAAAATTGAAAGAAAAATACTTTAATAAAGAGTCACTTTATAAGCAAACAGCATGTTTGCAATTAGGGGGGAAATGCCATCTTAGATTATTACATGATAAACAATTTAAAAAATTAATTATTAAATAATAAAATATCATATTCTTAAAATATGGACTAAATTTTTTGAAGTGCAAATTTGAGAATACCAAGTGTGGAGTTGAAATTTCAGCGTGTTTTGTACAGAGGCAGACTGCAGGACAGACTCCTTTCTCCTAGGATGATGGTTTTACAGAAGTTATGGGAGCACATAAGAACGGAAGATCAAGGAACATTAAGAGAGGTGAAATGGTCTTATTTCCTTCATGTCAACCTTCCAAATTTGAGGCTTTTCACCAAGAATTTCAATATTTAACACAGGACTATTTTAAAAAGTAATCAACTTGTTCTATTTTTAATATTGCCTGAATTATATTCCTACATATGTTAACACCTATCTCAACAATTTGCCACATACTTAATTTTGTGGGCATATTGTTGAAGTTTAACTTCCTTATAAATTTGTCATTCTAGACTGTGTGTCTTTACATTTAACTTTATCTTGTAATTCCTTTACATGGACATAATTAGCTGCATATTTTATTTTACTCTCATATCTTGGTGGTGATAACCATGGCTAGAGAGACCTGGAGTTAAAAACCGAATATTGTCAACATAAAATTTTTAAGTTCCTTAGCATCTTTGAGACACAGCTACCTCAGGAAATAATTTCACAAGATAGTGAGACACAATTTAATTATTGCATGAATTATGTGACATTTGTGCTTAAGTGATAAACTCACAACATAAGCAGTTCTTATTTATAGAACTGCATGCTTAGTTGTTTCTGCATTTTTTAAAACATGACAATGCCTGGCAAAGGGTTGATATTTACTATTTAATAGGTATTTTCCCGATGTCAACAGTTGTGTAGATTTGCTCTAGTAGGAAAACATATAAGAAGAGAATGTGTGCCTGGACAAAATTGTTTATTCCATTGTTATATTAGGTGGATCTTTGTTTTTCACTGGCCAAGAGGAAACTTTTAAGGTGACCTGAAAGAACTGTAAACCCCTAATCTTCAGAGGATTTTATGGCAATGCCAAATTTGTGCCATTTCCTTAAGGATGTCACTTATCCTTTTACTTTATTCAGAAAATAAAATTGCAAATACTGTTAATTGAAATTTCCTCATTTACTGACACAGGAAGAAACATCCCTTCAACAAACATTCTACTTCACTGTGCTTCCAGAATTTAGGATGCAACTATATTCAGGCTATATTCACAAACCCACTGTTCATTGTTAAATGGATTTGGCACAAAATTTTATATATCCTTTATCACTGTATCTAGAATTTTTGCATGACCTACAAGTCAATTGTTGAACCATGTCCTCTTATAGATATTTTTCCCTTTCTCCAAATCTTGTTCCTTCCTAGAGCACCTACTCAATGCAGGATGACAAGGAAGCACAGAACATGCAATTCCTGTGCTCATTTTCATTGAAAACTATTTGATAGTTAATTTTGCCCAGGATGTAACCACTCTTGCTTTAACTGTGGACAACTGTCAGTTTTTCTCCTCCCTATTTCTAAGGCTTTTATTGAACAATCTGTTGCCTACTGGAGCCTCCCATCACTGGTAGATCCCTAATCTTGACCTTCAAGTCTAGTCGCTGCTACAGTAATTAATTTATCATTTCATGAATAAGGAAAAGCTTGGCCCCAAAGTGACCAAGACCATTAGTGGCATCTGAGCTAATCACCCAATCTGAATTTGTGAAAGCCTACGGACAAGAAGTAAGTCACTGACTAAGATGCCCTTTTCTATCTTACCTGAGTCTGTGTGTATAAGTCATTCTACTTTTCTTCCTCTTTTTCAAATTCTCCTTTTGTCAGGAAAGATGAAAATCATATGATCATATCAAGAGATGAATTTGATAAGATTCAACAGCTATTTATGGTCAAAATCCAGAAAAATAGTGATAAATAGAATATACCTCAACATAATCGAGATCATATGTGACAAACTCACAGCTAACATCTTTCACAAGGGTGAAAATCTAAAGGTTGCCCTCTAAGATCTCCTAAAAGACAGCAGTGTGCACTTTCACCACTACTAGTCAACACAGTAATGCAAATCCACCTAGAGCAGTCAAGAAAAAGGATTCCAAATTGGGAATGAAGTGAAGATATCATTATTTGCATATAACATGATAGCATGTAGAGAGAACCCGAAAGACTACACTAAAAACTAATTGAAATGATGAATTAGTTCTGAAAAGGGACAGGTTACAAAATCAACATGCAAAAATCAGTTTTCTTCTTATATGCACACAATGAATTAGAAGAGGAAGAATCAAGGAAATAATCATAGTTACAATTGCATAAAAATAATTAAACTTAAGTAGGAGTAAACTTAACAAAGGGGTTGAAGGTCCTCTACAACTGAAACTGTTAAACATTGTTAAAAGAAACAGAAAACAGCACAAAGAAATATGGAGATATTTCCTGGTCATTGTCAAATGACCATTTTATTCAAAGTGATATAGGGATTCACTGCAACCCATATCAAGTTTCCAATGGCATTCCTCAAAGAAAAAGAACAATCATTTCTGGTCAACAGACATATGAAAATATGTTCATCATTTATCACCAGAGAAATACAAATCAAACCACAATGACATACCACCTCAAACCCATAAGAATGGACCATATTAAGACAAGAAACAAATGTGGAGAAAAAGTATTTATCTTATTTTAAGGATGTGTGTGCTCTAAAGTGAATGCAGACTAGTTGTGTTAATGTGTGCATGAAGAGTTTATATATGAGGAAGAGAGTAAATGTTCACTATCGACAGTAAACTATTTATATTTGCTAAATATATTTATAGTTCCCCTTCAGTCCTTCTTTGATATTAGCAGAATCTATTTGCCCATCTGCTTTATTTTCCTATTTTGTATGAAATGTGGAATAATTAAACCATATTGAATTCTTAAAAAAAATCTCCTTTTGTCCAGCCCAGAGCACTTTCTCTGGCACAATGTGAGAAGCAAGGGTAAGAGGAGCACATATTCTCCATTTGTCCCCATTTCAAATCTATCCTGTTTGACAACCAGATGGTGGCTGTTGACTATAGAATGAAAATGAGGCACCCTTGTTCTCTAATGTGGATCCTCGCTGGCTTGACTCATCCATCCTTCTACACTACTAATGAAAATTTAATCAAGTGGACAGGCAGAAAATAAAATGTTAATTCATATTCACATATGCTGTCAAATACAATATTTTCCTTACCATCCCTCTCTATATAATTTGATTTTTAAAAATATGTTTTTGAGAAAGTCATTGTGCTCATTTATGATCAAATGACTAAAGCTTCGTCAAAAAGGGTTATCACCGAGATCTATCCTATCACTTCATTTATGAGAAATTACATAGATATCTACAAGTTCTTAAAACTATATTTTTGTGTTTTCTCTGTCAATTTAGACATTACACATTTGGAGGTAGGCATATATTAGCAGGAACCCATCATAAGCTCACTGGCAACCATGCAATATTACTCACTAAAAAAAAAAAAATGAGTTGTATTGTTGACATTTATGACAACATGAAAGGACCTGGAGGGGATTCTGCTAAGTGAAATAAGTCAGGAGGAGAAAGACAAATACTAGATCATTTCACTTTTAGAACAAAACAAAGAACAGAAATTAAAACAAAAGAACAGAGAAGCCTAAACTAAACAATCCCAAGAAATATGACAGAAGAATTGAGGTTACCAGAGGGAGAGGATGGATAAAGGGAACATGGGGTGGGGGGCAGTCATGATCTAGGGTAAAGCACTAGGGTGGTGGTGTGCAGTGGTAAAAGACATCTCAAGAGATGAACCTGCACCTCTAAATCACATACAGTGTTGTAAACCCATGTTACCTCAATAAAAAGAAAAGGTAAAAAATTAAAAGTACTGACTTAAAAATTAATGCATCATTACAATTAATATATCATTACAAATAACATATCACTAAAAATAATTTTAAAGACAAACAATTTGGTACTAAAGTTTACCAAAAATTTTATTGAGAAATATAGTAAAGCAATTTATTAAGTTAATTATTGTATATTTGTAACATTGATTTAATTTACTTCACTAAAATGATTGAATTCATGGAATAATTTCTCATAACTATTATTTATGAACATCTTAAACATATAAAATGCCTACACTTGCATATTTATCTATGTCTATACTTGCATATTTAAAAATAATCTTATCTAAACATTTTCAAATACTTGAATTTAGAAGCAAAATTTTAATTCTGAATTATGGTACTACCTCAACAATTGCATTATGACTTCACTGGACATTTTAAACTTATTTTTAAAGTGATAAAATTCTAAAGGTTGTGAAATAATCCTAAAATTCTAGGTTTTATCTTTTTATAAGCATTAACTAAATAGTTTCTTAAGAACTTAATAGATTAAACAAATTTGAGTAAAGCCAGGTAAACCTCAGGTTTAATTAGCTTACATTCATCTAAGTCATTCAAATTCTGGCATCATTGTTCAGTGATAGACTAAATAGGAATGTAACTAACTGGTAGAAATCTCTTAATTAACAGAAGTTTTACTCCAAACAGATGCAAATCCAAAGGTCAGTCTGTACAGCTGGGGGAAAGATTTTAATCCATGAAGTTGGCAAATGCAAAGTGCAAGAGAATTAAAGGCCCAGGAACAGATGTGTGGGAAGGAGAAGGTGGTGTCTGCAAGAAAGATTTTAAAGTGAGTTCAGGGTGGCCTAGGAACTTATGTCTATGATAATCCAAGAATGCAAATGGCACTATGACAACAGAATGGCAGGCGTCTAGACTAGATTTATTGGTGTCAAAATCTGCCCTTGTTAATGGGATTAGATAATCACTGTGACAAAATTTACTAAATTAAGCTAAGTTTTTCTGATAGACATATTTTAAATGCATTAATATTTATTCAAACTCTGGTCCATAGGAGCAGCAAAATCATACACATGTATACACATGCATCAACCCCACACATACAAACCACATTTAATAAACACATACTTCACACACACACACACACCCCACATGCTCATTTAAATGAAAACCTGCATAGTATCTAAAAAAGATGATTTTATGTATATAGCAATAGTAGTAGAACAAAGGTAAAATAATGAATGATGCACTATTAGAGCATGGCACAAATATAATGTTCAGTTATGATAATGATTTTTTCCTGATTTCACCAAACTATACATTGGGAAAAAAGTATATTTTATTTAGATGGAGGTTTATAATTTAGAAGCTCCTACAGTAAAATTCTGTATTTAATACAATAGGTAGATCATGGGGAACAGCACTTTAAGAACTGTATGCACACTGAAACCTTAGATTCACAGGCCACATGTCCCAAATATTCACTTGCTTTTCCCCTATCTTGTCTACAAAGCTTATTTCAGTCTACTGATACATTTACAGACATGTTCAAATTCCTTTTGGTGGTCCAAAGCACTTTGATTGCCCCCCAATCCAGCTCCATTATTTAGGGTCTCTGCTCAGTCACTGCAGGTGGGAGACTGAGGGTCTCTGTGTAGCTGGCAGTACTCCTGGTGACCTTTAGGAAACAGGCCAAAATTCCTTTATTCTGGGATTCCCAAACATGAGTTGATAGTTCATTGTTTTTCCTTCTTCCAAACTAAAGGGCTGAAAACTTCATACCCATATTATGTTCAGTTTAAGACTCCAGTTAATTCTTATGGCATGAATAAAATTTCATCTTTTAGCATGGGATTTCTTTTCCTTCTTTTCTATGTTCTGGATTTCTTTGTATGACTTTTTCAAAATTACTAGTCATGGGATTATAAATATTACTTGATAAAATCAATCTTGAACTTGAAATCCCACCACTTTCTCTTTTATACATTGAAAGACCCTCTTTTAGAACTGAGTACTAAGAAACAGGTTCTTTGTAACTATCATTCTTCTTCATTACACAATATATGTAAAAAAAAATTGTGGCTGCTAAATTGGGAATAGGGAGAGTGTCATGAGTAGGAGGTGAAGGTATAGCCACCTTAATTTTTAATACAATTAGTTGTATTAATAATAATAATAAATCTGCCTTCAGAGACAAACTTAGATAGGTTTAATATTTTATCCAGGAAGCATTGTCTGACTTTAATGCTATCAGCCCAATAAATCACCAGAAATACTTAGAGACTCAAAAATGTTTTATCTATTTAATTCTCACCCTTACCCCCAAATGTCGCTGGCTTTTTTGTACAAGTGCAATTACAGGAAATTGCTCTAGCAGAAAGATTTTTGGCAACCACAGTAAAAACCGATCAATAGTACATCAGGTTCATGGTGGAGTAAACTTTAATGGAAGGAGTGAACATGTTTGCTATAAATGCTTCTCACCAGTAATGTTGGCAATTATACAAAATATTTAAACCTCAGTTGTCAGTTGAGAAGCAATTGGGAAAGTTTGTAAGAAAAAGGCTAAAAGATGTTAAGTCCCAGAATCTAAGAATAATACATTTTCAGAATATTTTGTGAAAATAAATTTTCTGTATTTGAGATGTATATCTCCTTTTGTGTGTGTGTGTGTGCATAAATAAATGCCTTAGTAAATAGCAATACTGAAGACTGAATTTTCTTCCATAATTTGGGAGACATTTGACAAAGGGAAGCAATACTTGTGGAATTCCTCCAGAGATAATGACTAACCAAGACAAAAAAGATAAAGAAGGTCTGGAAGATGAGAGCTTATCTATACAGACATATTGTTTTCTAGATTTTTGTTTTCCTCTCTCTCCTGCTGCTGTTTTTAATCTCTATTCCTTACACTGTCTTTACCCACATTAAAATATTTAATTTCTGATGCTTATATAACTAAGCATCTATCAATTTACAAACCTAATTTTGCAGTGTGAAGTACCAATTAGCTAATAGCCTAATATTTCACCCCCAAAAAATCGTGACTCTAATATATACAATAATGCATTGAGGATACATTCATATGTCCATGTGCTCATGAATTTTCTGTTTCTCCTTCACACCTGATGGTCACTATCAGAAAAAGAAATATATGTAATATATGTCCTGTGTTCCAAAATTGTTGATGATGTGAAAAAAAAATCCAGTAGAGATGCCAACAGCAATGTAAGAACTGTTATGAAATGGAAAACAAGCTAGCATCATTTGCAAGGATATAAATCATATTTGTGATATCATTCACATTTATTCATTTGAGTTTTATGTTCAAACACAATAAAACTTAAAAGCAACAAAGGTAAAACCTCACCTGGACATAGTAATTATTAACAACTGAATATTATCCTAAGTTAAAAGCAAATAAATGTCATTAATCGTCTATACTTGGACACGTCACACGAGGTCTTAGTCTTGGGGTACTAGGAGCTTCTTGTGTGTTTCTTTTGCTTTTCCATTGGTAAAAGAAACTAACCTACTTGCATCATTTGAGAAAAAATATGCAAGTCAGTTCATGAGCAAATATTTTTTGTGATTAAAAGTGACTCATTTTAAATTGCTGAATATTTTCACACAGAAAAAAAGCATATGATCTTATAACACACCTTGCAAAACATATGATAGGAAACTCATTCTATTGCTGCCATTCTTCCATGATTACACCCCTTTCCAGTAATGAAATGGCTTGACCCACATGCCAAGGAGAACTGATTTAAACTGGATAACAAAGAAATCATCTAATTTCAAACCTTCATGACAACATTTTCTAGTTCATTCTTCTCAATTATTATGCATCATGAATGAAAAACTACTAGGGAAAACTCTGAAATATAGTGCAAAAGGATGTTGAAAATTAAGAGCAAGTTTCTGTTCAGCTCAAAGAGGAGAGCTGGAAATATGTCACTCCTACCCTTGAAAAACAAGAGAGAAAAGCTGAAAATTATAGATTTGATGTGAACCTATAACAACATTGAGATTGAGGGACAAATGGCTATACCAGAATCTGGATGTGGACCTAAGGCCTCAGTGGGACACAAAAATTAATTATTGGATTATCTGGGTAAAAGCACCAAAGTCCATATAAACCTGGAGAGATGCTACAGGAAAAGTGCATAGTCAACCTAAAGGCACCTAAAGAATTCAATAATAAAATTAGAGGAGAAAACAATGAAAGTGGAAAAAGGAAAAAGTAGAGAGAATGAAAAAACTCCAAAGTTGGTTCTTTGAAAATATAAATAAAATTGTTAAAAACATGAACCATACTTATAACTTAAATAAAAGTCAACTAAAATCAGTCATAGACTTAAATGTAAATTATCACATTTCTGAAATAAAATACCTGTGATATGGGTTGTAACTAATAACATTGAACAAAGTTAATTATTTTGTTCTTTGAATCTTACTTTTTTTTTGAAAATTACTTTTATACAAATGAAAAGACAAGTCACAACCTCAGAGAAAATGCTTGCACATCACGTAAGAAACATATATCCAGAATATGTTTAGAACCATTAAAACAACAAATTTTAAAAATCCAATTAAAAAAGTTAAAAGAGCTAAAAGAACTCTTTACTAAAAATTATGAATGGCAAATAAAAACTTCAAAGTAGGCATTATGTTTATTACTAGGAAAATGCAAATTACAGCCAGAATGAGATAACACTACACATATATTTGCAAGTTAATACCCCCCAACCCCCACCCCACAAAAAAAAAGCCAAAAGGTGCCAAATGTTAACAAGGATGTATATCACCAGGAATAAGAAGACGGATTAATTTTAAGATTGATTTATTTATGCATACAAGAGCTGGGGTACAGGCCAGAGATGCGGGGTGGGAAGAGGAATGAGAGGATTCACCAGAGACAGAGTGGGGTACAGAACAGACAGACTGACTGAAATACACTGCTGAGGGGAGCAGCAGACACCTCAGGAGAGGTCTGCTGCGCCATGTGGATTGCTCCAAGGCTGGGGGATCGAACTCGTGCTGCAGAGACTGCAGATTGCTTCATAGTGTGGTGCTCAACCACTTGTGCCACCAGGGAGGTCCAGGATTAATTTTAAATGCATTTTGATAAGGGAAGGGAGTGAGATCCATAAAGCTGAATACTGCATGAATCCATTAATTTGCATCTAGAAAAGGAAAACTGTAGGCTTAGAAAACAGATACCTGGCAGACAGAGACTGGGTTTGGAGGGAGGTTTTGAATATCAAGAGGACACAGAGGGTGACTTTTAGGATAACAGAACTGTTTCATATGACATTGGGCTAAAAACAGTGTAACATCACAAAGGGGGCATTTGATAAAAATGATAAAAACAGTGTAACATCACAAAGGGGGCATTTTTAGGCATGTTAAAAAAATCATGAAACCACGTATCAAAAAAAAAATGAAAATAATCGTGAACCAGGATGTCAAGGCATCCCAAGTTGGACTGCAGGCTGGGATGAATGAAATTGAACAAGTTTATGGAGAAGAATGGGTCCATGGGTCCCACAATTCTAAGTGACCAAGTTAAAGTCAACGATTATGTAGTCTTGTAGCCCTGATGGAACGTGGTAAGAACACATCATTTCTATGGTGTGCCTTCCAAAGATCCATCATCCTGTTTATTATGAGTGCACAATTTCAGAGAAACTCAAATTGAGTTAAATGGAAGAACACGCTACAAAATTCTTAAGATGTATCCTTCAAAACTGTCAAAATAATCAAAAAGGAAAAACTCAGAAACTGTCACAACCATCAGCAGGTCAAGAACATGTGACCATTGTATGCGATGCTGTGTCCCGGCCTGGATCCTGTGATAGAAAGTACATTTATAGCAGCAACTCCACTCCTTGTGTTTATCCAAAGACTGCAAAAACACTAACTCAAAGGGAAACGTGTACTCCTATCCTCACTGCAGCACTATTTACAACGGTCAAGCTATGGAAAGAGCCTATGTGCCCAAAGACAGATGGGCGGATAAAGAGTGGTACAGATATGCAATGAAGCACTTCTCAGCTACAGAAAAAAAAAAAAATCAGATGGAAACCTTGTCATTCATGACAACTTGGACAGAATTGGAAGAGGAGATACTAAGTGAAATTAAGTCACAAGGAGAGAGACAAGTACCAGATGCTTTCACTCATACATTGAATATAGACACAAAACAAAGGAACTATCAAAACTAAAGCCAAACAAACCCTTGAATTATGACTGCAGAACTGAGTCATAGGAGGGGAAGTGGGTGTAACAAGGGGTGAACGGGCCCAATGCTCCAGGGTAAAGGACTAGGATGCTTGCTGGTGGGTGTGGTAACATACAACTGAAGAAGTATTAACCTAGTCTCCTAAATTATATGGAGCATTGTAAGCCAATGTTACTTCAATAACAAAAAAAAAAAATTAAAACATAAAGGACATTTATGGAAAAACTGGTGAAATCTACATAAAGCTTACAGCTTAGTTAATAGTAATACAAAAATGGTTTTTTTTTCAGATTTGACAAATTTATCACCAGTGTGAATAAAGTTTAATGAAAGATAAATTTATTAAAGATGTTAATCAGGGTTGATCTGAGGACTGGGTTACAGGAGACCAACATCAGCTTTCTCTGAATGACTCATCCCCCTTCAGTGTTTGGATCTTTTTATGTATATTAAATTAATTACATGCATAGAAGGAATAAATTATTTATTCCTAACACACAAAGAAGACATCCAGTTAGTTTCTATATTTTTCAATACCTAAAGGAGATCTGGGTCTAGTGACTTGGTTACTTGATCAAGGAGAAGCTCTACCCTAACTTTGGAGCTGGTTCATCCAGAGGGTCTGTGTTGGGGAGGGTGGAAGCCCCAACACCTACTTGAATCTCCTGCCCCACAGTGCTCCTGCAGAGGTGAGGCTGTTATCTCACACTTGTTCCTGCAGCTCACAAACCTGACCGGGTCTCAGTCTGGGGACTTTTTAGATGTTTCCTTTATTTCCTGCCACAGGGTTTTTCACCGCAAATGAGCCAAGACTCAGCCACCCACCTCTCCAGGAGACTTGAAAGGGGGTAGGTAGACATTTTTTCACAGAGAAAAATGGAGAATTTTCTCTTTTTTCATCCATAAGAGTAATGTAAGATGGTAACGTTCAAGGAAATTAAAATTCAGCAAGCACTATGGTGAAATTCTCAGTACACTATTTGCAACGTTTCTATAAATCTAAAATTAAGACAAAAGACATTATTAAAATCATGGGCACAGAAAATAAATTGATGGTGACCAGACTCCTCTGGGTTGTAGGAGGGTTGGGGTTGGGGGGAGAAACAGAGAATCAAGAGGTACAAAATTCTACCATCAAAATAAGTCGGGGAGAGGTAATGTCAGCATGGGGACTATACTCAGTTACACAATATTCCAAGTTTGAGAGTCCTCAGAAAGGATGATGAATAGACTTACTTTGATTATCATTTCAAACGCATATAATGTGGAATCATTATGTAGGACATTTGAAATGAAAATAATGTTGTATTTCAATTATAGTTCAATGTAAAAAGGATTATAAATGTGAGAAAAACACAACTAAGAGCCTACATTTCCACACTTTAAGTACTAAAACATCTGGGAATGATGCCCATTTTCTATTGAATCTGGAATTATGTGGCTGAACAAAATTAAATGATGATATTCAAAGGTTAGTACTTAAATTCCATATTGTACAATGCAACACTAGACATAAGAACTAAGATTGGTTGGCTTTCCATTACAAGTCAGAGAAGTTTAAAAAAAAAAAGGTTTTGCTATAATAATGAACTTTTTTTTTTCAATTTTGAATGTAAAATCATTACCAAAAAAAAATCTAACATACTTGTATTACTGTCCATAGTATTTTCATGCATGTCCAGTGATTGATAAGATACTTCTATATTGTCTTCCTTGCTTCTAATACAGAACTCCCAAAACTTAGAATTCCCTAAGAGGAGAGTGCTAAAGGTAAGTTTTGTTCTGCTAATGAGGTGACTTTAGACCCCAGCTGAAGAAGGGTCCTCTTGACAAGAGAACAAACCAGATTGGCTTCCAGGCCCATCCTAACCCTAGTTTAAAGGAGTGGAGTGGGGCTGGAGGTTGATAATTCATGAATGTCCATGGGTTTGGTCACCCTTACCCTTGTACAGAAGACTCCATGAAACCTCAAAGGGGGATTCTGAAACTTCTGGTGGATGAACTAGCGGAGATCTGCAGAGTAGCATTCGCTGAGAGAACAAGGAAGCTCAGCACCTTCTCCACATATTTTTCCCTGAGTTACCACCTTTCATAATTAATCACTGATGTAGTGAGTAGAATGTTTCTGAGTTCCATGAGCTGCTTTAGCAATTTAAACTGACCCAAGGCAGGGGTGGGGAGAATCCTTGGAACCTCCAATCTGTAGTACATCGGTGAACTCCAATCTGTAGTACATCGGTGAACCCAGGTTCACAGTCAGGTGAACCTAGGCTTGCCACTGAAGTGTGTGTAAGTGTGGAGGGGAGTCATCTTGTAGCACAGAGCCCTTAAACTCTGGCATCTGATGCTCTCTCCAGATGTTGCCTTTCATGGAGATGTATTTTATAACAACTTGATGATAGCTAATGGGGCACCCAAAGTTGGTGAATGTCTTCTAGTAAAAAGTCACAGCAAGAAGTATTAGAATTGTTTTGATAAAGGGCCTCCCTGGTGGCACAAGGGATTAAGATGCAACCTATGGAGCTATCCACAGCCACTGCAGCATGAGTTCAATTCCCAGCCAGGGAGCTACACACATGGTGCAGCAGATCTCTCCTGACTCACCCACTGCTCCCCTCAGCAGTGTAGTTCAATCAATTTGCCTGTTCTGTTCCCCACTCTGTCTCTGGTGAATCCTCTCACCGCCCCCCCACCTCTGGCCTGTACCCCAATTCTTGTATGCATAAATAAATCTTTAGGGCAAAAATTGTTTTGATAAAGAAGAGAGAGATCATTCCTGAGAAGGTCAGAGGTACTGAAAACAAGAGCAATGTCTACCACGTTGTTAGAGAAGAAAAGGAAGAAAGAATGATTGGGGTGTAAATAATTTTGGTGCAAAAAATTGGAGATTTTATTCCAATAATTTTTTCTCACAATAAATCAAGAAATAAGATCATTACTGAGAAACAGCTATATATTTAGGAGATTAGCATCTTGGGATAGTAAAGCTATGCAAAAGTAACCTCATGTTATTTAGAAAATATTTTTTTTTTTAGCCTAATAAAATGGCCATACTTAGAAAAACAGATAATTCTCAATTTTGGGAGTAAGTGAGCGGTACAGGATGTGAGCGTAGCTTCTCACAGGTCAGGTTACACTGTACCTCGAGAATCTCAGTTTGACTGTATGTTTTTCTCTTTGTTTGTGTTCTGCCATTTAGAGTTCCCCAAATTTTTATTTAGAAGGCTCTCATCCATCCACAGTAATGGGTAACAGACTGCAGAACTCAAACACCAAAGTCAAAGCTCAAATTGCCTTAGAAAACTGCCACTCCATAATCATTTACTTTTCAAAGACTTAGCCAAGCGGTCCTGCACCACAATCAGCAATAAAAATGTCCAGGATTGATGGCCTTAATTATGAAAGCAGTACAAAGGTCCTTGGAGCAATGCAGAATGCCAGTGTTTTTCAAGCAAAGAAAAGGGTAGCTTCAAATCAAATCCCATCAACTAATCATAAAGGAAGGATCCTCCAGATCATCACGGTCAGAAACAAAAATCAAGGAAGGACACTTTCCATTTTTCAAACATTCAGTAAAAATAACATTATGAATATATATAATGAACAAGTTTTTATAATTTATTATATAATGTATATTTACTGGGCAGTGCCAAAATGTCTAATACTGAACTGTAGTGGTAAGCATTTGACTGAATATCTTCAATTGTGATTATTTAAATCAAGGCTTTCCAATGTGCAATATATATACCTATGTGAAGATACACAACCATTAATTAGAGAAAAATATAAATTTTATATTTATATTTTAATTTTTTATAAAATTTTAAAATTTTATAAAATTTTATATTTTATATTTAAATTTTATATTTTAATATAAATATATATTATGTATAGCTTTTATAAACTATACAACATGTAATATATATCTACAAAGAAAAATATAATTGGGTAATCTACAAAAAATAAGCTTTTGAAATACGTAATATATATAGATTACATCTTTTGAAACACATTAACTGCAGATATGATCTGGTTCTAATATATTAGTGTACAAAATCAACTCACATATTTTAGGTACCTTGATGTAAAAATCATCTGTAGAGGTGTTGATCATAGCCTCTGAGGGTGCTTAGTGATTTTTTTCCACAGGTAAAACAGCTATTCAACTGCTGCGTGTCCCTGTTGTGCCTGATAATTTCAAGCAGCTGTACATATTCTGTGCCTCTTTCATGTTTTTCTAAAAAGAGGGTTTTTCAACATTTTGTGTGAGTCATTTATTTCTACATTACTAGAACATACAACAACTTATGGTATGTTTTCAGCACTACCTTATTTAACCTTTTATTCTTTGTTCCTTGAGTGAATGTCCATGCATAAGCCTTGCTGAAGTTGTTTTCATGGCTCTAAGGTTGCCCAATGTTCTTTTTCTAGTAGATACCATGGAAAGCTCATGAGTTAATTATCTCTAAGCAAAATGTGTAGCCAAATTGGGCTCTAGTATGCACATTTGAAGGTGGCCTGACCAGATATAAGCAGTCTTTTATTTTCTTTCATTAAGGCTCTCATAATGTTTTCTAGTATGAAATTTTAATGTTTTGTTCTGGAATTAAGTAGCGTTGTCAAGAATCTATGACAAATTTATTTGGTTTTCATTTAGTACATTCCTAGATTTTTGTCCTTACAATTTCTCTCGATAGCTAAAGTCCAATAGTTCCTCTAGATTATGTTTCAATGTTAGTTATTCTAGGCATATTTTAACAGTTACAAGCTGTATTTTACACATTTAAAGTCAGTCTGCTGAGTTTAGCAATGCTTGACTGATACTTCTAGATATGTTTCTTTTCTACTAGTGCATATTTTTCTTCACAGAAACATTATATATAACCACATAGATGACATATTTACATTATATATGCACATATGTAAAATCACATATGTAAACTCTACTCTATTCAATTTTATTTTATACCCCTTTAAGAAAAGCACCATAGCGAAGAAGGGTCTGTCATAGTTCAGTACAGGGAGGAGGAAAATATCTACTTGAAGTCACAGCTGTTTTCCACTGAACCATCACAAATGCATATTCTTTATTTCTCCAAAAACACAATAGGAATTAGCAGATAATTTTACTATGTGACTCGCAAGAGGCCTAAGTGATTTAGCAGTGACTGTACATGTACCCAATATATGTATTCAAATAAAAATTTAAGAAAATCTAAAAATAAAAAAAAAATGAAGAAGAAAAGAAAGCAGGGAGGAAAAGGGAGAGACTGACCTCCGTGTATAATTCTGCAGCCAGCAAATTAATTTTCTATTATTGTGTGACAAATTGCAATAAACTCAGAAACTTTAAAAAAGCATCTATTTATTTTGTCTCAGCTCCAAGATTAAATCTCATGAATGGTAGAAAAGTTCTTCCACGCCAGCAGAAAAGCTTCCCTCTAACTTCTCACTGCCTCAATCAAAACAACATGGCACGGGCACTGAGCCCTGAGTCCCTACAGCCAAAGTGGAGTGGAAATAGAAGGTCACTGAGTCAGGTGAAGGCTGGCCACTGTGGCCAGTGAAACCAACGTAAAAGAAGCCCAGTGTTGCCTAAGCAACTCCTCACTCTGCACCCACACCCTAATGCTGTTCCTTGCTCCATCCTGACTCATCCACTTTAACATAAAGGTCATTTGTTATGGGATCTTAATCCTCCTACATCAAAATGGTCCAGAACCCACAGGCACTGGGGATTTCCAAAAGGGTTGAGCACAAACTGCCATGGTCTTATTGCACATGGGTGTCCAAGTCACCAGCTTATCCAGTCCCACGTAAATAAATCCAAGGGAGAAATATTAATTAAAAAAAAAAAGAATGTACTTTTCACAAATATTTAACTATCCTCAAATGGATGCTGTAAATGAAGTCTATCCAAATGGCAGTCCTCTCTACTGTATTTTGGTAAAGCTTGTCTAATTTCATAGGATAAATTCAGATATATATTTTCTTTCTGAAATTATTACTTTAAGTTTGGGATTATCAATTTTGCTGCTATACTAAATTCCTGAGGGGCAGTTGCCAAAAAAAAAATCAGAAAATTCAAGTTATTTTATAATTTGTAATATCAAATCATCTCTATTATGCAGTGGAAAATGTATTTTGTCATATATTTATCATATATTTTTTAAAGAATTATATTTACAGAACTACCCTGGTTAAAACTGTCAGCAGAATAAAGGATTCAAGTTTTCATTGTGCAAGTGCTATAGAAAAAAAATAATAAGAACATAAATCTAAAGTTTTTCTGCAGCTGTTCATGTATATTTGACCAAAACAAATCAAGTATAAAAGAAATAAAAGAAATCATCACACATTTTATCTGTATCTTCATACAGTCACATCTGATATTTTGCATTGTACCTTCTATTACTGGAATGTTTTCCATTCAAAAATGTAGACGTTAAATGGATAATGATTAAAACTTTTCTGTCTGAAAGATTTGTAAATACAATTTTGCAGTCATTTTAACAATGGTTTAAGTGAATCGTTTGCTTTCTGGTAGTGACAATAGTGTAATGCTTTCATGGCACATAGTACTTTTCATAATGATTGTGTAGGAATGCAGAAAACAACTTTGATTTGTTATGTATAATCAAAGTTGGCATATTTTATTTATATATCACTTGGCTATAATTATCTTTCTGAGCATACCAATTCTTAAATTTATAGAGCACTATTTTGAGTGAATGAAGAGACAAATAAGAAAAAATGAATTTATCCTATTTCAACATATCATCAAGCATCCAGAAAAACTCTAAGTCATTTGAACTATGTAAGGATTTTTAACTCTCTGTTCCCTGATTCTTATTAAGTAGATAGTTCTTAATGCTTTTGAAGAACAAATATTTTGGTCCAATTTAGGACACTGATGTATATTAACTTTTTGTGTGAAAACATTTATGTAGAATTTATAAAACCATCCTTTTCTTAGTTTTAAAATTTTTACTATGAGATGATTTCAGATATTTAGGAAAATTGCAAAAATAATAAAAAGAATTTCCTAGCATCCTTTATCTTGTTTTTATAAATGCTACCATCTATTTTAATTACTTTATCTTATCTATCTACATATCTGTCTATATCTAAACACATATCCACATATATTTACAGAAACATACATTTACAACAGATTATAGACATTTTTTTTCTGAAATGTTGGAGAATAAACTACCAATATAATGTCCCTTTTCTTCTGATCTCTTTGGGGGTATATTTCCCTCAAACAAGGAATTTATCTCACGTAACCATGACATAATTATCTTTATAAAGGAATTAATATTAATCCAATTACAATTATCTCATCTACTGAATATGTTTTAATTTCACCCATTATTCCTCTATGTACTTTACAGAACCAGAATTTCTTATCCACACACTGATCCAGGATTACATGTGCATATGCTATCATGTCTTTTTCAGTCACCTGTAATATGGAATAGTGCATCTCTCTTTCAAGATACGCATTGTAGTAAGAGGACAGGCCAATTATTTTATAGAATATTAATTTGGGCTTGTCTCATTCAGAGTGAATATTTAGGGCAAGAATATGACAGAAGTGATGTTATGTTCTTCTCAACACAACAAAATGTACAGACACCTATTTGTCCATTACATGAGCTGCCAATTAGGATGCTTGGTTAAAGTTGGTGTCTGTCAGATTTCCCCACTGGCAAAGTTACTCCACAACAAAGTTACTATTTCTCCCTATGTTACCATGCATAAAAAACTTAAGACCATATAAAAATCCTTTTTCTCATCTTTTTTTATCCTCTTGTATTAATAAATCTTGATGATCCTCACCTGAAATGAGGGCCAGGTTGATTGCTAAATGGTGATTTTTCTAGTTCCAGCAACACTCTATAATTACTGGTTAAAATTCTATTACAAAGAAGAACTTACTACCAGTTACTTATGTATTCCTTTATTTATGTATATCTATAAGATTTATAATTTCAAATTTTAATCAATGGGATTAATGCATTACTCTCATCATTTTCTTTGCTACTCAATGTAGTCCACATTTGGCCAATGAGAGTTCCATTTTGTTGACTCCTCCTTGACATTCTTTCAACATTCTTTGAATATTACCATTTTCACAAGAAAGTCGAGGCTGCATTCTTTGCCCAAGTTCTGGAATTAGGCATTTCTCTAAGTAATTTTTCTTAATATGAAAAAATATTTTGTATCTAAAAGATGAGGGTTAAGTGTGCTCATTCCTACTGGGGCTTGAATATGCCCTGGCCCACTTGGTTTACAGAGCCAAGAGAGTGTATCTTTATAGTTAGATATGTGTTTGGAACAGAAACAATTATAGAAACACACACAAATACACATTTGTCTCGATAACAATCTATCAGCATGCATTAAACCCTATGGGGCCAACCTGATGCTAACTACTCCAGTCCAACACAATGAGGTTTATGCTAGCATTTCCCTTTCAATATGGATATCTCCCTTTTCTATGACTTGAGAATCCTAGCTTTTATTACAACAGTGCATCTGTTTATTTGACTGAACTTAGAATATAAAGAGTAAAAACCCTTATCAACCCAAGGAATAAGGTTCATTAACTACAAAGCTATATTTTTCAGTTATTTTTGTCTTAATTTACACTATATTGTCAAAATAGGGTTTCAAAATTTACTTAGGTTAGTCATTTGCCACACACTTTATCAATATTGTTATGTTTCTCATTTGTGAGAAGTTACATTATTATTTTTTAGCATTTGTGATCCTCCAAATCTTTATTGATTTTTACTTACTTATTTACTGAGCATGAGAAGTAGCAAGGTTCCAAAAGGTAAAACTATACACAAGGTATACTCAAAACTAGATGCTCCCTACTAACCTTTGGAAGTTTCTTATAATGTCAAAGACATTTGAAAAGGGAAACACTATATTGAACCATACTGAAAGGTAAACACTGGCATAAATGGCAGATGACCAAATATAATAAGTACATTTTTTTTTAAATTTATTTCCAGGAAAACACTAAGAAAAATCATTCATGCCTTTTTGCCTCTGCTTTGTTAACAGTAAGATGAACGTCAAATTATTGATAATTATTTTTCATTTATTTGTAACATTTTATAAGACTATATTTATCTGATTAGTCTCAATAAAATTAATGCATTGATAATACTGGTGATTTTTATATTTCGTTTCAAGGGTCAAGGATAAACTTAAAGGCAACCCTTGATCAATGCACTACTTTTTAATTTAGTCATTCACTTATGGATTCATTCAATCATCAAAAAGAAATGTGGTGCATATTTTTATACTAAACATTGTTTTTTCAATGTGGTTACAGATATTAAAAACAAGTTTCTCCAATGAGCTCACAAAAGATATGGAAAAATAGATGTGGACGATGTGTTAACTGCATGCATAGAAATCAGGGTGTGGTGAAATGGAAACAGAAAACAGAGGGAAGTTATGTAGCCTTCTTGGAAGAATTTATTCTTAAGCCAAAAGCAAAAGAACAGGCAGGAAAAAGACCTGGCATATATATATATTTTTTTCTTAGAATGGATACCTATTCCTTTATTGCATATAATAAAGTAGAAACTTATAATTAAACTACAACTTCTATGAAGTTGACTTTAGTAGACTTAACGAACAGTCTTATAAAAGATTTAAAAAGAAAATGCTTACCTTCCAAATAAAAACAAAACTGCACTTCCTGGTGTTCTTTAAACAATTTCATTAATCTCAGATTAATTAAAAAATAATAATAGTGTATGCCAAGTCATACAGAGTTTGTAATCTGAAAACATTTTTTTTAAATTGGGTAACCTTTATTCTTGAATGCGCATATTCAATAAGCTTCAAATACTAATAGATTAGAAGTAACATTATTTAACTTTATTTTATGCCATTTCATATGTTAACTGTCTTGTCCTGCAATATAAATGATGTAATGCATTCCTTCCTGATCTGCTGATGATTGATATACAACATGCTATGAGTGTTTCAATCATTTAACAGGATTGAGCTAAGAAAATTGAACTACATAAGATCCACATTCTGCCTCAATCATTAGGGTGATGGGATCACTCTCATTTCCTCACATTCTGTCAGGACAATATATTACCACTTAAAATGGTAGGAACTGGCACTTACCCATGTCTTAAAAATTTTGCAATTTGTCAACTTTAGAGCTCAATGTACATGATGGTAGGTCCAGACTGTCTATAATTCCTTAGGAAATGCAACTCTATTATTTCAACTGTACTAAGTAATTTATCTCTAGATTTTAAATGAACAACATGGTTTCTTGGGTGATACTATAAAACACAAAGGGTAATTGATCCTTCCTCATCATAACCCCTCACATTCCTAAATAAATAATATTTCCCAATGTCAAACTTTTGTTTTCATACACGATATTAACTTCCTAATATGAATATTTTGCAGTTGTATTCAATAAATTAGAAGCTTGAAATTTTGAGTATCTTTATAAAATTATTTCTTTTTGTGTTTTAAAAAATTGAGAATGAAAAGACTTTAAACAAATTAATGGAACATTCTTCTATATAAGGAAAAAATAAAAAAAAAAAACTCAAACTATACCTATATATATATACAATGGAACAAAATTTGTCAATTATATATTGGTATTTATTATTTAATCATTGATTTATTAACATTCACATATATGAGAAAAATCTGTTTTTGTGTATAGCAAATATAATTTTCAGTAGAATAACAGACTTAAATTTTGCAAATCTTAACACACTTATACTCCAGAATGCTGTACATTTTGCGCCACTGAAATATTGCATGCTGACTATTGAAGGAAATTTTATTTTTAAGTTAAACAGTGGAACAGGGCTGTAGTATCATTTTTCTTGGATTAATAAAAGTGTTCATGGCTGGTATCACCCCAACATGTTATCCCTTCTCTATGGGGTAACTAATAAGTTATGATTTAAGGAAAATAAAATATATTAAAGAGAAGAGCAATTTCTGCCCTTTGTGTATACTTATGTGGAATCATAATTGGCACTTTATCCTCACAACCAAATGAAACAAAAAACAAACAGTTCAAGTAATTCTCGTAGATAGAACTACAACCCAATTAGAAAATTTATATGAACTATATTTTAACAAACCCCTTTCTAATATGAAATAAAGAAGAATATTCCAAGATATGTACGTATGTATCTCTGTATTTTTTCAAGAGCAAAAAGCAAGTTCTGAGCTACTGATATTATGATATAACTTGATGGCAGCTTTCCATCAATGACCATTCACTGACATTAGCTGAAATAGTCTCCCCTGGGTGAAGATTAAAGAGGAAGATGATTAAGAGACAAATGATATTCCTTGCTCTGACTACTTTGACATCACACTCCCTCCTTTGTATTTCCAGCAAGGAAAAGAGTGCATGACTGTTTATTAGTTTGCAAAAAGGTAAGAAAAAATTCCTCATCATAAATGATGGAATTCACTATTATTTAGTTAAACCTACATTAAACTAATGTAACGGAAGATATAAAAAGACTGATATTCAAACAAGTAGTTGTTAGGCAAACTTAGAAAAGCCCAAAGTTACTGATCTGCTTTGACTGTCTCACTTTCACCCACCTTCTGCACCCCACAGCATAATGAATAAAATATCATCTTATATAAATGTTCATTATATTATGATTTGCCACACATGCTTTTGTCTGCCCTTTTTTTCTGGCCTACCAGTACTGCTCCTATTTCCTTCAAAGGACAGCAGGAGTTCTGTTAAGTTTTAATATGGCGAGACATTCTGGAATGTGAGGAAAAATAAAGGATTAATCAGAGTGTTCGTAAGACAATTTAAAATGTATCTTCAGGGCTAATTCAAGTGTCTAAACCCATTACCGATGACATGTTTCATAAAATTTTACTTGTAAAGTGGGTGAGAAATGAATCTGACAATGTAAAATAGTTCTTAGTTTTGGAAATAATTAAATAACAAAATATAACCTAGGTATCAATTTATTTATATTCTTTTAAAATAAGGTTTCTCTCTCATCTTTCCTCATGCAAGTTTTCTTTGCTCCATACTTTTAAACTGTTAGAGGAAAAATCAAGCCCACTTTGTATTTCAGTTCAATAAGCAACGTAAAAATAGAAATAATTGCGTTTAGGTGAGGGTCTTCCTCCCTCTATCCATATGTCTGCATAGACATTTTTAATAATTGAGAAAGATCAATGTTTTGTCTATAAAATATGCAAAACGATACTAACCAATCATTCCCAAAAATGTATTGTACATAAGTGCTAAGGCAATTAACAAGTGATGATTCTTTAGAAATTTTAGGATCTTTTATAAATGCACTCTATTTTGTTTCTATGGAAATTAGTCTTTTTTTGTCAACTGTTTTCTATCAAACTAAGTTAAATACCTAAGAGTTTAAAGGCTTATTCTCTGAAAAGACCATGCAAAGCATGTTACATATGTTCTCACACTTAATCCTCACAACCACCTAATTAAACAAGTACAAAAGTGGCCCACATTGGCATGTACAGATACTAAGGATGACAGAAACTGCTTCCTGCAGAAGATGACATAGAAAGCACTATAAGATCAGGAAGTTTGGCTCCACAGACCAAGTTCTTCAGATTCTTGAGTAATTACCCCTGACACATAATTTTAGACCTAACAACATAAATCAAGACAGAAGAAAACAATATGTAATTATGCTCATCAAGATATTAATTTGAAAGTTGTGTTCTGGTTCTCAGTGAGGTAGTTAGCATAAAATTTTGTTTGGTCTGATGATGAATAATGTTTCTGTTTTATTCATAAAATAAGCATTTTTCTATTGATCTCTATGCAAGCATTTCTATAGAAATTGTTCCTAGCAGCATTCTGACAAAATTTAAAAAACCCTAAAGTTCCTATAGTTGAGTGATTAACAAGCTGAGGTGCACCCCTGCCATGTAATTCTACTAGGCTATAAAAAGGGGTCAGTGCAATGATACACACTACTGGGGACAAGCCTCAAAGGTGTTATGCTAAGGTGCTTGCTAGGGATGAAGAGGGTTTGTGGCTCTGACTTCTGGATAGTAGTATTAAGAAATCCTTGTGAAGAGATGGTTCTGTATCTGCGATAAATGCACACAGAAGTAAACACACACACACACACACACACACTCACACTCAAAGACTGTGTATAAAACGTGAAATCTGACTAAAATTGATGGGTCATGTCAACATCAGTTTCCTCACTGTGACATTTACCGTAGTTCTGACAGATGCTACTATTTGTGGGATATCTAGTAAAGGGTATATAGGAGCTAGGGTGCCCCAGGATTATTTTTCACAAGTGCATGTATATCTACAATAATCTCAAAATAAAAAGTGGAAAAATAATTCAGACTTACTAATACCAATTTGTATGGAATTAAAAAAAATAGGGAAACATTTCTGCACATATCATTAGCACATGGCATACTCGTATTTAAGCTTATAAATGATTTACCAAAAACATATCACAGCCTATAAAGTACATTTCTATGCATTAACAGTAGTATCATTCTCAAAATTAAAAACTGCCAAAATTACTCAAGCAGTTGTGTTTCTAAGAATAAACAATATACCTTTATGTTATGTCTATTGAAAATTAAATTGTTAAGTTGTATAATTTTATGAAATAAATTTACACATAATTGAGCCAGAACATTATGAACCATGATATCACATTACTATATTTTTAAAGATCTTATAATTATGACACAAGACATATTTTGGCAATTTTTACACTAGTGTTGCTAACAATATATCAATATTACTCTATTTCAATAAAGTAGTAAAACAATTCTAAACATAAACATAAAATGAAAATCAACAAAAAACAGAAGGAAAGTTGTTCATCACCATTTGTCATCAAAGAAATTCAGCATAAAACCATTATGAAAAATGATGTAGCTAAAATTTAAAAAGTCAGAAAGAGAACTAAGGCTTAATTCAGGAATTGGGGGCTGCAAACAGATTATTAGGGCTGCTGTGAATCAGTGATCCCCAGTTTACCCTTGTGAAGAAGCATCCACAGCGATTATCCTTCCTGGGTCTTATCAGTGTTATGTTCCCACCCCACCCCCAGCATCTCTCTACCCCCCCCACCTCCCCTAAACCCCACCCAGGCTCAAGGCCTGCACAGCTGACACAAGATGGACTCTACCACAATAAGAGATGAGATTCTTGTTGGCAGTCTGGTAGGCATGAGTGTATTTGGGAAGAATGCATTACTTTAAATAGAAAATATTAATGGTGATCTTGAAGGAATTTTAAAGAGGGATTTTAGAGAGAATGGTGCCATGAATATGTTCAACTCCTGAGGGGAAATGTGTAGTTGATATCTTAAACATATTAATTTCTTTGTCTAGAAAACAAAAGCCCTCTCGCCACTGGTAGATTTGGGCATTGAGGTATATTAGGACTAGAATACAGAATCAACACAATGAACTTTTCTGTCTTATAAAACAGTGACTTTTAGAAAAACATTTCTCAGGAGTTTTGTGTGTGAATTAAATAGCAAAAGGAATTGTTAAACCCTTAGAGATGTTGTAATCCTTAATGACTAGATTCAAATCCTAACTCTGCCACAAGCTAGAAGTATAACCTTAGGGTAAACCATTCAGTCTGGATAAACCTCTGCTTCTTCCTATCTGAAGTGGAGCTAAAAATAGACCAACATCATAGGAGAGTGATATATTTAGAAAATCCTCTTAAAATGATTAGCACATTTCCTGTGTCAGGCTTGATAATAATGAGGTGTTATTAATACCATGGATAAAAATGCATAACATATAGTAGGCACCCAATAACTCTCTTAATTTTATTAAATAATTTTAAAATTAGAAACAAAAAGACTACAGAAAAAGCATTATTGGCCAAAATGCACACTAAATGCATCTCCCATATGATGTAATTAACTACCACCTTGTCTCTCAGAGGCACAACACTATTCCATAATAGTACAATATTTTTTAAAGCAAAAGAAAAAATCTAACTATTATTGTTAAGGATTTTGCACTAAAGAAAAATTCAAATAATGGAAAATGAAGATATGATAAAGAACTCAGCAGGAACTGACATCTATAATTATTTCACCTATATACCAGTTTGTAAATATAGCTATAATGCAGCAACATCTGTATTTTAAATTTTATGAAACATTGAAAACTTTTAATATTTGCATGATATATTAGACTTCCAGTAGCTATTCGTCTAGTATGCATTGCCAATACTTCAAACAATCTCTTCAGTAGTTTAGATAGAAAAGAATGATATGACAGTAATACATGCTTTATATTTTAGAATTTTTAGCTAATTTTTTTGGTCCCTGAAGTATTATGATCATGCCAGAGGTAATGATCTAGGCAAATTGAAAAGTGTGATACTGATTAGGCAAATAAAGAAAGATATCACTGCTCTGCATGAGTCATTACCAAACCATTTGATAATGTTCTCAAGCATTATCTACTGACAGACTTTTATCAATGAGTAATTAGAGCAACACAAATAAGGGAAGGACCAGAGCTCATAATTGGACCAATACAATAATTTCCTTTCAGAAGAAACCACAGATGAAAGTATTTTATGAAACTAATTGGAAATGTATATTATATAATTTCAATAATAAAGATGTCTTTGTGGAAATATTACAAGGACTTAGAAAAGTCCCTAACAATTTGTAACTTCAGGATGTGAAGTAAGAACCATTATTGTCTGCTCCTCCTTCCAGGTATGCCCTTGGTTCTGTTTCATTCTTCACAACTGCTCCGTGTAAGCTGGCTATCATCATTACACGAACTGTCCAAATGAAATAATAACCAAGCCACTCCTCCCGGTCCTTCAGTCAATGAGCTGGAAAATAGCAGGAGGAAGAGGGACCAAGGAATAGGAAGATGCACCATAGTGGAAAAAATTAAAAATCAATTTCTAAAATGACAATTGGAATTTTTATTTAAATATTTATTTGAGATATTGAACAGATGAATGTTACTTAGCCTTATTTCTAGATCATCTTCCTAATCCTATCTAATGTCAATGAAATCTGATTTTTAGAAATTTATTAGACTGTCAAATTAATGAGCATTTGTCATCACAGTTATTGTCTATGAAACAATCTGACATTACATTTTAAATCTACTTATTTTTCTGTTCCAATGTGGACAAAGATGAGACAGGAATTATCGATGTAACTTTCTTTTTCAAGATTTATTTTTATTTATATAAGAACTGGGGTACAGACCAGAGGTGCAGCAGGGTGAGAGAATTCACCAGAGACAGAGTGGGGAGCAGAATATGCAGACTGATGGAAATACACTGCTGAGGGGAGCAGCGGGCGAGACAGGAGAGGTCTGCTGCGCCATGTGGGTATCTCCCTGGCCTGCAGGGAATCAAACCTGTGCCACAGAGGCTGCAGACAGTTTCACAGCGCTGGGCTCAACCTGCTGCGCCAACCTGCTGGGCTCAACCTGCTCCCATCAAGGGAGGCCCCTTGATGTAACTTTTTAAAGCTCAAATGACTAGACAGTAGAGAGAAAATAGAAAAATAGTAAAACCAAAATTAAGAAATAGAGAAAAAAATAAGGAAGAGAGTAAACAAAATAAAGATGTAAGAGAAAACACTAACATCTAGAATAAAATGGGTGATAATGAGACATCTTCATATATTAAAAAGATATTAAAAGTTCATAATGTAAACGTTCTGCCAAAAATTTAAAAAAATAAATGAAATTAGTATATTTATCAAAAAAACCAAATATCATAGTTCAGTCAATAAAAAAAAACACTTGATGAGCCCTATATCTATCAAAGATATTAAATCAAAAGTAAAAACTTCACAAGGACAATTTCAACCTCAACCTTGCGCTGATTAGCTAAGAATTATGGAGAAATACTACCAAGTCTATAAGATTTTTTGAGCAGAAAATTTCTGCTATGTTTATAGACAATCTGACTTTGAAATGGTTATTACTTCTTTAAATTATAATCTTATTTTCAAAATGAGTTAATATGCATATCATTTTATGAAGGATGAATAAAAAAAATTTCTCCATGTGGATTTTTAGGAAAGATGATATGATGTAATGCATTCAGGCTGTCTATCACAATGCTGGGAAAACAGCAAATGCCCATTAAATAATTTTTAAGAAGCAGGAAACAGTCATAGGATTAAATACAATTAAAATGACACAAAATATTGATTGTTTTATAAGAAAAAAGGAAAAATACACAAATATAAATAAAATATACATATTGTCATTACTGACCAGTTATGGCAGTGTGTATATCACACAAATAATTCTATCACTGCTGTTGGTTGGTTGAAGCAGCCTGGATCCCAGCCAAGGAGCTGACCTATACGACGAGGCACAGCAGACCTCCTGTCTCACCCGCTGCTCCCCTCAGCAGTGTGTTTCAGATCTGCCTGCTCTGCTCTACACCATCTCTGGTGAATCCTCTCATCCACCGCACCCCTGGCCTATACCCCAGTTCTTCTACGCAAAAATAAAAAAAAAAATGCTAAAATAAAGGAAAAAATTCCTTAAGAAAAAAAAAATGAATCATTGAGGCAAAACTAGCAAAATCTTTGGTGAGAGACTAGGGTGAGAATATGAAATCCAAAGCTGATGCTCATTACAATATCATTTGACCCAAAGAAGAGCCTCGATAAGATGAGAAATATAAAAGAAAACTATTGTTTTCAATGCAAATGTATTAGGAGGAAAAGGCAGGGGTATAAAGAAAGTAGAGGAGGAATAGTGTTAATAAAGATACTAATAATAAAAGGCCAAGCTACTATATAAGTTGATATGGCATATGCTCCTAAAATGGGGGGACATCGTTTGGAATTTTCAACATATTCTGTTACATGATGTCGATTATTTTTTGTGATAAGTGTATTTGGGTGACACTCTTGGGGTATTTTCATAAAAATAAAAGACATGGTGAAAGTATCAGTAACTATATTTATTCACGTAATAGGATGGGCTGTGATGCTATTTCCATGTTCCTGATTAATAATATACTGTTATCTCTTTTGTGTACTTTATTTTCCTTTTACTAAAGAAAAGATGAAATGTTGTTTTGGCAGGAAATATTCACTCTATCTGCCAAAATTGCTCTTGGTAGATAGCAATTCAAGTAGTAAATATATTTTTATGGATAATTAGTTGATTGAATGTCTGTGTGAATTAGAGGCTTTTTAATATTCATGGCTAATTTATATCTATGAATATTTTATTAATTTCTGTTTTGTTTGATATAATGATGCTACAAAAATACAGAGCCCAAACACTTAACATTAATAAACTTTAAATACTAAGTCAATGACAATTCTGTGATTAAGTATCACCCAAAGCTTCCTCTACAGAACAATAAAATATGCAAAATACAAATACTGTGGCTCAGGTATAGAGACATGCAATCCATTATTTTCCTTATAAATTAGAAAATCTAACTGGAGAGATACCTAAATTATTCCCAATACATTGTATAAAATGACTTGATTTCAGGAAATCAAATCTGCTTTTTAAAATAGAACCATCATCCAAAAAATGAGTTTCATCAGCTCTGAGATTGACACACACTTCTGTGAGATGGGTTTTCACATTTATTAGACATTCATGTTATCCTACACGGATTTGTGTTTAAGCACTTGTGCCAAAACATTGTAATTGTAATACCTACTTGTATTTTTTCTTTTATGAATCTGTAAGACTTTAAAGGCAGATGCAGTATATTATTTTTATTTTGATTGCATGTTTTAAGTCCTGACTGTAATATATATATAAAACCATTATATATGAATAATGAAAAAATATTTTTTTCTGAAGTTCTAAATTGTTCTTTCAAAGAGTCATAGAGAGAACAACAACAACAAAAAACTACATTTAATTCTAAACATCTAACCTCACAGGATGATAAATTATCAGCATGATTTCCCTGATTTCTTTTTGTATACTGCAAATTAAATTTCTGTACTTTGTGCCTTATCATTCAGATCCTTGCCTGCCAGAACCACAGCCCAAAACTACCATTGCATTTTCACTGTTGCTCAAATCTGAAACAAACACAACAGAATCCAAACAGGTGTGCAGCTGTCCCCCCCACAGAGACAAATCTCTAGTCATTACAGCTGAACAATCAGAAACAAATTGAGGAAAGACTTGTAAGGCTCGGAATGACAGCTCCCCCAGAAAACCACCTGTGTGTGTAACACTCCAACTCACAGCCACATCTACAGCAGAACTATTTCTGTAACAGAAAGCCTGAATTGTGAAAACTAAAGAAACCCTGAATTGTAAAACCTAAAACAGAATAATAGTTTAAGTTATTATATTTTAAGGGTTTTTGGACCCCATTGAAACTACAATATATATATAATATTATACAATATATGATATTTTATTTTATATAATATATAATATATCTTATATATCTTTTATATATATATCAAAAGGCATATATATATGTGTATGTGTGTCTTTCCCATTTTGGCTTCCCTATTGACTACACTCTATTAACAAAGAGCAAGGATCTAACCTCCAGACAATCCTTTGAGAAAACGTGCAGGGTTGGCAAAATCAACCATGAATCTAAATCTTTGTGCATTTTTGATAAGGAAGAGTAGGCACCCTTCTTGGAGACCTGTCAATGATTCATCAGCTTCTGAAATTTTTTTTTTTTTAATTTTTTTTTTTTTATAGAGGCATGTTTTTTATTTATTTATTTATTCATTTGTTTGTTTTTGTTTATACATGCACTGGGTACAGTCAGAAGCGCGGGAGGGTGAGAGAATTCACCAGAGCCAGAGCGGGGAGCAGAGCAGGCAGAAGGACCGAAGTACACTGCTGAGGGGAGCAGCGGGCGGCAGGAGAGGTCTGCGCGCCATGTGGGACCCTCCTCCGGTGGCCGGGGAGCAGCCGGGGATCGAACCGGCGCTGCAGAGGCTGCTGGCAGCTTCGCAACCCAGCGCTCAACCGCTGTGCCACCGGGGAGGCCCAGCTTCTGAAATTTTTGCCATTGCAAATGTTTGATCAAGACGAGAGAGATGCGTGTCATTTAAGTCAAACGGCATCCATTTTATATGATTTGGAAAGTTTTATAGAAAAAGTAAAGACTAGTAATACTGGAACCCTTCAGGGGAGTCTTCATTGTACAGAATTCAGCTTACATGGATTCTGAGATGTTTTAATTAGTAAATGATAGTGTGGAAGCTATAACTTAAGAAAAGGAAGGCTGAAGTACGTCAATTTGAGCCCACAGTATTCTATGTATCAATTATAAACAATATATCAATTAACATATCAATAAACAATACAAACAAATAATATATCAGTTATAAACAAATGCCTGCTGTAGTAATCATTTAGTATGGCTCCATCATAAAAGTGGACACACAGAGGAATGGAACAGAACAGGGATCCAGAAATAACCCCACAGTAAACTATTCTTTGATGAGAACTAATCTGTCACAATGGGGAAAAGAGAGCTACTTCATTAAGTGGTGCTGGGAAAACTGGACGTCCACATGCTGAAGGCTGAAATTAGATCCTTTTGTTTCTTACACCACACACAAAAAGGACCTCAAAATGGATTAAAGACTAAAACGTAAGACATGATACCATAACACTCCTAGCAGAGCACATGGGGGAAAACCTTCTTGAAATTGATCTTGACATTTATTTTTGGGGCACGACACACAAAGCAAAGCACCAGCACACAAAGCAAAATAAACAAGTGGAACTACATGAAACTAGAAAGTTTGTGTGCAGCAAAGGAAAGAATCAACAAAATGTAACGAGAAATCTGGGAATGGGCGAAAAATCTATGCAAACCATAGATTTGGGTGGGTGGCATTGTTATAGGACAGGGAGAGGGGCAGCCCAAACCCCTCAAACCTGCCTATTCTAAATGGGTTCTGCCATCCGCCACATCAACACAAAACATAGGAGACTTTAATGGGAAGGAACTTTAATAAAACTAGGAAACAATACAGGTAAGGCAAAAAATCTAGTTTCTAAATGAAGCACCCAAAGTTACCCGTCCCCTCGTGGGTAAAACTCCATCCAAATGGGATTGGCCCAGAGCAAGGCCCCAAAACCTGCCACAAGTCTAAAGCACCTTCCAGTGGGGACCCACAGAAAAGGGCCAGAAACAACCAGACAAGCCCGGAAGGAAAAGAGCAAAATCAACATCAAGATAAAAGCTGCCATTGTCACCATTGTCACGGGTCTCACCCACATCTGTGTCACCCAGTCCACGACCACAAGGCAAGCGCAGTTTCTTCACGTGTCTCTAGGCTCCATGCGCCTCCTCCAGGTCTCCTGGCTCCATCCTGCTTCCTTCCTCAGTCTCTTCTGCAGCTTCCTCTCTCCCTGCTCAGCTCCACCCTCCCTTGGGTGGGGCAGGGAACCTGGAACTTCCCCCTTTCCTGGGGACCACCCTGTTACAGCATCTGTCTGCAGGGGTCAATATTCAAAATACATAAGGCACTCACAACTGTTAAATGAATTAAACCAGATGTCCTTGCCTGCTTCGCTGGCGCTCAAGGTTTGCTAACTCACCGCATGCAAACCGGAAGCTCAGGCTACGCAAGCCTCAGGGTCACCGCACCGTGAGCGTCACAGCGAGCCAGGCTTTAAGCCTGAGCCAGGCCATACTGTCCTGGCACTGCTGCCGCAGGTCTGGACACAGCCCAGGCCTTCCCCTTCTCCTGTCGGTGGGGCGCTCCCACCCACTGCAGTTCAGCCTTCCCTGTTTGAAACCACTTTTGTTCCAATGACTTCTTCACGCTTTTCAGTATATGCCTTAGTTTGCCTTTTAACCTTCGTGTGTCAGAGGAGAGGACCTGGGACCTGGCCCTGGGAGCAGGAGCTCGACACAGGCACCTGGGAGTACCTGGGTGTGCACCTGAGAGTGGCTGGGTGGGTACCTGGGAGTGCCTGGTTGTGCACCTGGGAGCCTGGGTGTGCACCTGGGAGTGCCTGGGTGTGCACCTGGGAGCGCCTGGGTGTGCACCTGGGAGTGCCTGGGTGTGCACCTGGGAGCCTGGGTGTGCACCTGGGAGCGCCTGGGTGTGCACCTGGGAGCCTGGGTGTGCACCTGGGAGCCTGGGTGTGCACCTGGGAGCCTGGGTGTGCACCTGGGAGCGCCTGGGTGTGCACCTGGGAGCCTGGGTGTGCACCTGGGAGCCTAGGTGTGCACCTGGGAGCCTAGGTGTGCACCTGGGAGCCCCGGGATGGTTCCTGGGAGCCTGGGATGGCTAACTGCGAGCCCCGGGGCGTGTACCTGCGGTCCTGGGCTGGGCACCCGGGAGTGAGCGGCCTCTCCCGGCTGGGCCTGCTCAGCAGCTTTGGAGTCCGAGCTCCCGACTCCTGGGCACCTCTTTCGGGACCCCGCCCTGGAAAGCCACCAGGGCTCAGTGGGGCCCATTTAGAAGTGGGACCGGGTGGGCACCGGCCTGGGTCCGGGCCTGAAGGCGTCCGGGGTCATCCGTTCCCGGGTCAACCTGGTTCCGACCCGGAAACTGGCTCCCCAGCCACACGTGCCGCTGTGCCAGTGCCCGGCGCGCAGGTGACTCTCCCCAGGTGACCCCCTGCGCCAGGCCCAGCGCAGACCCTGCAGCCGTCTCGCTGCTCTGAGCCACGTTGGGGGGCTCTGGAAAGAAGGGGCCCGGCCTTAGAGGAGCAATTATTCTGAACTCATGGGGGCTGCTGAGACGCCCCACTCAGAAACAGGCAGAAAGTAAAATCCTTTTTTTTTTTTTTTTTCTTTGAAGCTGTTTATTGTCCGTCAACCGTATATCCATTTTCTGTGGAAGAGCAGCTCCAGGCCGCTCAAAGCTGGTGTCTCCCCATCAGATCAGAAGCCTGAGCGGTGGGAGCTGCAGACCTGGCTGCATCTTGGGGCGTCTGAGCACCCCTGTCCTCAACAGGAAACAGCTGGACCAGCATAGAGGGTGCTCGCCCCCTCCCCAGACCCTTCAAGCTGATACCCTGCAAGGCGCTTATCAGTAAACTTGGCATCTGGATCAGCCCTTCGCCCAGGTAAGATTTCTTACTAAAGTCACTGCGCAGGGAGCTCTGGCTATAGTGCCTGGTTAGAAAAGAAGTGAAAATTTCACATTCCCTCTTTCTTTCCAGACTCAGATTGTCAGGAAAACATCATTTGTGGGTCCTTTCTCTCCCAGGGACTGCTGGATGGGATGTTCAGAGACCAAATTTCCATTACAGGGAGATGATTCCCATTTATACAACAAACAGTCCTCCCAGCCTACCTGGGTGTCTGAAAATACTGTGTATTTTAACAACCCATGTATCCATCCCCTTACCTGCAGATACTATTTTTCCACCGTTGATATTTAAACTTTTCCACCTCTGAAAGGGACATTAGGTTCCGCGACTATTCTGGTCTAGGAGTTCTCTCCTTCAGCCCACATCTCTCCAGAGAGTGCAAGGTTAATGGGACAGAAGTAGGGGTTATGTGAGCAGCAAACAGTATAGTTGCTTGCATTGTTAGCCTCAATTCTGCCAGATGGAGTAAAACAACATCCTGCCCCATCAGGCCCAGAGGGGTTCTGACAGTTACAGTTTCGTGCTGAAAAATTAAGGATGTGTTGCCAACCAAGAAGCATTCTGAACCCTGTATTTTTGAGATTTTAAGTCACATAGGTGTGATCTATCATTAACTCCATTTCGGCCCTTCTTTCTCAAGAGAATAAGGGGCAGGTCTAAAAATTTCAAGATTTTGTAATTGAATCTTTCCAATAACTGGTCCTCATTCAAGGAGTCATCCAGGAGCTCAGCCACAGTCACCTCATTGGAACAAAAACACTCCTATCTACTAGGAAATTGTTAGTGCATAAGCAAGGGGCACACCCAGGCCCCAGGGCACCCCAGGAACCCGTAGCTTGCAAGTTTTAAAGGGATCCAGCCATTCATGCACACAAAGGCAAAGGAGACTCCCAGTATGAAAGCATTTTAATACAACTAGTATGCATAGAGAGAAAAGGGAAGAAAGGATATTTTGAATAAAGCACCCAAAGTGACCCATCCGCCCATGGGTAAATGCCCAGCTGAACAGGATTGGCTCAAAATGACGCCTGAAATGTTGCCCAATTATAAGACACCTTCTGCCAGGGAAAGGGTATGAAATGATCCAAATAAGTCAGGGAAGAAAGAGCCAAATCTAAGCACAAATCAAGATTAAGACCACCATTGCCAGCCACCCTGTAATTCTCTCACCCACATGGCATATCCAAGTGTCTTTACATCTCTCTTGGCCAAACTGTCTCCTCTAAGCTCCCCAAGTGCCTGGTGCAAGTCCAAAGCAAAGAAATAATCAGGCTTCTTTTCTCTACATCTCTCTCTGGAGTGTACCTGCCCTCCATGTTATACATCTTCACCTAAGTGCTCAGTCCTGCCCCCTAGTTCAAGGTAGCTAGTCCAAGGTGGCTGTGTTTAAATTTGTGTAGGAACATGGTACCTCCCCATTTTATGGAGATGCCTCTGTTAGAGCATTACCATTGTATCAGGAGCTCTGTGAGAGGAATCAGCGTCAAAGACCAAATATTAGAACACAAGATGATCCCAGAGTTTTTACCACTGGGGAAATAGCAGACATTCAAGGTGTCTGTGCCACAAACCCAGGGAATAGATCAATGTATTTTTTGCAAAAGTTAAATTGTGGATATGTGAGCATGTGTGTATGTGCATATGTGGTTACTTCATTTATGTGCTTGACAAATAACCTGGCTAAGATACTGTTCCAAAACTATCTTGTTTATTTCAAGATTACTTTAGGACAGGATATATGTTTCTTCTGCATCCTCATCATTTACAATTGATTTCCTTTGGCATTTGGACACAGATACTGGGTGGGGGAGGGGGCAAGGAAAACATTATACTTACATGCTTGTCTTCCTTTACTTCTAACGATACTCTCATAAGGTATTTTTCCTACATGATAATAATTGGTGACAATATCCCAATATAGATTTCCATGATTATTTTAGCCAGCAGTAGATGTTTTGTTTAGTTCTGATTATTTTAATAAGGTTGATTCAGTTAATGTACTTTCATTTTTTTTATTGTTAGGTGTTTATTTGAAAATAAAATGCACTATAGGAAATTGATTTTAATATCAAGAGAAGAAAAATACCTGATATGCAATCTGAGAAAAGGGAAATTAAGTTAAAAGATCTATTCTGAAGACAAAACTCAAGTCTTTGAATTCCCATTCATAATCTATTCTTTTTATAACCCTCCACCTCTTTAATGATTCTGAGTAATAGTCTGTGAATTTGCCTGAAGTCTGCTCCAAATGCTTTTTACATTTGAGACATATTTTACAACTGTAGGACTCAGTTAAGCCTACCTAACCACTAATCTGTATGACTATGTACATTGACCATTTAATAGATCTGAAGTAAAATCTGGAACTTATTTTACTTTCATCACACCTCCTATAAAACTAGGGGTGGAATTAATTTGGATTAAGCATGACTAGTTATTAATAAGGAGTTAAAACAAATAACAATAAAATGTTAAAGAGAGACAGAGAGAGAGAGACAGAGAGAGAGGAGATAGAGTGTCCTTTTACATTCCAAAGAAATAATTTTGATTTCAATAAAGGTGAGCAAAGTGTAATGTAGCAAGAATCCTTCACAGACCTTTTAGCATTCAAATTATGTTATGTATGCTGCATGGTGCAATTTTACTAGCCTGCAAAATAGTAACATTAATGGCCCAGCATCTTTAAAAATCAAAAGTCTGCAGAATGATTCACTTGCCATGCATATTGAATATTAATAACATCAAGTAGTTGCATTTATTAACCTTTCACGTTAATGGTCAGAAATGAAACATGCTGAGAACAATTGCATGACAGAAGGGAAAAATGTTTCTGAAGACTTTTGGGTTTCATTTGACAGTTAATAAAAACTATCAAGTACATATTATGTTAGATTAGTCACGATCTGGATTCCATATGACAAGTCATTATTATTAAAGGCAAATGGAGGGTATTTTCAAAAACACCCTAGAGTGAGGTAGACTAAAATATGATGGTGCATTCTTGAATGTCAAGGACATTTTGTTCAGTGTATAATGGAAAACTACATATAATGAGTAGTTTGGGAACTATTTCATGTTCCTCTGAAGACCTCAAAGCATCACACTGAATATTTTATTGGATTCTGTCACACTCAGCTATAGGTTCAAGTGCATAACAAATATTTATAGACAATCATCATTTTGATGAGAGAGAATGTGTCAGAGTGAGCTGCATCATTATAGGTAACATATGAGAGGTTATGCAATGTCTTACTTTATTCCCCCTCCATTTTCTTTTGCTTTAATATCATCAGTCAAGTTTTGCATAATCTGTAAGTCACTCCCTGTTAGGAAATCAGAGTTATATATGACTGGTGATTTTTCAATAATGCAGAAAGTGATAGCTATGATTCTGAAACTTCCTAAGTGTCAGCTAGACTCATTAAGAAGCATGCAGATATCAGAAATAGGACAATTTTGTATGAAGAATTTTAAACTTTGAAAGTATGCAAATACTAGTTACCTCAGAAATAAGTGTTTTGTTACAGTACAGAAACCTAAGTTTATGATGAGAAAAATTGTTATTGTTCATTATAATAATTTTTTTTATGTAATAATGCAGAGAACTGCAGTCAGAAGATGTGAGTCAGGTCACCCCCTTCTCTGTTACTTAATGTGTGACCAGCCCTAAGTAAATGTTTTAACCTCTCCAAAGTCTACTTTTCTCCTCAGTTAATCTCAATCCAACTGTATCACAGGATTGTGTCCAGAATTACATATAAGTGATAATATTTGTAAACTATACACAAGTTAAGGGAACACAACAAACTCTTATTAAGAGTTGCAATTTAAATTGTAATAGGGAGCAGATCATTTATTGCCTGTGGATTGGGGTAGGGGCTAGGAGAAGAGGCAAGCAAGAACTACAAAGGGAGTAAAGAAATATGGGGTGATGTGTTAGATACGCCCCTTATTTTGGCTGTGGTAGTGGTTTCAGGGTATAATAGCAAAACTCATACAGCATTTTAAATATTCGTAGTTTATTATGTGTCGATTATATATCAAAAAGCCTATTTTTACAAAGACTAGGACTTCTCTCATTCTAAGAAAAAATGTGGATGGGTTTCACAAAAATGGTGTTGGAAAAAAGAAGCATGACACAAAAGAATATACTATATATTTTGATGCATGTGATGCTCACAAATATTTTTTTTCTTCATTGTTCATTTTTTGTACAATAATTGGTTTCTCCCCTTAGGGGCAGTCCCTATAGTTCTTCCACCACCATTTCACCCATGAACTGTCACCATATTCCCTTGTGTTCTTCCCTACCCTCTTTTAACACCTGCCCCCTCCCTTGCTTTATGCCTCAGATCTATGGTCAGCTTGCTAGTTTTGTCTTTTTCATTACCTCTTATTTGCTTTCTCTATGTTTGCATATAAGTGAAGCCATGCATTGTTTATATTTCTCCTTCTGACTTATTTCACGTAGCATAATCTCTTCTGGCTCCATGTTGCCACAAATAGTAGGAGTTTATCTATTTTGATCACTGTGTAATATTCCATTATGTATATATACTATGACTTTTTAATTAATTCCTCTGTTTTGGGGCATTTGAGTTGTTTCCATATCTTGGGTATTGTAAATATTGCTTCAATAAACATGGAGTGCAGGTTTCCTACCGAATTAGTGTTTTTATGACCATTGGGTACATTCCTAGTTGTGGACTCACTGGATCATATGATAGATCCATTTTTAATGTTCTGAGGAACCTCCACACAGCTTTCATAGTGGCTGGACTGGTGTAGATTCCCACAAGCAATATAATTAGTTTGCTTTTTCTTCATATCCTCTCTACATTTTTTTTTTTTAATGTGGGCCATTCTCACTGGTATATGGCGGTATTTCATTGTGGTTTTGATATGCGTTTCCCTGATGATTAGTAATGTTGAATATTTTTTCATACATCTGTTGGCCATTTGCTTGTCTTTGAAGAAATGTCTTTTTAGTTCTTCTGCCTATTTCTTGATTGGGTTGTTTACTTTGATTTTGTTGACTTGTATAAGCACAAATAGGCAAAAAGTATATACAATTGCCAAGTGTTAGAAATCAGGATAATTGAAACTGTTAAGATAGAGGGAAGGAATAGTAGTTGTGAAAGAATAAAGAGAAAGATGACAAAATATCGAAAATAATCTATGCCGTTGCCTAGGCTCTAGTTACAATGAGTAGTATTTGTGATAATGTACCAAGATCATTTGCATATTTATTTGCATATTTATACTACAATTTAAAAATTCATTTACAAAAGGGACTATTAGGGTCCCCTAAGTTGAAACCCCTGCGTACTGGTCACATGCTTTACCAACTAGTTGAACTGAGTTATTTACCTGGATGTGTAGAGGTCTCTATGCCCACCAGAATACATCTGTATCTAACAGTTTCAGTTTTACACTTCTACCAAGACACTAACTGGTAAGAGACTTGGTGTTCCTCCAAGAACAGTGGAGTTCTCCACAGGAAAAACTAAAGCAATATGATACATATAAGCAGGTTTACTACAAGGAATGGTTCACACAGGCTGAGGAGTCCCACGATCTGCAGTTGGCAAGCTGGACGTTCTGGAGTGCCAATGCTGTAGCTCTGGTCTGAGTCCCAAGGCTGAAAACCAGGGTGGGCAGGGATGTTAATTCCTATCCGAGACCCATTCCCATGGCAGAAGTGGATGTTCCTCTTTTATTTAAACATAATCAGTAAAATTTCACATAATCTATGTTGCCACCTGTTATGAAATTAGAATTATTAACAACTGGGTGATTTTTCACCCAGAAGATATCAACAGCAAATTCTCCTGCTCAAGCTTTTTGTTCTATTCAGGACTGGACAAATCTCCCACATACTGCCAAAAGGAATCTGCTTCACTCATTCTAGCAATTCAAATAAGACTGCCATCTCGTAACACCCTCACAGACACACCCAGAATAATGTCTAACCAAATATCTGAGCACCCCAGTGTCTGAACACCAACTATCTGAGCTACAGCACAATAAAGATGATGCACAAATTTACACATTAAGGTTACTAAGGTCAGAGGAATTTTAGATACAGGATTAAGAATGGCGTAAAACACAGTTCAGAGCTAAAGAAAATAAATCCATCCAATGACCACAATGGAGTCAAACCAACAAGCGTATGCTTTAGGGTCTCCAGTTGTGAATTTCAAAGATCTTGGATCTTTCTTAATCTCTCCTGCTCTGGAACCACACCAATTTCACCACCAGGCCTGCTCAGTCTTTCGTGTCACTGGGCACTTTGGGGTGTTAGTTCTACCACCCACACTCCAAATCAGTTCGCCATCACCCATTTTGACCTGGTGCCGCTGACCTAGTTTTTCTATGTGGTTCTTGCTGCTACAACCCATTTGCTAACTGTGAACCTTATAGGGTGATAGTTCTGTAAGTGTCTCCTTGCTGTGTGATTTTGTGACACATATATTGAATCACCAAAGTAACTAGTACAGGTTTTCTGTTGTACTTAGAATAAAATTCCATGGTCCTAACATGACCTCCAGCACCTTGCCTTAGGTAAAGGGACCCTCCCTTCCTCTCAGACCCTTGTTACACTTAATAACTTGTTCTCTCCATTGGCTTTCTCTGTGTTTGAGAAGTTTGGCCAATTAATCCGACCTCAGAGCAATCACACAAGCTGTGCTTTTTCCATAGAATTCTCGTGTTCCATTTATTCCTCAGCTAACTCTTTCACATCATTAAAAGCTCAGATTAAATGTTACGTTTTCAGAGACACTGCCTGTGTCAGCCTTCCTCAAGGAAACATATAACTCACAGTGTTGATTGATCATTATCATTATGAGTGAGGAAATGTTCAAAAAGAGTAGGAATTGTCCCAAATTAGCAGTTGCTTCCATCAACAGTTTTCTGTATCCATTTATAGTTGATTTAAGCAGGTAGATGTAAGTGGAAAAAACAAAGGAATGCATGTGATCTATATTATTTCTCCTTTCTGTACTAAGCTTGCCCCAACCATAGTAACAAGTATTATATTTCATTATGCACATGCATATTTTGATATGGCCATGTTTATGAATAAGATGATGCTTTTGATTTTTTTTTCTTTCATGAATAAAATTTGAAATTTCATAAATATTTCACTGGTCTCCAAAGTATATTTATTAACACAATTTTTATTCTTTAATTAAAAAGCTGTGAGCAACTTTATTATATATTTTAATACGACTTTGATATATTCCAGCAATCTCTCTGATGAAAAATTCAAAATGAGGAAAAGTAATTGAAAAATGTGATCAAGTATCTGTTCTTAATCCATAAGTCTTTTCTATGTGTCTGTGGGTTTGGTATCCTCCAGAGAGTCAGACAGGGTTTTGTTTTTTTTTTTTTCAAAATGCCCAGATTAAGCCTCTTCCTGTAAGAGCCTTGTGTTATAGGAACTGGAGTTCAGTGGAGGCCCTTGGAGCCTCCAAAGGGAGGTCTATTACCATTAATAACATAACATTGATTGTTTTGAGTTGAGAACAGTTAGGGCCTTGGAGGCTGAGATGAAACTCTGTCCTTGTCTAAGGCCTTCCTTCTTCCCTAATTGAGGAAGAAATTGCCTCCTCCTAAATTTCAGCCCTTTTCCTAATCTGAGAGACAATCACCCCACTCCCCTTTGATGACCTAGAAATGCAGTTTCCCGGGTGAGGGCATGTCCTGCAGGTGTGGGCTCATCAGTGAGCACATTCTCTCTGAGAATATTATCTTCCAGAGTGAAGCTGCCATCACCCTTTGTTACCTAGCTGCCATGTGAAGTCTCCCATCTCTCTCCTTGAAACCCCAGTTCCCCAAACAGAATAAATATCTCTGGTCCACTTATTATTCATTAGAATTTATAGACATAGGAATTCTAGTTCCTATATCATTTAATTGATTTTTCCTTTGTTAACCCATTTGATACTGTTTTGAAGTTTTGTCCAAATGTGGAGAACCTGAGGGGTGGGAATTTTTTCCCTGTCCCCCATCGTGTCTAACTAGATATTGAAAGGGCCTCTCTTTAATCTGCTTCTTCAATGATGTGTAGACATGAATAGCAGGTGGATGTTCATTGACACAAAAACCTCCGGCTCTGAACTCTCATCCCCACATGCTGCAAAACCAGGGTTTTCCAAAACCAGGGTTTCCTTATGCAAGCCTGTGCACACATAACACATTGGGACTACAGCTAGAAATCATTGATTAGAAACATAGCATGTTGGTTCATTTGAAGGATATAGGAAAATAAAATTGATGTATATGGGAATAATGGTTTATGGCTCGATCACTCAATATGGAAGGGAAAGAAATTTGACTGTTTAGAAGAGGAGAGACAGACAGACAAAGACAGAGAGAGAAAAAGAGAGAGGAATTCTGCATAGAGGTAGACACGCATATTATACAAGCAGAGTGAAACGCAGGTTTACATTGTGGAAGGTACCTGAATGACAAAGATCAATTGTGTCACGCTTATATTTTAATAGCGGCCAAGGTAAAACATAGAAAATGATAAAGAATATACTGTAGTGTATAATGACAAGATATAAAATATTAACCCTAAAAGATGGGACAATTGTAAGGATAGACTATGTGAGAAAGTAGGGACACTCCAAAATATCAGGGCAACTTTCCCTGAAGCCAAAGAAGGCATGTTGCTTTGTTTCCCTACATCTGAAGGACAAAATTCACTGGCTTGGTTATTAAAAAAAAAAAAAAAATCTGTCAATTAGAGCACAACCGCCTTTTATAATTTTTATCTCAGTGTGGTACAGAAACAATGTGGGTTTTTGATTTCACAATGCCCATGTATTTTTTATATATTGTTGTTGCAAGTAATCTATTTTGTAGCATTCCACATAAATAATAGGCTGTAACTTTAAAATCATTGTTTCCCATTCTTGAGTCATAAGTTCTTTTAATTTGTTGATGAAAATTGATGGATCAAAATGGAATTTTGACGGTAAAGCCTCAGGTCATAAAATGCTTCATTTGCATATCACATAGAGTAGCACTTTCAATTTTCGCATTATTCTAAAATGTAACTGTTTATAACATTATTCTGCGCTGCAATGAAAATAGCACAGTACATTGATTAGCGTGATTGTGGATTGATTAGATTTCATTCTACATTGATGAGTCAGAGGAGACAGGCAGAGGAAACTGTGCTGACTTTGAACTTATGAAATGGCAACTGAAACACTCTCTGCTAACCAAGCAGCATGTCACAATTTTCTTTTCCCTGTAAATCTATCCCCAAGTCTTCATTATAAATGCCATAGGACAGTAAACCCTGAGTAAAACAAAACAATAAAACCTGTATATCTCAATGAAAGTGCTTCTGGGAGGATAAACTTGAAGGGGCAAAAAAAAAAAGTCATTACTCAATCAAAAAAATATATTATTGTCATCATCAAAGATAAGAAACTTTACCAGGAATGATGTAGAAATCATAATAGCAGAGTTATAATTGATATTTTGATGATGACACTAATGAATCTGTGTAACTACAGAATGACTCTAGTTCATTCAACAGCATTTTTTAAACTTTTTACGGGCATATGCCAGACACTCTGTTAGATTCTGAGGACACAAAAGCAAGCAAGATTTTTTTTCTGGAACATATTGTCTTAGTCCCATACGACTTAATTTCTGAACAACAACTGACAGTCTTGGCCCATCTATTTCCTATGCCCCGTTCTCCTTTGCCCTCAAGGTCATAGCATTTTGTTTTGTTTTTTTCACTTGTCTTACTTCTGTGTTACTGCCCCAGTTAATACTTCTTTATTTTTTTCCTTTCCCCTGATTTTAGACTTCCCAAGGTTCTACTTCAGAATAGCTCCCAAAATTCAGAGGAGAGATGAATTCTGATCTGTGTCTCAGTATTTGAGTCACTCTTGATATCTTTACTCAGAACATGCGGGGCTTAGTGATATTCTCAACAGTATTATCTTTCCCACAAAGACTTGTCAATTTTTTGTTCTGTAACTGTCACCAATAACCTTCTTTTTACTTGGTGTCAAGTCTTTAGAATGAATTTCTAATCTTGTTTCTCCCTCTATTACTTGCTTATAATTAATTATCATGCAGGGTAAATACTACCTAATTTCCATTCTCAGGGACTCTATTCTAATTAGGTTTTAAATATCCTTGCTCCAGTATATAACTCAATAAAATATGAGTGCATCATTACACACATTTTTCTTCCCACTTTAATCCAATCATCACAACTCATCACTTTTAAAGTCTAGTTCCAGTCATGTCACTTTCAAGTACATCTAAAATACATTAAAAATAATAAAACTCTCGATGGTGCCTCACTCTCTTCTGAAAGAAATGCAGTTTTTATTATAGTATTTAAGACCTGCTATTATGTAATTATTCCATGTTTTCCAACTCACATTATCAAAAACTGTGAAGAATTTGAATTTCTGCCCTGGTTTCAGGTAGCAGGTTAGCCTTCCACTGTTTCATAGCTCCTGGAAGAAAGCGTGAGACTCGTGGACAGACACAAAGGACATTATTTCTCAGGCACCATGAGCAGCAGGACATGCAGGGCCCCGTTGCCTCCAAGCCCCAGGGCAGCGTTGAAAGGTGTGGGATGGTGTGCACATAGGGGGCTTGCTGCTGAGAAACTCTGAGTGTAGGGAACCTTGATGTTTTAAAGGCGCCATGTGGATAAGTCTGCCCGCACTTTGCCTTAGAATGAGGTAGTGTCTTTCATGTCTCAGACAGAAAACACATCTGCTCTCTGTCCCAAGAAAAGGCAGTACCTTCCCTCTATGCCTGCTTGCTATACAAATACCCTCAGATAATTCGGAATAGAAGATAAAAGGCATGAAGAAATACAAAGACCAGCTTGGGGTTGAATTCTGACACACACATCCTACTCCAAAATCCCCCTTTTATAGACTCATTTTATATACAGAATCACCCGCTTCTCAAAATTCTGCCTCAAGCCAGAGCACTTTTACAAAGGACCTGTACTAGGACCTGTTCTCACAAATCGAAAGATATTAATTGAGGAGTCCACTTTGAAGAACAAAGGTACAATTGAAAATGGCGGTGTCTGTTCTGAGGCAGCCATTCTGGAGACAGCTCTACCCGGACCAGGGAGCGAGGCCCTCCCAACTCCTTCCTGCCCCGGGACTCCACGCAGCGTCTCAGCATCAAGTGGGTTGACAAAGATGGTGTTAAAGAGGCTTTTCTATCTTGTGACCAAGAACTGACAGATAAACTGATACACTCACAACAGGAAAGGCTACAGATAGATGCTGAAAACAATAGCAAGTGATTCAAGAGTGAAGTGTGATGTAGCCTAGAACTGGAATAAATTTTTAAAAGTAAGGCCTCCCTGATGGCCTAAGGGTTAAGTCTCAGCCATATCACCAGTGCAACATGAGTTCCATCCTGGGCCAGGGTGACCCACATGGCACAGCAGACCTCCCCTGTTTCCCCTGCTGCTCCCCTTAGCAGTGTATTTCAGTAAATCCACCTGCTCTGCTCCCCACTCTGTCTCTGGTAAATCCTCTTACTCCCCGCACCTCTGGCCTGCACTGCAACTCTTCCACAAAATAAATAAATATTTTAAACAGTCATTAAAAGTTGTTTAAAGTATACCCTTGTCCTTGTGTTACAGACCAGGGAGAGGTGCACCCCAGACCCCCTGAAACCTGCCTGCTCTAGATGGGTTCTGCCATCTGCCGCATCAACACAAAACATATGAGACTTTAATGGGAAGGAACTTTAATACAATTAGAAAAAAATACAGAAAAGCAAAGAATCTAGTTTCTAAATCAAGCACCCAAAGTGACCCATCCCCTCGTGGGTAAAAGTCCATCCAAATGGGATTGGCCCAGAGCAAGGCCCCAAAGCCTGCCACAAGTCTAAAGCACCTTCCAGTGGGGACCCACAGAAAAGGGTCAGAAACAACCAGACAAGCCTGGAAGGAAAAGAGCAAAATCAAAATCAAGATAAAAGCTGCCATTGTCACCTCCCCACGGGTCTCACCCACATCTGTGTCACCCAGTCCACGGCCACAAGGCAAGCACAGTTTCTTCACATGTCTCTCGGCATCATGTGCCTCCTCCAGGTCTCCTTCTGGCTCCATCCTACTTTTCAGTCTCCTCTGCAGCTTCTTCTCTCCCTGCTCAGCTCCACCCTCCCTTGGGTGGGGCAGGGAACCTGGAAACTCCCCCTTTCCTGGGGACCCTCCTGTTACACATGTTATGAAAATTCAGCCAGCTTGTGATCTTGGTGTTTGAGAAGGGAAATGAAATATTTACATTGGCAACGCCTGTTTAATAGTTGTAAAGAATTCATTTGATTTGCTGTGGCCAGAAGGGAAGCACTTGCTTGGGATTCCCACTGCCATCAGGGGCTGCAATTGTTGCAGAAAAGTATGGCTTTAATTTTGAAATGGCACGTGGTTTAGGGAAGGTTTACAGGATGATTTCAGTGCCTGCAATGAATTGTAGCATAGAAAAATGTGTGAGATTAAGCTGTCAAACAGGTAGTCCTATTTAATGCCTTCTACATCAGCCTCAGCAGAGGACCTTTGACTGGAGGGCAGCCAGACCTAGTGGGAGGTGTAGTCCGTAAGTCGGTGTGCCCTGAGGGAGTCAGACAAGGGTGCGATGTTAATAGGTGACCCATTTTCTCTTCATCACCCCAGTTTCCTGTTCCTCCCACCCCTTTAACCTCTGATGACTCAGCCAAACACAACATCACCACCACCTCTCAGCCTTCCAGTGGGCTTTGATTGATACCGGAATTGTCAGGCCTGGTCTCCCAGCCAGGAACAGATCCCAGGCTGCAGGGGCAGCGCTGAGCCCCAGCCATTAGACCCACACGGGCTGGTGTCTCATGAAGCCGCAGCAGGAACTTCACAGACGCTCAGGCCAGCAAGCGAGAAGAGGCAGGTTTGTTTAGAGAAAGAAAAAGTTTATTGAGGAGAAAAGGAACAGAAATAAAGTGGGACTCCCAGGCCACGAAACCAGGCCAGGGAGGGGCAAGGAAGCCACAGTGGAGTCGTGTCTCAGGGAATATAGACCTTCTTTCCCTCGTTATTCTAAAGCTCCACCCGTCTCTCTGTGATTGGTGAGTTCTCAGGGGTCTCTCTTCATCTGCTGCTGAGCCGGGGATCTTCACATTCCTTATCTATCAGGTGTGTCTCTCCCCATGTGTTGCACCTTCCCCCTTGTTTGATAGATTTATCTTTATGGCCCCGTCTCCCGGATGAGCACCCCTGCATGTTAGGGAAGGGAAAGTTAAACATCAGCTATTGAAGAAAACCAGGCTGGCGCCCACCGGTCTCTGTGCTGACCCTTCTCAGCTCCCCCTTGCAGAAATATCCCTGCACCCTGTCAAAGGGGAGGACGGTGGTCTACCAGCCATGAGTCTGCTGCCCTCCTCATTTTGTTAGGGGGAAAGGCTGTCCTAAAGCTAATTCCATACAGGCTTTGTGGACTCCACCCCCACCCTAGGCCAAAGCCAAAGACACTGGGAACTCCAAATCCCATCACCACCAAAGGGAAGGTGGCTGGGACCTGAGGGTGGGGTTCAGCAGCCAGGATGGTATAAAGCCAGACACGTGGGCTTTGGGGGGGTCCCCCATTTTGACTCTCCACTAGCTCGCAGCGTCCGGCCAGCTCTGAGAGTGACTTTGGGTTTCCAGATCAGCGGATCGGGTAGGACACATTAAAGACTTTATTTCCCTATTTTCTCCCTGAGTTGTACATTTTCCTTATTTCCTTTTCCCTTATAAATAAACCTCTTATTAACCTTTTGTGTGTGCCTGTAGTGGAGTATTCATAAGTCCCTTGTAAGCGCGGTGAGGACCCACAGCCAGGAACCCGTTTTATATGGGGGTTGCTCCGTAACAACCTGACCTCTCAGGCCTGACCTTGCCTCCATTAATTGCCCTTGTTCTGAGATGAGCTTGTAGGTCAGCATAATTTCAGTACTGATGTAAGGTGACCCCAGGAAGTTTGAGTATTTCAGTTTCCTTAGAAAACAGAAACTCACGGCCTCCTGGTGGCATAGTGGTTAAGTCTCAGTGCTATCACCTCAGGCCTGAGTTTGATGCCCGACCAGGGAGCTGACCCACATGGCGCAGCAGCAGACCTCTGCAGTCTTGCCCACTGCTCCCCTCAGCAGCTGCTTTGGGTTAGACCAGTTTGGGCCAGAATATGTACCTAGATGTAAACAGTTCTGAATTGCTTTAAGGATTTTTCCTCATAATACAACCTCTGCTTTGTCATCCTCTGTCTTCTGGATAACAGAACTATGGCTGAAATAGTCTCGCTCACCATCATTTCATCTGATCTCATGCTGGGAATCCTCATTGGGTGACTGCAACATGAATCCAGAGGGCAAACAGCTTTTTGATATAATTCATGTAGTTTAGCCTCTTTTAACTGAGAACAGGAGGAGAAAAGAGAATTACCATTAACTAAAAACAAATACCTATTAAGCTCTCTACCCTGTTTGCCCCAAGGCTGTTAGAAAGGATAAATAAAAAATAAACCTTTGAGTATTTTTCCTCAGCAGGGGGTGCTTAAAATGTTAACTACTCCTGTGTCAAGATATTAGGGCTGCAGGTTAGCTATTTCAGATCTTCTATTTCTGGAAAAGACACTTAAATTCCCTCAATTTTATGTAAATGTGGAGCAGTAGGTTGCTCTTCTACCCAGATTCAGTGTAAAAGAATCTTTGACTTAATGCTAATGCCTCCTCCTGATATTACCATTATTCAGCATGGTGAGGGAGGAGTCTAGATATCATATCAGTATGGACCATGAACATATCTGGGAAAAATTAAATTGGTCACTTTCTTCCTCACTTTACTCCAAGATTTGATATGAGGAATGTGTCTCAGGATAAACCGAGTTTAGCCCAACTGGAATTTAGAGGAAGGAAAAGTCAATGCAGTCTCTGAAATAAAAATTCTTTGAAGAATCTCAGGCTTGCCCTAATACAGGATCAAAAGTTTTGCAGAAAGTAATGATCAGAATAGCATTACTCTGACCACCCAGTCAGCCAGGTAACAGCAAATATGAATTAAAAATGAGACAATTCATTCTCTTGAAAATGAGACAAGAGACTTTTACTTTACCCTTTTTATAGAACATTTATTTTAGAAAAATTAAGTGCTCTCTCTGCCTCCTTGAAATATATATATAAACATTTTAAGAGCTAGAAAAGCCTCTTGACAGGTTAAAGATGTGGGGATACTTTTCTCAAGGACCTGGAAGTCATATCCTTGAAACGTATCCATCAAGGAAGAGACAGGAGCCTGCCTTCAGCAAGCACCTTCCTCCAAAACTATCTCCTGTCACTTAGATTCTGTTTTCTATGAAATCAGTTAGTAAACACTTAATGGTTACCCCAATTACCATGGAAGTGTAGAATAAACTCTGAATGACAGATGGTGCAATTAAGTCCTTTTTCTTGAGGACTGTTGTTTACCTTGCAAATCTGTTGGTCATGAATGGGTTGTATCCACTTGACTGCTTAAAGGGGTGAGAGTTCTTTCAGTCTTTTCAATATTTGTATGCCATAGGCATCACATACTGGCTTAATGGGTACCAATAATAAATTTGCACTACTCCTCTTTTACCTTGCATAAAGGACTTATAAGTTGGGAGATTTTGCATTTACATATATATATGTATAAATATGTGTATACACACACACACAATACTCTATACTCATGCTTTGGAGAATAATCACTGACAATATGCCATCAACTGAAAAACTGAAACTTTGAACAGCAAAGAAAGAAGCACCAACAGGCAAACTTAGCAATGGGAAGGGGTGGTTCATTTCCATTGTAGAGATAATTGTGTTTAAATAGGAGTCTAAACGTAAAGCCTTCATCACAATTCTTTCTCGTAAGTAAAGGTCCAGAATTAACGCTGACACCCACAATAAAAAATAGATGGTGGAATGCTCTGGTATTATAATTATCATTGTGGCATAATAGTTATCACCGGCTTTGGGGTATTACCAAGGCAAAAATGAAAGACACATTCTATCAGGTTCAATAGGTCAATTCTTAGACAGTTATGAATTGGGAAGTTTCAAGACAGACACTTGACCCTTTCTAAATGACTACTCCAAAGAGTAATGATAATTGAGAAAATAAAAGATAAGAATTCATTTTGTAACCAGAGTTGGTAAAACGATTCACACTGACTAAACCTAAAAACATGCTATTGATTCATTTTGGAGGCTTTATCTCAAACTGTTATTATATGAAACTGGAACAAGTCTCCCCCAAAGGATCAAATAGACTTTTCTCAGTATGCCCAGAATAGACCTTTTCTAATAATTGTCACCTTGATGTGGGCAGAAAAGGTCAGCAGACGCCCTTGGAACCTCGGGAAATCTATCATCATGATGTAAGAATGCAGATCATATTAGATTAAGGCCCTAATAGCTAAGAGGAATTTTGTTCTTGGGGCAGTTGGTTGTCCTTTCCTCATCTAAGAATAAATAACTGCTCCCCCTTTCTATGACCTGAAGGAATGTAGTTTGTTGGAGTGTCCTCCAGGTGTGGGTTTATCTGAGGAAACTCATTTTTTACTCCCAGAGTGAAGATGAGGGCACCCTCTTGAGTCATATGAACCCTCCGCTTGTCCTCTCCTTGACTCCCAAGGACCTGAAACACAGGATATCTATGTGCAGTCTGTCTCACGCCACTCTAGAATGGACAGCCCAAACCTACCGACTTTCTTAAATAATCCCAAGCCTGCAAAACCTTCTCTAATTGTGATAGAAATAACCTTTCTACAAGAACCTAATCATATAATATAAAAGTTATTTGATATGCTACATTTCATTGTCAAATAAACTAAAGCTTGTTTAACTTGCTGCACCATGGGGATAGGGGTGCTCAGGGGAATGTTCACCATGCCAGGGAGGAGAGTAGGGAGGGACCTGTGCTAGAGGTTTGCTTTTGTACTAGACTAGCCTAAGAAGGCAATCTAAGCAGGAGCCAGTATCAGACTCAAAAATGCAAGATCTGGGAGTAGTTTGTCATTGTGTATCTTACTGTTTATTCAGAAGGAAGGAGGATTAAGTGGATGGAGAGTTTTCTTCAGACAAAAGGTATATTTGGTCACTTTTGTGGAATCAGTGTAGACTTGTCTATACCCTGTTCTGAGCCTGGCTTATGTTTTTGTGGCCACTTCAGGGTCCAGGACTCAACAAGACTTACTTTCAATTTCTTTAGTTTTCCACAAGACTTGTTTACACCTCCCAATGTTTAAATCTCATTTTTGAAATATGGTGCTGAGGTCTTCAAGAAGAAATGATTAGCTCAAGATTCCATAATCATTGGTGAAACCACTGCTCCCCATGGTGTGGAATTCTTTACCCACACAATCCACTGGGTTTGCTTTACACTTACCTGCATTAGTCAACTGACCCTAATCATTGTTTTGCCAAGTTAAAATTGTCCAGGTATTTTTTCAAAATTGAGGATCTACAATTTAAAGTGTTTATGTGAAAATTATCCAAACTAATTGGGTAAAGACCTTACTTTTCTCATAATTATAGGAGGGATCACTACAGCTCATGTAAAATAGTCCTCACAGGTCTATAAAACCTAATGTAGACCAGGGAAAAAGATGTGCTCTATTTTCTACCAAGTTTCTCAACATCTTGATCAGTATGATGGTTCCGGGTGGTTGACAACTTGATTAATCTGAGCAGTCTCTGATCAGAAACACACTCAAACTCTTTTTGCTCTGAAGGATTTTCTGTCTCCTTTGTGGATAAGATCAATCAAAACCTGGATAAATTGAGTAACTTTATAGTGAAAGAGCCATATCTTGGTACTGAAAAATGTTCTGTTTTTTTTCTGGCTTACTTTCGACAGCTTTTCATTAGAGACTGTGAGGTAATAAAATACCCTTTAAAATACCCAAGAATTTGATCTATATTCTGCTCTTTCATATATAGTCAGCCAAAAGTCTGGAATAATTCCTGGCCCACTTTTTATTAGTAGGTATATGCCAGAGACTAGCACAATAAATATACATTTATAATATTATTATGCACAATATAAAAAGCAAAGATTAATGAACTCTTCCCTTGAAAGAATTTGTTTTATTCTTTTCCTCTTTACTCTTCTTTAACCACTATATCCAATCAACCATGAATCACTCACAGTCTGTCCAAAATATGTTCTAGAATCCATCATTTTCCTAAGTACAATCTCCATCAGGTATATTCTTCTAACTGATTTCATCTCTCAGCTTTCTCTCTACAGCAAGCCCACAATGCTCTAGTCTCCTTATTCTTTGTAGAGATTTTTATTTCTTATGTTAAAAAGTGTTATCACCCTCCTCTTTCCAGGTTAAGGTCTTTAAAAAAAAAAAATGAGGTGATGTTAGTGTACATTGTTGTTCATATTTTGAGAGTAGAAGCCCCCCCTTCATGTGTTATTAACATTGTGTACTCTCCACCAAAGCACCCATATAGCCCACCTAATCTGGTGTTATTCTTTCAAATGCATATCCATGCAAGTCCATGGAGCTGACTATTTTCCTACTGCTATAAATGCATTCATATCACGATGTTGACATGTTTTGTTGGTATGATTGTTTCTATGCTACATATCAGATAATCTGTCTGATTTATTTATTTATATCTAATCTCTAGGGAGAAGCAAAATACATGCAAAAGAAGGGATACCCAGATAGTAACTACTGAAATCAACCATATTTTACTCTATTTTGAATGTTTAATTTATGGGTACTTATTATTTTCACCACCATTATATATTTAAATGTATGTTTCATAATAGAATCCAGTCCTTCTAAGTTAGGGACAATTTTCCCAACACAATCCTTGCATTTAAAAAATACTCAATGAGTATATATTCCATGGATTAATGCAGAAAATATTAACAATGTCAGAATCATTGAAATGATGTATAATTCAATAATCAGATGCTAAATGAACTGTTTTAGGGACCCAGGGTTAGGAAAGAGGCAATAATCAGGACAAGTGATATAATTTTCATGAACAAAATCCCAGTAGGTGCATGTCTTTGTTTTCTTGACTTATTTTCTATATTTCATTTCTCATTTGTTTGTTTTCTCTCTTTTTTCATAATAAAAGCATGAGAGACCCAGGAATCCAACTGTTTGAACTCAAAAAAGCGACTTTAGCTCCTGTGGACTTCTGTTTATTCACCAACCGAACGAAAGTTCACAAACAGATTTGTCATTAAATGCCTAGCTGCTCACATCTCCTATCTGTCTTCTATTGCTGCATCTCAGCTTAGCAACGGTAGCTTTGGTAAATGCCAAGAAGGTCACTGTTCTGATGGGACTGAGGAAAAGAGGAGACAGATAAGAACCATGCCAAAACTTTGGAAAAACGGATAAAAAAGATACCTATCTAGGTTTATTTATAATTAATATTTTAATGGCCATCTGTAAATAGGTTTGCCTACACAGTCCTCAGTAATAAAGTGTAAACCTCTGTTTCACGTAAGCCACCGAGCATATCTATTTCAAAGTAATGATGATAAACTATTCTGGTGAATATTTTTCTACCCAATAGAAAACTACCCCAAATTTGCATCAAACTGAAAATCAAAATTCCTCCAAGGGCACCAAAAGCCTCATTCCATTACAACACTGGATTCAAGTTCAGCATCTTGCCCTCTAGATCAGTTCGAGGTGTAGATGCTTCACCTCAGTTTCAGTTCATTAAGTACTCCTGAACTTCACCAAGCTATTATAATACATCAGAAATAAAATTTAACTTAGAAGTTTTAAGCTCTGATTACATTATGAATATACTTTCTCCCAAGTCAAAAATTCAATACAACATTGGCTGTGCAACCGAATTTTACCACAGGTCTACCTATAACATTTCAGGTGTGTACTCGCTCCCTTCTGTGTGTTTTTTGTAGATTCACTGCCTTGAATACAGTTTCTCTCTTGACCTGAGGATCTATACCACAGGGAGACCGGTTATTTGCTCAGAGGATCCCAGTCATTCAGGCAGCAGTGATGAGACAGGCATGGGTCACTCTAATAGATATTTCCATCTTAAAAAAAATAAAAAATAAACTAAACACAGATGATCCTTAATGATTCATAATAATGTCGAAATCTGTGGGCACATGTGGCCAGTTTCTTGAGTCCAGTTCTACTGCTTAGAGAATACTCTCCTGGCTCACAAGTCTACCCTCTGACTTGGGTTTAATACTGAATAACTTTCTCAGCCTGCACCCCATTTCTAGAAACTTGAGGGTATGAAAACCTGTTTTGTTTTGGTTTTTGGTACATTGTATGTCTCTCTTTTTCATGCAAAGTGGTATAATTACTTAAAAACTTTATGGGATTTCTATGAACTAAAATATTACTTAGTTTATAAGACAAAAGCTACAGTTGTATTTTATTACAATCTAGACTCTTATACTTTGTGCTGAACTAAGTTTCTGTGATCAACACGCTTAAAATTTTGGAAGCTTTTTTGGTCTTTTTAAAATGAGTCTAGTAAGCATATCCTTAAGATTCTTAGTTGCCAAACTAGGCCTGTCCTTTTAAGTCTTTATGAAATCTCAGTAAAGTTTCTTCAAGCAACAGGGTTAAGACCTTAATCTACAGACCATGTTTTATTGGAAGTTCTATGGATTTGATCTCTGCCTTGAAGCCATTTCTTATTTGAGAAGTATTTTAGGGAGAGAGTGAGCATGAAGTTTTAATTTGACTCCAGCAATCTCTGATTTTTTTTTTTTTATAGTTCTTCAAAATTGCTTAAAACACTGCAGTACTTTTTTTGGCACTTATTTCTCTAAACATTCTTTCATATATGCCTTAAACAAACCATTTAGCCCTTTAACATGAAAATCGTATCCAAATCAAATAAGTTATAAGATATATTTTCTATTTTATATGAGACAACAGACACCTCTTACCAAACTAACTGCCCACGTCTCCAAGCTCCAGGAATAGTTTGTCCATTGTCTTTTCACATCTTATAAGAATTCCCTGAGGCTTTCTACTTTTACAGTGGGGCTCTTCTAGCTTCTGTTGCCCATTAATCCCAAAGCCAGTGACTTACATTTTATTTTTAATTAAAACAGTGTCCTACTGCCAGATAAAATTTGTTGGATTAGTTGTCTATTGATGAGTCACAAATTGTTCCAATACTTAGAAACTAAGTAAAACAATCATCATTTGATTATATCTCAAAGACATGTTGGTCCAAAAATTTAGATCTGGCAAAATTTTGATCTTGCTTCATTAACTGAAGTTATACTGTAGTATTAATCCAGCAGCTGGGGCTGTTTTGCAAGTACCCAGATAGCTTGTTCCCATACGTGGCTCCCCGATGGGGATGTCTGGAGACTCAACTATTTTTATTCGATAAGACCTTATAACTTTTTGCTAACACTCTTGCATTTTGCATATCATAGACCTGCCACAACATATCTTAACTGTCTCTTGTTTGTATCCCTCCTAAATTGTAAGTTTTGTGAAAATTGGTCTATATCTATTTAGTAAAACACATTTTCTCAAATGTTTAGTAAACATTTCCTCAAAGATTGGTGGACTGTTACATCTGAATTTTTATGTGTTGAATGAGTGAAAAAGTGAATTAGACTTACCTGAAGTGAACACTAACACTTATTTTTCACAATTGGTTGTAATATTTACACTATTCATTAATTTTTAAGGATAGAATTGGATTTCTTAGGAAACACATATTTTCAAGATACCCAAATAAGAAATGCAGTTTGTTCCAGGAATATGTACTGGAAAGAGAGTTTGCAAGAAACACTGTTTATGTAGAGGAGGCAAAACTTTACCTATAGCCATCTTAGGTTTTCAGTTGGGGCTTTTTAACCAAAAGACAGATTAACTGGAGAAACATACTTGTTTATTAGTGTGTATAGTGCACGTCACACTAGAGAGACCTAAAATGAGGAGTAGCAGAGTAACTCAAAGCAGTGGTTGAGAACTCTGCCTTTCATAATATCTTCAACAAAGAACAAAGCATTTGTAGAGGAATGAGGACAAAAAAAAAGCAGTTTTAGTTTTCCATGAGTAACAAGCTGTGAGAAAATAAGTATATGGGAGGAAACTAATGGGGTAAGGTTTGCTGAAAAATAGTTTTCTAAGATTCAGTTTCCACTAAAAGGAGAATGTACGTCTGCTTTGAAACAAAAAGAGAGAAAAGTAGAGAAAGCATTGCCTACATTTTGCTGTTTCTAAATTACCTTCAGCTGAGAATACTCTTCATGCCAAAGTGGCATATTTTGGGGTGACATATTCTACTCCCACACATTCATTTTTTAACTAGCCTTTTTACACAAGTAATATCTTTTTTTAAAGCAGGTCTTATCCAAGGAAACAAGTGAATCTTTGCCTTATCTACTCCAAAATTTCTTTATAGTGGAGGCTCAGGGTCATTACTTTGGAGGAAAGGTAGGGTTCTTGTTCTGAAACTTTATTTTCAATGCAAGATGTGATATTTTTACTTAGATCAGATGTTAGCAATCCAGACAGATTTTTTGATAGAAACTGATGGAGACCATAGGAGGGCATGCTAAATAAAAACAGAAAAAAAAACAAAGAAAAAAACTGCCATTAGACTGCTGTTTGAACTCTAGGGTACATAAACTACAAGCAATGGCAGGTTTATGCCATTAAGTGGGTATAATATGCATCTTGTGGTTAGAATTTCTGCATTTATATATGACTGGAAGCACAGTTATGCAAATAATTCAAGTCTCAATTCTTTGTTGATAACACATGAATTGAGTTGGAATGTACATAAAAATTTCCCCCCAGTCATAGACTCTGCTGTGCCCTTCTCTTTAACAGAAAAACTAGAGAGGAAGCCTAAAGTAATAAAGGAGTGGAGTTGGATTTCGTAAGTGATAATTCACATCATCTGTACCATGAAAATTATGGATTCGAGAGTTAAGAGGCTACTATGATCTAATAATATGGTGGGTGAAATTAAACCCTGTTTATAGTTAGGTATGTAAATTTGGGGTGCTGCCATGAGCTTGAACAGATGTTCGAAAATTTAGCTGAATGTGTTTATTTATTCAAAATATGTTTACATAAGTATTGTATGCTATTTTCTCAAGCACATTTGCATGGAAATGTGTGTATGGCCCTGATTCTGCCATCTTTAATCATGCAAAACTGCCACTGGCTTCTGGTGGAAATATGCATGTGTCAGTTGTCGCAGAATTGGGCCCGTGGAGAAGGCCTTGCAATCAGAGAGCAAGTGAACCTATTACCACTCCATGTTCAGTTACACAGCTGGGCTACAAGCACAGATAGGCGAGGACTTCATAGGTCTGGACAGGAGATTTATAGAGTGTTCTGAATTACAAAGAGAAATGTAATTATTAATTGTACACAAGTGTTCTTTCAGGTAATTAGTGTGATCAGCTCTTTTCTATTTCCAGTGCTAAACTTGTCATACTTCTTTGCCTACACATCCACATATACATAGACCTCCCAAATGTCTCTTTTAATGACTTTAGTAGAAGCATTTAGATTTAGAAGAGGTCAAAATACTGAGGTGGTTACCACCTACATATTAGGAATAGAACGCAACGCTGATAGCAAAGAAATTAAGGCATGTTTGTGGTTTTATTATCACCATATACATTGATACAAGGTGGGATAATCTTCACTACTCTTTTTTTTATTTTAACAAATTAATTTGCTCAATAAAACA